>NW_027361671.1:29755000-30955000 GCF_039654945.1 Dendrobates tinctorius | reverse complement strand
TTTTTTATCAATTTATTAAATTTTGCCTTATGTCATAATTTTTTTATTTTTAGGGGGTCCTTCTTCCTACAGACCCAGGGAACGGCGATGGGTGCTTCTTTTGCCCCATCGTATGCCAATCTGTTCCTGGGTCTGTGGGAGAGGGACCTCTTTTTATCTGGCAATCATGTATCGATTGAGAGCGTCCCATTCTGGACGCGCTACATCGATGATGTGTTTTTTATTTGGCAAGGTTCCCCCGACATGTTATCCAAATTCATTGAAACACTTAATTTGAATGACATCAATGTGCATCTTACCTTCCGGTGTAGTTGTGAGGTTATTGATTTTCTGGATGTCAAGGTGGTGAGGGATAGTCATGATTGTTTGCAAACTGATTTATTCAGGAAACAAACAGCAGTTAATTCTCTCCTTCATGCTTCATCTTCACACCCTCGTAACCTAATTAATTCCATTCCAATTGGGCAATTTTTGCGCTTAAGACGCATCTGTTCTACAGAGATGGATTTTTTGAGACAAGCAGAACTGTTGAAAGAAAGGTTTTTTGAGAGGGGGTATAGTCGACGTGCTGTAAAAAGGGCTTTCAATAGAGCAAGACATCAATCTCGGCACAGTGTGCTTTATGACAACAATGAGGTGAAATCAAATTCTAAGGAAGTAGTTAGATTCATTACTAACTTCAATGGCCAAAATGAAGAATTCAAATCTTGTTTGAAAAAATTTTGGCCAATTTTGAAGGCAGATCCCATTATTGCCAAGTATATTGGTGATTATCCTAACATTACATTTCGGAGATCACGTAATTTACGTGACTGCCTAGTAAAAAGCCACTATGTTCAGACACCGGTTAACAATTTTATTACACAGTTTAAACAAATCACGGGTTGTAAACCATGTGGACAGTGTATAGCTTGCCCTAACATTGTCAGAGCACGCACATTTAATAGCTCCAATAATGCTTATGTCTTTGATATTAAAAAATCCATAACTTGCTCATCTACGGCAGTCATTTATTATGCCACTTGCCCCTGCCCCCTCATCTATGTGGGCCTTACCACTCGCCAGCTCAAGGTGAGGGTGCGGGAGCATGTTTTAGGCATAAGGGCAGCTGCTGATGTTGAAGATATTGCCTCGCTTAAAACCCTGCCTAGACATTTTAAAACACACCATAATTGTGATTCTTCATTATTGAAGGTAATTGGCATCGATATGGTGTATACGGGTGATAGAGGGGGCAATATCAGTAAACTTCTTGCGCAACTTGAGACACAGTGGATATGGACACTAGGTACTGTGTCCCCACTTGGTCTCAATGAGAGTCTCTCGTTCATTCCATTTTTATAATTTGTGTATTTTTAATCAATTTCTTTTCACCTTTTTTTTTAGTGTTATGTCGGTTGTATTTTTATAAGGATCACTGCATCAATCTTGGAAGAAGGAAGCAATGAAGAACTATCTATTACTGCATTTATAATTACTGCAATATTGTGGCACTATTTAGTTGCACTTATGTAATTTGTATGCATGATGATATTATATGTTTGTTTATTATTGATTTTTTATTTTTATATGTCACATATGTCACATTTATACGTATTATAATCATTATGTGATTATATAAAATTGCATATGGTATCACTATTTTTCTTAGTATTCATTGTTTCCCATTTAAATTGTATGAGGCAGTCATTGGCATTTGACTGTGCGCATGCGCTTTCTTGGCATCGGTGATTTGTATGGTGGCGGCGCTACATTGCTTGCCTCCATCCAGGATCCGTGTTGCCACGTCTGCGCCGTTATGTTGTCTGCCCGTGTCCTCCCTCATTATATAATTATTGTGCCATATGCCGCCGCTTTATTTATGCGCCGTTACATATATTGTTATATTGCTATCTTATTTTTGTTTTATGAGGATCACTGCATCAATTTTGGAAGAAGGAAGTAATGAAAAATTATTTATTATTGCATTAATAATTACTGCAATATTGTGGCACTATTTATATATATACACTTGCACTTATGTAATTTGTATGCATGATGATATTTTTTTGTCACATATTTCACATTTATATGTATCCTAATTACTATGTGATTACATAAAATTGCATATGGTATTTTTATTATTCTTAGTATTCATTGTTTCCCATTTAAATTGTATGAGGTAGTCATTGGCATTTGACTGTGCGCATGCGCTTTCTTGGCATCGGTGATTTGTATGGTGGCGGCGCTATATTGCTTGCCTCCATCCAGGATCCGTTTTGCCACGTCTGCGCATGCGCCGTTATGTTCTCTGCCCATGTCCTCCCTCATTATTTAATTATTGTGCCATATGCCGCCGCTTCATTTATGCGCCGTTACATATATTGCTATCTTAATTTTGTTTAGCAAGTATTTAAATTACACGCATTTGTTATTATTTTGGTCTGCATAGCAACGGCGTCTAATGACTCTATAACCCGGAAGCAGTTAATCACATGATCTGGATTTGTCTTTGACTTCCGGGTATTTGTGACGGCGCATGCGTCGTTATGGCACTTTGTATGCAATTGATTCCCCTATAAATAAGCCGTCGATCTACGCTACATTACATTTATCCCCCTGACGAAGGAGATTCTATTTCCGAAACGCGCGTCGGGGCGCGTTCTTATACAACCCATATAGCACCAATTGGCTTACAGGTATTATTTTGTGTCTTGCACTCGCCTCACGGCGATTTATATGTATAATTCTTTTGCACATCAGCACCTTTTTGCACTTTTTTGCACTTTTGGACACATTTATTAGATATTTTATGTTACTTTATTTATGCACCTTTTTTTATCTGGATCATTAATTAAGCCTTTTGTTATGGACTGGTTTTTCCATTGTCCATAAATATATTGCTTTTGTGGTTGTATATGTCATTATATTATCTTATTTTATTTTATATATATACACAATTTTATGTATTTAATTGTTGTGCCAATATTTCAATAAAGGTATTTTTATATTATATTGTATCATTCATTATTATTGTTATTATTATTATTTTTTATCATCTTTTTCATCTTGGTTTTTATTTCAACCCATCTTTGAATTTTTTCAATTTCCTTCATAGAAGAGAGCTGAAAAATTACACATTAGTAAACATATTTCAAAATTCACACATGAGTATAACTTTTTGACTCAATTTATATGATGAGAAAATATTTATTCTACTTTAATACATTATTTGAGGGATTATCCAAGACTTTTATTATTTTTGGGTATGGCACGAACAAGTAACAGGCAGATAGTTGCTAACCACCTGCCCGTTCTACACGAGGACAATCTATGCCGGCTCATCTGTCCATTCCTCTGCTTCATTTTACCTTCTCTTTGAGGCTGTTCTGTCAACGGGGCGTCAATGCAGGCAACATGTTGATTGACAGCCGACACCCCGCTATCTAACTGCGAGTAGCAGGCTGTCAATCAGTATGACATTGGCAGTGACACCCCGTTAATGGATCAGCGCAAAAGAAAAGCAGCCGCTCTGTCAATGTGACATCAGCGGAAGCCACGGAATCACCCGTAGGAGTGGTCCATGACAGCTCTGAGAGATCATCTTACCTACCTTCCAAAAATAATAAAAGTCCCGGATAACCCCCTATAACTCTAAAAATATGGGGAAAACATGTTGCGACCAGCAGCAAAAAAAACACTCAAAGGGGCTATAAATTTAGTAATACTATTAATTTCAGTGGTGTTGTTAAGGCAAATGGATGCGTTTCATAGCAGCTTGGACTCGCCCACGAGGACACCAGCTCTGACATAATAATGAGTAATAAATATCCAGCAGAAGGCAGTTTTGGAATTCTTACCACTCTGGTCTCTTTCCTATGAAAGGATTCACAATTAACCTATTAGACCTTGTTGATGATACAGTATGTGTAATTGTAATGTGGAACAGGGCAGTAGACCAGCTGGCCAGGAAGAGATGGTGTAAAGTTTAATAAGTGAGACTACCGACCAAACATAAACCATCTTTCACTGAACATCCACTTAGTGGTAATTATTAGTCATGAGTGAGCGTGCTCGTCACTGCTCGTTACTCGCTCAAGCATCAGGGTGCTCAAGGTCCTTGTTACTCAGCTGCAAACCCGCTGCACTCCTCCCGTTAACATGTGGTTGATTTTAATCAGTTCTATTTGCCGATTTAAATTGTAGGCTCATAGCCCAGGAGAGACAAATTTATCCATTTAACTGTAAGCTCATAGCCCAAGAGTGACATGTACAGTAGGATAGGAACCATCAAAGGAAGGTCACCTTGCCATGATGGATGGGCATACATGAATTGTCCAATTTACACGCTAAGAACCTTCATTTTTTGTAAGTACATCTTACTGAGTAGTAATAGTTTAGACTTAATATTTACAGTATTTACATATATCTTGGTTCAAACAAAGTGGTTCTGTGTTTCCTTTTGATAGACAGATGTCAGTGAGATATAATCATTGCTGCATATGTAGATTTCTGTGCTTGTGTTTAGCTAATGGCATGAACTAATTATTCCAGCAAATTTTACATTCAAAAAGTCAAATGGTGCTCCTTCTTTTCCGAGCCCTACCGTGCACCCAAACAGTAGTTTCCCCCACATATGGGGAATTTTTTACATGCTCAGGAGAAATTGCACAACAAATTTTGAGATCCATTAGCTCCTATTACCCTTGTGAAAATAAAAAAAAAGTTTAGGTCTGAATTCATTTTTTTGTAAAAAAAAAGTTAAAAGTTCGCTTTTTTCTTCCACTTTCCATTAATTCCAGTGAAGCACCGGAAGTTTAACCCCTTAGTGACAGAGCCAGTTTGCAGCTTAATGACCAGGCCAATTTTTACAATTCTGACCACTGTCACTTTATGAGGTTATAACTCTGGAATGCTTTAACGGATCCTGCTGATTCTGAGATTTTTTTATGACGTATTGTACTTCATGCTAGTGGAAAAATATCTTCGATATGTCTTGTGTTTATTTATGAAAAAAATGGAAATATGGCGAAAATTTAGAAAATTTTGCAATTTTAAAACTTTAAATTTTTATGCCCTTAAAATAGGAGAGATGTATCACACAAATTTCTTAATAAATATCATTTCCCATATGTCTACTTTACATCAGCACAATTTTGGAAACAAAATTTTTTTTTGTTAGGAAGTTATAAGGGTTAAAAGTTGACTAGTGATTTCTCATTTTCACAACAAAATTTACAAAACCATTTTTTTTAGGGACCACAACATATTTAAAGTCATTTTGAGGGGTGTACATGACAGAAAATACCCAAAAGTGACACCATTCTAAAAACTAGACCCCTCAAGGTGCTCAAAACCACATTCAAGAAGTTTATTAACCCTTTACGCACTTCACAGGAACTAAAGCAATGTGGAAGGAAAAAAATTAACATTTAACTTTTTTTTGCAAAAAATTTACTTCAGAACCAATTTTTTTATTTTCACAATTGTTAAAAGAGAAAATGAACCACAAAATTTGTTGTACAATTTCTCCTGAATACGCTGATACCCAAAATGTGGGAGTAAACCACTTTTTCAGCACACGGCAGAGCTCGCAAGGGAGGGAGCGCCGTATGACTTTTTCAACTCTGGCTGGAATTGAGATCGGATGAGATCGGATGCCATATTGCGTTCGGAGAGCCCATGATGTTCCTAAACAGTGGAAACTCCCAACAAGTGACCCCATTTTGGAAACTAGACCCATTAAGGAACTTTTGTAGATGTATGGTGAGCACTTTGAACCTTCAAGTGCTTCACAGAAGTTTATAACATAGAGCCGTGAAAATAAAAAATCATTTTTTTTCCACAAAAATGATCTTTTCGCACCAAAATTTTTATTTTTACAAGGGTAACAGGAGAAATCATACCCCCACAGTTGTGCGATTTGTCCTGAGTACGCTGATACCCCATATGTGGGGGTAAACCACTGTTTGGGTGCACGGCAGAGGTCAGAAGGGAAAGAGTACCGTTTTACTTTTTCAATGCAGAATTGGCTGGAATTGAGATTGGACGCCATTTCGCTTTTGGAGAGCCCCTGGTGTGCCTAAACAGTGAAAAAAACCACAAGTGACACTATTTTGGAAACTAGACCCCTTAAGAAACTTATCTAGATGTGTGGTGAGCACTTTGAACCCCCAGGTGATTCACAGTTAGGCCTCTTTCACACATCAGGTTTTCGCCGTCAGGCGCGATCCGGCGCTTTTGACAGAAACCGGATCCGGCGAAATGCAATGCCGGATCCGGTTTCCCCTCCATTGACTTGCATTTGCGCTGGATCGCGCCGGATGGCCATGCGTTTCATCCGGTTTTCGCCGGATCCGGCAATGTGTCGCGATCCGGCGTCTGGAAAAAACGGCTACTGTAACGTTTTTTGTCTCCGGCGAAAAAGCCGGACACGCCGGATCCGGCGCGTCCGGCTTTTTCACACAATGAAAGCCTATGAGCGCCGCAATGCGCCGGATCCGGCGAAAGCCGGATCCGGCGGCCGGATCCGGTTTTTCGGTCTGAGCATGCTCAGTAGCTCTGCCCACAGGAGATAAATAAAAGCAAGACAATGGGACCCTCAGCCACACCCAACATGCCACCCAAGCCAAGAACCAGGAGCAGGAGAAGGCAGCAGACATCTGCAGCAGCAGCACCATCAGCACCACCCCAAATGGAGCAGCAAATGGAACATGCTGAGGAGGGGAGTCCAGCAGCAGATGAGAGACGGTAATTATCAAATCCCCCATTCCTCCAAACTAGGACCATGGAATATCAAGATATTCATTGGCCCTTTGTTTCTCTTTATTCAACAGCCGCCAAAGAGATGCAGCAGCAGCAGCAGCAGAAATGGCATCACTGGCAGCAGCAACAGCAGCAGCAATACCCACAGCCATGGAGTCTGGCCATCAACAGGACAGCACATCTTCTTCTGGGAGCCCTCCCTCGCATCGTCAGCGTTTGACGGTAAGTTTTTATTTCCAAAATCCATCATCTCTGTAATATATGTCTATTCATTGCCTTTTATTTCAAAACAGGAATCACAAGATGAAGAGGAGCTCCCAGAAGAAGAAGGAAGGGGTGGACAGACACCTGGAGTGGGCTCACAATTGGTAAGTTTTTTGCATCAAACGCAGAAACACAACATCACACTACACACAACACATAGAAAATAATGTTCTGCAGACCACACACAGCAAACAAATGCCTACATCCAAAGACATAACATTTTTTGTTTTCTTCTCTAGTCTTCCCAATCTGGTGCTCGGCCAAGAGGTCCTCGCAGTGCCTCCCAGGGTCGTCGGCGACAGCAACGCGGCGGTCACCAGCGTGTAAGTATAAATATTTTTGCTTTGTTTTTTTGCACTTTTTATTTCATTTCTTTTGTGGAGGCTAATTATGTTATTTTTGTCTTTTTCTTTAACAGCCTACACAGCGTGCTCCCGACTCTGACGGTGAGGATGGAGGGATTGATGTGGACCGCCTCATTGATCTCGTCAGAGAAAGGGAGCCGCTCTGGAATATGGCTGACCGCCGCCACGCTGACCTGATCTTTACCCGATGACTCTGGGAGGAAATCTGTTCGCTCCTTGTGGGCCGCTGGGAGGACCTCGATGTTCGGGCCCAGATTAAAGAGCGTAAGTATATACAGTACCGGTTGCTTGATGTAAACCAGTGTTTCCCGAACTCCAGTCCTCGTGGTCCCCACGGATCATGTGTTCAGGATTTCTATTTACTATGGAAATCCTGAAAACATGACCCCTGGGGACCATGAGGACTGGAGTTTGTGAAACACTGATGTTGTATACTAACCACTCCTTTCTCGTTTCAGGGAACAGAATTGTGAATCAGTGGCGGTCTGTGAGGGATCGTTTCAAGAAGGAGTTCAATAAAGAGATGCGGGCCCCGAGTGGATCTGGAGGACGCAGGAGCAAGTACAAGTACGCACAAGCCCTGTCGTTCCTCCGGGAAACAATGCTCACCAGAAGGTAAATATTACACACCACATGTGAAAAAAATGTTAGATGTAACTTTTTTTTTTCAGCCAGGGCCATACCATGTCAGTATTTTAATTGTTTTTTGTTCTCTTTATTCCACAGCACGGTGAGCAGCACTCGGGAGCCTGCACGATTGGACCCTTCTGAGGCGATCCCTGAGGAGACCGGCACCGAGGGACACTTCGACCGCCCCGGTACATCTGCACCTTCCCAGCCTTCCCACACATTCGACCCATCTGTCCCATCCACCAGCACAGGAGCATCGTGGCCGCCTACATTACATGAAGCTGCTGGTGAGGAGATCGCTTTCCCTTTACCCCACCCTTCTGCCCCTGCCACCTCTAGTACACCTGCGGGTACTGGGCGGCAGCGGCAGAGGGGTCAGGAAAAGAGTTATGCGCAAGAGTTCTTGCATCTGAATGCATCTTTCCAGAACTGTCTAAAAGTCTTGTCAGAGCAAATCTCCGCAGGCTTTCAGCAGATCAACTCCAGCATTCTGGAGGTGAAGACACTTCTGCAAACCATGCATTCAGAAGCAAGATCTTCGCCAAACCACACCTTTTTCAGGTCTGTTGTGGAGCGCATGGCAACACTATCTCCTACCCAGCAGATGCATGTAATGCATTCGTGCCACGGTGCTCTACAGCAGGTTACCTCCCAACCTCCACCTCCCACCACTGTAGTTCCTCCACCTGCACCCCCTCCAGCCACTTTCCATCCTCCCCCTCCTATTACATCTGCACCCCCTCCAGCCACTTTCCATCCTCCCCCTCCTATTACATACCAGCAACCTCACCAGTACCAGCAACCTCCCCAGTACCAGACATCTCCCCACTTCCAGCAACCTGCCCCGTACCAAACTCCTTCCCCGTACCAAACTCCTTCCCCGTACCAAACTCCTTCCCCATACAACTTTCCATCAACATCATCTGCTCCTACAGTCCCTGCCCAACCCTCCACTCCACCGCCCACCACCTCTTCTGCCTCCCACATGTCCACCCATTCTGTAGCTTTTTCCACACCTTCACCTCTAACTGTTCCTTCCCCACCACGATCCCAGTCCTCTCTCCACACACCCAGTGTCGAAGTGTCCCGCAGCCCCTCCAGCAGTATTTCCACCCCACAGTACACAGATTTGTAATGTGTGTTTTTTGTAATAAAAATGCCCATTGGGTTTAAAACCTTTATTAAAAAAGTTTTTTGCACTTTAAAAACATTTTACAAAAAAAAAAAAATTTTAAATAAAAGTTAAATTATCGTTTCACAATGGTTGTCTGTCATTTCTTTCTGCGGCGAACTATGTTTAAAAAAAAGGTTAAATACAGGGTATTTCAAAGGTAAAAAGGTATTCAAAACCAGGTATATAACTGTGGGTAAATTTTAGCTTTTTGCCACAGTTGTGTTCCTGGTTGTGTTTGAAGCAAAGTATTTCACCTAAAAAGTTGTGTTTATTGTTGGTGATTTCCTACCAATGTACACAACTTTTGTTAAAAGGTGAAATACTTTGCATAAAACACAACCAGGTACACACCTGTGGCCTAAAGGTAAAAATAGTAAGACCATGACAAGATAGCCAACTTTGGTTGGCAAAGGTATATACTGTTGGTCCAGAAGGTACACAAGTTTGGTTAGGGCACAAATCTTTCACACTCTGTCATCCTGCCAGTGTACTCTGCCTTGAGGTGACATAAAGTATAGTGGAAAATTGTCCCTGAAACCGTCACAGAACTTCTAGTGGTAATATTTCCAATGACAACATCCATCTTCGCCAGTAACTTGCTCTTCTCTCCAACCTGCACTTTCTTCTCTACAACCTGTCAAAGAAGGGCTGTAGGAACATGCTATATATAGTTTTCCAGTAGCCAATCCCGTTCGGAAGGCCACAAGGGTCAATTTTAAAAACCGGATTCGGCGTAATCCGTCGAAAAACGGATAGAAAAACGGATGAACCGGATGAGACGGATCCGGTTTTGTCTGTCAAGAACAAGACGGATCCGGCAGAAAACCGGATCCGGCACATCAGGTTTTACAAAACATTTGCCGGATCGCGCCTGACGCCGAAAACCTGATGTGTGAAAGTAGCCTTATTTATAATGCAGAGCAGTGAAAATAAAATAATCACTTTTTTTTCCTCAAAAATGATAATTTATCCCGCTATGTTTTATTTTCTTAAGGGTAACAGGAGAAATTGGACCACAAACGTTGTTGTGCAAGTTGTCCTGAGTATGATGATACCCCATATGTCGGGGGGAACCACTGTTTGTGTGCATGGGAGAGCTCGGAAGGGAAGGAGCGCCATTTTGGAATACAGGCTTTGATGGAATGGTCTGCGGGCGTCATGTTGCGTTTGCAGAGCCACTGATATGCCTAAACAGTATAAACCCCCACAAGTGACCCCGTTTTGGAAACTAGACCCCTGAAGGAGCTTATTTAGATATGTGGTGAGCACTTTGAACCCCCAAGTGCTTCACAGAAGTTTATAGACGCAGAGCCGTGAAAATTAAAAATCATTTTTTTTCCTCAAAAATGATTTTTAGCCCGTTATCTTTTATTTTCCTAAGGGTAACAGGAGAAATTGGACCACAAAAGTTGTGCAATTTGTCCTGAGTACGCTGATACCCCATATGTGGGGGGAACCACTGTTTGGGCGCATGAGAGCGCTTGGAGGGAAGGAGTGGCATTTTGGAATTCAGACTTTGATGAAATGGTCTGCGGGCATCATGTTGCGTTTGCAGAGCCCTTGATGTGCCTAAACAGTATAAACCCCCCCACAAGTGTCCCCATCTTGGAAACTAGACCCCCAAAAGAGCTTAACCTTAACCCTAATTCTAACCCTAACCCTAATTCCAACCCTAACCCTAATTCCAACCCTAACTCTAATTCTAGCCCTAACCCTAGCCCTAACCCTAACCATAATTCCAACCCTAACCCTAATTCCAACCCTAACCTTAATTCCAACCCTAACTCTAGCCCTAACCCTAGCCCTAACCCTAGCCCTAACCCTAGCTCTAGCCCTAGCCCTAACCCTAATGGAAAAATGAAAAAATATATATTTTCTTTATTTCATTATGTTTGCCTAACTAAGGGGGTGATAAACGAGGGGGGGGTTTACTATTTTTTTTTATTTTGATCACTATGATAGTTTATCATAGTGATCAAAATGAATCTGCACATGCGCCCGCCATTTTCTTCTGGATCCAAGATGGCGGTGCCCACCGGAGGACACCGGCGGGACAGAGGACCACCGGGAGGGAATCCAGGACCACCGGGAGGTACGGGGGGATTGGGGACCCTATTTCTCTCTCCTCTGATGTGCGATCACATCAGAGGAAAGACAAATTAAATGTAAAATGGCTGCTTTTTTTGGGTTAATAACGGCGATCGCAAAAGCGTGGTCGGTAAAAACCAACCCGATTCATGGTCTCTGGGGTCTCGACTACCCCCGGCAGCCGAGACCCCGGAAAAAATCTGACACTGGGGGACGCTATTTACTTACTATACAGTGCCGTGAATTAACGTCGCTGTGGTTTAAGTACCCTTAATTACCGCCGTTAAAAGGTGTACCGGCGGTCGTTAAGGGGTTAATATACTTCTTGAATGTGGATTTGAGCACCTTGAGAGGTGAAGTCTTTAGAATGGCGTCACTTTTTGGTATTGTCTGTCATATAGACCCCTCAAAGTCACTTCAAATGTGATGTGGTCCTTAAAAAAATGGGTTTGTAATTTCGGAAAAATGAAAAATTACTGGTCAACTTTTAGCTCTTCTAACTTCTTAGTAAAGAAATTATGTTTCCAAAATTGTGCTGATGTAAAGTAGACATGTGGGAAATGTTACTATTTTGTGTGACATAATAGGTTTAAGGGCATAAAAATTAAAAGTTTCAAAATTGCTAAATTTTAGCCAAATTTCATTTTTTTTTCACAAATAAACGCAAGTCATATCGAAAAAATTTTACTCCTATCAGGAAGTACAATATGTCATGAAAAAACAGAATCAGTGGGATCCATTGAGGTGTTCCAGAGTTATCACCTCGTAAAAGTCACAGTGGTCAGAATTGTAAAATTTGGCCTGATCATTAAGGTGAAAACAGGCTCAGGCATGAAGAGATTGATATCAACACTCTATTTAAAAAACATTAAAACGAGTATGTGCATTAATAAGGGGAGAAAGAAGAAACAGTTTATCCAATAATGGGCAATTGTATAGATATGTTAACAGTGAAAAATCAAATCATGTCTTCGATTTCCTCCTGCGGAAAAATGGGTGCCCTTGGATAAAATCCACATTTTTATGTTATATTATTATAAATTTTAACTCTTTCAATGCTCATAAATCAAAAAACCTGATGTGTCACCGTTATATTGTTGAAATGAATGTTAAAAATAGAAACTGGTGATGGATTGCTACTCTCTGAAATTTGCCTCCTAAATCTCACATTTAGGGGCACCTAGTCCTATATATTGAATTCTACAGCTAATGCATGTAATTAAATAGGCCGCATATTCTGAGTTAAAATTGATCACTTAGCAGCATTTTTTCCACACTTGCCTAAAACTTTTGCACAGTACTATATAGGTATATAGAACACATACTTTATATACAGAATATATACAATATATAGAGAACACATATCATTTCCTGTAATTCCCTAAGTTTATGATGAAGCCTTAGTGTTTCCAGAGATTAAATTTGCATTGAGATGTTTGACATTTTATTAAAATGTACTTTTTAATAAAAGCGCCAGGCAAGTGCATTGTATAGTATGAATTTTGTATTTCATTGAGAATTACGTTCTTATTGCATATTCCTTTAAGGGATACTTTGTGTGAACTAACGCATTACATTTAAATTATGCTGATTATAGGGTGAAACCGAATCTCGTCCGAATGAGGTAAACTATATTAAGAAAAATAGCTGTGGGCATGAGAACAATCGTATTTCTCTAGAGAAGTCGGATCCATGTAGCATCTGGAGATCAGGGTAAAATAATGCAGTGGCATGTGCGGCTGATGCCATAATGAGTGGCATCAGCTGGAGGTCGCTCACTTCTATTAAGGATTTCAAAAGAAAATAAATATTTCCTTAATACACTTGTGGGGAGATAGTCTGACATTAATTAATACGCCCGGATAGGTGCAATTATCTTAAATGAATTAGGATTTCTAATGGCAATAAAACAAAAAACGCAGGAGGTGATATAACCCATACATATATTAATTCGCACAGACAGTAAATATATCAGCAATATTTGCCGTGAAAAAATATAAGATATTTAAGGTTTACATATAATGTTATCCTACTAAGATTTTTACACAAGCATACCTTTAATATGAACATGTTTCTGGTGTGTAATATGGAGCTCACAATATACAATGGAGCTCTTACTTTGGCACAATGGATGATCAAATCTTTTAAAATTCGAATTTACCAGGTTTGGTGAATTTTTTTAAAACATTGATTTGTGGCTTAAAGATTTGCCACGAATCACATGTACTCCAATTGCCCTGAAAAGAGGTGTATAACACTTTGAGGTCTCCGTGGTCTACATCCAACTCATTTCGATCTCTTTAACGCATACACAATCTTAGTAATGTCAAAATGACCTCACCGTAGAACTCAGTAATAGCCAACGTGTAATAAGACAGGGCACTGAAAGACTTTTCATGTTTTTTGTGTTGTCATCAGTCAAACTGTTTAGTGCAGAACCCAGGCTCGATTATGTTAATGACACTCACCTTACTGTTGTTAGGAATCTGGGTTCTATGCTGCCTATGCGGGAATCCAGATTCTCAAATTTGTCTCCAGAGGCTAAGTCCTTCTTTCCAACTTCTGAGCATGCCCTTGGGACGAGCTCCCATTGGAGTTCAGGAGTCAGGTGCTCAGGTCCTGCTCCTGATTCCATTGGCTTAGCTCAGGGCTCTGGAGATTTCTGGCAGGTCCCTTACGCTATAAAAAGTGCGCATGGCCGCCATGCCATGCGCTAGTATTTCATACTGCTGCTGTATGTATGGTGACGGATGCTTGGACTGGTCACTGACTTATTAAGAAACCCCTTCCCTCTGATATTACGATTGTGTGAGTGATTGAGCAGCCACCAGGGCCAGTGCGCTCCAGCTATTCCTGTCTCAGCAGCTAGCGTCCTGCATCGCGCAAGCGATATTGCGGTGTCTCCTCTGAGGCTCCGTTCACACCGCGCTGCGTCTGCAGTTCCTCGAGCGTTCGCAGTTGCGACGTCTCGCACCTCTTTTCACGGTAGGTCTTGTCGGAGTAGTTCTGATATTTAAGGCTGCTCCTGTGACCCTTTAATACCGTGTCGCTGTTGTTCTGTGACTTAAGCACAGCGTAGTTTGTGTGCTTTAAGGTTGCGGCTCTGTGTCTTTAACAGAGCTTGCTTCAGTGCACTCTGGGTGCAGTTAACCCCGTGCACATTAACGCCACAGTGCTCTGCCTCTCTAGCAGCGGTTATATCACCTGCCGCACGGTGGACCCCGAGTGGCGAAGGCAATTTAATTATTTATTTTTTTTAGTGTCTTCCGCCACTCCTAACAACTGTGATTTGATTCTCTCGCATGAGAAAACCGGAGCACAGGTGTTGAGATTATGGAGAACATGCACCATTGACTTGTATGGGTGTGAGTCATCTGGTTAGAAAATCTGCCCTTGCTGCGATTTTCTTCTCTTTCCGAATCTGCATGAGAAATCAATGCAGACCTGTCCCATAGTATATTAGTCCGAGTGCTATCCGATAAAGAATTGGATAGCACTCATACGATGTAAACCCTTGAGCAAGCCCTCAAAAGGTCATCATAATTAATCCTCTGCAATAAAGTAAGATACACTACAAGTGGGTGTATCGCCAACATATTATCATTATTATGGTAGTCCTGCAATACATATATAACGTGCTGAGTAAAGAATTGAGGCAGGTGTGGCAAAAGTGCTGCAAAAGTAAAAATGCTAAAATTCTTTTAAAACTAGAAGTGTTATCTAATATATAAAGCTCAAAGTGTGTATGTATGTATGTATGTATGTATGTGTGCATGTGTGTATGTCCGGGATAGGCATCCGCACCGTCACAGCTACAAAATTAGGCACAGTCACACGTCTGGACCCCGAGAGCGTCCTAAGCTATGTTGTGAGGCGAAATTTTAACCCCGCGCATTCCAATTCACCAAACAATTTTGCCCCTATCTACATACTGGGGAAAAAGTGTGTGCGCGTCAAGCCCCGCCCCTCATTATGATGTCATAATGCCCCTATCTACATACTGGGGAAAAAGTGTGTGCGTATCAAGCCCCGCCCCTCATTATGATGTCACAATGGTTGCCATGGCGACACTGATGTCATCATAGGTTGCAAGCCCCGCCGTTCATTATGATGTCATAATGGTTGACTATGGGATGGAGGATATGTATGACGGTTATATGGGCACGGGCCTATGGGATGGTGGATATGTATGATGGGTATATGGGCACAGGACTATGGGATGGAGGATGTGTGATGGGTATATGGGCACTGGACTATGGGATGGAGGATATGTATGACGGGTATATGGGAACGGGACTATGGGATGGAGGATGTGTGATGGGTATATGGGCACTGGACTATGGGATGGAGGATATGTATGATGGGTATATGGGCACGGGCCTATGGGATGGAGGATGTGTGATGGGTATATGGGCATGGGACTATGGGATGGAGGATGTGTGATGGGTATATGGGCACTCGACTATGGGATGGAGGATATGCATGATGGGTATATGAGCATGGGACTATGGGATGGAGGATGTGTGATGGGTATATGGGCACTAGACTATGGGATGGAGGATATGTATGATGGGTATATGGGCATGGGACTATGGAATGGAGGATGTGTGATGGGTATATGGGTACGGGACTATGGGATGAAGGATGTGTGATGGGTATATGGGCACTCGACTATGGGATGGCGAATATGTATGATGGGTATATGGGCATGGGACTATGGGATGGAGAATATGTATGATGGGTATATGGGCATGGGACTATGGGATGGAGGATGTGTGATGGGTATATGGGCACTCAACCATGGGATGGAGGATATGTATGATGGGTATATGGGCACGGGCCTATGGGATTGTGGATATGTATGATGGGTATATAGGCACGGGACTATGGGATGGAGGATAATTATAATTTGCTATAACTAACCACAGTTAGTTACTATGCCCAGGCAGCGCCAGGCTCTTCACCGAGTTTTTTATATAAATGAATAAAATGCAAAGTGAATGAACAAAAAAGAAATCTAAATCAAATCAATACTTGATGCGGCCGACCTTTGCATTCAAAACGCCATTAGAGCATCAATTTTTCTAGGTATACTTGGACACAACTTTTGAAAGAACTTGGCAGGAATTTGTTCCAAACATCTTAGAGAACTAATCATATATAATCTGTGCATGTAGAATTCCTTCTGCCTCTTCATGCAATCCCAGACAGATTAGATGATGTTGATATCAGGTCTCAGTGGAGGCCACAGAATTTTTTCCGCAACTTGTTATTCCTTACTTTAAAGAGATTTCTGTTTCAGCTGTTTTGGCTATTCCCCGCTAGTTTTAAGTCTCCTACACAGCTGTTTCTGTTTCAGTTTATGACTGTGTTTCAACCTACAAATGAAAATGCTAATGCCGTAGAAAAAGACATGGACTGCACCTCCAAAAATCATACATTGATCTAATGTCACTAGGCAAAAATGTACAAAACTGAACATGAGGTTCGTAGCTTAACATTCTGATCAGACTGTATGAAGCCCCCTGCCACAAGACTGCAAACTTCTCAGTGGGCCCTAACTTATTATACCCTTAAACGTGTGGTGACACCATCACAGCGACAGTACATCAGAAGGTCTGACGACCTGGAGCCTCACAGCTTTCTAGCTCCTTTCATTTGGTGTTGGCGCTGTGTGGTGGCCATTGTTGATGTGGTGTTCTGGGGCGATGTGGCCTGGAGTCAAGGGGGCACAAAATGTCATGAAAAAATAAACCCTTGCATAGCTTCATGGACTAAAACGTTAAAAACGTTATGCTTCTTGGAAAATGGTGATCCAAGCCAATTGTTTTTTTCTTTTTTTACAAATTTCTGATTTTATTTCACCATTCACATAAAAAAAAAACGTTTGGTATTGTTGTAATTATAGTAACTTGGAGAATAATGCAAACACATCATTTTTACAGTATATTGAATGCATTAAAAACAAAATCCACCAAAAATATATAATTGTAAATATATATACAGTCATATGTAAAAGTTTGGGCACCCCTATTAATGTTAACCTTTTTTCTTTATAACAATTTTGGTTTTTGCAACAGCTATTTCAGTTTCATATATCTAATAACTGATGGACTCGGTTATATTTCTGGATTCAAATGAGGTTTATTGTACTAACAGAAAATGTGCAATCTGCATTTAAACAAAATTTGACCGGTGCAAAAGTATGGGCACCCTTATCATTTTCTTGATTTGAACACTCCTAACTACTTTTTACTGACTTCCTGAAGCACTAAATTGGTTTTGTAACCTCATTGAGCTTTGAACTTCATAGCCAGGTGTATCAAATCATGAGAAAAGGTATTTAAAGTGGCCACTTGCAAGTAGTTCTCCTATTTGATTCTCCTATGAAGAGTGGCATCATGGGCTCCTCAAAACAACTCTCAAATGATCTGAAAACAAAGATTATTCAACAAAGCTTTTCAGGGGAAGGATACAAAAAGTTGTCTCAGAGATTTAACCTGTCAGTTTCCACTGTGAGGAACATAGTAAGGAAATGGAAGAACACAGGTACAGTTCTTGTTAAGCCCAGAAGTGTCAGGCCAAGAAAAATATCAGAAAGGCAGAGAAGAAGAATGGTGAGAGCAGTTAAAGACAATCCACAGACCACCTCCAAAGACCTGCAGCATCATCTTGCTGCAGATGGTGTCACTGTGCATCGGTCAACAATACAGCGCATGCATAACGCCTTTTTGTATGACCAAACAACTCAATCTTTGTTTCATCAGTCCACAGGACCTTCTTCCAAAATGTAACTGGCTTGTCTTAATGTGCTTTTGCAGACCTCAAGCGACTCTGTTTGTGGCGTGCTTGCAGAAACGGCTTCTTTCGCATCACTCTCCCATACAGCTTCTCCTTGTGCAAAGTGCGCTGTATTGTTGACCGATGCACAGTGACACCATCTGCAGCAAGATGATGCTGCAGGTCTTTGGAGGTGGTCTGTGGATTGTCCTTAACTGCTCTCACCATTCTTCTTCTCTGCCTTTCTGATATTTTTCTTGGCCTGCCACTTCTGGGCTTAACAAGAACTGTACCTGTGTTCTTCCATTTCCTTACTATGTTCCTCACAGTGGAAACTGACAGGTTAAATCTCTGAGACAACTTTTTGTATCCTTCCCCTGAAAAGCTATGTTGAATAATCTTTGTTTTCAGATCATTTGAGAGTTGTTTTGAGGAGCCCATGATGCCACTCTTAATAGGAGAATCAAATAGGAGAACTGCTTGCAAGTGGCCACTTTAAATACCTTTTCTCGTGATTTGATACACCTGGCTATGAAGTTCAAAGCTCAATGAGGTTACAAAACCAATTTAGTGCTTCAGGAAGTCAGTAAAAAGTAGTTAGGAGTGTTCAAATCAAGAAAATGATAAGGGTGCCCATACTTTTGCACCGGTCAAATTTTGTTTAAATGCAGATTGCACATTTTCTGTTAGTACAATAAACCTCATTTGAATCCAGAAATATAACTGAGTCCATCAGTTATTAGATATATGAAACTGAAATACCTGTTGCAAAATCCAAAATTGTTATAAAGAAAAAAGGTTAACATTAATAGGGGTGCCCAAACTTTAACATATGACTGTATATATATTGACCAACATTGTTTCTGTTAACTGTGATTTCTTAATTGCATTTCGAACTGAGGAAAGGGCAAGTTATAGCCTTCTCTTGCTTTGTTGGCCTCCACCATTTTCATTTTCTAGTGTGCTAGGCAGCTGCTTGGAAGAATCCATGGCTGCTGTTTTTCTGCATAAGGTTCATAAGGTTAGAAGAGACTGGGTTTTTAAAGCTGGGAAATTTGTATCACCTGGCCTTTTCAAACAATGATAGTGAGTATATATATATATATATATATATATATATATATATATATATATATATTGTAAGGATTCGACTCGCTTAGGTGCGGCGGGAGTCAAACATGAGGCACGTTCCTTTAAAATTTCACAGGGTTTATTACTCCATAAACCAGAGACAGCACATAAACAGTCCTTAGCTGGGCTGTGTTCCCTCAGGTCCTGTGCACACAGGTCAGGGCAATGTCCAGAGCAGCGCTCTATCTGCAGCCGCAGACACAGGAAGGCTTCTCCTTCCTTGGAACACAGACCACTCTCTGTAGTGTCCCTCCTGGACACATGGAAGTCTGTCCACACTCTGCCAGACTTCCTCACAGTCTCTCTCACATGTGCCAAACACCTTAATTACATAGCCCTGTAACCACACCCATAGGTGAGGTATGGATCACATGAGCTGGTCACATGGTCAGGACTTCACCACAGGTCCTGAACATACACATATCTTCAGGCAAAACGGAGTACATTCCGCACCCAGTGCACTAAATGACATCTTTAGTGCTCATGTACACTATAGGCAAAATACTCCGGGTTGCATCGCAGGGAGCATCCCTCCATGTGACATATCTCCCATTAACCACGCGATCACCTGTCACACCACATATCCCCCTCCTCTGCCTAAAGCCGTGGGGCTTGGCACTTTCTATTACTCGACCAGAGATCCTTCTCGGTCGTCTCTGCCAGTCAAATCGTCTATCAAAGTCAGGCCCTGCTAGTGAACTCTTCAGTAGGCATCCCTTATCCGACTCTGTCTTGTTCTTTGATAAAGATGGGCCCACGTCAGACCACCCGCATCCCTGGCGGTCAGTATGGTGTTGCGACTCCCTTGCCCCCATACCTCTTGTCTGGACTGACTCTTTGTCACCACGTCTTCTACAGGGTCTCCTGCCTAGGTCACTCAGCTCTGAGCTAACTGAGGCATCACTACTTCCTCTTCCATCAGGCCACCTACTGTCCTCTCTCTGCTGGCCATTTCTCCTAAGGTCTATAAGGTCCCGAGAGCAGCCCTTCCATTTATCTCTATGTACTCTCTTATCTCCATCTTTAGGACTTCCAGTCTTAAGTGAACCTCTTTGCCTTTCTATACCGCGAGTTGAAGGAGGCGGCCATCTTCTTTCCATTTCCTCCAGCTCTCTACTGATCTGCTTCCTCTCAAGTCTTAGCTGCTCTACTTCTTTCAGGTATGACACGCGATACTCCAGGAGCATCCGGATATTCCCAAGGCTCTCCATGGACCCGACAACGAGGAATGGAACCATCCTATCTTCACCCTTGTCCTGGGTTTCGTCATTAGCCGGAATCCTCACTCTCATCACGCCAGACCTGTTCACCATGTCCTGCATCACTTTCCCAAACCTTCCGATGACTTTCCTCACCAGACCTCCGGGCACTTGAATGATGTCTTCTGCAATGCCCTGCTGACTTTGAACTTTCCTCGCACACTCTAGACATCGAGCGGCTTCTTTTTTTCCCAACAGGATCATCTGCCTTGTGCGGAGGCATTGTAGATGCATATCCCTCAGGATAGTAACCCGCTTCCTTGTGACTTCCTTAGATGACAGTATGACCAGCTGCTTCGTCTCTGGTGCCCAGATCACACTACATGCTTCTATAGCCTTCCTAAAGGCCTCATGCACACCTTCCTCAGCACAGGCTTCCTGCATGTCTTCTGGTACATCAATTACAACCTTGAAGGTCGTGGACTTGCTCTCACCCTGAACAGATGGCTCTGGGTTCCCTACGGACACTTCCCTCAAGATATCTGTCACGATTGGATGACTGTCTTGTGCAGCCCTTGGCTCACCATCTTCCTGAGATTTACAGTCTTCAGGACCCTTTTCCAAGATGGGCTTTGGCAGTTCTGCCTTGCTATCAGGCGGGCACGGCTGCTGTACGTCTTCGCCCATCCACTTCTCCCGTAGAAGACCTTTCCTACTCCACTGAGTTCTTGCAGAACTTTATCTCACTCCTCTGCCAGGTAGCAACGCTCATCCTCTCTCCTGAGAATCTCCTGTTGATACTTCTCTTGGGCCTCTCTGAGCACCTCCATATCTTCCAACAGGGTCTTGTTCATGGTTTTACACGCTGACAGGTGACCTCTGAGCTCAGAGACTTCCTTCTCCAGCTCATCCATTCTGTGCTCAGTCACTTGTCTCAGTGCTTTGCCTGCCAAGAGCTCGGACTCTAGGTGGTGCAACCGCTCCACCTGCGCGGAGTTGGCGACTTCCAGACTCGCCACCTTCAGACACTCCCTCGCCAGCTGCTGACACATCTCTTCGCGCCCTTGCTCCAAGTCTCGTAGGTGCGCTTCTACCTGGTGCAAACTGTCATTACACTGGATTCGTGCTTCTGTCTGACAAACACTGTCTTCAGCCCTAGTGGTTGCTACTGGCAATAACATATTACAGTCACACCTGGTACCTGTGTCACACCCCACCGCATGGGAAACGTTCATGTTGCTCTCTGTTCGGGTGTCAGGTCCACTCTTTTTAATTACCACACCACTATCAGTCTCTCTCTGGTACCCGTCAGGTGACATCATGTCCGTAAGTGGGGCCGACGCACTGTTCTCTCTAGTCATGCTTAACTTAGGCCTGTCAACTTTAGGAGGCGGACTTTTCACACCATTACCTCCCATACACATTATATCAACAGACACTTCTCCTTTTGTCCACCAGTCCCACAGGGCTTCTAAGTCCCGCCCTATTACCATAGTATACTGTAAGTCTGGGTCTACTGTCACTACATGGTACGTGGAACTCTCAGTCGTGTCAATGTAGAGGTATGCTGTCAAAAGTTCTTTATCGTCCCCACCAAAGCCATTCACTCTCGTCACCGTCCCAGGCGACACAGAACGTCCAGGAGTGGTTCTTAGCACAGATACCGGACTCCCAGGGTCTAACAATCCCATCACCCGTTCTCCATCCAGCCAGAAGGGGCACTGTAGTGTTGGTTCACTGACCAAGCTACTCACAGTCGTCTCATCTCCCAGCCCACCATCCGTCATGTCACGAGACGTCAGGTCCGTAAGTTGGGCAGATGTCCTTCTCCTTCCGGTCAGTTCTACCTCTGACCTGTCTACGTCAGGAGCCATCACTATCTTAGTGTCCGCTGGCCCCACAGTCGAAGCATCTCCATCGTCCGACCAAACGTCATCAAACAAAACAAAGTCCCGGCCCCTCTCCCAGGCATAGACTAAGTCCCGTGGTATTCCTCTACCTTGGCACTCACCACCTTTGGTCCCCTCAAACACTACTGTGTCTACTGCGTAGTTCACCGTGACCCCGTGTTTACAGCGAACCCTGACGTTTTTCTCGGTCAGAGAGAAAACGAGAGGAGTTCCTGTCAGAGTCACCTGACTCTCTGAGTCCAGCCGACCAAAGGCTCCTTCCCGGTGCAGCATCACTGTACACATCTGTGGCCCGTCATTACTACCTGGAAAGGATATTCCACATTCTGAAAAAGACCTGCACATACACTGCGGTACTCCAGACGTACCTACTGAGTCACCCAGTGCTGTCACTTCTTCAAACTTGGCCCCTTTCTGGACCACCACCCCGCTTTGGGTTGCCACCCCCTCCCGGGACTCCACCCCATTTTGGGTTACCACCCCAATTTGGGCCACCGCCCCCTTTGGGGACTCCACCCCTTTACGGGCTACCACCCCGATTTTGGGCCACCGCCCCCTTTTGGGACTCCACCCCTTTACGGGCTACCTCCCCGATTTGGGCCACCGCCCCCTTTTGGGACTCCACCCCTTTTCGGGATCTCCCCATGTCTGTCCTGCAGAACCTCTTAGGCCACAGTTCACACAGTACAGTTTTTTTTTTTTTCCTTCAGGCTGGTACTGGCCCTTTAAGCACGACACCACTTCTTTCTGGCACTGCCTCAGCTCCTGCCGTCGTTCACAAGCAGCTGCTGGTGTCTCTGCAGCTCCTGCTGCGTCGTCTTCGTGGACCCGCCGATCCACCGGAAGCCACTTGTCGCCCTCAAAAGGAAGAAAAAACCACAAAAGCGCACCCATAGGGCCTTACCAGTGCAGGTATAATGGGTATAACGACATAATACAGGGTAAAGCCACAACTACTGTATCCGCTTAGATATATGTAATAAAGCTGCAGCAGGATGGTGTAGACAGACAGTGTCTGCTACCAATGCTCAAATAGGAGATTCCAAAAAGAAAAAACATCAGGTCCCCGCGCTGCGAGACCTTCGTGACGCCCTCACCACAGCAAGCACTTTCGGGGTTTTTTTTTTTTTTTTTTTTCAGAGAAACGAGGAGAAAAAAAAAAACACATGCACAGTCTCTCACTGACTCTGGTCAGTGCAACACGGATTCCTGTCCGTTACCTGCTGGTGTCAGCCACACAGGTTCTCGGGTACCTCTTCTCCTCATAGGCATCCCACAAATCTCCATACAGTCATTTCCTCTGACCTCGGTCAGTATTACTCACGATTTTCCATACCGTCTGTGCTCCTGGGAATCGCTGCCCGCATTCTCCACCAATTGTAAGGATTCGACTCGCTTAGGTGCGGCGGGAGTCAAACATGAGGCACGTTCCTTTAAAATTTCACAGGGTTTATTACTCCATAAACCAGAGACAGCACATAAACAGTCCTTAGCTGGGCTGTGTTCCCTCAGGTCCTGTGCACACAGGTCAGGGCAATGTCCAGAGCAGCGCTCTATCTGCAGCCGCAGACACAGGAAGGCTTCTCCTTCCTTGGAACACAGACCACTCTCTGTAGTGTCCCTCCTGGACACATGGAAGTCTGTCCACACTCTGCCAGACTTCCTCACAGTCTCTCTCACATGTGCCAAACACCTTAATTACATAGCCCTGTAACCACACCCATAGGTGAGGTATGGATCACATGAGCTGGTCACATGGTCAGGACTTCACCACAGGTCCTGAACATACACATATCTTCAGGCAAAACGGAGTACATTCCGCACCCAGTGCACTAAATGACATCTTTAGTGCTCATGTACACTATAGGCAAAATACTCCGGGTTGCATCGCAGGGAGCATCCCTCCATGTGACATATCTCCCATTAACCACGCGATCACCTGTCACACCACAATATATATATATATATATACAGTGTGTCCGTAAAGTCATGGTGCACTTTTGAGCAGTCAGTGGAAAGCAGCAAAAAACTATAGAAATGTGGAGTCTGCTCCAAATAAAAGAAAAACTCTCCCAGTTTCATACCTATTCAGTGCAGTTCGATGTGGGCTCCATTTGTTGCCCTACACACATCCAAACGATAGTGAAGTTCTTGCCACACAGGGGTAAGGATGTCTGGTGTAACAGAGAGAATAATGTCTGTGATTCTCTGTTTTAAGTGATTAATGATGTTGATACGTTCAATGTACACATGTTGCTTCACATAACCCCAAAAGTAAAAGTCTAAGGCTAGTTTCATACTAGCGTATGGCAGAGCTGCGGAGGGATGGAGACTTCCTCCGTGAAGCTCTGCCCATGGCCACACCTCCTCTGGTCAGCTCTGCCTCCGTACGCATGCGGCCTGCATACCCTATCTTCACCATTAGGTACGCAGGCCGTGCCGATGTATGCGGATGTCTCCGCATGCATTGTTTTGATGGTGCGGTGACCTGCGCCGAACTTAACATGGTGCATTTTGGTGCGGTCGCTGCACCGTCAAAACGATGCATGCGGAGGCATCCGCATAAATCAGCACGGCCTGCGAACCTAATGCTAAAGATAGGGTACCCAGGCCGCATGCCGACGGAGGCGGAGCTGACCGGAGGAGGTTTGGTCGTAAGTGGAGCTTCATGGAGGAAGTCCGCAGCCCTCCACAGCTCCTCCATACGCTAGTGTGAAACTAGGCTAAGGGCGTCAGATCCAGGGATCGTGTTATACTTGTATACTTTCCTGTGACTGGTCAAAAGTGCACCATGACTTTAGAGACACTCTGTATATAAATATATATATATACATATTTTTGCCTAAAATGCAAAGGAAATGTGTCATCTTTAACTTTAGACCTTTTAGAGATCATTTCATCTTCAACTTGCTTAACTGTTCACAATAACAGTAATTTTGACCTGGGGTGTCTTTAGATAGCGTACTCTTCTATTGTGCACGTTACAATGGCTACTGCAACAGAGTATCTTCTCTATAAACAATATTCTCTTCAACTCTTCTACCAGCATCTATCCATTGTTTGCTTACTAGCACTTTACTTTAAAATTCAGAGGAAAGCAAGAGGGGCAGCACTCATAGCCGTTCCTCTCGCTTTCCTCTGAATTTTCATGATCATTTACAAGTATTAAGCTGAGCATCACAAGACATGGCTATTATCTGGATATATTTTGTTTAATCCTATTTTTCCTTATGACTTGGTGTTATGGTGGTGCCAGCATTTTTTCCTTTGGTCCTTGCTAGCACTTCATCTGCTGAAAGTAATACGAACTTACCTCTGGACTAGTACACCTATCAAATGAGGCTGCTGTTCCTGGAATGTTTATACAACTTCAGTTCCTAAGTTTGCCTACATCCCTGTTTTTTGTATCTTCAGTTGTGTCCGTTCTCACCTTTTGGCCTGTTGTCTTGGTCTTCACTGTTCAACGTGCCTTCCTACAAGTCCAACTCTCTTTGTCATAGCCCATTGTGTTCACCCTGACCTGCAGCTTACTGAATCCACCTCGACAAGTAAATCCTAGCACAGACATGTTTGTTAAAACCTAAGAATATTTATAGCTTTAGCCATCATATTCATATCTTCTCTGCACGTAAACCATAAAATCTTCCATCTTACGTTTCCTGCAATGTTATTTCCTTGGCATAATGTGCTTTATTATCAAAATAAAGTAAAATATTATGAAACACAAGAAAAGTTTGTCAAACTTGCCCTCAGTTCAGTTCATCTCTTGGGATGCGCTAAATGTTTCCTCAGATAGAAGTGAATAATTCATCTACTGTATTTCTTCATGTAGATAAACATGAACCAGGAGAGGTCTTTTAAAGTTCACCACTTAGTGAATAATGAAACTGCTCACAAATGATATGTGCAGCATTGCTTCTTAAATATGTAATGTTAGTGACATGAATCTAATTTAAATCACAACTGTCGGCCTCCAAATGGCTTGTATTCATAAAATAATTATCCATAGCTTGTTCTTTCCTCTATCTGATGTTTGGAGAATATTCAGATAAGGTCAAACCGCTTTCTACTTGGCAGGGGTATTATGGCTACCTATGACAAATAAAAGTGCTGAGTTTTCTATAAAGGTCAAATGAACAGAAAAGTATAGATTTCTAAAACAGGTAAAGGAACTACAGTACTCTCACTTTGTTCACTCACATAGCTATTACTATATAAGATGGACTCTTACAAAGTTTTATAACAATTTGTATTAATTTTAAAGGAAATCTGTCACCAGGTTTTTGCTTTGTAATCTGAGAGTAGCACAATGTAGGAGCAGTGACCCTGATTACTGTGATGTATCACTTATTGGGCCATGTTTTGCTATGTCAATAGAATCTGTGTTTTATGAGCAGGCGATTATCACTACGTAACAACATCGCAGGGTAACAAAAAATGCACAGGCTTTTGTGCAATTTTCATAACCAGCAGAGTGAAAGCCTATCACTGAGGACTAGTGTTGAGCATTCCGATACCGCAAGTATCGGGTATCGGCCGATATTAGCGGTATCGGAATTCCGATACTGACTTCCGATACTTTTGTCATATCGGATACCGGAATCGGAATCGGAAGTTCCCATCATGCTATGAGCCTGCTTGCTTTGATTAAGCCAATGGGAATCCTCCGAAGTGTGGGCACATCCTGTTAGGCATGTAGGCATGTTAACTATTGGCATGGCTGTGATTGGCTGCCGAAATGATGTCATGATGCACTATAAAAGCCACCGCAGCCGCCATTTCTCGTTCACTCTGCTGTGAATTCAGTTAGGGACAGGCTGCTGTAGAAGACTGTGAGGGACAGTTAGAAATAGCGATTCCACCAAACATCTAGTGCTTTACCCAGGCTACATAAACCACCACTGTAGCCTTCTTTGCCCTAGCAGCAGTGTTCACAGCTGTCTGCTATGGCTGTGTGAGTGCAGCTCACGCTGTGGAGTGGGTCCTGCAGCCACGTCAGGTTGTAGGCTGCCCAGCGTGCCTCACTGCTGCCTCATACATCTTTTAATTTTTGAGCTGCATTTTTTACATAATTTCAATCTAGTGTGCTTCCATCCGTATCCATATACGTTGGTTGCAAACACTAGTAGTAGACAGTGGAGCCCTTCTGCAGCCTTTCAGTGCTAGTGTCCACTTTGCTGCACTGTTCACGGCTGTCTGAGAGGTCTCTGACTGTGTGTGAGTCCAGCTCACGCTGAGTAGTGTGTCCTGCAGCTACGTCTGGTTGTAGGACGCTCAGCGTGTCACTGCCTCACACATTTTTCTTTTATTGCAGCTCATTTTTTCTTCTATTAGTGTGCATCCATCCGTCTCCATCTACGGTGGTTGCAAACACTATATAGGAGTACACAGCGGAGCCTTTCTGCAGCCTGTCAGTGCCAGTGCCCACTTAGCTGCACTGTTCACGGCTGTCTGAGAGGTCTCTGACTGTGTGTGAGTGCAGCTCACGCAGAGTAGAGTGTCCTGCAGCTACGTCTGGTTGTAGGACGCTCAACGTGCGTCACTGCCTCACACATATTTGTCTTTGAGTGCAGCTCATTTTTTCTTCTCCTATTAGTGTGCATCCATCTGTATCCATCAACATTGGTTGGTTGCAAACACTATATAGGAGTAGATAGAGGAGCCTTTTTTTCTGGCTTGTGCCCTGCCGGCGCAGCCAGATTAGTATTACCCAATTTTTTTGGAGCCTCATCTTTTGCATTGTAGGTTACCTGCCTGCATTGTAATAGCTCCAAAAAGTTGGTGATACTATCAGTTTCAATTCTTTGTTCACATACTTTGAGTTTGTTTCCAACAAAGGAACCACAAAAAAAGTTCACCAAACACCACATTTGGAACTTGTGTAGGCCACATCAGCTCCTATTAAAGTGTAGTCCACACACACACTTCATAAAATTAGTGTTTCTTGTACCTGTAACCAGCTGTTCAGGAATAAGCACACTAAGGCCCCCCTTTGTACTTTTCTGCCTATCTTAAGCAGTCTGGCAAGATGAAGAAGGCAGGGAGTAAGGCGCGTGGGCGTGGAGTTTCAGCAGGGAGAGGACGTGGGGATTCTGCAGGGAGAGGACGTGGGGATTCTGCAGGTAGAGGACGTGGGGATTCTGGGCCTGCTGCGGGCACCAGTGGATCAGCATCCCCCAGTTTTAGCAGGCAACAGTCCTTTATGCGCAGCTTTGTAGGACCTCAACGTACCCCACTGCTGCGGGAGGAACAAATTGAAGCCGTTGTCGGATGGATGGCAGCTAACGCATCGACTTCAATTACTTCCACAGCCTCTCAGGACCAGAGCACCGAAGAGCAACCATCTGTCTCTTCACCACCTGCCAAAGTGCCCAGGCAGTCAGAGAGACATGGACAGGAGCCATCACAGTCTCTACTTCTGTTCTCGGAATCTGTTGGCTTGGAAAGAGGGGGCCAGCCAAGCAGCATTCCTGAATGTGAAGAAGAGGGAGTATGCAGTGATGCGCAACTTCTTTGTCCCTCTGAATCTGAAGAGGCGAGTGGGCCAGTGCCTATGGTCAGCACACCTCAGTACGCATCAGATGATGACGAGACTCAGTTGCCACTTTCTGGTGCATACGGTGCTGGCGAGACAACCCCGGAGAAGCAGCTGTTTGAAGAGGGGAGGGAAGATGATGAGGTCCTTGACCCATCATGGCGTGAGGAACAGGAAGGTGGTGGGAGCAGCTCGGAGGAAGAGATTCCCCTACCGGCCAAAACAGGAGGCAGAGGAAGGGGGAAGACTTGGTTGCCTGTACCCTCCACTTCGGCACCCGTTAGGAGCATTCCTCATTCCAAAGGCAAAACGGGCGCTCCCAAGACTTGCAGTGCGTGGTCCTTTTTTGACACAGTTGCAGATGACATTTGCTTTGTCAAATGCAAGCTGTGTCATCAGATAGTCAAAAGAGGGAGAAATGTCAGCAACCTCAATACCACAAATATGTGGAAACATGTGCGCACCAAGCACGAGTTGGAGTTGCAGAGACACCCTGAAGACGTAGGCCAACGTACAGCACCACCTACCACCTCTTCAGTTCGTGTTGGGGCCTCTTCCTCCAGCTCACACACTGCTGGTTCGGCTTCCTCACAGGATCGCCAAGGAAGAACCTCTGCCACTGTTGTCCGGAGACCCTGTCAGATTCCACCCATAGCAGCACGTTCCCATCCATCACAGCCATCGGTAGCACAGGCATGGGATAAAAGGCGCCCTTACTCGGCAAACCATCCCCGAGCACAGTCTCTGAATGCTGGCATTGCCAAACTTCTGGCAGTTGAAATGCTGTCATTCAGGCTGGTGGACACTGACACCTTCCGGGACTTAATGGCATTGGCAGTCCCCCAATACAACGTGCCCAGCCGCTTTTTTTTCAGCAGGCGAGCCGTCCCTGCCCTGCAGAAACATGTTGAGGGCAAAATAAAACATGCGCTACTAAACGCCGTTAGTAGCAAGGTCCACCTGACCACCGATGCGTGGACCAGTAACCATGGACAGGGACGATACCTTTCCCTCACTGCCCACTGGGTCAATGTTGTGGAGCCGGGTACAGATCTGGAGAGTGGCGCTGTACGTGTTCTTCCAACGCCACGGATTGCAGGACTCCAGTCTGTACACATAGAATCCTCCTCCTTCTCAAGTTCCTCAGAAACAGCAGAGCAGGAGCCTCTTACGACCGATATGAGCACAGCCGTGGCCAAACGTCAACAGGCTGTACTCAAATTAATTTCTTTGGGGAATCGAAGCCACACAGCGCAGGAGCTCTGGAATGCTATCAAGCAGGAGAGCGATGTGTGGTTTGGGCCAGCGAATCTCCAGCCGGGCTTGGTAGTGTGTGACAATGGCCGAAATCTGGTGGCAGCTCTTGGCCTAGGCAACCTCACACACATCCCATGTCTGGCACATGTGCTTAACTTGGTCGTGCAGAGCTTTCTGAGGGACTATCCGGATCTTGATGCACTGTTGCACAAGGTCCGCATAGAGTGCGCTCACTTGCGGCGTTCCAGCACGGCAAGATCGCGCCTTGCTGCTCTGCAGCGACGATTTGGCCTTCCGGAACATCGCATCATATGTGACCTACCCACCCGGTGGAATTCAACGTTACATATGTTGGAGCGGTTGTGTGAGCAGCAGGCAGCAGTCATGGAGTACCAGCTGCAGCAGGCGCAAACAAGTCGCACTGTGCGCCGTTCACACTTCAGCACCATTGAGTGGGCCTCTATGAAGGACATCTGCCTCGTTTTGCGTGCCTTCGATGAATCCATGCGGATGGCGAGTGCAGATGATGCACTAGTCAGCATGACTGTCCCCCTTATCTGCCTGCTTCAACAAACACTGCAAGCACTAAGGGATGAGGTTTCGGAAGAGGTGGAGGATGAGGGGTCCCAAATGCCATCTGCTTCTGGACAGTCTGCGCTACGTGTTTCCTCACAAAGGCCTAGGCAGGGGACACTTTGTGAGGAGGATGAGGAGGAGTCGATGGAGGAGGAAGACATCTCTCCAGAGGAGGGAGGTACACAAACCTCTACTCAGTATGTACAGCGAGGGTGGGGTGATGCAGAGCAGGCCGAGGTCACGCCTCAAACAGGGGACAGCGGTTCTTTGGCAGTTGGGAGTCTGCAGCACATGGTTGATTTCATGCTGCAGTGCCTGAGAAACGACCGCCGCATCGCCCACATTCTCGTCTCGGCTGATTATTGGGTGTACACCCTCCTAGATCCTCGCTACCGGGACAGCGTACAAAGGCTCATACCAACGTTGAACCGGGAGCGTAAACTGCGGGAGTACGAAGAGTCACTGGTGCAGTCCATAATGTTTTCCATTCCCACCCGACAGCATTGTTGCTAGTGCTTTACAAAGCAGCTCTGTGCGTCGAGGCAGTGGAGGAAACTCTGCACAAAGAGGGAGCAGAGGCAGCGCCGCAGCACAAGGCAAGACCACTATGGCCCAAATGTGGCAAAGTTTTGTGTGTCCACCACAATTGTCTACACCATCAGCGACGCCTCGAGTCAGATGGTGTCAGACTACATGTCTTGCCCTGTCACTGTACTCCCAGATGGCTCTTCCCCCTTCAAGTTTTGGGTCTCTAAGCTGGATACATGGCCAGAGCTTAGCCAGTATGCATTGGAGGTGCTGGCTTGCCCTGCTGCCAGTGTATTATCGGAACGTGTCTTTAGTGCCGCAGGTGGTGTACTAACAGACCGTCGCACGCGACTATCTTCCGATAATGTTGACCGGCTGACTTTTCTGAAAATGAACAAGGCCTGGATCTCCAAAGACTTTGCCATTCCTCTTACAGACTAAATTAGTGGTTGGCTACTGTATCCAGGTCTGCTGGTGTGTTCATTTTTCTACCACCTGAACTATAATCCCTGTGCTTCAACACAGCCAGTTGTCGCTCAGATGTGTCGTCTGCACAGAGAAACACACTAGCTCCTGTGTTAGTGGGGTTCAGTAACGCCAGCTGATCCCCTGCTGTGTGGACGGCAAAGTCACCAGCTCCATCAACATTCAAACCACTACTGATTTTTAACCGTGCCCAACTTAGGTCTCTGGCTCCACTGTCTCTACTATTTCCCCTGGCCTCCAACCCCACCATCTACATCTCTGAAGTGGCGTCAGCACAATCTACACTTGTTCCTGTGTTCCTGTGGCTCAGTCCCATCAGTTTATCCCCTGATGTGTGTCCGGCAAGGTCTCCTGCTCTGTCGACATTCCCATAACCAGTAGTGGGAATGAGGACAGAGCTGGCGAACTTGCCGGACAAACATCAGGGGATCAACTGACGGGACTGAGCACCAGTAACACAGGAACAAGTGTAGATTGTGCTGACGCCACTTCAGAGATGTAGATGGCGGGGTTGGAGGCCAGGGTAAATAGTAGAGACAGTGGAGCCAGAGGCCTAAGTGAAGCATGGTTAGAATCAGTAGTAGTCAACAACCTCCATAAAAACCGCTGCCCATTGGCCTCTGCATGCGGCATGCGTAATCCTGGGCTCCAACAGTGTCAGTTGGTGTTCAGAAGTGTCGTCTCCACAGAGCCAAACACATTCGTTCAAGTGTTAGTGGGGTTCAGCACTGCCAGCTGTTCCCCTGCTGTGGAGATGGCAAGTCTCCTGCTGCCTTCACCTGCCAAAATCCAGTAGGCCCCAGCCTGCTCCTCGCCTAATCCTGGGCTCCAACAGCGTCAGTTGGTGTTCAGAAGTGTCATCTCCACAGAGCCAAACACATTCGTTCAAGTGTTAGTGGAGTTCAGCACTGCCAGCTGTTCCCCTGCTGTGGAGATGGCAAGTCTCCTGCTGCCTTCACCTGCCAAAATCCAGTAGGCCCCAGCCTGCTCCTCGCCTAATCCTGGGCTCCATCAGCGCCAGTTTGTGTTCAGAAGTGTCACCTCCACAGAGCCAAACACATTCGTTCAAGTGTTAGTGGGGTTCAGCACTGCCAGCTGTTCCCCTGCTGTGGAGATGGCAAGTCTCCTGCTGCCTTCACCTGCCAAAAGCAACAGGCCCCAGCCTGCTCCTCGCCTAATCCTGGGCTCCAACAGCATCAGTTGGTGTTCAGAAGTGTCATCTCCACAGAGCCAAACATATTCGTTCAAGTGTTAGTGGGGTTCAGCACTGCCAGCTGTTCCCCTGCTGTGGAGATGGCAAGTCTCCTGCTGCCTTCACCTGCCAAAATCCAGTAGGCCCCAGCCTGCTCCTCGCCTAATCCTGGGCTCCAACAGCGTCAGTTGGTGTTCAGAAGTGTCATCTCCACAGAGCCAAACACATTCGTTCAAGTGTTAGTGGGGTTCAGCACTGCCAGCTGTTCCCCTGCTGTGGAGATGGCAAGTCTCCTGCTGCCTTCACCTGCCAAAAGCAACAGGCCCCAGCCTGCTCCTCGCCTAATCCTGGGCTCCAACAGCGTCAGTTGATGTTCAGAAGTGTCATCTCCACAGAGCCAAACACATTCGTTCAAGTGTTAGTGGGGTTCAGCACTGCCAGCTGTTCCCCTGCTGTGGAGATGGCAAGTCTCCTGCTGCCTTCACCTGCCAAAATCCAGTAGGCCCCAGCCTGCTCCTCGCCTAATCCTGGGCTCCAACAGCGTCAGTTGGTGTTCAGAAGTGTCATCTCCACAGAGCCAAACATATTCGTTCAAGTGTTAGTGGGGTTCAGCACTGCCAGCTGTTCCCCTGCTGTGGAGATGGCAAGTCTCCTGCTGCCTTCACCTGCCAAAATCCAGTAGGCCCCAGCCTGCTCCTCGCCTAATCCTGGGCTCCAACAGCGTCAGTTGGTGTTCAGAAGTGTCATCTCCACAGAGCCAAACACATTCGTTCAAGCGTTAGTGGGGTTCAGCACTGACAGCTGTTCCCCTGCTGTGGAGATGGCAGTCTCTCCTGCTGTCTCCGCATTCCAAAGACAGTAGGCCTCTGCCTACACCCTCCTATTTCCTGGGCTTCAACACAGTCAGTTGTAGCTCGGAAGTGCCGTCCACACGGAAAGAGACACTTGCTCCCGTGTCTCAGTGGGGTTCAGTAACGTCAGTTGATCCCCTGCTGTGTGGATGGCAGTCTCTCCTGCTGTCTCCGCATTCCAAAGACAGTAGGCCTCTGCCTACACCCTCCTATTTCCTGGGCTTCAACACAGCCAGTTGTAGCTCGGAAGTGCCGTCCACACGGAAAGAGACACTTGCTCCCGTGTCTCAGTGGGGTTCAGTAACGTCAGCTGATCCCCTGCTGTGTGGATGGCAGTCTCTCCTGCTGTCACCACATTCCAAATACAGTAGGCCTCTGCCTACACCCTCCTATTTCCTGGGCTTCAACACAGCCAGTTGTAGCTCGGAAGTGCCGTCCACACGGAAAGAGACACTTGCTCCCGTGTCTCAGTGGGGTTCAGTAACGTCAGCTGATCCCCTGCTGTGTGGATGGCAGTCTCTCCTGCTGTCTCCACATTCCAAATACAGTAGGCCACTGCCTACACCCTCCTATTTCCTGGGCTTCAACACAGCCAGTTGTAGCTCGGAAGTGCCGTCCACACGGAAAGAGACACTTGCTCTCGTGTCTCAGTGGGGTTCAGTAACGTCAGCTGATCCCCTGCTGTGTGGATGGCAGTCTCTCCTGCTGTCTCCACATTCCAAATACAGTAGGCCTCTGCCTACACCCTCCTATTTCCTGGGCTTCAACACAGCCAGTTGTAGCTCGGAAGTGCCATCCACACGGAAAGAGACACTTGCTCCCGTGTCTCAGTGGGGTTCAGTAACGTCAGCTGATCCCCTGCTGTGTGGATGGCAGTCTCTCCTGCTGTCACCACATTCCAAATACAGTAGGCCTCTGCCTACACCCTCCTATTTCCTGGGCTTCAACACAGCCAGTTGTAGCTCGGAAGTGCCGTCCACACGGAAAGAGACACTTGCTCCCGTGTCTCAGTGGGGTTCAGTAACGTCAGCTGATCCCCTGCTGTGTGGATGGCAGTCTCTCCTGCTGTCTCCACATTCCAAATACAGTAGGCCTCTGCCTACACCCTCCTATTTCCTGGGCTTCAACACAGCCAGTTGTAGCTCGGAAGTGCCGTCCACACGGAAAGAGACACTTGCTCCCGAGTCTCAGTGGGGTTCAGTAACGTCAGCTGATCCCCTGCTGTGTGGATGGCAGTCTCTCCTGCTGTCTCCACATTCCAAATACAGTAGGCCTCTGCCTACACCCTCCTATTTCCTGGGCTTCAACACAGCCAGTTGTAGCTCGGAAGTGCCGTCCACACGGAAAGAGACACTTGCTCCCGTGTCTCAGTGGGGTTCAGTAACGTCAGCTGATCCCCTGCTGTGTGGATGGCAGTCTCTCCTGCTGTCTCCACATTCCAAATACAGTAGGCCTCTGCCTACACCCTCCTATTTCCTGGGCTTCAACACAGCCAGTTGTAGCTCAGAAGTGCCGTCCACACGGAAAGAGACACTTGCTCCCGTGTCTCAGTGGGGTTCAGTAACGTCAGCTGATCCCCTGCTGTGTGGATGGCAGTCTCTCCTGCTGTCACCACATTCCAAATACAGTAGGCCTCTGCCTACACCCTCCTATTTCCTGGGCTTCAACACAGCCAGTTGTAGCTCGGAAGTGCCGTCCACACGGAAAGAGACACTTGCTCCCGTGTCTCAGTGGGGTTCAGTAACGTCAGCTGATCCCCTGCTGTGTGGATGGCAAAGTCTCCTGCTGCCTACACAGTCGTACTACTACTGATTTTTAACCGTGCTCCAATTAGGCCTGTGGCTCCACTGTCTCTACTATTTACCCTGTCCTCCAACCCTGCCAGTTACAGCTCCGAAGTGGCGTCTGCACAATCCACACTTGTTCCTGTGTTACAGGTGTTCAGTCCGGTCTGTTAATCCCCTGATGTGTGTCCGGCAATGTCGCCTGCTCTGTCCACATTCCCATAACTAGTTATGGGAATGTGGACAGAGCAGGCGACATTGCCGTTAATCCCCTGATGTGTGTCCGGCAATGTCGCCTGCTCTGTCCACATTCCCATAACTAGTTATGGGAATGTGGACAGAGCAGGCGACATTGCCGGACACACATCAGGGGATTAACTGACCGGACTGAACACCTGTAACACAGGAACAAGTGTGGATTGTGCAGACGCCACTTCGGAGCTGTAACTGGCGGGGTTGGAGGACAGGGGAAATACGAAAATCAGTGAAGCCACAGGCCTAAGTGGAGCTTGGTTAAAATTAGTAGAAGTCTACAACCGATCTTAAAATTTCTTCAATGCAGCCTCAGCCTGCTCCGTGCTTGTCCCTGGGCTTCAACACAGCCAGTTGTTGCTCGGAAGTGCCGTCTTCACAGAGTAAAACACTAGCTCCTGTGTTTGTGGGGTTCAGTAACGTCAGCTGTTCCCCTGCTGTTTTGATGGCAATCTGTCCTGCTGCCTCCCAATTGACAGCACATCAGGCCTCAGCCTGCTAAGTGCTTGTCCCTGGTCTCCAACATCGCCAGTTGCTGCTCATAACTGACTTTGGCACGGGTACTCCCTCCTGCCCAGCTTGGTTCCAGCCCTGCCTGCTGTTTCCGGGAAGTGTCAATGTCAGTTTGCCACCCCAAGTTGCCATGTCATGTTGCGGTTGGGTTAGCCGAGGCTAGGGTGCCAGCAGTTCAGGTGCTTCCTATGTGGACTGAGGGTTCTGGTAAGAAAGGCTTGTTCCGTAGTGCCAGTAGGACAAGCACCCCCTGTCGGACTGTGTGATTCGGTAACTGCGGCCAGCTTGCGGCATGCCAACTTTGCTTTTCAGGGGTAACTTCAGCTGCCCCTCCGGGTTCCAGCACCGTCAGCTGGTTCTCGTCAGAGCCTTTGGCCTAGGTGCCTCCATCTCGGTATCCGAGTTCCGGCAACGTCTGCTGGTCCTTGGTAGTGCTTTGTAGCACAGGTACCTCCTGCTTAGTAACCGGGTTCCAGCACCGTCAGCCGGTCCTCGGTTGTGCCATTGGCTCTTATTCCTTCTGCTGCCCCTCCAGGTGCCAGCACTGTCAGCTGGTCCTCGCTATTTCCATTTGCTCTTGCAGCTTATGCTACCCCTCCGGGTTCCAGCACCGTCAGCTGGTTCTCGTCAGAGCCTTTGGCCTAGGTGCCTCCATCTCGGTATCCGAGTTCCGGCAACGTCTGCTGGTCCTTGGTAGTGCTTTGTAGCACAGGTACCTCCTGCTTAGTAACCGGGTTCCAGCACCGTCAGCTGGTCCTCGGTTGTGCCATTGGCTCTTATTCCTTCTGCTGCCCCTCCGGGTGCCAGCACTGTCAGCTGGTCCTCGCTATTTCCATTTGCTCTTGCAGCTTATGCTACCCCTCCGGGTTCCAGCACCGTCAGCTGGTTCTCGTCAGAGCCTTTGGCCTAGGTGCCTCCATCTCGGTATCCGAGTTCCGGCAACGTCTGCTGGTCCTTGGTAGTGCTTTGTAGCACAGGTACCTCCTGCTTAGTAACCGGGTTCCAGCACCGTCAGCTGGTCCTCGGTAGTGCCATTGGCTCTTGTTCCTTCTGCTGCCCCTACGGGTGCCAGTACCGTCAGCTGGTTCAAGAGGACAAAGAACAGGAAGACAACCACCAAGATGCAGAACAACAAGAGAGAGAAGACAAAGAAGCATAAAAAAACAAAGCAGAAGAACATTAAGCATAAGACTAATACTCTGAGCAAATGATATTATCTTATTTATAAGCAGAAGAAGACTAAGCAGTGTAGGGGGTGAGTCCGTTCCTCCTCGTGGTTCCCCTGGAAAAGGCCTGCTGCTGCAGGCCAAACTGAACGCGGACAAATCCTGTTGTAAATCTTTTGTGACAGGCAGAACAGAAGGTGTAAACTTCTAACTTTTCTAGATAACAACTACAGGAATGCCTGACACAAACAAGAATATGATGAAGAAGAATAGGAAGAAGATGAAGAAGTTGAATATGTAGAATAATAATTGTTGAATAAGAAGAATATGAAGAATGTAAGAAAAGGAAGAAGAAGAAGAATGTAAAAAAGGAAGTAGAAGAATTTAAAAAAAGGAAGAAGAATGTAAAAAAAGGAATAAGAAGAAGAATGTAAAAAAAGGAAGTAGAAGAATGTAAAAAAAGGAAGAAGAAGAAGAAGAATGTAAAAAAAGGAATAAGAAGAAGAAGAAGAAGGTAAAAAAAGGAAGAAGAATAAGAAAGAAGAAGAAAGAAGAAAGAAGAAGAAGACATACATGTCTGGCAAAATATAAATGAGGCTAACATAGTCAATATCTTTGTAACTCCTAACGTCTTTAAAAAAAAAGTTTAATTCCTGCTATTCCATTTGATTGGGCTAAACCTCTATGGCTTTAATGTCTCCTCCACCTCCCACAATACATTCTACATTATTCTTAGTTGTTTTTCTTCATGTAGAATTAACCTACAAGGAAAGAAAGGGTTTTTTTAATTCCGATATTTTGGCCCCATTGACTTGCATTGGTTCCCGGTATCGGAATCGGCGATACCGATACTTTTTTTTAAGATCGGCCGATCCATTCCGATCCGATATTTTCAAGTATCGGCTGGTATCGCTCAACTCTACTGAGGACTAATGTTAATAATCTGGTACAATACCCCATAAGGTTCCCAGGCTATTAGTAACAGTTCCCAGCTGTTCGCTAAGCCTTAACTGGTGAATTTACGGGGAACCACAGAAAAAAAATGACATAGGATCCCCCTCTAAATTCAAAATCAGCAAAAGCTAAACAGACACCTATGGATTGATATTAATAGCCTGGAAAGGGGTCAGAGATATTTACATCCCATCTCCCCAGCTACCAATATCAGCCCTCACCCGCCCCAGAAATGGTGCATCCATGCGATGTGTCAAATCTGGAGTTTAGTCTCACATTCTCACTTGCCCTGTGGTGGTGGAAAGTGGTGTGATAAGGTTGGGGTTGATGTCACCTTTGTATTGTCAGGTGACATCACCTTTGTTTTGTCAGGTGACATCAAGCCCAGGGGTTAGTAATGGAGAGGCGTCTATAGGACGACCCCATTATTATCCCCATAGTAAGTATTGAAATAAACACACGGCCAGAATAAAGTCCTTTATTTGAAATAATACAAAACACCCTGTTTTACACATTTATTAAAAAATAAAAAACACAGTTATACTCACCTTATGTCTATTCCCTTGAAGCATTTGTCCTAAGTGCAGATAAGCGATAGTGTCCCATGCTGTAATCCATCTCTGTGATATGTGATTTACAACCTGAATGGTGACATGATGTGACCGTCCATGCTGTAAACCATGGGAGAATGAAGTGCTGCGAGCTACAGCTACAGTGACAAGCGGTGACATCATAGAGGTCACTGCCGGTCATTGAAGCTGTGTTCCCACACTTCACTGTGAGTGGCCCAATGAGGTCACCACAGTTCATTAGGCCGTGCACAGTGAAGTGGGGGAACACAGCTTCAATGGACAGATGTGACCTCTATGACGACACCACTTATCACTGTGCCTGCGCTCACAGCACCTCATTCTCCCATTTTTTACAGTGTGGACAGTCTCATCATGCCACCTACCAGGTTGTAAACCACATATCGCAGAGATGGATTATGGCGTGAGGCACTATGGCTTAACTGCACTACACACAGGTGAGGGATACAGTTGTTTATTATTTTTGGTTTTTTTTACAGGGGACATGGACATTGGTGGATTAGGCATAAGGTGAGTATTTTTGTTGTTTATTATTTTCTGTTTTGTACAGGTGACAGGGGCTTAAATGGAATGGGCATAAGGTGAGTTTAACGTAGATGCTTCTCCGTTACTAACCTCTTGGCATGACGTCCCCTGACAATACAACGGTGGCATCAACCCCAACCCTATCACCCCACTTGCCACCGCAAGGGGCCCCACTCTGTTTTTTTAATTTAATTATGAATTTTAATGCACTGACTACAACTGTCCTCAGCATTGCCTGGTCTTGATGATAGTGGGGAGATCAGGCGAGGATGATGACAGTTGTAGTCAGCACTCTTCGTATGGGAATAGTGCTAATGGTACAGCTTTTCCCAGCCACAGGGGGAATTTCATTCTGGTGCGTTTCACATGGATGTTATCCATGTGTCATCAGTGTGCATGTGTGCGGCAACGCATTTCCTCCTTGCTGACAGAAAAATAGGACATATTAGGTTTTTCACACGGACTCTGTGTCCATGGCAAAAACCCGCAATGTACGCAACACCATTGAATACAATGTATGTGCATGTCAGAATTTGCGATCCTTAAAACACAGACCGCATACATACCGAAAAAGCGGATGTGTGAAGTGGGCCTGAAAGATGATCTTTCTGCAGGATATTTGACCCCGAATTCTGAGAAACTTATTTTTGAAGTGTTATTCTCAGGTGCATCGGACGGACACTTCAATCACCAGCTCTACTGTACTTCAGCACCCACTGCTGGCCTCCAGTCACTGATTGATAGGTCACTCTTCCTTCAGTTACCTGTCTCCCTATGACACAAATCCAGCCAATGGCTGTGCCTACCGTAATGGTGTTGTGGGAACCGATACCTTGATCTCACATCATCAGAAGCTCACTGCTCAGGTGCCGTCCCTCTTAATCAAATGAACCTAGGCAATGACAGCGCCTCTGCACAGAAGACAGGTGTCATGTCGGCGCCTGCTGTCACGCCGGCACCGACTTTCATGCCGGTGCTCGCTCCTGCTGCCGCTGCCACAAGCTCTCCCCGGCTCCCCGCTCACCATTCCCAGCGCCGCGCTGTGCTCCCAGCCTCCCATCCTGCAACCTGGGGAATCCAGCGTGGGGTCTCCTCTTCTTGCTGCTTCCGTCCGGCTCCAGCCCTGGGCATGCGCCTTAGGCCGCGGGCGCTCGCTCCTCTCTCCTCTTTACCCCGTCTGCATCTTCCCTAAGGAGTGATCTCCAATCAAGCACCAGCACGGGGTATAACAGGTGGCTCCTCCTTCATGGAGGCGCCTGATTATTGTGTGCTTCCTGTAAGGTACTGTGGCCCCGTCCTGTTGCTCCTAACTCCAGTCGCTCCTGACTCCAGTCGCTCCTGACTCCAGTCGCTCCTGACTCCAGTGGCTCCTGACTCCTGTCGCTCCTGACTCCTGTCTCTCCTGACTCATGTCGCTCCTGACTCATGTCGCTCCTGACTCATGTCGCTCCTGACTCCTGTCCCGTGCTCCGTCCTGACTACCTGCTCCTGACTCCTGCTCCGTGTGCCGTCCTGTCTACCTGCCCCGTCTTGTCCTCTGTACCATTACATTCTTGTATCCTTGCCTTCTGCCTGACCCTCTGCCTTGTTTGCCTCTTCCCCTCAGGCCCGGTTGGGCTCTTTCGTCCCCACTTGAGCAGTCCCTCTTGGTATCAGCTGTTGCGGTTTTTGACTCCTTCGGGCCTGCCCCTAAAGGTCCCTGTATAGGGGTCAGCACCACCTGGTCAGCTCGCTCCTGGGAGTTTCGGTACCGCGACCCAGAGGGTCCACTCTTGCCACACCTCTCAGCATAATCAGGCCATGGACCCCGCTGGTGCCTCGGTTGCGACCCAAAAAGAATTACTCTTTTTGCGGGAGAACCAAACCCAGATTATGGGCTTTATGAAATCCATGGACACCCGGTTGTCCGCCATACAAACCTCCGATCCAAGGAGCGCTCCTCTGCTGGCAGGACTCCAGCAGGAGCTCGCGCAGCAGCGTGATACTCAGTCCCATATCCTTAGTTACATGGCTTCCGTTGATGACCGTTTACTGTCCCTTCAGTCTTCTGCAGCAGCCTCTGCCCCGTCCTGTGACCCTGCACCTCACCCGCCACCATGTTTGGGAAAGCCTCCTAGGTATAGCGGGGATCCCAAATTGTGCGGGGGGTTTCTCAACCAGTGCCGCCTACATTTCAAGCTTTTGCCCCAGCAATACCCGTCTGATAGAGCTAAGGTGGCATTTATCGTGTCCCATCTCAAGGGGGAGGCCTTGGCATGGGTGAATCCCCTGTGGGAGCCAGATGACCCGGTGGTATCCAGCATGCAAGACTTCTTGGACACCTTCCGCCGGGTCTTTGATGAGCCAGGGCATTTGGCTTCCACCACTGATTCCTTTTTCAATCTCCGACAGGGAACTCTCACCGTGGGACAGTACGCAATTTGCCATGTGGCATTGTTAGGGGCATTTTGGAGGGGGCTTTCGGGTATAATCAAGGACGAGCTTGCTGATCAGGACACCCCCACCACTTTAGAGGACCTTATATCCCTGGCTACTGGTATTGACTTACGGTTCCAGGAACTCTCCCGCGAGACGGTCAGGGAGAGAGGGCCCTCTAGGTTTAACCAAATACCTAGTCCTCGTCCGACCAAGCCTTCCAGTAGCTCTGCTCCAGAGCCCATGCAGGTGGACCGCGTAAAGTTGTCTGAGCTGCGGCGCAGGGAGAGACTGGAGCAAGGTTTATGCCTCTATTGTGGTGGAGCCAACCACTTTCTACGTTTCTGTCTGGAGAGGCCGGGAAACTCCTCCGCCTAGGCCAGGTAAGAGAGGCCTCCCTAGGTGACTCTGTTTCATTTCTACCCCTTACTATCTCAGCATTAATTGTCCTAGGTTGGGAGCGTAAATCTGTGGAGGTGTATGTGGACTTGAGTGCGGCGGGCAACTTCATTCATTTGGAAGAAGTGGACAAGTTCCGGATTCCAGTTGTTACCCTTGAAGAGTCGCATGTGATCACCTCTGTGGATGGCAAACCGTTACCTGTCCCCATCACCACGGTCACTCTCGAGCTAGAGATGCAAATCGGAGCCCTGCACCGGGAAATTGCCTTTTATGTTTTGCCTAATTTGTCTCACGCCCTGCTCCTTGGTCTGCCTTGGCTCAGGTCGCATGAGCCAGTCCTGGCTTGGCGCTCTGGGAAAGTCCTTCGCTGGGGTCACTCTTGCCAAGAACACTGTCTGCTGCCTGTTACCTGTTCCAGTCTGCTCCAAGTACCCATGGACCTTCCAGGGCTTCCCGTGGCCTATCATTCTTTTGAGGATGTCTTCGACAAAAAGGAGGCTGAGACTCTTCCTCCGCATAGGGCCTACGACTGCCCAATCGAGCTAGTTCCTGGAGCTACTCCTCCCAGGGGGAGAACCTATCCGCTGTCACCAGCAGAAACCTCAGCCATGACGGAGTACATCCTGGAGAACTTAGCCAAGGGCTTTATCTGGAAATCATCTTCCCCAGCAGGGGCCAGGTTTTTCTTTGTTTGGAAGAAGGATGGATCCCTTCGACCTTGCATCGACTACCAAGGCTTGAACAACATCACGATCAAGAATAGGTATCCTCTACCACTTATCCCCGAGCTTTTTGACCGCCTGCGAGGGGCCCGTATCTTTACTAAGCTAGATCTATGGGAGGCCTACAATTTGGTCCGGATACGTGCCAGAGATGAGTGGAAGACCGCCTTCAACACGCGGGATGGCCATTATGAATATTTGGTCATGCCCTTTGGGCTTTGTAATGCCCCGGCGGTTTTCCAAGAATTTGTTAATGAAGTATTCTGGGATCTTCTGTACTCATACCTCGTGGTATATCTAGATGACATCCTCATCTTTTCACCAGACCTGTCCTCCCACACGAGGAGTGTTCGCCTGGTCTTGCAACACCTGCGGGAGAATTGACTCTTTGCCAAAATAGAGAAATGCCTGTTTGAACAGACCTCCTTACCCTTCTTGGGTATATTATCACGGACTCGGGGTTGCGAATGGACCCAGAGAAATTGTCCGCGGTGCTCAAATGGCTGCGACCTGTCGGATTGAAAGCCATCCAACGATTCTTGGGCTTCGCAAATTATTGTAGGCAATTCGTCCCTCACTTCTCTTTAACCAAGCCTATCGTTGCCCTTACCAGGAAGGGAGCAAGACCTAACATCTGGCCTTCCGAAGTGAAGATGCATTTCTTGCCCTGAAGCGGGCCTTTCCACAGCTCCAGTTTTGCATCGGCCAGAGGTCAGCAGGCCCTTAGTCCTAGAGGTGGATGCCTCTTCTACGGGAGCTGGAGTGATTCTCTCCCAGAGGACGTCCACTGGGCACTTAGCTCCGTGCGGGTTCTTCTCCAAGTCATTTTCCCCCGCATAATGCAATTATACGATTGGGGATCGAGAATTGCTAGCCATAAAGATGGCGCTGGAGGAGTGGCATTATCTTCTGGAAGGGGCTGTCCACCCCTTCATGATATTCACTGACCACAAAAACCTGGCCTACCTCCAGTCGGCTCAAAGACTCAACTCCAGACAAGCCAGGTGGTCATTCTTTTTTCTCGCTTCGACTTCGAGCTCCATTTCCGACCCGGTAACAAAAATACCAAAGCAGATGCACTCTCCCGTTCCCTGCAGTCACCCAAAGTGGAGGAGGCTCCGTCACATGTCATCGATCCTGCCCGATTTATCACGGTAGTTCCCGTGAGTCTTCTTCCTGTGCTGCCTGGCAAGACCCTCGTCCCGCAAGAAAAGAAGGTAGAAGTACTATGCCGGGGTCACTCCTCCAAGGTTGCAGGACATGTTGGAGCCAAGAAGACTCTCTCTCTGCTTTCCCGTTATTACTGGTGGCCTTCTCTCTGCCAAGATGTGTTGGACATTGTAGCCTTTTGCTCAACCTGCGCTAGAAACAAGGTTCCTAGAAGGTTTCCCTCTGGCCTCATTCATTCGTTGCCTGTCCCCGAAGCTCCTTGGCAACCTTCATCCTAGCCATAGATTTTGTTACTGATTTATCACGCTCTTCCAAATGCACGACTATCCTGGTAGTAGTAGATCGGTTTTCCAAAATGGCTCATTTTGTTGCATTACCTGGCTTGCCCATGGCTCCTGAATTAGCCAAAATCTTCATTCATCAGATTTTCAGATTACATGGGCTCCCTCAGTGGAATGTGTCTGATCGCGGGGTACAGTTTACCTCCCGCTTCTGGAGAGCACTCCGTAAATTCTTGGGCATATCTCTAGATTTCTCTTCCGCATATCACCCACGGACCAACAGGCAAGTCGAACGAGTTAACCAAGTTTTGACCTCCTACCTACGCAACTTCTCTAACGCCCATCAAGATAATTGGGTAGATCTTCCTTGGGCAGAGTTTGCCCATAATAATCATTCTAATGAATCTACCACCAATTCCCCATTTTTGTGGTCTCTGGTCTGAACCCAGGTGTACCTCTTCCCATATCTTCATCCTCTGGCGTCCCTGCTGCCGATGCCCTCTCCCAAAAGTTTTCCCAAGTCTGGAGGAAGACCAAAGAGGCTCTCGTACAGGCCGCAGCCCGGATGAAAAAACATGCCGACAAGAGGCGGAGGGATCTCCCACCATACCATCCTGGAGACAAAGTCTGACTGTTGACCAAACATATCCACTTGAAAATCCCTTCCTACAAGCTGGGCCCCCTGTACATCGGTCCCTTTGAGATTCTTGGACGCATCAACAATGTGGCCTATAAATTGAGGCTGCCTGCCTCACTCCGGGTCCCTAACGCCTTCCATGTCTCGCTCCTGAAACCGGTCATCCTCAATCAGTTCTGCCCTGCGCCTTCCGCTGTTCCTCAGCCAGTAGGGGCCGATGACGTTTTTAAAGTGAGAGATATTTTGGCTATGAAGAAGGTTAGGGGAAAGAACCTCCTTCTTATCGATTGGAAAGGGTTCGGCCCTGAGGAGAGGTCTTGGGAACCTCGAGAGAATGTTGATGCTCCTCGCATTCTGAACAGATTCCTGGCCAATCTCAGGAGGAGGAGACGTAAAGGGGGGTACTGTCATGCTGGCGCCTGCTGTCATGCCGGCGCCGGCTGTCATGCCGGCGCTCGCTCCTGCTACCTCCCGTCCTGCAGCCCGGGGAATCCAGCATGGGGTCTCCTCTTCTTCCTGCTTCCGTCCTGCTCCAGCCTCGGGCATGCGCCTTAGGCCGCGGACGCTCGCTCCTCTCTCCTCTTTACCCCTTCTGCATCTTCCCTAAGGAGTGATCTCCAATCAAGCACCAGCACGGGGTATATCAGGCGGCTCCTCCTTCATGGAGGCGCCTGATTATCGTGTGCTTCCTGTACGGTACTCTGGCCCCATCCTGTTGCTCCTGACTCCTGTCACTCCTGACTCCTGTCCCGTGCTCCATCCTGACTACCTGCTCCTGACTCCTGCTCCGTGTGCCGTCCTGTCTACCTGCCCCATCTTGTCCTCTGTACCACTACATTCTTGTATTCTTGCCTTCTGCCTAGCCCTCTGCCTTGTTTGCTTCATCCCCTCAGGCCCGGTTGGGCTCTCTCGTCCCCACTTGAGCCGTCCCTCTTGGAATCAGCTGTCGCGGTATTCAACTCCTTCGGGCCTGCCCCTAACGGTCCCTGTATAGGGGTCGGCACCACCTGGTCAGCTCGCTCCTGGGAGTTTCGGTACCATGACCTAGAGTGTCCACCCTTGCTACACCTCACAGCAGGTCACTGAGAGAAGAGTAACCTGTCAATTAATGGCCAGAGGTTGGCAGTGGGCTGCAAAGTACAGTACAGCAGACTAGTGAATGAAGTGCTCACCATGATGTAGTTGAGAATAAAATTTCAAAAATAGATTTCTTAAAAATGCCTCAATGAAATTATACTAAAAAGGTCTAAATGTAATAAACATTAAAAGGAGCTTTACACTCATACCTTTAGGCAGTGGTCGAATATCCTGCTGACAGGTTCTCTTTAAGGGCAAACATTCATATGAATGATGACATTCCCTGTACTATCCTACAAAATACATTGGTGTCACATAAATTAAAACAGCAACATTTGACAATTGATCTCTCACTCATTCTACAAAAACCAGCCTACAACAGATGAATTTCCTGCTTCTGTATTAAAGTCCTTTCAAATTTGTGTATGTGCAGTTGTGATCAGGAGTCAGTAGCTTTCATGATGGGCACATGATGCCACAAGATTCATTTTAACCTATAGACCTATTATTGCCATTGGTTTAACTTGGCTCTACATGATGAAATCATTCCAATAACAAATAAAGGGTAGAAGTGTCTGTGTAACTGGCAATGTTTTAATGCAATGAGCTGTAAAATTGATACCAAGCACTCAAGCACTCAGACTGCTCTCAAAGGATATCAGCAAATGTAGTCAAGTGCAAAAATAAACTCCTAAAAATTTCCAATCTCACACAACACAACATAATTTCCAGATACTGGTATACAGCATATCTGACAAAATGCAGCATTTCTAATTTGTGCCATTCAGTCATTCATATTCTGTGCAATCTGAACTTTTTAGACTGAATAATTTCAAACTCAATTGAGACTTTGGACCTACGTACAGTATATAATACAGTGTGGTCTGTGTAGCGAGTGATGTAACATATACTGAGCAGACAAATCCTAGCATATGAGCTGAATGTGCACAAAGCATTGGAAACTCAAGCAGTACCCCAAAAAAAACAATTCAAACCTACAGGTGCTTCTCACAAATTAGCATATCATCAAAAAGTTAATTTATTTCAGTTCTTCAACACAAAAAGTGAATCTCATATATATAGAGTCATTACAAACAGAGTGATCTAGTTCAAGGTTTATTTCTATTAAAGTTGATGATTATGGCTTACTGCCAATGAAAACCCCAAAGTCATTATCTCATTAAATTAGAATACTTTATACCACCAGCTTAAAAATGATTTTAAAATCCGAAATGTTGGCCTACAGAAATGTATGTTCAGTAACTGCACCAGTGCCCGCGGTGACAGGCCAGAGCCCCTGAGTGTGGCAGAGAGACTTTTCAGTGTGTGCAGCATCGTTCCTGCAGAGAGACTGTTAGCGAATCATACAGAGACATAGAGCAGGGAAGACTCAGGTTCACAGCATCTCCCTGCTTCCTGCTTTAACCCCGGATTTCCCGTTTTCAAAGAGAGGAGAGACTACAGAGACTACAAGAGCCGCTGTTGAGGGTACAAACGTTGGAGAAAGAGACCCTGCAATCAAGACTTCCCCGGACTGATAAGTTACAAGAATTCCAGTTTAACCATTTCTACTCTGCTTAACTGTTTCATAGCTTTACCTAGCCTTTTGTGTAACTTTATACCGTTTACCTTGTCACTTTTAACCCCTATTGCTTTTCCTTGCGTGGAGAGTCTATTCCCTGTAAATAAACCCTTTAACTCTTGATCTGTCTCTGATCCGTGGTGACATCTTCAGTACCTGCAGTTTATTACAGCTTCATACAGTATATTTGCTTTACGAGGATATTCTCCGTTGTGTCTCACGCCAAAAAAAGAGCATGAACCGCACCTCCAAAAATCATACGATGATCTAATGCCGTTAGGCAAAAATTTTATATAACTGAACATAAGGTTCTTAGTTTAACATTCTGATCTGACTGTATGAAGCCCACTGCCACGTCACGGCAAACCTTGTAATGGGTCCTACCACAATAACGGAGCATAGCCATGCGCCGACCACCGCCACAGCGGCCATGCACAAGTAGGGCAGACGGCCCGGCGTCGCCAGACCATGCCACCCCACCAGCACAAAACCACAGCAACAATGGCCGCCACACAGCACCAACACCAAAAGAAAGGAGTTCCTGTAGCCCCAATGGAGCGAAGTAAGGGGCCTAGCTCATTTCTGTTCTCTCTGAAGAGCTTGATGGAGGTGAATTTCATTGCTCCTTATACTTGGTGTTGGTGCTTTTGGCGGCCATTGTTGTTGTGGTTTTGTGCTGGTGGAGCAGCGCAGTCCGGAGACACCGGGCCACCTGCACTGCTGGTGCATTGTCGTGGCAGTGGTCGGCGCACGACTCTGCTCCATTAGGGCGGTAAGAAAGGACCAACTATGAGGTTTGCTGTGACGTGGCAGTTGGCTTCATACAGTCTGATCAGAATGTTAAACTTAGAACCTCATGTTAAATATATTTTTGCCTAGCGGCATTAGATCATTGTATGATTTTTGGAGGTGCTGTCCTCTCTCTTTTTTTCAGTTGTGACTCACCAGTATACCAGCTATGTTCCTGGTTCCGGAGACCGTCTGTTGACTCCACCACGTTTTGACGATGACCCTACTCTATGCAGTGGGTTCATCAACCAATGCACACTACATTTTGAACTCTTGGCACATCAGTTCGCTTCAGATGGGGCCAAAGTGGTTTTCATCATGTCCCATATTACAGACCAAGTTCTGACGTGGCTCAATCTCATATGGAAGAGAGAATATCTTCTAGTTTCCGATCTCCAGTTGTTTCTTCAGGCCTTCCACAAAGTATTTGATGAGCCTGGTCACATTTCCTCTGAAGTATCCTCCCTCCTCAGATTTCAAAGGCTGATGATGCTGCAAACCTTTGCTTCCACAGCCTCCTCAGAGTCCATGCAAATTGACTGGGTGAAGCTGGCCAAGCATCGTCAGGAGGTCTGTCATGCTGTGTGAAGGCGCTTTTACTGCAGCAGTCCTGAACATTTAATCCGCTCTTGCCCTGAAAAACTTGGAAACTCCAGAGCCTAGAGTCTGTTGGAGAGGTTACCATGGGCGAGGACTATTCCGCTCCTCTGCTGACTCTGTCAGCATCTATTTCCTGTGGCAACATTTGTTTTGTCCAATCAGCCTATCTGGACTCTGGTTCCACAGAAAATTTCATTCAACAGACCATGGTGGAGCGGTATCAGATCCCCATCCAATGTCTACAGAATCCATAGGTGGTATCCTCCATGGATGGGAAACCTCTATCCAAGGCCTTTGGAACTTCGAATCGGAATGCTGCACATGGAGAGAATCTTTATGTACTATTGGATCTGTCCCATCCTCTGCTCCTGTGCCTACCATGCCTATAAAACCATGAGTCTTTCTTAGATTGGAGATCCGGAGGAGTAGTCCGTTGGGGCCAGGCCTGTCATGAGAGGTGCCTTGTATCTATTTGTCCTCCCTGACTTCTGGCTACTACATCTAATTTACCTGGCCTTCCCTCTCATTTGATTTACTCTGATGTCTTCAATAAAAAAAGAGGCGGAGACACTACCAGCACACAAGCCATATCATTGCCCTATAGACTTACTTCCTGGCTCTTCTCCTTCACAAGGCCATATCTACCTTCTGTCCCTGCTGAGATCTGAGCCATATCTGTCTATATCAAAAAGAACTTAGCCAGGGGATTTTTCTATCTGAAAGCCGTCCTCCTCGGCTGCAGCAGGATTCTTTTTTGTAAAGAAAAAAGATGGCTCACTTCGTCCTTGTATAGACTATAGAGGTCTCAATCAGATAAAGGTAAAAAATAATATCCTCTGCCTCTCATATCAGAGATGTTTAATAGTCTCAAAGGTTCCAGAATCTTTACTAAACTTGACCTGCAGGGGGCATACAACTTCATCCAAGTATGCCAGGGGGACGAATGGAAGACTGCCTTCAACACTCGGGATGGCCATTATGAATAGTCCGTAATGCCATTTGGGCTCTGTAATGCGCCAGCAGTCTTCCAAGATCTGGTGAACAGAACAGTGACTGGGGTCACTCATCTAGATTAGCAGGCCAAATCAGATAGAAGAAAACAGCTCTTCTCATTGCATGGACATTATAGGCGGCCATCACTATGCAAAGATATTGTCAACTTCGTCTCAGCCTGCTCCTCCTGTGCTCAGAATAAGTCTCCAAAACTGCTTCTGACCGGCTGGTTACTACCCTTGCCCATACCATTTGCTCCCTGACAGAATATCATGATGGACTGTATTACAGATCTACCAGTATGGCTGGGTGTACGGTTATTTGGGTAGTTGTGGATCACTTCTCTGAGATGGCCCATTTTACGCCACTGTCCGCGCTCCCGTCTGCTCCTGTGCTTGCCGAGAAGTTTATCCAACATATTTTCCACCTTCATGGGTTACCTCTCCATATTGTCTCTGATACAGGTGTCAGATTTACATATTGCTTCTGAAGGGCTACCTGCAAACTACTAAATGTCATCTTGGACTTCTCTAAGGCAATCCAATGGCCTGGTAGAGCAGGTCAACCTGATCCTGACCAATTATCTGCTACACTTTGTCAATTCTCCTAACAGTAATTGGGCAGGATGTCTGCCTTGGGCCGAATTCTCAAGCAACAACCATGTGAGTAAATCCTCAGCCAAATCCCTGTTTTTTGTCTAAATATTCAGTTTCCTATGTCTGCTTCCTCTGACATTCCTGCAGCGTAAACTCTCCTAAAAGTATTCTCTAAGATCTGGGAGGACACCAAGACCTCTTCAATGAAATCTTCCTAGAGGATGAAGAAAAACGCGTACAAGAGACGTCTGGATCCGCCTCTCTTTCGCCCTGGGGATAAAGTTAGGCTTTTGTCAAAATTTGTCCTTCTCAAGCTACCCTCATATAAATTGGGTCCTTGTTTTATCAATCCATTCAAGATGCTAAATAAGATAAATAATGTATCCTACAAGCTCAAGTTCCCGACCTCTTTACAAATCCCCAACTCATTCCATGTGTCACTCCTCAAGCCTGTTCTATTAAAATATTTCGTCAAGGACCCAGGTTCCACTCCTGCTCTAGTCGGCTCTGAAGATGTTTTTGAGGCAGAGAATACTCTGGCTTCTAAGAGGATAAGAGGAAAATTCTATTTTTTAGTAGATTGGATGGGTGCCGGTCCTGAAGAGAGGTCAAAAAAACCCAGACAGATCATCCAATTTCTTGTGGGCTTGAAGAAGAGGGGGTATAAAATGGGAAGAACTGGAGTGCCAGCATCCTTACAAGCTCCCTCCCTCCCCGACAGGAACTTCAACTCACTCACCGCCACGACCCTCGTCCTGCACTTCCTGCTTCTTCTGCTGCTGCCCGGGGTCTTTGAACGGGTCACAGATCTACGGGCACTGTGCTGAGGGTGTGCACGCTCCCTCAATCTTAAAGAGACAATAATAGTCTCCTTAAAGTGTCCCCATTATTGTCTGAAATGCTTGTGTTTCATTAAACATACACTTGAAGACCCGTTGCTCCCAGATGCCTCTTTCCATCAGTGCTTCAGTGATTAACAGGTCTTTGAATGGTGACAGAGCAAAACATATACCTTTATAGTTCCTCGCTATATCTTTGAGGCTATAATCAACAAGCAAAGAATCAGGTTTATAACTTATCCTGAGGACTCTACTAATACTCCTGGACTAATAAATAATAAGTCATGTCAGTCTAACTTAATTTCCTTCTATGACAGAATCACTGATTGGGTGGATCAGGGAAATGCTGTAGATATAGTATATCTTGACTTCAGCAAAGCATTTGACAAAGAATCTCACACAATCCTTATTGAAAAAATGACTATGTATGGAATGGACAAGGCAACTGTTAGGTGGATTCATAACTGGCTTAGTGATCGGACACAAAGAGTGGTCGTAAATGGCTGCACATCCAGTTGGAAGAATGTCTCAAGTGGGGTACCACAGGGCTCTGTCCTGGGCCCTGTTTTGTTCAACATCTTTATCAACGATTTAGATGACGGAATTGAGGGTAAACTGATTAAATTTGCTGATGACACAAAGCTAGGAGGGATAGCTAATACTAGAGAAGAGAGAGAGAGTATTCAAAAAGATATAAATAAACTGGAGCAGTGGGCAGCAACTAACAGAATGGTTTTTAACAGGGAAAAATGCAAAGTACTACATCTGGGCAATAAAAATGAAAAAAGCATATACAGAATGGGAGGAATAGGGCTAAGCAGCAGCACATGTGAAAAAGACTTGGGTATACTAATAGATCACAGACTGAATATGAGTCAACAGTGTGATGCAGCAACAAAAAAGGCAACTACAATTCTAGAATGTATTAACAGAGGCATGCAGTCTAGATCACGTGAAGTCATTATTGCCCTCTACTCCTCTTTGGTCAGACCTCATCTGGAGTACTGTGTCCAGTTTTGGGCGCCACATTTTAAAAAAGACATCAACAAACTAGAGCAAGTTCAGAAAAGAGCGACCAGAATGGTGACCGGTCTGCAAACCCTGTCTTATGAGGAAAGGTTGCATGATTTGGGAATGTTTAGCTTGCAAAAGAGAAGACTGAGAAGAGACTTAATAGCTGTCTACAAATATCTCAAGGGCTGTCACATTGTAGAAGGATCAACTTTATTCTCATTTGCACAAGGAAAGACTAGAAGCAATGGGATGAAACTGAATGGGAGGAGACACAGATTAGATATTAGAAAAAACTTTTTGACAGTTAGAGTGATCAATGAGTGGAACAGGCTGCCTCGAGAAGTGGTGAGTTCTCCTTCAATGGAAGTCTTCAAACAGAGGCTGGACAGACATCTGTCTGGGATGATTTAGCAAATCCTGCTTTGAGCAGGGGGATGGACCAGATGGCCCAGGAGTTCCCTTCCAACTCTAGGATTCTATGATTCTACATTATGGATATGTAGTATCTAAATAACTGGATTAATAAACGTTATTATTTTTAGAATTTGAATATTATTTTTTACTTTATTACACTAATGTCAATCACAACTAGAATTGCATCCATTCTGAAAAAATTAAAATCATGTTTAGGCTCCGTAAATAGACAGTAAGTTTTAAATGAAGAGATGAAGGCTTTTCACAGCACACTCATTTACATAATTTGCCATACATTTGTCATTTAATATTCCTTATTCTGAAATTCAAAATTCTAAATCCTTCATGTGTCCATGTAGCGTTCTTCCATTGTTCTTCCATTGTAAACAATTCATTTCACTCCACCTTAACTTAATTAAATACAAAAGTTCAAATCTATTAAATGTAAATTTGTTGCTATGAAATTCTATTACAGGGGCCAGAAGTTAACATAATTGATGTTGCACAAGCAAATTCAACCAATAATATCATTAAAAAATAATCATGTATCTTAATTAAAACATAATTAAGAGTAAATGATAATACTACAGTGAGATCAGTATATATGACATGTTTCCTCAGCAGTTATAAATATATTTGCAAATCTTAATTCATTCCCATTTCCATGGGGCTTTCAACTAAGCCTCATATTTAAATATTTTTTTTTGCGATCTAAGTCACATAATTGCCATTTACAACATAATCTCAAGACAGCTGCAGGTCACTACCAAGGACAAATTAAATGGGCTAAGGTAATTTAGGTGATTTAAAAATATTAATGAAGTATGGGTTAGACTACTTTTAAGGGGCCTAGCTTGGGGGACAGCTGAGGCTTGTGGGACCTCCGAAGCCAAATGGGCTTAAACAAGCTGCTTTGTCATAGATAGCAATTTACATAAAGTACTAGGCAATGAAGAGAATTATTGGCCTAAATCAGTGGTCCCCAAACTTTTTTGCACCAGGGACCGGTTTCAAGCAAGACCATTCTTCCATGGCCCGGCAGGGCGGGGATGGAGGTGTGGCAGGGGCGGGGCTTTTGTCATAAGGGGGCGGGGCTATGGACGCGGTTGTAGTGTAGCAGTGCATACTTATAATTAAATAACATTTATAATGTGACTCAACTCACCATAGGTTTTGAATGAGTGCTCCATCACCCCCATCCTTGCCTGCACCATCACCCCATTCTTGCCTGCTCCATCACCCCATCACTCCCTTCTCCCCATCACTGCCATCTCTCCATCATTGCCTTCACCCCATCACTGCCGTCTCCCCATCATTCCCTTCACCCCATCACTGACGTCTCTCCATCACTCCCATCAATACCTTCTCTCCATCACCCCCATCATGGCCTTCTCCCATTACCCCCTCATGGCCTTCTCCCATCACCCCAGGCATCATGGCCTTCTCTCTCCATCACGGTCTTCTCCTCATGTCCCCATCTCCTCCAGGGCCAGGCTCCACCTACACAAACACAGACAAACACACACACACACACACACAGACATACATGTACACACACAGACAGACATACATACACACACCACCTCTCTCCTCTCACCTGTCGCAGCATCGCCCGCGCTTCCTCGCTCTGACACAGCAGCGGCGCGCTCCTCTCTGTGTCAGTCAGAGACAGGAAGCGTGGGCGGCGGGCAGGAAGCTGGACGGGTCCTTGCAGCTCCGCTCCTGCTATTCCCTCTTGCAGGCAGCGGAGCTGCTTGGATCGCTCCCTGGCCGCCGCTACACATGAGGGCAGTTTAAGAATTGCTGCGCGCCGCCCCAGCCCCCGCTACACCACTGACAGCCCCTGGCTCCCCTTGTGTCCGCGGACCGGCAAGGGCACTGCAGCTGCCCGGTGCTGGGCCGCCGACCGGCGGTTGGGGACCCCTGGCCTAAATGAAACTCTTACTCAGGTTTACACATCCTGGCATTCTGTTCTGTGTCAACATTGGAACATCCTCAGTCACTGCTCTCTGGAAAATGTATTCAAATTAGTTCTCTACAAGAAAGTTGGCTTGTTAGTGGCAACTATGAGATCCTGATTTCTTCCACTAAGATGAGACGACAACAGATGAGTGAATCGATTCAATACATATTGTATTAGTCTCGTATTACACAAAAAATGTTTTTGCACTTTGCATTGCACAATTCGCAAAGCAACGTGCTTTGCTTTGTTCAACTTAAAAAGGAATTTAAAAAACATTAACTCACCTCCCCCTTGAAGTGACCTTCTCAACCCTACCTCCCACACAGTCCTTACAATTCTGTTCTGGTCTTCTCTTCACAGGTCTTTGGTAGAGTTGAGCGAAACGGGTTGAACAATTTCAAAAGTCGCCGACTTTTGGCAAAGTCGGGTTTCATGAAACGAAACCCGACCCTAGGATGAGGTCGGCCACGAGGTCGGCGACTTACGCGCCAAAGTCGCATTTCAAAAGTTTGTTTAGCGCTCTTTTTCAGCCAATCAGGATCCACGGACACTGTGGGCAACGTGATGACATAGGCAGGGGTCACCACCATCTTTCAGAAGGGCATGCAAGTGATTGGCTTGCTTTGGTGGGCGTCACAGGGGTTATAAAAGGGCGTGCATGCCGACCGCCATCTTACTTCTGCCGATCTTAGCATAGGGAGAGGTTGCTGATTCTGTAGGGAGAGCGTTAGGCAGGGAAGAAGACAAAAAAACTGCTTCTGCTGCTAGCGATTTTGCCTGTGCAACACACCAGTCACTGTGTGTGCAGTGCAAGGGGAGGCTATATTGTGGTGGATCAGCGGTGTTGGTTGTTAGGCTGCCTTCTAAGGCTTCCTGACAGCTGCATTGCTGTTTCCCCACTGCTCTGCAAACTGCTTTTTTAAAAGCAATCCCAATTTTTTTTTTTGTCCTGCTAAGGTACTGAGCGTGCATTTATTCACACCATACAGCGGTGTACGCTCCTCACACAGTACCGTGTAACGGCTGTTATCACAGCCACAGTGAAGCTATCTGTGTGTCACTGTGGAAGGATAAGTGGAGGACTTGTTCCGTTCTTACAGACCTACACTCTAGGGAGATTCCTATTCTGCCCAATTCTACAATTAACTTTTTTCACACCTGTGCCATCGAGCCTGTGACATAGCGCTCTGATATTCAGTGGGCCTCACACAAACCAAAAGTGTCCAGTGTCCACAAGTGTCTGCAGAAATTCAAAATCTCCCTTATCCTGTAGTCACTTTTTTCACACCTGTGCCATCGAGCCTGTGACATAGCGCTCTGATATTCAGTGGGCCTCACACAATCCAAAAGTGTCCAGTGTCCACAAGTGTCTGCAGAAATTCAAAATCTCCCTTATCCTGTAGTCACTATTTTCACACCTGTGCCATCGAGCCTGTGACATAGCGCTCTGATATTCAGTGGGCCTCACACAATCCAAAAGTGTCCAGTGTCCACAAGTGTCTGCAGAAATTCAAAATCTCCCTTATCCTGTAGTCACTTTTTTCACACCTGTGCCATCGAGCCTGTGACATAGCGCTGTGATATTCAGTGGGCCTCACACAATCCAAGTGTCCAGTGTCCACAAGTGTCTGCAGAAATTCAAAATCTCCCTTATCCTGTAGTCACTTTTTTCACACCTGCTGCATCGAGCCTGTGACATAGCGCTCTGATATTCAGTGGGCCTCACACAATCCAAGTGTCCAGTGTCCACAAGTGTCTGCAGAAAATCTAAATCTCCCCTGTCCTATAGACACCTTGTACCTTGTTTTACATTACTATATAGTTTGTAGGATTTTGTCTACATTTCTTCCAAAAATGAGGAAGGCTGGTGGAAGAGGCCGTGGAATTGGGCGGGGGTTGGCAGCTGGTAATGATGGTGTTGGTGGTGGATCTGATGGTAGTGGCAAAAGCAAAATAGGACCGAATGCAGGAGGTGTTGAGCCTGCGTCATCGTCTGGCTCCATAAGGCTTCGAAGGCTTAGTTTTCTAGGAGTTGGCAAACCGCTTTTAACGCCAGAGCATCAGGAAAAAGTTTTGTCTTACATTGCTGACTCAGCCTCCAGCTTTATCGCCTCCTCTTCTGAAGTTGTAAAAAGTAAAAGCACTGAGTCGTCATTGGAGGCTCATGTTCATGAACCACACCTTTCCTTGTGTCCGTCACCCCAACCAAGATTGAAGGATGACGCAGGCCATACTACTGATTACTCCATGGAGCTGTTTTCACATACCATGCCTGGATTATCAAGTGAAATGGTGAATTACCCAGGCCAAGATGAATCTGACATGGAGTGCACTGATGCACAGCCGCTGATAGATGATTCTGCTGGTACATTCATTCAGAGCACTACATTGTCCTCGCAGTGTACAGAGCCAGATTCTGACCCTGATGAGACTCAGGTGCCCCTTCCCGCACACTATACCACCATACACAGTGACACAGAGGAAGGTGCACATGACATTGAAGAGGAGGTGATGGATGACCCAGTTGTTGACCCAGATTGGCATCTATTGGGGGAAGAGGGTGCTGCTTCCAATAGCTCAGATGAGGAGCATCCACAGCAGACATCGACATCGCAACAGCTGTTATCTGGCAGGCCCGGAGCACTCCAAAGACAGGTTCCAAACATCAAAAGAGTTGCTGGACAGTTTGTCCAGAGGGTCAAAACATCACATCGTGCTAGGCCGCAAAATGTCTGCCAAAGTAGGAAGAGTGCAGTGTGGCACTTTTTTGAACAAAATCCTCATGATCAGGCCAAGGTTATCTGTAAGAAGTGCGCAAAGACCTTTAGCCGAGGGAAAAATCTGAAAAATTTGAATACCAGTTGCATGCTTAGACATTTAACCAGCATGCACTTGCAAGCGTGGACACAACACCAAACCTCAAGTGCCACATGTGCAACTGATCACAAAGAAGGTAGTCAGCAACGCTACATTGTTTCCCCCACTGTAAGCCCACCGGTTAGCACAGCAGCAAATGTTGAGGTGTCGTTGCAAGGCCACAGCAGTCAGGGAATCCCACTGTTATATCAACGAAATACTGAATCTAGGCCATCAGAAAGAACACCAACTCCATCACCATCATCAACCCTCTCTCAGTCCGCCCTATCCACCGCTACTTCCACCATATGCAGCTCTCAAGTCCAGCTCACCCTCCCAGACACTATGAGTAGGTCAAGAAAGTACTGTCTCTCATCCGCGTACACTGGGTTTGAACGCCCACATTGCCAAACTAATCTCGTTTGAGATGATGCCCTATCGGTTGGTGGAAAGTGCAGCTTTCCGCGAACTCATGGCCTATGCAGTACCACGCTATGACCTACCCAGTCGCCACTTCTTCTCTCGCAAAGCCATCCCAGCCCTCCACCATCATGTTAAAGACCGCATTGTCCATGCACTCAAGCAGTCAGTGAGTGGAAAGGTGCACCTCACAACTGATGCATGGTCCTGTCGGCATGGCCAGGGCCGTTACGTGTCCATCACTGCGCACTGGGTTAATGTGGTGGATGCAGGGTCCACAGGGGACAGCGGTGGTGGGACAGTGCTGCCTAGCCCACGGTAAAGGAAACAGTTGGCTGTAGGCGTTCCACCCTCCTCCTCCTCCAGAAGCGAAAGCTCGTCCACAGAGCGCAGTCGTACGAGCACTCCATCTGCAGCTGCCACTGTTGCACACGAGGTGTCCCCTATCGAGCAGCTAGTGGAAAGCGTCAGCAGGCTGTGTTGCAGATGATGTGTTTGGGCGACAGACACACCGCCGAGGTGCTGGCCGAGTACTTGAAGCGACAAACTGAGTCATGGCTGGGCAGTGTACATCTTGAGGCAGGCAAGGTAGTTAGTGATAACGGCCATAATTTTGTGGCAGCCATAGCCCTTTCAAAACTCAGCCACATACCTTGCTTGGCTCACACCTTGAACCTGGTGGTGCAGTGCTTCCTCAAAAATTATCTGGAGTTAACAGCCCTGCTCCATAAGGTGCGAAGACTGTGCGCGCACATCCGCCAGTCGCCTGTACACTCCGTTCGTATGCAGAAGCTGCAGCGATTGCTCCACCTTCCCAACCACCGCCTCATTATCGACATTGCAACAAGGTGGAACTCCACCCTGCACATGGTGGAGCGGCTGTGCGAGCAGAGGCAGGCCATAATGCATTTGTGGGAGGATACACGGCCAGGCACTTTGAGAGCAGACATGGAGTTGACAGGTGTGCAGTGGTCGAAGCTGAAAGACCTCTGTAAAGTCCTTCAGTGTTTTGAGGAATGCACACGGCTGGTAAGCGCAGACGACGCCATCCTAAGCATGAGCATCCCACTTATGCGTCTGCTCATGCAAACTTTGACGCACCTTAAGGAGCAGGCGTCTGCAGCCAATGTTGACGAGGAGGAAGAGGTGGAGGGAATCCTTGATGACATTCAGCCATTGTCTGCTCAGGGACCTCTCCTGGACGAGTTGGAGGAAGAAGAGGAGGAGGAGGATGATGATGGGGATGATAACTTAGGGGAGGAGGATGCATCTCGTGGGGCAAGTGAAAATGTTGGCGTGGCAAGGTCTGGTACAGGGTTTGTGCGTGACTGGAGGGATGTGGATTTGCCAGAAAGTGCTCCTCCAACCAGCACTCGCAGTGCATCATTGACACCGGGAACATTGGCCCACATGTCAGATTATGCCTTGCGGATCCTAAAAAGGGACCCCCGCATTGCCAAAATGATGAACGATGACGACTACTGGTTGGCCAGCATCCTGGATCCACGCTATAAAGGCAAATTACAAAACATCATGCCACAGGAGAACCTTGACCTAATATTGGCTAATAAACAAGCAACTCTGGTAAATCGGTTGCTTGAGGCATTCCCAGCTCACAGCAGCGGTGATGGTTCTCACACGAGCCGTACGGGCCGAGGGCAGCTTGGCAGAGGTGTTCATGGTGCACACAGCAGAAGTGCGTTGGAGACAGGGGTTTCATGACAATGTTGTGGACTGATTTTTCAAGTACCGCTCACACAACTGGTAATACAGCATCGATGGAAAGTGACAGGAGACAGCAGTTGTCAACTATGGTTACAAACTACTTTTCCTCCCATATCGATGTTCTCCCACACAGGTCATTCCCCTTTGACTATTGGGCCGCTAAACTGGACACCTGGCCTGAATTGGCACAATATGCCTTACAGGAGCTCGCTTGTCCAGCTGCAAGTGTGCTATCGGAAAGAGTCTTCAGTGCAGCTGGATCAATCCTGACAGAAAAAAGGACCCGTCTGTCAACCCAAAATGTGGATGATCTAACCTTCATTAAAATGAACCATGCATGGGTTTCCAAGGATTTTGTCCCACCTTCCCCTGATGACACATAGGGTGACAGAAAAATGGCTTGCTTTGGTCCACCTCTTCCTGGGACTTGACCTATTTCGCCTTTTGCATCAGCTGAATGTCCAACATCAACATATGCCACTTTCTAAAACTCCCTAACTGTGCTGCCTCCCCCCCCATGGCCGGGGTCACCATCTAGCGCACGACACCGTGCGAGTGCCGTTGCCCTGGACAGGTGGGTAGGCCGACTTTTGGGCGCGTGCACTGGCACAGGGTCCCTCATAGTGCAATCAAGTGTCTCTGACGGTGGTGGTGCACACCCGCCGTCAGACACACCGCCGTACTATGAGGGGCCCAGTGCCAGTACCGACGCCCACGAGTGGGCCCCCCTTGCTTGGGCAGGGTCCCAGCATTTGCAATCTTTACCTCTCCCTGCTCCTCCGCTGTGTAGTCTGGGCCGTCAAATCCATACTGTGCCTGACACCGTCTGAGCCTGCCTCCTGATGTATAGACATATCTTTTGAATGTGTACGCTATCCATACATGTTATCCGGGAATACGGTACCCTTTCTCACCTTTGTGCAATCACTTGCAAGCCATACTGGGCCTAACACCGTCTGAGCCTGCCTCCTGATGTATAGACATATCTTTTGAATGTGTACGCTATCCATACATGTTATCCGGGGATACGGTACCCTTTCTCACCTTTGTGCAATCACTTGCAAGCCATACTGGGCCTAACACCGTCTGAGCCTGCCTCCTGATGTATAGACATATCTTTTGAATGTGTACGCTATCCATACATGTTATCCGGGGATACAGTACCCTTTCTCACCTTTGTGCAATCACGTGCAAGCCATACTGGGCCTAACACCGTCTGAGCCTGCCTCCTGATGTATAGACATATCTTTTGAATGTGTACTCTATCCATACATGTTATCCGGGGATACGGTACCCTTTCTCACCTTTGTGCAATCACGTGCAAGCCATACTGGGCCTAACACCGTCTGAGCCTGCCTCCTGAAGTATAGACATATCTTTTGAATGTGTACGCTATCCATACATGTTATCCGGGGATACGGTACCCTTTCTCACCTTTGTGCAATCACTTGCAAGCCATACTGGGCCTAACACCGTCTGAGCCTGCCTCCTGATGTATAGACATATCTTTTGAATGTGTACGCTATCCATACATGTTATCCGGGGATACGGTACCCTTTCTCACCTTTGTGCAATCACTTGCAAGCCATACTGGGCCTAACACCGTCTGAGCCTGCCTCCTGATGTATAGACATATCTTTTGAATGTGTACGCTATCCATACATGTTATCCGGGGATACGGTACCCTTTCTCACCTTTGTGCAATAACGTGCAAGCCATACTGGGCCTAACACCGTCTGAGCCTGCCTCCTGATGTATAGACATATCTTTTGAATGTGTACGCTATCCATACATGTTATCCGGGGATACAGTACCCTTTCTCACCTTTGTGCAATCACGTGCAAGCCATACTGGGCCTAACACCGTCTGAGCCTGCCTCCTGATGTATATACATATCTTTTGAATGTGTACGCTACCCATACATGTTATCCGGGGATACGGTACCCTTTCTCACCTTTGTGCAATCACTTGCAAGCCATACTGGGCCTAACACCGTCTGAGCCTGCCTCCTGATGTATAGACATATCTTTTGAATGTGTACGCTATCCATACATGTTATCCGGGGATACGGTACCCTTTCTCACCTTTGTGCAATCACTTGCAAGCCATACTGGGCCTAACACCATCTGAGCCTGCCTCCTGATGTATAGACATATCTTTTGAATGTGTACGCTATCCATACATGTTATCCGGGGATACGGTACCCTTTCTCACCTTTGTGCAATCACTTGCAAGCCATACTGGGCCTAACACCATCTGAGCCTGCCTCCTGATGTATAGACATATCTTTTGAATGTGTACGCTATCCATACATGTTATCCGGGGATACGGTACCCTTTCTCACCTTTGTGCAATCACGTGTAATCCATACTGGGCGTGAGAACGGCTGGCGAGCTGTTAAGCAAGCTACAGCACCTGTGGTTTGCACACGTAAGTTTTTCATTTTTTCAGGAATGACGGTTAGGCCTAATTCCGAAACTGCGGTTGACCTGCACTTACTGGGAAATCATCGTTCGCGAGTAATAATTGTAATCAGTGATCCCCATCACTAACGTTGTTCAGCGGGTTATCTGCACCTGTAAGCGACAAACGCTGGCCTTTTCAGTGTAGCGCACATGCAGCCACGGATATGTAAGGGCATGACACACCAGTTATTGGCCAATCTCATGTGCCAGAGCCTCACGTGTCCCTCTAGTAAGCCGGACTCGGACCGCGGGGCATGACGGAGTCTCGTTCGTTAACGGAATTAAGCTTGCAATGTGTGCATCTGTTCTGTAGCTGGCATGGTTGAGGTTGCCCGTGTTGAGTCAAATTACGCCGTAGGCTCCACTCCTGGTGGTGCCCTTCTGGACATTCCTTTAAGGTTCAGCTTTGCAACCATACTGCCCACGTAAAACAAACACTTTGCCTTCATGAACGCTGTTTGGAGGGTCATGACTCGTGGGAATAATGCCGCCCAATCAGTTAACCTGCTAGAGAGATCCTTCGTTGCTCCCAAGCATGACATCACACTCCCTAGGAGGAAGGTAATGCCACTGTGGCGACCGTACTCCTGGGGGCGACACAAGTGCACTGATGCCCAGCCACTGCTCGATGAATCTGCTGGTACATTGACCCAGACCACTACATTCCCCTCGCACGCTACCCGGCCTGAATCTGACCCTGATGAAACTCAGGTTACCCTTCCCATATACAGTTCCATCTTACACGGTGACAAAGAGGAAGCTGCAGATGAAAGTGCAGGTTCGGCCCACCCGCCATCAGACACACCACCGTACTATCAAGGGCCCTGTGCCAGTGCCATCGCCAACGAGTGGGCCCCCCCTGCTTGCTCAGGATCACAGCACTTGCAAGGTTGAAATACTGTGCAGTGAGATGGAAGATGGGGACGACGAGGAGTCCAGACTAGTACAGGGATTCCCTAGCGAGGAGACTTATTTGATTGTTTTCAATGTTGGGACAGCAATTTTTGGGGAGCACTATACTCTGGAGAATGATAGATGGGGCCCACCATACACTGGAACATTCCAAAGGTGGACATCAGACACTGGAGCAGCATTTACAGGGCCCATTATACACTAGAGCATTAGAAATGGGGCCCATTATGTTTGGAGCATTATTTGGGCCCATAAGACAGTGGAGCTTCATCCATGGGGACCAACATATACTGTAGCATTATGTGGAGCACATCATATACTGTTTCAAACATTATATGGGACCAATGATTCTGTATGGAGAAATAGATGGGCCTCGTCATGAGATGTAAAAAGTGAAGTATTTTTCATTGTACTATACCGCTATTTCTCTGCCGTATCGGAGCATGATGAGTTGTGGTATGTGTTAAAGGGGCGCTCTTTCGCCCAGGGCACATGAAAACCTGGAGCCAGCCCTACCCCCCCACAACTTTAGCCAAATAACCCCCATTTTTCAGTGCGTAACTTGTATTATGAAGTTAATTAAGGTTGACCAGCTTAGGTAAGAAGAATTGATGCTTTTGGCATTCAAATGAGCACTGTAGGTGTGTTTCCTGTCCTCTCACTGCCGACTTTTATTCCCCATTGACTTACATTGGGTTTCGTGTTTCGGGACGACCCCGACTTTTCCCTATAATCGGCCGATCTTGCTCGACCCGACTTTTGGAAAAGTCGGGTTTCACGAAACGAAACTCGACCATAAAAAACCAAAAGTCGCTCAACTCTAGTCTTTGGTTTTCATCTTTACAGAGCCAGTGTGGTCTGCAGCGCATTGAGGAATTTACCAAACAAATTCGAATTTCACAATTTTGGCCCATGCTTAGAGGAGTCCTAATTTGTAAACTTTTTGACCAAGAAGCATTGCCTATGCCAGCTTTACGGTCTCTACAAAAATAAAAAGAAACAGTATTTTTAGACCACCATTAAAGACTTCTCACCCACCTAACCAGAATCCTACTTTGCACTTATGTGGGGCAAATACTGTAAAAGAGCTATCTGTAGATGGATACTGTAACGGGGTCTTCTGTGCTGTAATACTTCTTACATTACCACCCTGTTTTCAGGAGGTTCACTCTGCTTTTCCTCGCTTCTGAATGAAGGATGCTGCTTCGAAAGGCTTTGTAACATGGGAACATATAAAAGATCAATGCTACTCCATGTATTTCCAGTGTGACAACATTTTACTAATTGGTCTCAGAATATATATACATACAGAGGGCAGGACAATCAATGTGTGTCGGGCCAGTAGATAACAGGCTCCAATTAAGACGCCAGACGTACATTACAATAGCCGTGGGATTTACAAAGGTGGGGGGAGGTCAGAAGTGGGATATCTTGTTTACCTCTGCCCAGGGGGTCGCAGCCGGTCGGTTGCTGCATTAAGGGCATACATCTCCTATTCGGTGTGCTGGGGGGTTCTGTAACATGGCTCCCCCTTTTCAGCGACGTGATCGGCATACACAGTCTGATCCTTAACGGATCGGCGTGGGGAGGACCGAAGTCTATGGGGTTGGTACAAGTTCCGTTTGTCGACTTAGTCCATCGGCATTACCATTTTGTTTGCCGGGTCTATAGTGGATGGTGAAGTCTAGAGGTTGAAGGGCTAAACTCCAGCGCAGTAATCTGGCGTTGTCTCCAGAGACCCGATTAAGCCACACTAGGGGATTATGGTCCGTTAGGAGGGAAAACTGTCGTCCATACAAATATGGTTGTAACTTCTTGAGTGCCCAAACTACTGCCAGGCACCCCTTCTTGATGGCCGCATAGCTTACTTCGCGGGGCAATAGTTTCCGACTCAGGTAAGCTACCGGGTAGTCTCGATCGTCTGGCCCGACTTGGCTCAGCACTGCCCCCAATGCAAACATAGAAGCGTCTGTGTGAACAAGGAAACGTTTAGTTGGATCGAGTGCGGCCAATACCGGGGTATTTGCGAGGGCGTTCTTTAGCTGGCGGAAGGCTTCCTCATACTCGGGGGTCCAGGTTACCTGGCGGGGGGAGGTTCTTACGGGTCAGATCAGTGAGGGGCTTGGCTATGCTGCTGTAATTGGGGACAAATTTCCTATAGTACCCGGCTGTCCCTAGAAACGCCATGACCTGGGTTTTACTGCGTGGGGTGGGCCATTTGGCTATGGCCTCAATCTTGGCTGGTTCTGGTCGCTGTTTCCCACTTCCCACCCAATGTCCTAAATACTGAACCTCTGCTTTGCCCAAGTGACACTTGTTGGGGTTCAAGGTGATTCCGGCCTTGTGAATCCTGTCCAATGCTGTCTCTAGGTGATTTAGATGCTCATCCCATGTCGCGCTGTAGATGGCGATGTCATCCAGGTAAGCACAAGTATAGTCCTGGAGACCATCCAGAAGCTGGTCAGCCAGCCTCTGGAAGGTCGCAGGGGCATTCTTCATCCCGAATGGCATAACTCGAAACTGGAATAAGCCGAACGGGGTGACAAATGCAGACTTGGGAATAGCGTCAGGACTTAGGGGGATCTGCCAATAGCCTTTGCATAGATCTATGGTGGTCAAATACTTTGCCCCTGCCAGCTGGTCTAACAACTCATCCACACGCGGCATGGGATATGCATCCGTCACTGTTTTCTCATTTAGCTTGCGATAGTCTACACAAAACCGGGTAGTCCCATCCTTCTTGGGCACTAACACTACGGGGGATGCCCAGGGACTATCTGACTCTTCAATGAACCCTAAACGCAACATCTCTTATATCTCTTGTCGCATCCCTTCTCGTACAGACTCAGGGACATGGAAGGGTGGTTGTCTCAGGGGGTCTGATCCTGGGTCTCCACCTTGTGTTGTGCCAGGCGGATGTACCCCGGTCTCTCTGAAAACATCCTCTGTCGCTGCCTCAACAACGCCTCCGCCTGCTGTCTCTCCCGGGGCCCTAGGTTTTCTCCCAAGTGTACCTGGTCCCATGTTTTAGACTGAGTCCTCTCCCCTAAGACATCAGGCAAGGGGAGTCCTGCTAAATCCTCTGCTTCGGGTGCACAGATGGCAGCTACCTCTTCAGGGCGCTCCCGGTAGGGCTTCAGCATATTCACGTGTCGGCTATTGTCCCCACTACCTGGTAGGGCCCTTGCCATGCAGTTTTGAACTTGTTCTGCCTAGTTGGTTCTAACACCAGGACCTTCTGTCCTATCTCAAAGGTGCATTCTCTGGCCCTCCTATTGTACCATACGGGCTGGCGCTGTTGGGCCGCCTGCATGTTCCCACGTACAGCCTGAGTCAGCTCCTGTAGGCTGTCCCGGAATTCCAGCACATAGGGCACAATAGGTATCCCTTCTATGGTTCCCTCCCCTTCCCAGTGTTCTCGCACTAAGTCTAGGGGTCCCCTTACCCGCCTCCCATATAACAGTTTGAACGGGGAGAACCCCATGGATTCTTGGGGCACCTCACAATAGGCAAACAGGAGGTGTGGCAAGAATTTCTCCCAGTCCCTGTAGGTCCTGGTAAAAGTCCCAATGAGTTGTTTTAATGTTCCGTTAAAACGTTCACACAACCAACCCATTGGTTTGCAGGTGGTATAGGGCGCTTCTAACGGACTTTACGCCGCACAGCTTCCACAGTTGGCTGTTCATCTCTGCTGTAAACTGGGTACCCTGGTCCGAGATAACCTCCCGGGGAAATCCAACCCGTGAGAAAACCTGGAGCAGGGCAGCCACCACCGTCTCTGCCAGTATGTTAGGTAATGCAACCGCCTCTGGATACCGTGTGGCATAATCTACCACTGTCAATATATACTTTTTCCCTGACGGACTCGGTTTGGGTAACGGCCCTATCAGATCGACCGCTACTCGGCTAAATGGCTCCGCCACAATGGGGAGGGGGTGTAATTTGGCCTTGTAGTGATCTCCCCTCTTGCCAATGCACTGGCAACTGTCACAGGTCTGGCAGTACTGAAGAACATCATAGGTTACCCCCGACCAAAAGAAGTTTTGTGTCAGATGATGCCTGGTGAGACTGACGCCGAGGTGCACGACCAAGTGTATGTCATGAGAGATTCGCAGTAGCTCCTGCCTATACTTCTTGGGAACTACCAGCTGTTGTTTTATGATGGGGCTCGTCCCTGTGTGGCACTGCTCTGTAACCTGGTAGAAGAGTCCCTGATGCCATACAAACTGTTCCCCTTCCAGTACTCCTCTCCCCTCCTGTGCCTTCCCACGATACCCCTGTAATGAGGGATCCTCAAGTACCTCCCTTTTAAACTCAGCTGGGGTGGCCCAAGAAATATGTCTGGCTATGGGAATACAGTGGGGAAAAAAAGTATTTAGTCAGTCAGCAATAGTGCAAGTTCCACCACTTAAAAAGATGAGAGGCGTCTGTAATTTACATAATAGGTAGACCTCAACTATGGGAGACAAACTGAGAAAAAAAAATCCAGAAAATCACATTGTCTGTTTTTTTTTTCATTTTATTTGCATATTATGGTGGAAAATAAGTATTTGGTCAGAAACAAAATTTCATCTCAATACTTTGTGATATATCCTTTGTTGGCAATGACAGAGGTCAAACGTTTTCTGTAAGTCTTCACAAGGTTGCCACACACTGTTGTTGGTATGTTGGCCCATTCCTCCATGCAGATCTCCTCTAGAGCAGTGATGTTTTTGGCTTTTCGCTTGGCAACACGGACTTTCAACTCCCTCCAAAGGTTTTCTATAGGGTTGAGATCTGGAGACTGGCTAGGCCACTCCAGGACCTTGAAATGCTTCATACGAAGCCACTCCTTCGTTGCCCTGGCGGTGTGCTTTGGATCATTGTCATGTTGAAAGACCCAGCCACGTTTCATCTTCAATGCCCTTGCTGATGGAAGGAGGTTTGCACTCAAAATCTCACGATACATGGCCCCATTCATTCTTTCATGTACCCGGATCAGTCGTCCTGGCCCCTTTGCAGAGAAACAGCCCCAAAGCATGATGTTTCCACCACCATGCTTTTCAGTAGGTATGGTGTTTGATGGATGCAACTCAGTATTCTTTTTCCTCCAAACACGACAAGTTGTGTTTCTACCAAACAGTTCCAGTTTGGTTTCATCAGACTATAGGACATTCTCCCAAAACTCCTCTGGATCATCCAAATGCTCTCTAGCAAACTTCAGACGGGCCCGGACATGTACAGGCTTAAGCAGTGGGACACGTCTGGCACTGCAGGAGTCCATGGTGGCGTAGTGTGTTACTTATGGTAGGCCTTGTTACATTGGTCCCAGCTCTCTGCAGTTCATTCACTAGGTCCCCCCGCGTGGTTCTGGGATTTTTGCTCACCGTTCTTGTGATCATTCTGACCCCACGGGGTGGGATTTTGCGTGGAGCACCAGATCGAGGGAGATTATCAGTGGTCTTGTATGTCTTCCATTTTCTAATTATTGCTCCCACAGTTGATTTCTTCACTCCAAGCTGGTTGGCTATTGCAGATTCAGTCTTCCCAGCCTGGTGCAGGGCAACAATTTTGTTTCTGGTGTCCTTTGACAGCTCTTTGGTCTTCACCATAGTGGAGTTTGGAGTCAGACTGTTTGAGGGTGTGCACAAGTGTCTTTTTATACTGATAACAAGTTTAAACAGGTGCCATTACTACAGGTAATGAGTGGAGGAAAGAGGAGACTCTTAAAGAAGAAGTTACAGGTCTGTGAGAGCCAGAAATCTTGATTGCTTGTTTCTGACCAAATACTTATTTTCCACCATAATATGCAAATAAAATGAAAAAAAAACAGACAATGTGATTTTCTGGATTTTTTTTTCTCAGTTTGTCTCCCATAGTTGAGGTCTACCTATGATGTAAATTACAGACGCCTCTCATTTGTCAAAGTTGCTCCGGAATCTCTTAATCCCTGCATACATTTCCCATTAACCCACACCGCCTGTCAATGCTGTTGTCGATTATCTGCCCGGGCTGCCTGCATGGGGTCTACTTCATGCAGCACTTCCTCCATCTCTTTCATCCCCGGATTAGTCGGGGGCTATGACTAATCCGGGGATGAAAGAGATGGAGGAAGTGCTGCATGAAGTAGACCCCATACAGGCAGCCCGGGTCAGCTTCGCCCTGGTAGTAGTGTACAGCGGCCTGGTTGACAGTAGCCGTTCCCGCCTTTGGCCACAGGGTACACTGAGTCTGGTTGGGACATTGTCTTTGCAGGTGGCCCAGCTGATGGCAGGTGTGGCATCACACCCCAGGGGGACTCTGGTAAGCCGAGGTTTTAGCTGGTCCCCCGACAATCTTCTGTGGTTTAGGGGCCTCCAGACCCATGGGAGGGCCCCTAGTGACAGTCTTTGATCCTGACAACTGAGACCTCCTGGCATCATGTTGTTCATCGGCCAGACGAGCGGCCTCCTCAAGAGTCATTGGCCGTCTGTCCCGAAGCCATACTTGTGTCTCGGGGTTTAGTCCAGTAAAGAATCGCTCTAACAAGAAGAGCTGGAGGACGTCCTCCTTAGTGGTTGCTTGGCCCCCTTGTACCCACTGTAGCAGTGACCGCCGTAGTTTACAGGCCCATTCAGCATGGGTATCTGTTACCTGTTTTATAAGTCCGCGGAACTTTTGGTGGTATGCTTCTGGTGTCAGCGCATACCGGGCCAAGATCACTTCTTTGACCCGCTCATAGTCCATACAGTTCTCATCAGGTACCGTGCGATAGGCGTCCGCTGCCCGGCCTGTCATCTTGCTGGTCAGAACCTGAACCCAATCCTCCGGCTTCACTTGATGAAGGGCACACTGCCACTCAAAGTCCTGCAGAAAGCCAGCAATGTCTTCCTCTGCCTCCCCCAACTGTCGGAAGGCATTATACTGGATTTTTTTGTGGCTTACTGCTGACGGTACCTGGGCAGAGGCCAGAGCTCCCCCTGCTCGCTGACTCTCCTCTCTCCACTCTGCCATCTCCATCTTGGCTAGCTCTATCTTGGCTAACTCTACTTTGGTCCGCTCTGCCATCTCCATCTTGGCTAGCTCTATCCTGGTCCGCTCTGCCATCTTTGCCTTCAGATCAGTACGCACATCAGCCATCACCTCTCGTACGATCTCTACTGCAGGGTTTGGGCCATAGAATGCCAGTCTGCTCTTTACCTCCCTCTGGAATTCAGTCTCTTCCACGTTCACATTGGGGGGCGCTGCACTGTTGTGTTCCATGATGGCTGCTATCAAATCCGCTTTTGTTTTGTTGCTGGTGATTAACCCTTGAGCTTCCACCAGGTCTTTTAATGTATTCCTCTTTAACTTCTGGTAGTTGTTTTCCATTCAGTCCTATACTCCTATAGACAGGGTATCATATCCCGCTGTCTGCCACCAGTGTAACGGGGTCTTCTGTGCTGTAATACCTCTTACATTACCACCCTGTTTCTCAGGAGGTTCACTCTGCTTTTCCTCGCTTCTGAATGAAGGATGCTGGTTTGAAAGGCTTTGTAACATGGGAACATATAAAAGATCACTGCTACTCCATGTATTTCCAGTGTGACAACATTTTACTCATCGGTCTCAGAATATATATGCATACAGAGGGCAGGACAATCAATGTGTGTCAGGCCAGTAGATAACAGGCTCCAATTAAGATGCCAGACATACATTACAATAGCCGTGGGATTTACAAAGGTGGGGGGAGGTCAGAAGTGGGATATCTTGTTTACCTCTGCCCAGGGGGTCGCGGCCGGTCGGTTGCTGCATTAAGGGCATACATCTCCTATTAGGTGCGCTGGGGGGTTCTGTAACAGATACCTTGTCACATTATAAAATAAAAATATCCCAAGTCATGTGTCAAGGTTTGTTCTAGAGTTGGCATATTATTGACTTATAGTTTGAAGACCTCTTCTAAGTAGTATTGTTGAGACAGATTTCATTCTCTAAAATTAGAGATATTTTTTCTGCTGCAGAACCTGCAGACTACCAAAGATTGTTCAGTTGACAATATGCAAAAGAACTCCCACATCCAATATATCTGTATGCAGGAATCTCCTCCACAACAAGAGTTTTCAGGCGCTGTTAAGCCTCCTATATCAAAAGCACATGAAGAATCACCTCCCAACAAAACTTCCACAGACAAAATGGATTTTGCCATGGAGGATCTTCTACCCCCGCATCACTGCTGCTGGATATGGCCAAAGCCAAAATCCTATTCCTTTGATGACATCATCTCCTCGGTATCCTGATCTGGTTCCCAAATCTTGTCCACCATCTTCATCGCCCTTCCTGATTTGGTTGACAGTTGCCTCTGTGTTGGAAATGTCCTAAGCTCTGACCGATGACTGCCATGAGATTTGCCCAGGCTCACGATGCCACTGCCAGTACCCACCCAAAAAGACAGCACAGCTGAGTTTGAAATGTCTCGTCTTTCTCCACTGGCCATATGTCATCAAAGTAAAAAAGCTGACTGTTCATGTCTTGATATAAATCAAGTGAAAGACGTTATTGTAGTGAAATTTCTTCCTAAACCCCCAGGGTTCTGAGACTAAGGGGCTAAATAAAATGAACTGTCAATGACAGAATTGAAAGTGTGCTTTCTAAAACATTTAGGTGCTAATTTGAAGCTTTCACGGCACAAAAGTGGCAAATAACCTTTGAAAAGTTGCACGTTTTCACACAATGTGGCTTTGCACAAAAAGATTTGTGACTCTTGGCTTTTTCATGCCCCTGAGTCAGCTCTGACAAAATGGACAGCACTGGGGAGGTGTCAGGGCATTACATGGTGTGGTTATGCCTCCCCATCCAGTTCATGAAAAGTGGGGCATTTTTTACGCCAGCTTTTTATTCCAGTGAAACGCGCATGCTATTTAGAAGATGTGACAAATTCATTAAGATGAATGCACCTCTTATTATATTCGTCACCACTTTCTTACTTCGAGACTGACGTAGCTATGTTAGTCTTGATGAAACATCTCTTAAGTGTTTGCCATACAGACAAGAAGAACATTGCAGAACTCCCCGGTCATAAAAAAAAAAAGATTTTATTTCAAAGAGTTAAAAAGCAGAGGAGAGTAATGTGAAATACTGGAAAGAATGGACAACAACTGTTTCACACTATGTAAGGGCTTCTTCCTGGTTCATTCAATCAGAGGATAGAACAAGCATCCAAATTTAGCAGCCTGTTGGCAGTATATACAAATTATGGCAGTGAAGAACATATGCATAAGGAAGTCAAAATACATATATGTCACATTAGTTAGTATGACAAAATTCATCTCCAATGAGCAATGTACTGTATATCACATCACAGCATAACAGTAAATTAATGTGCTTAAATGTGTTAATTCATACCTGTATCATACCTGCACCCACTGCATTAGTCTGAATTATCCAGCGCATTTATTTTTGTAACAGTAATGTATGTTTATTTAATCCAGTTTTCCCTGTAGAAACCTATTCAATTCCTGTAAAAATTATCATATTTTGATCACCTTTATGTGTTCTTCACAGAAATAGTTTATTATTTTTGGACTCCCAAATCCTGTACACAATGATTGTGTGTGTGTGTTCTTATGTTATATAAGTGTTATGGTGGCAAAAGTAGTTGATTGAGCAGAGCACTGAATCAAGCTGAAGGTGTCACTATGAGAGATAACATCATCCTGCTGTGACTGAGACAAGTGATGTGCTATATATTCCATTATGTCCTCTGCTTTATCCCCACTGATTCACTTGCCAGAAGAGAGGGAGGCCAATTATTACCTGTGTTTAGTACTTGTCATGTGTCTTGGTTCATACCTGTTATCCTGTGCTTCTGTATTTTGTTTAGGAATTAGGCGGTATACTTTGTAGCAGTACGCACCTTAGTTTCTCATTTTGTATTTCGTGGTTTGCTTTAACACACTTTGGGATCTCTTTCTATGTCAGCACACCTTCCCTTCTATAGGTAAATTGCACTGTGCTGTGCCTTTCGTTTCCTTAGGAGAAACGTGAAGCTCCCATCGGCCTTTTAGGCAGCATAGATCCGATATGCCATCGTTTAGTCTGTTGTTAGGGCTATTCCAGCCAATGTAGGAACTACTAGGGATTGCGGAGTCGGAATCTCTAGTCTGTACAGGAACCCGCTGGGTTAGTTGTAGTTTCTACTGTTTTACCTATTTTTCCATGTGAGTTGTTACACAATCATAATAGTACTACTACGTCTGCGATAGCTGGTGCCAGCAGAACCAGTAGTGCCACTGCTAATGACTCCCACATTTTGTAATTGTGATATGGATTTTTTATTTCACAATACCATGTTCATTGCCAGTGCTAATTTTTCATTTACTGTACATTTTTGACACATTTATGAGGTTTGTAAACATGTTTGCCATACAACTCTTGAAAATAATGGATTCAAACAGAAATGCTAAATTGAGTAAACTTGATAACCAAAAAAGCTAATGCAACAAGAGCTCTTGTTCTGCCCATTCATGTGCAGCAAGACATTTCTTAAGTGCTGTTCCAGCTATGGCCATAGATGTCATAGTTGCCCTTCTTTTCCTATTCATGGGTTTAGAATCCTCTGTCCCTTTAATTGTTATTCTGTGTTGAACTGCCCCTTCATCTTCCGGGCTGAAGCATGTAGCCATTTTTCCTCGGATCCATGAGCTAATTGCACGTGTCCAGCTTCCTGCAAAATCACTGCTTATATCAAGCGGATTCCGGTGAGGTTTTAATGCAGTTATGTGTTTTTGCAAACGTATCTGTGCTGGCTAGCCTTAATGCAGCCTCCCATGATATTTGCAATGTATTGTCATCTCCTTGTAATGCTCTTGCTCTGCATGTGGTTATATGCATTTCTGTTCATGGTAGTGCAATGTTAGCAGCCTAAGTTTGTTTAGATATCTCTTTACTGCATTGTGTGTTGTATTAATCAGCCTTTGTAATAATGCCTGCTACTGATATAACAGCACTCTGTATCATTGCTTTACTGTTATGATAGCACCTTGTATTATTGCTGTGATGTTATCTGAAAGCACCGACATACTGCACCGTCTGTTTCTTCATAGTTTTTACCCGAAATTATCCACTTCTATATCTCTGATATCATCCACAACTGTGTTCACCAATCTCCTCCATTATATCATCCATTATCATCTGCCATTGTTGTTCACATTATCCTAATAAATATAGACTTAGGGTACCGTTACACCTAGCGATGCACCAGCGATCCCGACTAGTGATATGACGCAGTCAGGATCGCTGGTGCATCGCTAGGTGGTCGCTAGTGAGCTGCCACACAGGCAGATCTCACTAGCGACATCGCTGCGACGGGGATCGCTACTTACCTGTCAGACGCGGCGATCCTGCGTCCTCCCGCCCGGCTCCACACGTCGCTCGTCGGCGCCACAGGAAGTGCCGCAGGAAGTGACCGACGAGGAATGAACCAGGAGCTTCTCGCGCGACCAAAGATAACCAGCGGGGGAGCCGGTCGGAGGTAAGTATCACATGCAGCGATATCGCTAGCAATATCGCTGCAACGTCACAAAATCGGTGACTTTACAGCGATATTGCTAGCGATATTGCAGTGTGTAACGGGGGCTTTAAGCACCCATACAGTCTTGCTATGGGAGCGGATGAAGGGTTTAGCCGTATGCTGGAATCCACACAGCGTCATACGTGGAAGAAGGCAGAACAGCTCTCTTGCAGTATATTTGCGATTTGTACATTTCTCCAATTTGCCAGCTTAAACGGGTATGCCAAAGCTGACCTGCACAGTTGAATGTTTCAATTTACAGTAGTTTTTTCTTTGTTTTTTTTTTAGATTTTTTTTGTCAAAATTGAATCTCCGTGCCCCAAAAGGATGACATAACAACAAATACCAGGCAGGTAGCCAGAAAGCCCAATGTGGCAACATTTTGTACTAAACTGGACTACTAAAACATGTATGTACAGTCATGGCCAAAAGTTTTGAGAATGACACAAAGATTATATTTTCACATGATCTGCTGGCCTCTGGTTTTTATGTGTGTTTGTCAGATGTTTTTATCACATACAGAAATATAATTGCAATCATATTATGAGTAGCAAAAGGTTATATTGACAGTTAGAATGAGTTAATGCAGCAAGTCAATATTTGCAGTTTTGACCCTTCTTCTTCAGGACCTCAGCAATTCTCCCTGGCATGCTCTCAATCAACTTCTGGATCAAATCCTGACTGATAGCAGTCCATTCTTGCAAAATCAATGCTTTTATTTTGTCTGAATTTGAAGGTTTTTGTTTGTCCACCCGTCTCTTGATGATTGACCACAAGTTCTCAATGGGATTAAGATCTGGGGAGTTTCCAGGCCATGGTCCCAAAATCTCTATGTTTTGTTCCCTGAGCCATTTAGTTATCACCTTTGCTTTATGGCAAGGTGCTCCAACATGTTGAAAAAGGCATTGTTGATCGCCAAACTGCTCTTGGACGGTTGGGAGAAGTTGCTCTTGGAGGACATTCTGGTACCATTCTTTATTCATGGCTGTGTTTTTAGGCAAGACTGAGAGAGAGCCCATTCCCTTGGCTGAGAAGCAACCCCACACATGAATGGTTTCAGGATGCTTGACAGTTGGCATGAGACAAGACTGGTGGTAGCGCTCACCTGGTCTTCTCCGAATAAGCCATTTTCCAGATGTCCCAAACAATCGAAAAGGGGATTCATCAGAGAAAATGACTTTACCCCAGTCCTCAGCAGTCTACTCCCTGTACCTCTTGCAGAATATCAGTCTGTCCATGATGTTTTTCCTGGAGAGAAGTGGCTTTTTTGCTGCCCTCCTTGAGACCAGGCCTTTCTCCAAGAGTCTCCGCCTCACAGTGCGTGCAGATGCACTCACACCTGCCTGCTGCCATTCCTGAGCAAGCTCTGCACTGCTGGTAGCCCGATCCCGCAGCTGAAACACTTTTAAGCGACGGTCCTGGCCGCTTGCTGGTCTTTCTTGGGCGCCCTAGAGCCTTTTTGGCAACAAGGGAACCTCTCTCCTTGAAGTTCTTGATGATGCGATAGATTGTTGACTGAGGTGCAATCTTTCTAGCTGCGATACTCTTCCCTGTTAGGCCATTTTTGTGCAGTGCAATGATGACTGCACGTGTTTCTTTAGAGATAACCATGGTTAACAGAAGAGAAACAATGATGCCAGCACCAGCCTCCTTTTAAAGTGTCCAGTGGTGTCATTCTTACTTAATCATGACAGATTGATCTCCAGCCCTGTCCTCATCAACACCCACACCAGTGTTAATGGAGCAATCACTGAAACGATGTTAGCTGGTCGTTTTAAGGCAGGGCTGCAATGATGTTAAAATGTATTTTGGGGGATAAAGTTAATTTTCTAGGCAAATATTGACTTTGCAAGTAATTGCTGTTAAGCTGATCACTCTTTATAACATTCTGGAGTATATGCAAATTGCCATTAGAAAAAATGAAGCAGTAGACTTTGTAAAAATTAATATTTGTGTCATTCTCAAAACTTTTGGCCATGACTGTAAAAAGTAAATAATGTAAATGATTTTTTTTTTTAAACACTATTCAATCCCCGTGGCAAAATGGCCAGCCTGCAACCAAAAGATGCTACGTTGCTAAGTACCTCCTGGAAAGCAATATTTGATTACAGCCCTCATTATTTTTGCGCAACCCACAGTTATTTATTTGAGATACTAAAACAGGTATGTAAAACATTAAACTTTTTTTTTATTTTGAAATTCTCTCTCTGCTTGACAAAGATGCCATAACATAAAAAATGACAAATGACTAGTAAAAGTACTGTACTTTAATTCCCTGGCAAATCTACATGAAATGTGGACTCTACTTAAAAATGTTGTGTAAACCTGGCTTCAATAGCTAATATTGATATACAGTTAGGTCCATATATATTTGGACAGAGACAACATTTTTCTAATTTTGGTTCTAGACATTACCACAATGAATTTTAAACAAAACAATTCAGATGCAGTTGAAGTTCAGACTTTCAGCTTTCATTTGAGGGTATCCACATTAAAATTGGATGAAGGGTTTAGGAGTTTCAGCTCCTTAACATGTGCCACCCTGTTTTTAAAGGGACCAAAAGTAATTGGACTGATTAAATAATTGTAAATAAAGTGTTCATTTCTAGTACTTGGTTGAAAACCCTTTGTTGGTAATGACTGCCTGAAGTCTTGAACTCATGAACATCACCAGACGCTGTGTTTCCTCCTTTTTGATGCTCTGCCAGTGTGACACCCCAGAGTCCGGTTGTCACAGTGACATTACCTCCCTCTAATGGGTAAAGTCATGCTTGGAGGCAGAAAGGGACCCCATGCCAGGCAGCATAGATTTAATCACAATTTCCTGCTGCAGGTCAGAAAAGGGAGATGCCTTATAAATTCTGGCCAGCAGAGGGGGTTGGTGAGTCAGCTAGAAATCAGCTGAGGGGGTTGTCATGGAAACGAAACAGCTGTGAGCTGTGAGGAGAAATGAGGACAGTTAAACATGAGGAGGTGAGGTAAAGAGATCTTTCTGGAAGATCCAGTCAGTTCAAGACAGGCAGCTGATCTGTGAAGAGGGAAAGGACAAGAGCAGAGACTGAGAGACTCTAGGGAAGCTAAAATACTGCATATAGCAGACCCCTGAGTGAAGCGCTAATAAAGAGAAAAGGGACATCAGAGTCCTAGGCTGACAGGAGCTGTAAGTCCTGATAGCAGAATCTGAGAGTACAGGGGATTGTAAATTCCTGTGCACATTAATCACCTGAGGGCACAGCAGTGGATAAGGAGCCCGGGGTCGACGGTGAAGAGAATGGTACCCGTGGAATAGGCTCATGCTGACAGCCGTACAGGTTAGTGAAACCATCACGAATAGAGGGTCGCAGCATAGTTATATACAGCGGAGACCCACACACATAGCGCAGAAAGGAAGGTCCTAAATCCCCACCTGGCAAGGTGGATCCCCTGAATGCCTCCAGATGAGCCGGACTCATTCCATCACCTGTATGTGGTACTCCGGACTACAACCAATTACCAGTAAAAGGTAAAGAAACTGCACCTCTCTGCGTCTTTCTCTCATTTATCTGCACCCCAATGTTTGGGTTAACTAATGCGCCCGCTATTTTCCAGAATTTCATCAATGTGGTGTTTTCTGACATGATAGACCGTTTTGTTATTATTTATTGGGATGACATTTTGGTGTATTCCCCGGACAGCCAATCTCACTTGCAACATCTACAGACAGTTCTCCAGAGACTCAGGGAGAGCCTAAATTGGAAAAATGTTCATTTTTTGTACAGGAACTGTCTTTTTTGGGGTTGATTATGTCCTATGAGGGGTTTCGTATGGATCCTAAGAAGGTGCTGGCAATTGCTGACTGGGTTCAGCCTCGAGATCTCAAGGGGCTCCAGTGCTTCTTAGGATTTGCGAAATATTATCGGAAATTCATTAAAGGTTTCTCACAAGTGGTTAAACCACTCATGGATCTTACCCGGAAGGGCGCTGATGTAAAAAACTGGTCTGTACTCGCTATGGAGTCCTTCTCAGCTATTAAGAAATGTTTCATGTCCGCCCCGGTGTTGGTCCAACCAGACCCGTCCAAACCATTCATTGTGGAGGTGGATGTTTCTGAAGGAGGGGTGGGGGCAGTGCAGTCCCAGGGTCCGGCCACCCTTACTAATCTCAGACCCTGTGCCTTCTTCTCCAAGAAGTTCTTTTCAGCCGAGAGAAACTATGATGTAGGCAATAGAGAACTTCTTGCGGTCAAGCTGGCGTTTGAGGAATGGAGGCACTTTTTAGAAGGGGCGGTTCACCCTATCATGGTTGTCATGGATCACAAAAATTTGGCACACCTTGAATCTGCTAAGAGGCTTACTCCTAGACAAGCCCGTTGGTCACTTTTTTTTTCATGATTTCAGTTCTCCATTACTTTTCGACCGGGGTCCAAAAATGTTAAAGCGGATGCCCTGTCCAGAAGTTTTGACCCGGTGTCTCCCCCCGAGCAGTCATCCTCCATTCTTCCCCCAGGGTTGGTAGTGGCGGGGGTCTCATCTGAGTTGGAACAAGAAATTCTAAGGGCTCAGGCCCTAGCTCCGGCAACCAGGCCAGGGGATAAATTGTTTGTTCCAGATTTATTCCGGCCTAGACTTCTGCAGGAATTTCATGAGTCTAGGCTGAGTGCTCATCCAGGTATCATGGCCACTAGAGAGGCAGTAGCCAGGGGTTTTTGGTGGCCTTCACTAAGGTCTGATGTCAAGAAATTTGTTTCTGCTTGTGGTGTGTGCCCGTTCCAAAAGCTCGCAGAACCGGCCGGCTGGGGAACTCATACCTTTACCGGTTCCTGATAGGCCATGGACTCATCTTTCCATGGATTTTATTACCTGCCTTCCACCTTCCAGGGGCAATACCATGATCTGGGTGGTGGTGGATAGGTTTTCTAAACAGGCCCATTTCATTCCCTTGGCAGCATTACCTTCAGCAGAAACATTGTCAAGGTTGTTTGTGCAGCATGTGGTCCAATTGCATGGGGTACCCCTGAATGTGGTGTCTGACAGAGGTGTGCAGTTTGTGGCCAAATTTTGGAGGGCGTTCTGTATGAAATTGAGCATCTCACTCTCCTTCTCGTCGGCATATAACCCAGAGAGCAATGGTCAGACGGAACGCACCAATCATTCCCTGGAACAAATTCTCAGGTGTCTGACCTCCGCCAGACAGGAGGATTGGTGTGATGCGTTACCGTTGGCGGAATTCGCTTTTAACAACCGGGTGAGTCAGTCCACCAACATGCCCCATTCCTGATTAACTATGGGTTTAATCCGCATTTTGGGGAGTTTTCACGGGTGGATTCCAGTTGTCCAGGGGCAGAGGGGTCCGTTCAACGGTTAAAAAACCTCTGGGCTGAAGTCCAGCGTAATATCTCTCGGGCCCAGGGGAGGTAAAATATTTTGCTGACAAAAAGAGAGCCTCAGGAGACATTTTTTCAGGTGGGAGAGAAAGTTTGGCTTTCCACACGTAACATCAACTTAAAGGTACCATCAGCTAAGTTGGGACCAAAGTTCAGTGGTCCGTACGAGATTATGGAGATAGTCAACCCAGTGGCATATAGGTTGTGTCTCCCTGCCTCCTTAAAAATATCCAATGTGTTCCATAAATCTCTGTTGTTGAAATCCGTAGGTTCTGTCAAAGAGGACTCCGAGCCTGTTGTTCCTCCAGTGCTAGTGGAGGGTCAATTGGAGTATGAGGTCGGACATATTGTGGACTCTCGGCAGGTGCACCGCTCTTTGCAGTATCTGGTCCACTGGAAGGGATTGCATGTATGTCAATACCTGGATAAGAATGAAGTGATTAAACAGAGTCAGCATGGGTTTGTAACTAATAAGTCATGTCAGACTAACTTAATTTCCTTCTATGACGGTATCACTGATTGGGTGGATCAAGGAAATGCTGTAGATATAGTATATCTTGACTTCAGCAAAGCATTTGACAAAGTCTCTCATACAATCCTTATTGAAAAAATGACTAAGTATGGAATGGACAAGGCAACTGTTAGGTGGATTCATAACTGGCTTAGTGATCGGACCCAAAGAGTGGTCGTAAATGGCTGCACATCCAGTTGGAAGAATGTCTCAAGTGGGGTACCACAGGGCTCTGTCCTGGGCCCTGTATTGTTCAACATCTTTATCAACGATTTAGATGAAGGAATTGAGGGTAAACTGATTAAATTTGCTGATGACACAAAGCTAGGAGGGATAGCTAATACTAGAGAAGAGAGAGAGAGTATTCAAAAAGATTTAAATAAACTGGAGAAGTGGGCAGTGGTTTTAACAGGGAGAAATGCAAAGTACTACATCTGGGCAATAAAAATGAAAAAAGCATATACAGAATGGGAGGAATAGGGCTAAGTGACAGCACATGTGAAAAAGACTTGGGTATACTAATAGATCACAGACTGAATATGAGTCAACAGTGTGATGCAGCAGCAAAAAAAGGCAAATGCAATTCTAGGATGTATTAACAGAAGCATACAGTCTAGATCACGTGAAGTCATTATTTCCCTCTACTCCTCTTTGGTCAGACCTCATCTGGAATATTGTGTCCAGTTTTGGGCACCACATTTTAAAAAAGACATCAACAAACTGGAGCAAGTTCAGAAAAGAGCGACCAGAATGGTGACCGGTCTGCAAACCCTGTCTTATGAGGAAAGGTTGCAGGATTTGGGAATGTTTAGTTTGCACAAGAGAAGACTGAGAGGAGACTTAATAGCTGTCATAAATATCTAAATGGCTGTCACATTGTAGAAGGATCAACTTTATTCTCATTTGCACAAGGAAAGACTATAAGCAATGGGATGAAACTGAATGGGAGGAGACACAGATTAGATATTAGAAAAAACTTTTTGACAGCTAGAGTGATCAATGAGTGGAACAGGCTGCCATGAGAAGTGGTGAGTTCTCCTTCAATGGAAGTCTTCAAACAGAGGCTGGCAGACATCTGACTGGGATGGTTTAGCGAATCCTGCTTTGAGCAGGGGGTTGGACCAAATGGCCCAGGAGGTCCCTTCCAAATCTACGATTCTATGATTCTATGATTCTATGGATATGGACCAGAGGAGCGCTCATGGGTCTCTGCTCGCTCTGTACATGCAGATCGTCTGGTTGGGGCTTTCCATGCCAAGTACGTGGGGAAGCATGGGGGTCCAGAGGCCCCCCGTTGAGAGGGGGGTACTGTCATGAACCCAGTGCAGGTTTTTGAGCTGCACGTCAGGGGTTAATGTCTGGAGCTCAGTGCAGGTTTTGACCTGCACACCTCGGGTTAATGATTGTGGCCTCTTTTTGGTTCTGGGAGAGCTTCTTAAACCCCTGGGAAGCTCCAATCCCTGTCAGTTATACTTTTGCCTTTGGCCGAGTGTGGTGACCTCCTTGTGCCTGTTTTTTGTTATAGCTTGTTTATATGCTTCTGACCCGGTTCTATTCCCCGTTGTGAGTTTGCCTGTTGATTCTGTACTGCGCTATCCTCTCTGTATATGACTCGTTGCCTGTTATCTGACTACTCTCTGCTCGCCCCTCTTGTACCTTGCAGCTATCTCTGTGTATGACTCTTTGGCTACGTCCTGACTTTCCTCCCTGTCTATGCCCCTTGGTAACTTTGTCTCACAGTTACCCTGCAAGTAGTTCTTTTGCAGCTCCTAGCTCTCTGGAGTTTAGGCCACACCCCCAGCAGTCACGTGCTTCAGGTCCTGCTGTTCTGAAGTACGCACCTATTCGGCTGCTGCCCGCTCCACAGGTATCTTTGAACACAGTTCGCTTTACTCGGGACACGCGCACTGGCTCAGTGAGCAAGCTCATTGCGGTGTTCCTGACACTTATGAGTGGCTTGCATTGTGCAGTGAACCCTCTGTATTTACTTTCATGCAGTCTTCTCTTTATGGTAGATTTGGATATTGATACACCTACCTCCTGGAGAGTGTTGTTCACTTGGTTGGCTGTTGTGAAGTGGTTTCTCTTCTCCATGGAGATTATTCTGCGATCATCCACCACTGTTGTCTTCCTTGGGCGCCCAGGTCTTTTTGCATTGATGAGTTCACCAGTGCTTTCTTTCTTTCTCAGGATGTACCAAACTGTAGATTTTGCCACTCCTAATGTTGTAGCAATTTCTCGGATGGGTTTTTTTTGTTTTTGCAGCTTAAGGATGGCTTGTTTCACCTGCATGGAGAGCTTCTTTGACCGCATGTTTCCTTCACAGCAAAACCTTCCAAATGCAAGCATCACACCTCAAATCAACTCCAGGCCTTTTATCGGCTTAATTGAGAATGACATAACGAAGGGATTGCCCACACCTGTCCATGAAATAGCCTTGGAGTCAAATGTCCAATTACTTTTGGTCCCTTTAAAAACAGGGTGGCACATGTTAAGGAGCTGAAACTCCTAAACTCTTCATCCAATTTTAATGTGGATTCCCTCAAATGAAAGCTGAAAGTCTGAACTTCAACTGCATCTGAATTGTTTTGTTTAAAATTCATTGTGGTAATGTCTAGAACCAAAATTAGAAAAATGTTGTCTCTGTCCAAATATATATGGACCTAACTGTAGTAAGATGATTCCATGGTTTATTTTCATCCACGCAAAATTTTGCGTTCACCCCTTTCAGACATCCACTGTGCCTAATGGGTTTATGTCAATGTGAAGGCTGGGTTTTACAACTGGCAGATGCCCGTAACAGCAGTGATTAAAGCTTGCTCCAATGGCTGCTGATTACAAACTTATAAACTATTACATGGATTGTCCACTACTAGGCCAACCCCTTCTTAAACTAAATGTTCAGCTCCAATAAAATAAATAAGCCTATACTCTCCTCCTGTGCCGGCGCCGTTCCAGCGGTGATGGTACTCACAGTTCCAGGGCTGTGATGCAGTGAAATGACATGTGATGCATGGCGCCCAATCAGCGGAAGTTAAGGCTGCAGCTGACCTCGAACATCCTCTTCATGTTCATTTCTACAGGAGACAGCAGCTCTGATTGGGCACTGGTCATCCCATGTTATTTCACACATCACAGCCCAGGGAACACGAGTGAAGACACTGTGGGAATGGAGCCGGTATGGGAGGTGAGTATAGGTTTATTTATTTTATCGAGGCCAACCATAAAGTTTAAGAAGGGGTTGTCCTAGTAGTGGACAACCCCTTTTACCATTGGAGTTTTACCGGTTTGATCTGGGAGAGTGCATTTTCTTGCCCCCCCTTCTCATCTTTCCATCCCCCAATGCTCTTAGCATTCACTCTCTGATAGAAATGAGCAGATCAGGCGAAACTTAACTTCACCTGTTTGTGCTAATTTTAACGGGAAATTTGATTAGGAGAGAATTTATTGTCTGCAAATGTAATGGCCCTTATTATACTTTAAAGTCACTTCTTACACTATAGTGTAATAAATGTAAGATATAATAAATTATGCTGAAAATTCTGATATGCTAGCAGGAAAAATATTGCAGAAAGTGTTTTTGCCTTTTTTTCTTTTACAACCATTTTTGTTGCTCACTTTTCCACAGCTCATTAGTATGAATGAAATCTTCAGCAAAAGCGGTGCAAGTATTAACATGCTGCAGATTTTAATCTGCTGCAAATCTGTATTGAAAAAATAGCTATATGGATTATAATAGCTAAAATGAAATTGCCTACCACTGGAAAAGTTCAGATCCTACTATCTTCTCTGACGTGATAAATAAAATAAATTTACCCAAAACATATGAGTATAGGTTTGCTATTACCCATGACTATTTCAACAAATATGCCAAGAAAGTAGTGGCTGGAAACTTATCCAACGCACTGAACTAGTTTATTTATGTGCACCAAGCTAATTTCAAACCATCTGATTACATGTTTGTATGATTGTGTGATTATATGTTTAATGTAGACACTATATAGAGCCTGTTCGGACCTTGTGGTCCTCTCCTTGTTTTTACCCTTCCCCCTTCCTCCCCCCTTTTTCTCCCTTCCCCCTTCCCACTCCCCTCCTTTCTTATTTGTATTTAAATGTTCAATAAAAATTATTGGAAAAGAAAAAATAGCTATATGTGCATGAAAATTCAGAAATCTCATTCCCTTTGCTTGTACTGTAAAACGTTGCATATTTTATATTTAGACGTGCACATAGTCTTAAAATGAATTGGGAGAAGAGTCACATTGATTGCTTCATTTATATTTATTGGTCGTTGGAAATTATAGTTAACTAGATGGTGGCCCGATTCTATCGCATCGGGTATTCTAGAGTCTCTGTTAAAATAAAAAATAGTTATATACTCACCTTCTGACGGCCCCCGAACTCTTTCACTCCTCTCCACGCTCCCGGTATCTTCCGGTTCCAGTAATGCTTTGCGCGAAACACCGCTTATGACGTCACGCTCTCGCGAGAGTGATGTCATCTTCAGCCCTTCTCACTAAGCATTACTGGAACCGGAAGATGCCGGGCACGTGGTGAGAGGAGGGACAGAGTCCGGGGGCCGTCGGAAGGTGAGTATATAACTATTTTTTATTTTAACAAAGACTCTAAAATACCCGATGTGATAGAATCAGGCCACCATCTAGTGTATTATACTCCTGTTACACCCGGAGCTGCTGTCACTGTTCTGCTGTTAAGTAATGTATTGTACTCCAGTTACAGCCAGAGCTGCAGTCACTGTTCTGCTGTTACCTAATGTATTGCACTCCAGTTACACCCAGAGCTGCTGTCACTGTTCTGCTGTTATCTAATGTATTGTACTCCAGTTACTCCCAGAGCTGCAGTCACTGTTCTGCTTTTACCTATTGTATTGTAGTCCAGTTACACCCAGAGCTGCAGTCACCATTCTGCTCTTACCTAATGTATTATACTCCTGTTACAGCCATAGCTGTTATCACTGTTCAGATCTTACCAAATGTATTGAACTCAAGTTACACCCAGAGCTGCAGTCACTGTTCGGCTGTTACCTAATGTATTGTACTCCAGTTACACCCAGATCTGCAGTCACTGTTCTCCTGTTACCTAATGTACTCCTGTTACACCCAGAGCTGCAGTCACTGTTCTGCTGTTACCTAATGTAGTGTACTCCAGTTACACCCAGATCTGCAGTCACTGTTCTGCTGTTACCTAATGTATTGTACTCCAGTTACACCCAGATCTGCAGTCACTGTTCTGCTGTTACCTAATGTACTCCTGTTACACCCAGAGCTGCAGTCTATGTTCTGCTGTTACCTTATGTAGTGTACTTCAGTTACACCCAGGGCTGCAGTCACTGTTCTGCTGTTACCTAATGTATTGTACTCCAGTTACACCCAGATCTGCAGTCACTGTTCTGCTGTTGCCTAATGTATTGTACTCCAGTTACTCCCAGAGCTGCAGTCACTGTTCTGCTTTTACCTAATGTACTGTAGTCCAGTTACACCCAGAGCTGCAGTCACCACTCTGCTCTTACCTAATGTATTATACTCCTGTTACAGCCAGAGCTGCAGTCACTGTTCAGATCTTACCTAATGTATTGTACTCCAGTTACACCCAGAGCTGCAGTCACTTTTCTGCTCTTACGTAATGTATTGTACGCAAGTTACACCCAGAGCTGCAGTCACTGTTCTACTGTTACCTAATGTGTTGTACTCCAGTTACACCCAGATCTGCAGTCACTGTTCTGCCGTTACCTAATGTACTCCTGTTACACCCAGAGCTGCAGTCACTGTTCTGCTCTTACCTAATGTATTGTATATGTACAGGACTGTGCCTGTGTAATGAGAAACGCAGCAGTGATGCCTTTAACGGCTGTAATGTGCCTGTACAATAAGCGATGCGGCCGTGTTGCCGCGATGACTAAGCGACTGTCGCTGATTGGTCACGGCCTAACTGCCGCGACCAATCAGCGACGCAGGACTTCGGTTACAGACAGACATGATAAGACAATTATATATATAGATGGGGCACAAAAATTTGTATTTTGAATGGTGCATGGCTATTAGTATAATTAATGTGGGGTACATATTAGGTATTCAGGGATGCAGTGTGGGGGGGGTTATTCAGGAGACAAATGTATATACAGTATATAATATATACCGTATGATCAGATGCGGGGATCAGTGCAGCAAGACGAGATGTAGCTGTCAACATGAAGATCTGACCAGATGGAGAAGAATCAACAAGTATAAGACTATAATCAGATGAGACATCACCGTGAGTAATTGGATGTAAATACTTATTCTGTATCTATACTGTATAACTTAGAGTAATAATGTTATTTTTAAAACATCCTCCCTTAGGCTACATTCTCACATTCATGTAAAATGTCCAAAAATGCCATATTTTCTTACTGAACAGCACATGGACTCATAGAGCTTTATACAGTATATCCATTCACACATCCATGAATATCATGGATCCGAGAATGAAAACTGTGAGACTCAGAGTATGTCCATTTCTGATCCGATTTTGAGGGGACACTGAATGTGTCTATGTGATGTCAAAGGAAAAAATCAGGCAGCACACCGACACTTCAAATAGGTACAGGAATGTAGCCCTATTATGTATAACCCTGTCCCTTATTATGTGTATTAAGTGTACTTTCTTGTTATGTACAGCACAGTCCCTTAGTATGTAGTGTACGTTCTTGTTATGTGTAGCACAGTCCCTTAGTAAATAGTGTACGTTCTTGTTCTATACATAGCGCCATCCTTAAACACATGGTTTTCTTTTTTATGTTGCACACACACTTCGGTATTTGGTCAGTATTTCCAGAGAAAATTTTACAGAAAAAAACTATAATTTACAGATTGATACCTGTTCTGTGTTTTGTACACTCTCCTGGTTTTGGCATGCCAATACTAATCAAAAATACTTATGTGTGAATAAAGTCTAATTATGTTTAACACCCTCGCTTATTATGTCTCATCCTCTCTAGTTATGTTTGATGCCATCTCTTTTTACACTGTATAGCGTCCTCTGTTGCTATTTGCAGCACCGTCCCATTATTACATAGCATCATCTCTTGTTATGTATAGCACCTTCCCTTACATAGTGTATTCTCTTTATTTTTGTTAGTCACTGCACCCTTTCTTTATTAGATAGTAATCTTTTGTTAGATATAAAATAAAATAACTGCTGATGGAGCAGCATCTGACCAGAAAACCTGTCCATCAGCCTCGTTTATTAGAAAAGAAGTTTTACCATATTCCATCAGCAGTCATTTAATGTTATATCTAACAAAAGAGGCTGCGATGAATCAAAGACATAAATAATATACATAAAAGGGAGGGTTTTATTTAATAAGAGGCATTCATATGCATAATAAGAGAAGAGACTATGTAATAGCAAGGAGCTTGTATGTTCTCTCCATATTTGTGTGGGTTTGCTCTGGGTTCTCCGGTTTCCTCCCACACTCCAAAAACATACTGACAGCAAATCTAGATTGTGAGCCCCTATGGGAACAGTGATGATAATGTATATAAAGCACTGCAGAATATGATAGCGCTATATAAGAAAAGCATAATAAATAAATAAATAAATATTGTAGGAAAGCCAGATAAGCTATGGTTAAATTCTAGCTCTACATGCTCTGATTAGGTGCACCTGGCTGGCTCTGCATATAACCAGGCTTGGTGTTCACCTTAGTCAGGCCATTGGGGGATGCTGACCAGAGTGGATTGTATTGAAGCTGGAGAGAGAGACAAACCAGAATACAAACCGAAACTACATGGGAGCACATTTTCAATTACCTGAAGAGAGCTAGGACCACAGTGTCCAACAGTAACGTTAGTAACACACTACGCCATCATGAATTAAAATCCTGCAGGGCATGCAAGGTCCTCCTGCTCATGCCAGCCCATGTCCTGGCCCATATGAAGTTCACCAATGACCACCTGGATGATCTAGAGGAGGCAAAGGAAAAGGTCATGTTGTCAGATGAGACCAAAATATAACTTTTTTGGTATCAACTCCACTCTCCGTGTTTGGAGGAAGAAGAAGGATGAGTACAACCCCAGGAAGACCGTCCCAACTGTAAAGCATGGTGGGGGAAACATCATACTTTGTTGGTGCTTTTCGGCAAAAGGAACTGGAAGACTGCAGTGTATTGAAAGGAGAATGGATGGGGTCATGTATTGCAAGATTGTGGCCAACCACTGCCTTCTCTCAGTAAGAGCTTTGAAGATGGGTCATGGCTTGGTCTGCCAGCATGACAATGACCCAAAACATACAGCAAGGGCAATTATGGAATGGCTCCATAAAAAGCATTATAAGGTCATGGAGTGACCTAGCCAGTCTCTAGACCTGAACCCAATATAAAATCTTTGGAGGAAGCTGAAACTCAATGTTAGCCAGTGACAGTCCCAAAACTTTAAAGATCTGGAGAAGATCTGTTTGGAGGAGTGGGCCAAAATCCATTCGGCAGTGTGTGCAAACTTTGTCATGAACTGGAGGAAACGTCTGACCTTTGTAATTACAAACAAAGATTTCTGTACAAATTTTAAGTTTTGTTTTTCTGTTGTATCAAATCCTTATTTCATGCAATAAAATGCAAATTAATTGCCAAAATCATACAATTTGATTCTCTGGTTTTCTTTTCAGATTCTGTCTCTCACAGTTGCACTGTACATATGAAAACAATTACAGACCTCTCCATTCTTTGTAGGTGGGAAAACTTGAAAAATCAGCAGCGTATAAAATATATATTTTTCCCACTGTATAGTTATTGCACAGTTGTATGAAAAAGTCTTTGTCCCCTTCCTGATTTCCTTACCTTTGTCACATTTACATTTTTCATATCACCAAGTAAATTTAAATATTAGACAAAAATAGTACAAGTAAACATAAAATGCAGTTATTAATTGAAGGTCTTTATTATTAAGGGAAAAATAAATCCAAACCTACAGGGTCTTGTGTGAAAAAGTGATTGCCCCCGAAACCTAATAACTGGTTGAGCCAGCCTCAGCAGCAACAACTGCAATCAAGTGTATCCGATAACTGGAAATGAGTCTTTTACAATGCTCTGGAGGAATTTTTGCCCAGTCATCAACCACCTTTTAAAGGTCATGCCACTGCATCTCAATCGGATTAATATAAGGACTTTGTCTAGGCCACTCCAAAGTCTTAACAGGGGTGACACATGTTAAGGAGCTGAAACTCCTATACCATTCATTCAATTTTAATGTGGATACCCTCAAAATCTGAATTGTTTTGTTTAAAATTCATTGTGGTAATGTCTAGAACCAAAATAAGAAAAATGTTGTCTCTGTCCAAATATATGTGGACCTAACTGTATCCTTGACAAAGGCAATGTTGCCGAAACGTTCGATGTATTGTCTGTTGTTTCCTGAATAGTCAGCTGTGAATAAAAGTGCAACCTTTGTTTCAAACGCCACTTTATTGACTCATTTAAGTGCTGAAGGTTATCATATTAATGTGTGTGTATATACAGTATATACAGTTGTGGTTAAAAGTATTGACACCCCTGCAATTTTGTCAGATAATACTCAGTTTCTTCCTGAAAATTATTGCAAACACAAATTCTTTGTTATTATTATCTTCATTTAATTTGTCTTAAATGAAAAAACCCAAAAAGAATTGTCCTAAAGCCAAATTGGATATAATTCCACACCAAACATAAAAAAGAGGGTGGACAAAAGTATTGGCACTGTTCGAAAAATCATGTGATGCTTCTCTAATTTGTGTAATTAACAGCACCTGTAACTTACCTGTGGCACCTAACAGGTGTTGGCAATAACTAAATCACACTTGCAGCCAGTTGACATGGATTAAATTTGACTCAATCTCTGTCCTGTGTCCTTGTGTGTACCACATTGAGCATGGAGAAAAGAAAGAAGACCAAAGAACTGTCTGAGGACTTGAGAAACCAAATTGTGAGGAAGCATGAGCAATCTCAAGGCTACAAGTCCATCTCCAAAGACCTGAATGTTCCTGTGTCTACCGTGCGCAGTGTCCTCAAGAAGTTTAAAGCCCATGGCACTGTGGCTAGCCTCCCTAGATGTTGACGGAAAAGAAAAACTGACAAGAGATTTCAACGCAAGATTGTGCGGATGTTGGATAAAGAACCTCGACTAACATCCAAACAAGTTCAAGCTGCCCTGCAGTCCGAGGGTACAACAGTGTCAACCCGTACTATCCGTCAGCATCTGAATGAAAAGGGACTGTATGGTAGGAGACCCAGGAAGACCCCACTTCTTACCCCGAGACATCAAAAAGCCAAACTGGAGTTTGCCAAAACTTACCTGAAAAAGCCTAAAACGTTTTGGAAGAATGTTCTCTGGTCAGATGAGACAAAAGTAGAGCTTTTGGGCAAAGGCATCAACATAGAGTTTACAGGAGAAAAAAGAGGCATTCAAAGAAAAAAACACGGTCCCTACAGTCAAACATGGCGGAGGTTCCCTAATGCTTTGGGGTTGCTTTGCTGCCTCTGGCAATGGACTGCTTGACTGTGTGCATGGCATTATGAAGTCTGAAGACTACCAACAAATTTTGCAGCATAATGTAGGGCCCAGTGTGAGAAAGCTGGGTCTCCCTCAGAGGTCATGGGTCTTCCAGAAGGACAATGACCCAAAACACACTTCAAAAAGCACTAGAAAATGGTTTGAGAGAAAGCACTGGAGACTTCTAAGGTGGCCAGCAATGAGTCCAGACCTGAATCACATAGAACACCTGTGGAGAGATCTAAAAATGGCAGTTTGGAGAAGGCACCCTTCTAATATCAGGGACCTGGAGCAGTTTGCCAACGAAGAATGGTCTAAAATTCCAGCAGAGCATTGTAAGAAACTCATTGATGGTTACCGGAAGCGGTTGGTCGCAGTTATTTTGGCTAAAGGTTGTGCAACCAAGTATTAGGCTGAGGGTGCCAATACTTTTGTCTGGCCCATTTTTGGAGTTTTGTGTGAAATAATCAATGTTTTGCTTTTTGCTTCATTCTCTTTTGTGTTTTTTCATTTAAGACAAATGAAATGAAGATAATAATACCAAAGAATTTGTGATTGCAATCATTTTCAGGAAGAAACTGAGTATTATCTGACAAAATTGCAGGGGTGTCAATACTTTTGGCCACAACTGTATATATATATAATATATACACATGCACACACACACATACACACACAAGTACACAGTATATACAATGCCTTGCGAAAGTATTCGGCCCACTGGAACTTTTCTTTTCAAATAATATTTTATTAATTTTTAATTCATAAGGGAAAGAAGGGGTAACAAGGGGTAAGGGAAAGGAAATGAAATAAAAAATAGAGAACTCCACATTGATACAGAAATAGATACAATATACAGTCCAGACTTAATGCATAAAATAATACTTTTTCCAGAGTGAGAACAAGTTTACATAAAGATAGAATTCCAGACAGCCCATTTGAGATGGTATTTAGACAAGCCATTGTTATTGAGAGCAATTCTTTCCTCCATCTGGCTATGCAATCGTAAATTGTCAACAACGGTGGAAAAAGGTGGTGCATCAGATTTCCTCCACCAAAGAGCTATTATGTTTTTAACCGTAATAAACAAGTGTAACAACGCATACTTTATTGAAGCATCCACCTGTTCCATGTCCATTGATAACAGTACCATCTGGGGTGTAACAATAATGTTAACTGGTGATAGCTTTGCCACATGAGCTTTAACCTCTAACCATAACAATTTTAGCTTAGGACAAGTCCAAAAAATATGATAAAGGTTCCCTGGTAAATGTCAATCCCTCCAACATAAAGAAGAAGCATCCTGACTTATATGGGCTAATCTCGCTGGGGTATAGTACCATCTGACTAATACCTTGTAATAAGTTTCCATCAAGGCCATGGATGCAGTAGATCTATATGAGTGATCTATAGCATATTCCCATTGCTCTAGACTAAAAGTCATTCTTAAGTCCGCCTCCCACCGTTCCATATAGGTATGTTTGGAGAAAGTAATGTCTCCATTGAGTCGAGAGTAAATGTTTCTAAGAGACCATTTAGTCCTAGAGTTAATGTTACCAAGCAAAGAGACTACGACATCTAGATTCAAAGACTTTTTGCCTAATAATTTATGGAGAATATCTTTTAAAATCCGATAAGACAAACTCGTCAGAGGGTATATGAAACTTTTCCTTTATCTCGGAAAATGAAATGACCTGAGAACCATCCCATATATCACCTATTTTTGTTACTTTCCGATCAGACCAGACACTGGGCAGAGAGAATTGGCATATGTCAGCTAGCAATTTAAAAGGAAAATTTTTGAAGGAGGAAGTTCTATCTTCTTTTCTTTTTAATTTAGAGAATTTCAACCATATTCCTAAGACAGCATCCAGAATCTGGTGCGTATGATTTCTGTTCTTGGTCTCTAAAAGAAAACTAAAGAAAGTATCCTGCAGAGGCTTATAATTATTACCTGCAAGCTCCAGATCTAACCACATAGGAGAAACCCCTTTTGTGAACCAATGCACACTATTTTTAACAAGAGTCGCCTGATAGTAAGCCTCAATGTTTGGCAACGCCAAACCTCCATGCTTCTTACCCCTATACAATATGTTATGAGAAACCCTAGGTTTCTTGTTTTTCCAAACAAACAATTTCACCAAAGTCTGTATTTTATGCAAGAGCTTCGCATTAAATTTCAAAGGAATAGACCTGAATATATAGAGAATTTGGGGCAATATAATCGATTTTACAACTAGAACTCTGCCCATAAGTGTAAGATCTATGAGATCAAAATGAAGAAAATCCCTAGATAAGGTATTTATAAGATTTTCAAAGTTAGCAGGGACAATGTGACTCAAAGTTTTGGTGATTTCAATGCCAAGATATTTTAAACTTTTTGTTTCCAATTGGAACTTAGTCTGATCTAAAATCAGCTTGATATCACTTTTTGATAAATTGAAAGGGAAAACTTTAGATTTTTGCGTATTTATCTTGAAAAAGGAAATATTTGAGAAATGCCCCAAATCTTCCATTAAATTTACCACAGAATTGACAGGATTAGTTACTGAAACAAATAAATCATCAGCGAAAATGCTCGATTTTTAAGTATGGAAACCCGATATTGAAGGATTTGTTCTTATTTTTTCGGCTAATGGCTCTATAGCCAATGCAAAAAGAAGGGGAGACAGGGGACATCCCTGCCTAGTACCATTAGTAATGTTAAAGGATTTGGATAAATGATTGTTTATATAAATTTTGGCATTGGGATTAGAATATAATGAAAGGGTGGAAGAGACAAATTTGTCGTCAAAGCCAAATTTAAACAGGACATTCTTGAGATACAACCAATTGATTCTATCGAATGCTTTCTCTGCATCTAATGTTAAAAAGAGAGAGGAAACATTAGTGGATTGGGCTAAATGAAGTAGATTAAGAATGCGTCTGGTACCGTCAGTCATTTGCCTCCCAGTAATAAAACCCACCTGATCCCCTCTGATCAGGTGAGGCAAAATATGCTTAAGTCTTTCTGCTAAGATCTTTGAGTATATTTTTATGTCTCCATTGATCAGAGAAATAGGCCTATAATCCTTTACACACTCTGATTCTCCCTTCTATTTAGGAATTAGTATTATAGTAGCCTCCAACATGTCTGCCGGAAATGAACCTAGATTCGCTACGTGATCGAATAAAATTTTTAACTGAGGAGAGAGAGTTTTAGAAAATATTTGATAGTATTCGTTAGCAAACCCGTCGGGACCAGGAGACTTCAACGATTTAAGTTTGTGAATGATATTATTGATTTCTTCTATGGAAATGGGTTTATTTAATTGTTCCAAATCTAATTTATCTATTTGAGGAAGATTTAGGCCCGCTAAAAAGGAGTTGATTGCATTTTGATCTGGATACTGAATCGTGGGATCTTGTTGTAAGTTGTACAATGTTTCAAAAAATGTAGCAAAGACATTCGCAATGTCCTGTGGATGCGAATGGAGACATCCTGTCGAACTTTTAATCCTATTTATTCTCCTGGTAAGTCTATCTCTTTTTAATTTTTTCATCATATAATGGGTAGGCTTATTTGCAGATGCATAATAACTAAATTTAGACGCTCGTATGGCAGCATCATAGTCGGACATTAGTTGTGTTTTTAATTGTTGCCATAATTCTAAAATTTCCATGTGAATATCATGCGATGGGATAGGTAACCTATTTTGCTGATCCTCCTTTGAGTTAATTAGGGATTGTAGATTCCTTATTTTGTCCCTTTTTTCTCGCTTAAACCGAGAGGACAACTGTATAATACAACCCCTAATGACCGCCTTGTGTGCTTTCCACAATATAAATGGGTCTACATTTTCTGTAGCATTTTCTTTAAAATAATTATTCAATGACTCTTCTATGATGCCCCTATACTTTTGTGTTCTAAGAATCGTTAAATTGGTCTTCCATAAGAAAGTATTGTTGGACGGAGGGCCTAATGCAAACTTTGCCCTGATTGGCGAATAGTCTGAGAACGATTTATTCAAAATTTCAATGGATTTAAATTTAGACAATGAAAAAATATTAGCAAGAAATAGGTCTATTCTTGAAGAGGATTTGTGAACCGTAGAGTAATGAGAGTACTCTCTAGAAGAGGTATTGTGACACCGAAAATCATCATACAGTTCATTGGCAGAAATCCAGTTATCTAGGGATGGACATTTCAAACGAGCCTTGGATGATGAGTCCATACTAGTACTAGGCACTATATTAAAATCCCCCACCAGCAGCAACTCGCCTCGTTTAATCTTCTCAATTTTTTTGATCAATTTATTGAGAAAGGGAAATTGTCGTGTATTCTGGGCATAAATATTAACAATCGTGAAAGGTTTGCCGTTAAGATTACAGATTAATATATGGAATCTTCCTTCTGGGTCTATCTCTTCCTCAATAGTAATTACTCCCGCTTTCTTGTTCAATTTTAGTGACTTAAACATATTAGAGTAATTTTTATGTTGAAAGGGAGGATGGTTATTTTTGGCCAGCTTCACTTCTTGCAAGCAAATTATGTCTGCCTGGTACATCCTGATCTCCTTCCATGTAATATACCTCTTATAGGGACTGTTAAGACCTCTAACGTTATATGAAAGGATGTTAATATCCATTAATACTCACTCCAGAAAGCAACTCTCAAAAAAGTCTGGAAATGTAAAGAAAGAACTAAACTAAATAGAAGAAACAAGAAAAAAGTAAATGCAACTAAACGGAGATCCCCTGGAGGAAACCACCTGTAGTGGCTATCTCCTGAAGTCGGGGGTAAAAAAAAAAAATGGCTAAGGTCCCGCATGACCAACCACTGTTGAACCATGAAAATCAATAGCGCAGTAACAATAAGAGATAAAATGTCGAAAGAAGCCTCAATTGAACTGCGAAGAATCAGGTCAACCCTTATCTTTTATGTCTCTTTGTAGAAAGGCGAGAAATTCCCTCCCTTCCTCCACAGATAACAATGGAACATTCTTACCCTTGTACCAGACTATGAGTTTGGTGGGAAACCCCCACCTGTAGACAATTTCCATGTCCCTCAACTTAGGGTACCGTTACACCTAGCGATGCACCAGCGATCCCGACTAGCGACATGACGTGGTCAGGATCGCTGGTGCATCGCTAGGTGGTCGCTAGTGAGCTGCCACTCAGGCAGATCTCACCAGCGACATCGCAGGGGACGGGGATCGCTACTTACCTGTCAGACGCGGCAATCCTGCGTCCTCCTGCCCGGCTCCACGCGTCGCTCGTCGGCGCCACAGGAAGCGCAGCAGGAAGCTGACAACGAGAAATGATCCAGCAGCTTCTCGCGCGACCAGCGATAACCAGCGGGGGAGCCGGTCGGAGGTAAGTATCACATGCAGCGATATCGCTAGCAATATCGCTGCTACGTCACAAAATCGGTGACTTTACAGCGATATTGCTAGCGATATCGCAGTGTGTAACGGGGGCTTTAGAGGTGATTTCCCTGAACTATTTTCTGGCGTCTATTGTGTTTTTTGAAAAATCAGAATAGACTTTGATTCTGTCAAAAGGTGCCGGGAAAGTATGCCTTTCTCTTAAGTATTTTAGAATTTTTTCTTTTGTTTCAAAAAAATAACAATCGTAAAATGGTGTCCCTAGGTTTGTCTGGTGAGATACCTTTCGGACGAGGAAGCCTGTGAATTCTATCTATTGTCAGTTGAGTGTCCGATAAAGAGGGGATAGCCTTTTTAAAGAGAGATTTAGCATAATCCGAAAGACCATCTTGTGAAACGTCCTCCGGGACTCCTCTAAGTTTAAGATTGTTTCGACAGCTTCTATCTTCCAGGTCCGTCACTTTAGTTTTCAAATACTTAACTTCATCCCTCAAGTCTAAGTTCTGTTTAGTGAGAATCTCTGTCTTGTTTTCCAACTATGAAATTTTACTTTCATTAACCTCGAACCTGTGAGTGAAATTGTCACTAACCTCCTGCAGAAGGGCTTTTTGCGATTCGAAACCCTGCACTATTGAGTCCTTTAATGCTTTACAAAAGTTAGCAAGTATCCCTTCAGATACCTGCTTATCTGATGTAAAAAAATTTTCATAGTTAATCGTGTCTAGTGTAGGGGTCACAGAACGCGATATCACAAAGCAACCTTTTTTTTGGAGAGGCTTATTTGGACTGTCAGTAAAAGAGGAATCTCCTCATGCACTATCTGAGTCTAAAGCAGAGGCATCTCTATTCTTGTCCACCCTCTCCTGATTTTTACATTTGTTGGATAGAGACATATCCATTTTGTCTTCATGTATTTGATTTGCCGCCGGTTCAGCACCCCTATCAGTGGACCCATTAGACGTATGCGCAACATCATGAAACTCAGGAGACAAATCCCGCTGAGACACCTGTCCACGTGACATTTTACCATGGCAGGCAGTTGAGGATTTTACTGAAGATTTGTTTTTGTCATCTGTTTTATTCCTAATGGGAGATCTGGATTTAGTCGGACTACTTAAATTGGAAACCGTCTGGATTTGGGAATATCCCAAGCGGTTTGATTTCTACGAGGTTGTCCCTTATATTTTATATTGCTGAACGCCATCTGAACAAAATATAATATGGAACAATCCCAACCCAGATCTCCGAAATCTATACAGAGAAAACCACAGTAGATTGATATCTAATAATCAGCAGCCGTCAGTTGGCTCTTTAGACACCCTGCAGATCACCTCACCCTTCGGCAATGTGATGACTTGAGTTTTAAAACTAATGAATGTCCCTCAATCCAGCAGGACTATTATGTAAGAATGAGACAACCTCTCAAGCATTAAGCATTGAATGTTCACCCATGAATGAGTAAATTACAATATAAGTGTTAGTAGCAAATAGTATATCTTCAGTATTCTAAGGTAGCGTACTATACCCTATAGAATTAATAGTACATAAGACAGAAAATATGCTCCTCAAATATAAAACAGATAAATGAAAGTAATCCACTTTACCACGAAGGAACTATCTATAGTTCACTGGTATATCCTTTGATATAGTAAGGATTGTTAACCAAAACATGAAACCAAGCTCCGTTGCTGTAGCTTGCTAGAGGCAGAGTTGTCCGCACCCCCGTCTGTAGAAGATTCTCTACTTTATAAAGTCAAAAGACAAGTAGGATCATATGAAGCTTGAAAACAGTATCTGGTCCACTAATTAAAAAAAAAAAAAAAAATGTACACCTATAGTACTGCAGCAGCCAAAAAGAATGTGCAGTTATGTGCTGCCTGAAAAAGTACGTCTCAGAAAAAGAAATCCGCACACACAAATATTTCCTCTGCTAAGTTCCACACACTCGGCCCTGGAATAATGTATATAGCATAAATCAAGGCACCCTAGGATCCACCAAATACACAGTCACCTTCTCCAAAATATAATAATTGGCAGCAGAACTGAACTATTATAGCAAAGAGATTAAAGCTGCTTTGCTGACCACAGCCCCAGCAGGGCTTTTATATTAGGTTAGAATAGTGTCTTTTGCTTCTCCCACTCACAGGAATGTCTTGTCACCTCTCCGCTGTAAGTCCTCGGTATCCTGTGGCATCGCCTGGTCCTCACCTCATCCAGCCGCTCTCTCTTCTCCGTCGGCTCTTCCTGCAGGATTAATGGACGCCCTGTAGTCTTCAGCAGCTTACCGATAACACCGCTCTGTTCTCTAGCCGTCTCTTCTGCGCCTCTTACCTTTGTCTGTGCTCCAGCTATGATGTCGGCGCCTTCTTCCCGCCTTTTCTCCTCAGCCTGTCAGCCCTGCCTTCACTGCACAGCAATGGCGCCGCCTCACAGCTGTTTCCTGCGCTTGAATTACCTCAGCGCTGAGACTCAGCTTCACTACAGTGACAGCTGTCTGTGGATGGATACCATGTTTTGGCATAGGTGGTTTCCTTCATTGGAGACTGCCCTTCCCGTGGTTGTTCCTTCCCGGGGAAAGACCTGGCTAGTCATTGCTTGCGTTGAGAAACATGTGATGGTGTCTCCGCGGCTGTTGATTTACATGCTTTTGCATATTTCCCATAAGGGATGGGGGCATTGCTCTAGATCACTGCGTTGAGAAACATGTGATGGTGTCTCCGCAGTGTTGGATGTTGATCTCCATGAGGTCACTCATCCTTATGTTCATAGCCTTTCACTAGGCATTGCTCCTACTAGCCAGTTTCCTACTCCACACTGATGAGGGGCAATACCCCGAAACAGCTGTCTGTGGATGGATACCATGTTTTGGCATAGGTGGTTTCCTTCATTGGAGACTGCCCTTCCCGTGGTTGTTCCTTCCCGGGGAAAGACCTGGCTAGTCATTGCTTGCGTTGAGAAACATGTGATGGTGTCTCCGCGGCTGTTGATTTACATGCTTTTGCATATTTCCCATAAGGGATGGGGGCATTGCTCTAGATCACTGCGTTGAGAAACATGTGATGGTGTCTCCGCAGTGTTGGATGTTGATCTCCATGAGGTCACTCATCCTTATGTTCACTACAGTGACAGGCCTCACTGTCTTTACAGCTCCTCCAAGCGACGTTATACAGTGATTCTTCCGTCCCTCCGACTTCAATAGAGAGCAGTCCCGGAGCAATATCGGCGGTGTAACAGTTAAGTGAAGGGACTCCCGGACTCTTTAGCAATTATGAATCAGCAGTTCCCGCCATTATGGCGGCCGCAGCCGTGGCTTGTCACAGACTAGTCGGACAGGGAAACTGAGGCACCAAATCTTGTGAAATGAGTAGAAATGAAGTCTTGGGAAGCCAATAATAGATTTTAGTAAGAAATATTAATAAAATAGCTGCTGTTAATTTGCGTTGTAGTCGCTTTTGTGGTTATTCATGCGGGAGCTCACAGCTCAGACTTCCATCATCGTCCTGAGCTCAGGCCACGCCCCCCACTGGAACTTTTCAACCTTTTCCCACATATCTTGCTCCAAACATAAAGATACCAAATGTAAATTTTTGGTGAAGAATCAACAATTGTGAAGTTGAACGAAATGTATTGGTTATTTTAAATTTTTGCGGAAATTCAAAAACTGAAAAGTGGGGCATGCAATATTATTCGGCCCCTTTACTTTCAGTGCAGCAAACTCACTCCAGAAGTTCATTGTTGATCTCTGAATGATATAATGTTGTTCTAAATGACTAATGATGATAAATATAATCCACCTGTGTGTAATCAAGTCTCTGTATAAAGGCATCTGCTCTGTGATGATAATAATAATAATAATAATAATAATAATAAATTTTATTTTTAGAGCGCCGACATATTCCGCAGCACTTTACAGAGGGGATTTGTACAGACAATAGACATTACAGCATAACAATAATCACATACAGTAGATTATAACAAATACCAAGAGGAAAGAGGGCCCTGCTCGCAAGCTTACAGTCTATGAGGAAAGAGGTAGACACGAAAGGTGGGTGGTAACAGTTGCCCTGATTGTATGGATCAGCCATAATGTTAAGTGTGTAACAGTACAGACACAGAGGGCTAATGGATGCATAAAGCATGTGGGAACATGATGCGGGAAATCTGGTTATGGTAAAACTTTTGGCTGTGTCACACAGGGATAGATTAGGTTAATGTGTTGAGGCGATAGGCCAGTCTGAATAAATGCATTTTCAGGGCACGCTTAATATTGTGGGGATTGGGGACTAATCGTATTGACCTGGGAAGTGCATTCCAAAGAATTGGCGCGGCACGTGTAAAGTCTTGGAGACGGGAGTGGGAGGTTCTGACTATTGAGGATGCTAACCTCAGGTCATCAGCAGAACGGAGGGCGCGGGTAGGGTGGTGTACTGAAACAAGGGAGGAGATGTAGGGTGGTGCTGAGCTATGGAGGGCTTTGTGCGTGAGGGTAATAAGTTTATATTGAATTCTGGAGTGGATGGGTAGCCAGTGTAATGACTGGCACAAGATAGACGCATCAGTGTAACGATTGGTGAGGAATATGATCCTGGCTGCAGCATTCAAGACAGATTGGAGAGGGGAGAGTTTGGTGAGAGGGAGACCGATTAGAAGAGAGTTACAATAGTCCAGACGAGAATGAATAAGAGAAACAGTAAGAGTTTTTGCAGAGTCAAAAGTAAGAAAAGGTCGAATTCTAGAAATGTTTTTGAGGTGCAGATGACAAGAGCGAGCCAGTGATCGAATGTGGGGGCAAAGGAAAGCTCGGAATCAAGTATGACCCCAAGACAGCGGGCCTGTTGCTGGGGAGTAAAAGTGGAACCACACACAGAAATGGCAATGTCGGGTATAGGTACATTAGTAGAGGGAGGAAACACCAGGAGTTCAGTCTTTGACAGGTTCAGTTTCAGATATAGTGAGGACATGATATTAGACACAGCGTTTAGACAATCGCCGGTGTTTTCTAGAAAGGCTGGCGTGATGTCAGGAGAAGAAGCGTATAATTGGGTGTCATCAGCATAGAGCTGGTACTGGAAACCAAATCTACTGATTGTTTGACCAATAGGGGCAGTGTACAAGGAGAAGAGGAGGGGCCCTAGAACCGATCGTTGAGGGACCCCAACAGTAAGGGGAAGGTGAGAGGAGGAGGAACCAGCAAAAGATACAGTAAAGGAGCGGTCGGAGAGATAGGAGGAGAACCATGAGAGAATGGTGTCCTTGAGGACAATGGAACGGAGCATAGTGAGGAGGAGCTGATGATCCACAGTGTCGAATGCTGCAGAGAGATCCAAGAGAATTAGCATGGAGTAATGACCATTTGATTTAGCTGTTAGTAGATCATTAGAGACTTTAGTGAGGGCAGTTTCAGTTAAGTGTAAAGAGTGGAAACCGGATTGGAGAGGGTCGAGAACAGAGTTTTCTGAGAGATAGCGGATAAGACGGGAGTGGACCAGGCGTTCCAGGAGTTTAGAGATGAAGGGAAGATTAGAGACAGGTCTATAGTTAGCAGCACAGCTTTGGTCGAGGGATGGTTTTTTAAGTAGTGGATGTATGATGGCATGCTTAAATGAGGAGGGAAAAATACCAGAAGAGAGAGAGAGGTTAAATATTTTAGTTAGGTGAGGGGTGACAGCAGGGGAAAGGGACTGGAGGAGATGTGACGGAAATGGGTCACTGGTGCAAGTGGTTGGGCGAGAAGATGCAAGGAGCCTGCTTACTTCTTCTTCTGTGACTGGTTCAAAATCAGAGAGTGAGCTAGATGCAGTGGAGGAGGGAGGACAGTGCATGGTATGAGGTGATTGGGAGATAATTTCCTGTCGAGTCTGGTCAATTTTTTCTTTGAAGTAATTGGCCAGATCGTCAGCTCGGAGCTCCGTGGTTGGGGCCTGTACTCTTGGGTTGAGTAGAGAATGAAAAGTGTCAAAGAGATGTTTTGGGTTATTGGACAGTGAGGTGATGAGGGTGTTGAAATAGGCTTGTTTTGAGAGGTGAAGGGCAGTGTTGTATGTTCTAAGCATAAACTTAAAATGGATGAAATCTTCGTGTAGAATGGATTTTCTCCACAGACGTTCGGCGCATCTGGAGCACTGCTGCAGGAAACGTGTTTGCACCGTGTGCCAGGGTTGTCGCCATCTGCATTGTGGTGTTCTATTTATAGGGGGCGCAAATTCATCCAGGGCACTTTGAAGTGTTTCATTGTAATGCTTCAATGCAGAATCAGGACATGAGAGGGAGGAGATAGGGGCAAGTTCTTCATTAGTTTCTGGGTGTTAATGGCCTGTATGTTTCTATAAGTCTGGACAGTGGGGGTGACCTGAGCAGCCTGGCAGTTCTTGATAGAGAATGAAAGAAGATTGTGGTCAGAGAGCGGGAGAGGGGAGTTTGCAAAATCATCCACTGCACAAAGCCGAGAGAAGACCAAGTCGAGGGAGTTTCCGTCTTCACGTGTTGGAGAATTAGTAAGCTGCAAAAGGCCTAACGAGGAGGCTAGAGATAAAAGGTGAGTAGCAGATGGGGAGAGGGGAAGAGCTATGGGGATGTTGAAATCGCCCATGGTGAGGGTAGGGATGTCACAGGAGAGAAAATGCGGAAGCCAAGTGGCAAAATGATCCAGGAACTGATGGGAGGGGCCGGGAGGACGATATACCACCGCCACTCGCATGGAGAAGGGGGTGTAGAGTCTGATGGCATGGACCTCAAAAGAAGGAAAGACAAGTGAGGGTAATTGAGGGATAACCTGAAAGGTACATTTTGGTGATAGAAGCAGACCAACGCCTCCACCTGCTCTATTGTCTGATCTCGGGGTATGAGAGAAGTGTAGACCCCCATATGAAAGAGCAGCAGCAGCGGTAGTGTCTGACTGCTGGATCCAGGTTTCAGTAAGAGCCAGGAGGTTAAGAGAATTAGAAAGGAAGAAGTCATGGATGAAGGAGTTTGTTACACACTGAGCGAGAATTCCAAAGTGCACAATTAAGAGAGACAGATGGCATGCAGGGAATATTAATGAGATTAGAGGGGTTTCTGAGTGTAGCAGTCGGGGGGTTTGACTTTCTATAACATGGGGGACCAGGGTTGGGAGCAATGTCTCCTGCGACTAGGAGAAGGAGGATAGAAAGAGTGAGCAGATGGTTAAGTGATTTGTGAGAGCGTCTCTGATGTTGAATGGTGGGACTGAATGGATCTGTGCTGTATAACAATGTGAAAAGAGCGTGAGTGCTATACATAGGAGAGGAAAGGAGTGAGGGGCCGATATGAATGGAGTGTAGAGAGTTAATGCCAGGGCGGTGGATGTGTGTGAATGCAGCGGCCAGGATATAAATTACACAAATGCATATGGTATATATTTGTTGTACTCCAAATGTACAGGAAGTAGATGTATATAAATGTCTTACCTGTCTCCTGCCCTGTCTAACTGCCATGTTATAACTGCCGGTAGTACTTTGATACATGTACAGTACTGTGATAGTCTCAGGGTTCTGTTTGATGCACAGAGAGCATCATGAAGACCAAGGAACACAACAGGCAGGCCTGTGATACTGTTGTGGAGAAGTTTAAAGCCAGATTTGGATACAAAATGATTTCCAAAACTTTAAACATCCCAAGGAGCACTGTGCAAGAGATCATATTGAAATGGAAGGAGTATCATACCACTGCAAATCGACCAAGACCCGACCGTCCCTCTAAACTTTCATCTCAAACAAGGAGAAGACTGGTCAGAGATGCAGCCAAGAGGCCCATGATCACTCTGGATGAACTGTAGCTGAGGTGGGACAGTCTGTCCATAGGACAACAATCAGTTGTACACTGCACAAATCTGGCCTTTATGGAAGAGTGGCAAGAAGAAAGCCATTTCTCAAAGATATCCATAAAAAGTGTTGTTTAAAGTTTGCAACAAGCCACCTGGGAGACACACCAAACATGTGGAAGAAGGTGCTCTGCTCAGATGACGCAAAAAGCAAACTTTTTGGCAACAATGCCAAACGATATGTTTGGCATAAAGGCAATACAGCTCATCACCTTGAACACATCATCCCCACTATCAAACATGGAGGTGGTAGCATCATGGTTTGGGGCTGCTTTTCTTCAGCAGGGACAGGGAAGATGTTTAAAATTGATGGGAAGATGGATGGAGCCAAATACAGGACCATTCTTGAAGAAAACCTGTTGGAGTCTGCAAAAGACCTGAGACTGGGATGGAGGTTTGTCTTCCAACAAGACAATGATCCCAAACATAAAGAAAAATCTAAAGTCAAAGTCCAGACCTGAATCCAATCGAGAATCTGTGGAAAGAGCTGAAAACTGCTGTTCACAAACGATCTCCATCCAACCTCACTGAGCTCGAGCTGTTTGCCAAGGAAGAATGGGCAAGAATTTCAGTCTCTCGATGTACAAAACTAATAGAGACATACCCCAAGCGACTTGCAGCTGTAATCGCAGCAAAAGGTGGCGCAACAAAGTATTAAGTTAAAGGGGCCGAATAATATTGCACGCCCCACTTTTCAGTTTTTGAAGTTCCACAAAAATTTAAAATAACCAATAAATTTTGTTCAATTTCACAATTGTGTCCCACTTGTTGTTGATTCTTCACCAAAAATTTACATTTGGTATCTTTATGTTTGAAGCATGATACGTGGGAAAAGGTTGAAAAGTTCCAGGGGGCCGAATAATTTTGCAAGGCACTGTAGAATCTGTAGCTTTGTCGCCATAAAAGGAGAGGGGCCAAGACACATTTTTGCACAGGGGCCCCAAGCTGTCAGTGTCCGTCCATGGCTCTTTGTTCCAGTCTAAGTTGTCAGGTTCATATAAAAAGTGAACTCATGGAGTTGCATATGTAAATCGTGCATGAAAGTAAGATAAGTTGCTATAAAATAACAAGATAATTTATTACCTTACCTCTGATTTCTGTGACCATTATATCATGCATCAGCCTCTGACCTTGTGGGTTTTTTATGGTTTAGGATCTCCTTTGTGACTTCTAATATAATTTTTATTTTACAGCAGCATCTATTGAATATACAGCTTCCATTAGATTTTAAATGTATTCATTTCTGAATTTAGTATTAATAGACCATAGACATAAATGATATTAACACTTGCTCCTGCTTCAGAAATTCATTACTTAAGTTTCATGTGAATAACTTTATATGTTGCACGATATAGAAAGCCTATTAAAACGTCACAGACATTAAATTCCGTCTAATTTTACACTAAAGGTTGCAATTTCCAGTTTGTCAGGTCTCGTCCCACACATCTGCAGGCAATTAGACTTGTAGGAAAATTGGCTATATTATCTCAAATATACCTGACAGCGATATCAATCACCATTCACAGATTACTATCACTCCAGCAGAGAAACAGATTGAGAAAATTGGTCTTGAACAATTCTTCCTCTTTCTGCATGCACCATGCAAGATGTTCCGTTGATGAAAATGGCTCACATCAGCTCTCACCATGGCTGATTGATGGTAGTTTAGTGAGCATGAAGGATAATTAGAAGATGAATCAAAGTAAATCATCTATGAGTAAGTGCTGTAGCTTCAACTCTCTACAAAGTAGGCTCTAAAATACAACACTCGATATTCTACTCATTAGATTACCTTGGCTTCTGAGAACACTCCATCATTCCAGAGATTGGAGAATCTATCTTGTCACAGATACACTATATGGACAAAAGTATTGGGTCACTTGTATTTTACATCTGCAGGAGCGTTTACGACATCTCATCCTAACCCCATAGGTATTAATATGGAGTTAGCTCCCACTTAACATCTATAACAGAATCCACTCTACTAGGAAAAGGGAGGAAAAGGAGCAGTATCATCAATGCGCTGCAAGGGAGGAGACGAGACGGGTCAAACTCGATCAAATGCTTTAATAGACTATGTGCTTCAGGGACAGTCTGTCCCTACATCAGGTACAAGAATTTCTACAAGGCTTTGTAGTGTGTCTGTGGGAATGTTTGCCCATGAATCCTGAAGAAAATTTTGTGCGGTCCAACATTGATGTTCGATGAGAGAGCCACCCGCACAATCTATGTTCATAGAATCATAGAATCATAGAATCGTAGAGTTGGAAGGGACCTCCTGGGCCATCTGGTCCAACCCCCTGCTCAAAGCAGGATTCGCTAAATCATCCCAGTCAGATGTCTGTCCAGCCTCTGTTTGAAGACTTCCATTGAAGGAGCAACCCCCTGCTCAAAGCAGGATTCGCTAAATCATCCCAGTCAGATGTCTGTCCAGCCTCTGTTTGAAGACTTCCATTGAAGGAGAACTCACCACTTCTCGTGGCAGCCTGTTCCACTCATTGATCACTCTAACTGTCAAAAAGTTTTTTCTAATATCTAATCTGTGTCTCCTCCCATTCAGTTTCATCCCATTGCTTCTAGTCTTTCCTTGTGCAAATGAGAATAAAGTTGATCCTTCTACAGTGTGACAGCCCTTTAGATATTTATAGACAGCTATTAAGTCTCCTCTCAGTCTTCTCTTTTGCAAACTAAACATTCCCAAATCCTGCAACCTTTCCTCATAAGACAGGGTTTGCAGACCGGTCACCATTCTGGTCGCTCTTTTCTGAACTTTCTCCAGTTTGTTGATGTCTTTTTTAAAATGTGGCGCCCAAAACTGGACACAATATTCCAGATGAGGTCTGACCAAAGAGGAGTAGAGGGAAATAATGACTTCACGTGATCTAGACTGTATGCTTCTGTTAATACATCCTAGAATTGCATTTGCCTTTTTTGCTGCTGCATCACACTGTTGACTCATATTCAGTCTGTGATCTATTAGTATACCCATTAGTATGTTCTAATCCATCCCTAAAATGCTCGATGAGGATGACCTGGCTCTGCATGGGATGGTTAAGTTCATCCACCCCAGTCTCAGCCTACCATGATTTTATGAACCATGCACTGGGGCACAGTCAGGCTGAAACAGAAAAGGGCCTACCCCAAACTGTTTTCACAAAGTTGGAAGCAAATACTTATCCAAAATGTCTCAGTATGTTGAAGCATCAAGATTTCTGTTCACTGAAGCTAAGGAGCCAAGGCCAACCCCTGAAAAATAACTACTCCATGGTGTCACTATTCCATAAAACTTTACAGTTGGGACAGTGCAGCCAGGCAGGTAACATTCTCTTGGCAATCACCAAACTAAGGGCCTATTCCTCAAAACTTTTATGCTAGAATAATAAGCTTTAAAAAGTTGCATAATTTTGACACAACTAGCAACCGCGTAAAAATTATGTAACTTTTTTGAGTTTTTATGCCATGTTCGCCCAGCTCCAAAAAAGCGGGCAGACGGGGCTGTGACGACCGCTGTTCATCAAATTCATGACTAGTGCTGGCATTGCTATGCCACAAGTTTTATTCCAGCAGGCTCTAGAACATTTGTGTTGAGGAGCACACAAAGGTGTACACCATTCATCCTGTGATCCTAATTCATGAAGAGACGTGCACCTATTCATAAATCAGAAGCATCTGACTCCAGTACGCCTCCTCATTGTGAGCAACCAAGGTGTTGATGAATCAGACCCTAAGACTTTCAAATCTGTCTGACAGACAGAGAAGAGTGATATGTCACTCCACAAAACATTTCTAAAGTTTCAGAGTCTAAAATACTTTACACCACTCCATCCGAAACTTGGCATTGTTCTTTGTGATGTAAGGCTTGCATACAGCTTCTTGGACTTGAAAATCCATGCCATAAAACTCCAGTTTTTGTGCTGATGTTTTTGTCAGATGAGGTTTAGAACTCTTTAGTTTTTATTTCTCACCTGTAGCAGCACCAGAATAGGATCCTTGTTTATTCATTTATTTATTTTTTATTTTATTAAAAAGTACAGACAGCGCACACTGTTTGCACGGTCACCAATGCATTTATAATTTGTGATTTCGTTTATATACTGTATTTTGATCTAGGATATCAATATAGATAGTCCAAACACAATTAGGGTTCCACTATAAGTAATCAAAATAAACCAGTGCATACCAAAACTGTCATTTAAGTCTAGTGTACACAACAAGAACCATCAGAGTTATTGAATTGGTAAAAGATTCAGTTTTCGTTAACTAATTTTAAAATACATAAATTCAATAAAAAGAGTAATCGAGATGCCTCAAAAATAAAGGGAGCGCCACCACCCGAGCATCAATAACATGTAAGTATATATATTTTTAAGTGATATAATATGGAAACAGTGGACAATTCAAAAGTCATACATGTGGCCAAGGCAAATTGATAGTAATAGAAAAATGAGTTACATAGCCACTAATAGTGCACAAAGTTGCAGATTGATAATACTCCATATGCTGTGGTGAGACAAGGTACAAGTGCCTCCTCATAAAAACCCACTGCAATGTTCAATGCCCAGTGTAAGCGGCATTACCCACCACCCCAAAAGTTTCCACAGTTGATGCATACAGGAAGGGGAAATCACATGGCCTTATATATGGGTGTCCACCAATCCAATGTTGAGAACGCTTACACCGGGCATTTCATTGTGGACCCTCATCAGCCATGGCAACAATATAGGTAAAACCTTGTGGTTTATTTCTTTACTTAATAGTGCATTTTATATTTCTTGAACATTGCAGTGGGTATTTATGAGGATGCACTGGTTGGTTTTGATATTTTGATCTAGGAATGATTTTGTTTCCAATTTTCGCAACTTGTGATTTTATTCAATTTTTTTCTTCTCTTTTTTAAAGTGCAGAAAGTGTATATAATGCACATTGTTTACATAGTCACCAGTGTATTTGTGGTCTGTGACTTTGTTTACCGTATATACTCGTGTATAAGCCGACCCGTGTATAAGCCAACCCCCCTAATTTTGCCACAATAAACTGGGAAAACTTATTGACTTGCGTATAAGCCTAGGGTGGAAAATGCAGCAGCTGCTAGTAAATTTCAAAAATAAAAATAGATACCAATAAAAGTAAAATTAATTGAGACATCAGTAAGTTAAATGTTTTTGAATATCCACATTGCATCAGGAGCCCCATATAATGCTCCATACAGTTCATGATGGGCCCAATAAGAAGCTCCATACAAAATACACCCCATATAATGCTGCACAAAGGTTAATAATGGCCCCATAAGATGCTCCAGGGAATATGCCCCATATGCTGCTCCATAAATGTTATGGCCCCATAAGATGTTCCATAGATTATGCCCCCATAAGATGCTCCATAAAATGCTCCATAGATTATACCCCATAAAATTCTCCATAGACTATGCCCCATATGCTGCACCATAGATTATGCCCCCATAAAATGCCCCATATGCTGCTCCATAGATTATGCACCCATATGCTGCCCCATAAGATTCTGCATAGATTATGCCCCCATTTGCTGCCCCCATAAGATGCTCCAAAGATTATGCTCCCATATGCTGCCCCATAAGATGCTCCATAGATTATGCCCCCATATGCTGCTCCATAAATTATGCCCCCATATGCTGCTCCATAGATAATGCCCCCATATGCTGCCCTCACAAAATGCTTCATAGATTATGCCCTCATATGCTGCCGCCACTGCTGCTGCAAATAACAAAAAATGAAATACTCACCTCTGCATCACTGGAGGCCAGGTGCCGGGGCCCTGAGCAGGCGGGGACAGGTGCTGGTGTCGCCGCTGTCTCAGGACCCCAGCACTGGCCATATTCACCTGTCCCTGCTACATCACTGCGTCCGCTCTGTCTCTTCCGGGTCTTCTGTCAGTGACTGTTCAGGCAGAGGGCACGGCGAGCACTAACTACGTCACCGCGCCCTCTGACCTGAACATCACAGCCAGAGGACGTGGAGGACAGATTAGCACGCAGCGATGGACCGGGGACAGGTGAATATTGCATATACTTACCCCCTCCTGGTGCAGTCTCTGCAGCCCCGTTCTCCCAAGGTCTCCCTTCCTTTCTTCAGTGGTCATGTGGCACCACTCATTAAAGACATAAATATGCGCATATTAATTTATTTAATGAGCAGTACCACGTGACCGCTGAGGGAAGGAGCCTGAGACCGGGAGAAGCAGGGGGCTGCAGAGACATGCCGGGGGGTAAGTATGATCTGGCACCCGTGCTCCCCCTCCCCCGCCGACCCCCGGTGTATGACTCACGCATAAGCCGAGGGGGGACTTTCAGCCCAAAAAAATGGGCTGAAAATCTCGGCTTATACGTGCGTATATACGGTATATTTTTTGATCTGTGAATAATTTTGCTACCAACTTTTGTAACTTGTGTTTTTCATTTGTTTGTTTTTCTGAAGTTTTTCCATGTTCCTTGCTATGTATATGTTTCATGTTCCAGCTTCCACTTATTTTTCTCCCGTGCCAGATCTTGTCATAGTCTAGCCTCCATTTTTTTTATCCAAGTCTGCGGGGTTTTTTTTTTTCATTTTTGTTATTCTGTGTATGTTTATTTGGTTAATATTAATTGCCTTGATATATGGTAGCATGTTTGTGCCTTTTCATGTGTTTTATGCTTTTGTTTAAATTTTGTTTTCTTTTTTTGTCTTTCGACTTTTGGCCATTATAATTTGGATCATATGTGCACTTTATTGCATGCATTGCATTTATTTTATTACCATCATGTGTGTTCCTCTCTCCTCTTCAGCCAGAGGTTCCAACTTATAAACATTGACTTTGTTCTAACCTATTGTAATTGTCCTTTTGTTTAGACAATGTATATATGTTGGATTGTTACACTTATGCCACAGGTAGCCTATGACTAAGGCCGGGTCACACTAGCGAGAAACTCGCATGAGTCTCGCGTCTCAATACCCGACACTGCCACCGGCACTCGGATCAGAGCGCTCAGCTGCATAGAAATACATGTAGCCTCACACTCCGGTACGAGTGCTGGCGGCGGTTCCGGGTATTGAGACGCGAGACTTGTGCGAGTTTCTCGCAAGTGTGACCCTGACCTAAGGGTGCGTGCACACCTGAAACGCATCAGGTACGAGGCCTCGCCTCTTAATGTTTTAACCATGTTTGAATAAAGAATACATTATATCCCTGGATGGGTGTGCCAGTATCTTTCCCCATATTTTCGTCTACCTTCCTGTGATCACCAGTGGAAACGGCATCTTCAGGTGGAACTCTGGGCCAAATTTCCAGCTACACATTCTCAACGTGGTAAGCTCCTTTGTCCCTCTTCCTGCATCTTATCACTATATACTTTAAACTTTCTTCACACAAAGGAGTTGTGTGTAGAGTTGAGCGATACCGTCCGATACTTCAAAGTATCGGATCGGAATGGATCGGCCGATCTTAAAAAAAAGTATCGGTATCGCCGATTCCGATACCGGAAGTCCCATTCAAGTCTATGGGACTTCCGGTATTGGAATAAGAAAAACCCTGTTTTTGCCTTGTACAGCCTCTCTGGGGTCTGTACGGGCCTTTCGGGGGGCTGTGCCGGCCTGCCGGGGGGCTGTGCTGGCCTGCCGGTGGTCTGTGCAGGCTCCGGTGGGCTGTGCCGGCCTGCCGGGGGGCTGTGCCGGCCTGCCGGTGGTCTGTGCAGGCTTCAGGGGTCTGTGCAGGCATCGTCCGATGGGACTACAAGTCCCATCGGGCGATGCCTGCTACCATGACAGTGATTGACACATTAGCCAATGATGGGACAGTAGTAGTCCCATCATCCGGCTAATGTGTTGAATGTAAAAAAAAAAAAAAAAATTACATGCTACATACATGCTACATACATACAACATGCATACTACATACATGCTACATTCATACTACATACTACATACATGCTACATTCATACTACATATATACTACATGCAACATACATACTACATATATACTACATGCAACATACATACTACATATATACTACATGCATGCAACATGCATACTACATATATACTACATGCTACATACATACTACATATATGCTACATACATACTACATATATACTACATGCATGCTACATACATACTGCATGCTACATACATACTACATGCTACATACATACTACATATATGCTACATACATACTACATATATACTACATGCATGCTACATACATACTGCATGCTACATACATACTGCATGCTACATACATACTACATGCTACATACATACTACATGCTACATACATACCACATATATACTACATACATACTACATGCATGCTACATGCTACATACATACCACATACATACTACATACATACTACATACATACTACATGCATGCTACATACATACTACATGCTACATACATACCACATACATACTACATACATACTACATACATACTACATGCATGCTACATACATACTACATGCTACATACATACTACATATATACTACATGCATGCTACATACATGCTACATACATACTACATGCTACATACATACCACATACATACTACATATATACTACATGCATGCTACATACATACTACATACATACCACATATATACTACATACATACTACATACAATACATTCATACAATACATACATAGACATACAGTACATATAACATAGAGTAACATACTTACCAATATTTGTCACATTGTTCCCCGAAGCCATTGTCTTTTACGGAATAAATATTAACATAACAAACCACAAAAATACTCACCCACGATCCGAAGCAGTCCACGAGTGTGTCCCACGACGATCTTGGGTAGAGAACAGCAGCATCAGCTGATGCTGCCGTTCTCTACGGGCTGCAGGAATCCAATGACGGAAGGTAGGTATCCTTCCGCACTGTATTCCTCCGCCACTTAAAAAAAAAAAAAGTTCCTAGTCTCACTTTATGCCATTGCTGTGTGGGAATTTCCCACGCAGCAATGGCATAAAGTGAGACTAGGGACTTTTTTTTTTTTAAGTGGCGGAGGAATACAGTGCGGAAGGATACCTACCTTCCGTCATTGGATTCCTGCAGCCCGTAGAGAACGGCAGCATCAGCTGATGCTGCAGTTCTCTACCCAAGATCGTCGTGGGACACACTCGTGGACTGCTTCGGATCGTGGGTGAGTATTTTTGTGGTTTGTTATGTTAATATTTATTCCGTAAAAGACAATGGCTTCGGGGAACAATGTGACAAGTATTGGTAAGTATGTTACTCTATGTTATATGTACTGTATGTCTATGTATGTATTGTATGAATGTATTGTATGTAGTATGTATGTAGTATATATGTGGTATGTATGTAGCATGTAGTATGTATGTATGTATGTAGCATGCATGTAGCATGCAGTATGTATGTAGCATGCATGTAGTATATATGTAGTATGTATGTAGCATGTAGCATGTAGTATGTATGTGGTATGTATGTAGCATGTATGTAGCATGCATGTAGTATGTATGTAGTATGTATGTAGTATATATGTAGTATGTATGTAGCATGTAGTATGTATGTAGCATGCATGTAGTATATATGTAGTATGTATGTAGCATGTAGTATGTATGTAGCATGCATGTAGTATGTATGTAGTATATATGTAGTATGTATGTAGCATGTAGTATGTATGTAGCATGCATGTAGTATATATGTGTTATGTATGTAGCATGTATGTAGTATGTATGTAGCATGCATGTAGTATGTATGTAGTATATATGTGGTATGTATGTAGTATGTATGTAGTATGTATGTAGTATGTATGTAGCATGCATGTAGTATATATGTAGTATGTATGTAGCATGTAGTATGTATGTAGCATGCATGTAGTATGTATGTAGTATGTATGTAGTATTTTTTTTTTTATTTTTTTTTTTAACATTTAACACATTAGCCGGATGATGGGACTACTACTGTCCCATCATTGGCTAATGTGTCAATCACTGTCATGGTAGCAGGCATCGCCAGATGGGACTTATAGTCCCATCGGACGATGCTTGCACAGACCCCCGGACATCAGCACAGCCCCCCGGCAGGCTGGTACAGACCCCCACAGGGTGCACAGACCACCGGCAGGCCGGCACAGCCCCCCGGCAGGCCGGTACAGACCCCCACAGGGTGCACAGACCACCGGCAGGCCGGCACAGCCCCCCGGCAGGCCGGTACAGACCCCGGGCAGTCCACACAGCCCCCCGGCAGGCCGGCAGAGACCCCCGGAAGGCCCGAAATGACGGCGCATCATGATGCGCACACACCGCGCATCATGATGACGTCATTTCGGCTGTCAATCAACTTTGAACTTCCGATTCCGATGCCGACTTCCGATATTGAAAAAATATCGGAAGTCGGTATCGGAATTCCGATACAGCAAGTATTGGCCGATACCCGATACTTGCGGTATCGGAATGCTCAACACTAGTTGTGTGTAATCAACCTTAAGGCCGGGGTCCACTTGCGAGAAACTGGCACAAGTCTCGCATCTCAATACCCGGCACTGCCGCTGGCACTCGGGACCGGAGTGAGCGGGCTGCATGTATTTCTATGCAGCTAAGCTCTCCGGTCCCGAGTGCCAGCGGCAGTGCCAGTATTGAGAAGCGAGACTTGTGCAAATTTCTCACAAGTGTGACCGCTGCCTTAAAAGACAGATGCAGCCATATCATTAGTTTATAGGTGTTGATCCAGCTGACAAGTTCCCTTTAAAGACTCCTCTTCATGCACAGTATTAAACTTCTGCACTCTTCCACCTCTGAAATAGACATATAAAGGAATTCCTTTATCACAATCTGGGCAGTTAATTGTGCCCATGATGCAGGGAAAAGTGTTTTTATGGTCATAAAACTTTCATTATGAGAATATTTCTCACTGTAACAGTCTGAGGTGGGAACTTGGGATGATTCTTTACACCTGGAATCCTGTAAGTCTTATTAATATGCTTCTTTACTATGTGTAAGTCTGGCTTCAGACATAAACCAAAGTTCTCAGCCAAGCGCTCACTGTTCATTAGCTGTTGAGCCCATGAAAATTTAGTTCATCCCATGCACATGATGGCAGTATAATCTGTCTTGTGGGAAAGGCAATTTCAGTGCAATGTTCCTTAAAATACTGCACGGCCTGTTAGATACAGTAAAAATGGTCAAATATACAGCATAATGGTCAACATTAAGTCCTTGTTTTATTTCCTATCACCCTAATGTCTGAAGTCGTTTATGCCCCAAGGAGTCTATTTTTTTTTCTTAAGAGAGACTTGAAAATGAATAAATATACCACAGTCTGCAGAAGCTGATTTTCTGATTCCTTATAGCGTATTAGCATTATTATGTTGAACTTGAGACACATAGTAGTGACGTATTATCAAACAAATAAAGCAGCACTCTGTGGCGCCATAGCATGCAAATATGAAATATGAAAATTGAATTGCATTACTGCACTAGAAATATGAAAAATTGAGAATGCTTAGCGTATAAATTGGCCAATTCATGTGTACTTGGAAGCCACATTAAGGCGATTCTCGTTTTCAGGGCCTAAGCTAATGCCAATCCTCTCTTAGCCTTCTGACTGAGCACTCCGCCCCTTAGCCTCAGGCGTTTTTAATCACAGACCCTACCCCTCCACAGAGATATAAATTTCAGTCTGAGAATTCACATTACGGTCCCCACACAGATGAATAGCGTCTGAGGTTTCAATGATTCACTGAGCAGCTGCACATGCTTGGCACTATGGGTATGTTATTCTGACATCACAGACATGCTCAATGAAGCTGTGTGGATGCCAGTGTTCAAGCACGCAGCTGTGTTTTGTAACTGTGAGTGCGTTTCATACTCCTTTTGAGATGTGACACTTGAAATCATTTTGATAATTGTGAATGATTTGAAGTATTTCTTATTGTCTGTGTTATTTGTGTAACTATTAATATTATTCTATGATGAATTATCTATATATGCATTGAGCACTTTCTGCACTATATAACTACCATGACATGAAATGTACATTTTACATGTTTTTTACCTAATTGCTGTACTAAATTGTTAACATGTGCACCCTTTATATACTTGCACTATTGCTATTCACATTGCTTAAAAAAGGATTTCACATCCGAAACGTTGCCACGCCATTGGGCATTAAAGTTCACTTTTTATTTTTACTTTATGTGCTGTTTCCCTGTTTTTTGCTACTCATCCTGCTATGCCAATTGAACATTGGCTGGGGAAGCGTGCACTTCAATAAGGTATTGCTTTGGTGCTGTTTCAGTTTTTTCTTGTTTTATATATATATATATATATATATATATATATATATATATATATATATATATAGTGATAAAACACTCCGGGGTCGGCTTTGCTGGGGTCAAAGGTCACGTGCGTTCAGCATGAAACTCAGGCGCAGAGCGGGGATTCGGGTGTAACTGACCCTGGGTCAGGTTTATTAACGGTGAAAGCAATGCAAAAGGAAATAAAACATAAAACAAATCCTTGCCTGTCAGGCACTAACTAAACAATGGACAACCTAACTACCAACTGGCGTGCTTCTCCCATCCAGCCAAACCACAGTTGCAGTGGGCACTGCTTTCACTCACGTGTGTCTCTCACCCAGACAGACTCTCTGTGGTCCCAGTCTGAGACACTCACACAACCACCTGGCATCCTTTTATATCCACCTCCCATTATTCATTAGTAAGCAGGTGCGATACTGACCAGACTAGGCCACATAGGAAAGGAATCTGGGTGAGATATACCTGCCCTCATCCACTATTCCCACATGATTCTCACATATCCCCTCCTCTGCTCAGACCACTCCGGTCGAGCAATGACACCCGCCAAACAGTGCACTCGGGACAGGGCCTCTGCATTCCCCATCTGTACCCCTGGGCGGTGCTCCACCGTAAAAGTGTAGGCCTGCAGGGCAAGGAACCACCGGGTCACCCGGCTATTCTGTTCCTTGTTGAAGTGCATCCACTTGAGAGGGGCATGGTCAGTGATCAGCCTGAACTTCCGGCCCACCAGGTAATATTTGAGGGCCTCTAGAGCCCACTTAATGGCGAGGCACTCTTTTTCTATGACTGCATACCTTTGCTCGTGTTTATTCAGCTTCTTGCTGAGATAGAGGACTGGGTGTTCCACTCCGTCCCTCACTTGTGAGAGTATGGCCCCGATACCGGTATCAGAGGCATCCGTTTGTACCACAAACTCGCTGCGGAAGTCCGGAGTCACCAGTACGGGCTGAGAGCAAAGTGCCCGTTTTAGGCTATGGAAGGCTTCTTCAGCCGCTAAACTCCATTTAATCATGACGGAGTCTTTCCCTTTTGTAAGATCCGTCAGGGGGGTAGCGATGGCTGCAAAATTGGGTATGAACCGGCGATAATAGCCGGCGATCCCCAGGAAGGCTTGCACCTGCTTCTTGTTGACAGGTTGTGGCCAGTCCTGAACCGCCTAAATCTTTCCAACCTGGGGTTTAACAACACCCCTCCCAATTACATACCCCAAATACTAGGCTTCTTCTAGCCCGATGTGACATTTCTTGGGGTTCGCGGTTAGACCTGCCTCCCACAGGTCGTCAATCACAGCTTGTACTTTCTGGAGATGAGTCTCCCAGTCCAAGCTGTAAATGACAATGTCGTCCAAATAGGCCGAAGCGTACTGCCTATGTGGCCTCAGGACTCGATCCATCAGTCTCTGGAAGGTCGCCGGTGCTCCGTGCAGTACAAACGGCATATACACATACTGAAATAGACCTTCTGGGGTAGCAAATGCCGTCTTTTCTCTGGCAGCCTCCGCCAGAGGGATCTGCCAATACCCCTTTGTTAGGTCTAGGGTCGTAATATACCGGGCTTTTCCTAACCGATCTATTAACTCGTCAACCCAGGGCATAGGGTAGGCATCAAATTTTGAGACCGCATTCAGTTTCCTGAAGTCATTGCAGAACCGGATGGTGCCGTCCGGTTTAGGAATTAGCACAATCGGGCTGGACCAAGCACTGTGCGATTCCTCAATGACACCTAACTCTAACATTGCCTTCACTTCTCGGGAAACGGCTTCATGGCGCGCTTCCGGGATTCGGTAGTGCTTTACGTGAACTGTGACACCAGGTTCCGTTACGATGTCATGTTTCATTAGCGTAGTCTGCCCGGGTTTTTCTGAGAAAAACTTTTGGTTGTGAAGTAGAAACTGCCTGACCTCAGTCTTTTGCCGCTCCGAGAGCGTCTCTGCAACCCTCTCCGGTACGGTATGTGAGCAGACGGGATGGGCCAGCTCCGCTGACAAGGCAGACCGATCTTTCCAGGGTTTTATCAGATTTACATGATAAATCTGTTCAGGTTTCCGTTTACCTGCCTGGTATACTTTGTAGTTTACTTCACCAACTCTTTCCTTAATCTCAAAGGGGCCCTGCCACTTTGCCAGGAACTTACTGTCCACCGTGGGGACCAGGATCAACACCCTATCTCCGGGTGCAAACGTACGGATCTTGGCGCCCCTATCATAGATTCTTTTTTGGGCTCCTTGAGCCTGTATCTTGTGTTCTTTGATGATAGGCATAACAGCCGCAATACGGTCCTGCATTTCTGTGACGTGATCTATCACTGTTTTAAACGGAGTGACCTGACCCTCCCAGGTTTCTTTTGCAACGTCTAACAGTACGCGAGGACGTCGGGCGTACAATAATTCGAAAGGCGAGAATCCCGTGGAAGACTGGGGTACTTCCTTGATGGCAAAAAGCAAATACGGAAGTAAATAGTCCCAGTTCTTCCCATCCTTGTCTATCACCTTTCTCAGCATCTGCTTCAGAGTTTTATTGAACCGTTCGACCAACCCGTCTGTTTGAGGGTGATACACGGATGTGCGTAACGGTTCGATTTGTAACAATCGGCAGAGCTCCTTCATTACCCTGGACATAAAGGGGGTCCCCTGGTCGGTGAGTATCTGTTTTGGTATACCGACCCAACTAAACACATGCACCAGTTCCTTGGCAATCGTCTTGGTGGCCGTGTTACGCAAAGGGATGGCCTCCGGGTAACGAGTGGCATAATCCAAGATGACCAGGATATGTTGGTGTCCACGTGCAGACCGTGGAAGGGGCCCAACTAAATCCATCCCAATCCTCTCAAACGGGACTTCAATAATAGGTAGGGGTACCAAAGGGCTACAGAACCGGGGATTAGGTGCAGAGGCTTGGCAGTCAGGACAAGACTCACAATATACACGAATATCGTTATGCATGCCTGGCCAAACAAAACAGTGTAATATCCTTTCGGTGGTTTTCTGGACTCCCAGGTGACCTCCCATCACATGTCCGTGGGCCAGGTCCAGCACCTGCCGCAGGTAGGGTTTTGGCACAACTAATAGTTGCACTGTATCTTCCCCCTTTTTCTCTATCTGATAGAGTAAATCATTCTCCAGAACCATGTAAGGATATGCCAGCCTAGAGCCAGGTTCTACGGGTACCCCATTTATCACTTTTACATTTGTTCTAGCCTGAGAAAGGGTAGGATCCTTTATTTGCTCGCTTTGGAAGTCATCTTTCTGAACTTCTAAATCCGGCAAACGGGGAGGTGGACGGCTGTCGGCCTCCTCCTCTTCCCCGGTCTCCTCCGTATCACCCGCCATGACTGAAAACGGGAACTGCAGGTCATTTCCCGCAGATTCTTCCCCCGAGTCTTCCGGGGAGACCTCTTCCAGGGGTTCGGGACCCACACGCACCCTGGGAGAAAAATCATGTACACTATTACCCGAGGGCATCAACTGATTCTCCCACAATTGCCAGAAGTGGGGAAAATCCCGGCCCAGGATAACATCATGCAATAACGCCGGGACGAGTCCCACTTTATGTTGCACAGACCCATAGGAAGTAGTAATGCATATGACAGTGGTGAGGTACAAACAGGTGTCTCCATGCACACACGTTACAGAAAATTTGTCTGATGGTCCAGTCGAGGCTGACACCAGACTGGCCTTCACCAGAGTCACCACACTTCCCGAGTCTAACAATGCCACCACATTTTTGCCATCAACAGTTACAGTTAAATCACACAAGTGTTTTTCCACATCCTTTTGACCGGCATTCACACTCACTACCCGTGCAACCATAGACATGCGGTTTTTAGAGTCTGTGACGTCACACTGCATGGGTTCAGTAGTGACCGGACAGTTCGCAGCAATATGTCCCATCTCTTGGCAGCGGAAACACCTAACGGGCCCCTTGCTTAGACCATAGTTCGTTACTCTCGGCCTCGCAGTGCGGGCAGTCCCGTTTTCCTCCCCCACTGTCTTAGGGACTTTTCCATCTCCCCTACTCCCTGGAACAGTCTTACCGGTTCCACGTGGAGATGATGAAGAATGAGGTGGGGTAGCGTCGTCTCGGAGTCCTTCCGCCACGGAGTAACGTTCAACGAGATCCACCAGTTGATCTGCCATCGTAGGATTTCCATGGCTTACCCACTTCCTCAGGGCTGGCGGTAGAGCTCTCAGGTACTTGTCCATGACGACTCTCTGGATTATCTCTGGCGCTGTCAACACCTCGGGTTGTAGCCACTTCTTCGTCACGTGGATCAGGTCGAACATCTGTGACCGCGGTGGTTTATCCGGCTGATAAGTCCATTGATGCACTCTCTGTGCACGGACAGCGGTCGTCACTCCCAGCCGGGCCAAGATCTCGGCTTTCAATTTGTCAAAGTCCTGCGCAGCTTCAGGTTCCAAGTCATAATACGCCTTTTGGGCCTCACCGGAAAGAAACGGGGCAATCAGGCCTGCCCATCGTGCCTTCGGCCATTTTTCTCGCACCGCCGTCCGTTCAAACGTGGTCAGGTATGCCTCGACGTCATCTTCGGTCGTCATCTTCTGCCAGTACCGACTCACGTGAATCACTCTTGACTCTGCTTCCAGGTTAACCTCAGGTAAGCTTGCCAGGCGCTGCGCCACCTGCTGGAGAAGCGAACGATCGGTAGCTGTCATGTCCACCAACTCCTTCAGCTGGGCCATCATCACCCGATTAGCTTCTTGCTGGACGGCGGTGGACTGTACCAGCGCTTTCACCACGTCCTCCATGCTCATGCTTGCAACGTGATACACGCGTTCTCCACCACAATGTGATAAAACACTCCGGGGTCGGCTTTGCTGGGGTCAAAGGTCACGTGCGTTCAGCATGAAACTCAGGCGCAGAGCGGGGATTCGGGTGTAACTGACCCTGGGTCAGGTTTATTAACGGTGAAAGCAATGCAAAAGGAAATAAAACATAAAACAAATCCTTGCCTGTCCGGCACTAACTAAACAATGGACAACCTAACTACCAACTGGCGGGCTTCTCCCATCCAGCCAAACCACAGTTGCAGTGGGCACTGCTTTCACTCACGTGTGTCTCTCACTCAGACAGGCTCTCTGTGTTCCCAGGCTGAGACACTCACATAACCACCTGGCATCCTTTTATATCCACCTCCCATTATTCATTAGTAAGCAGGTGCGATACTGACCAGACTAGGCCACATAGGAAAGGAATCTGGGCGAGATATACCTGCCCTCATCCACTATTCCCACATGATTCTCACAATATATAGAGACCTATTCTATGTGTGTATATGTAATGTATCTTCTCTATTGTAACCTGTCAGTGTGTTTTTACAGTAGCCACATGTGAATTGCTGGCTTTTCAAAGGACACCGGTGCATAAAAATCGCACAGCACTCGCATGGTGCATATGCGTGGCATTCGAGACCTCCATTCAACTGTTTTGGCTAACTGTTACCCTAGTTCTTGAAACTATCTTCCTGTAAAATAATAAAAATACAGGCCACATATTGAACAGTGTGGTATCTCCGTCTGACTCCTCATCTACCTGTGGACTACAAATTGTGGCATTTGAGACCTCCATTCAACTGTTTTGGCTGACTGTTACACTAGTTCTTGAAACCATTTTCCTGTAAAATAATAAAAATACAGGCCACATATTGAACAGTGTGGTATCTCCATCTGACTCCTCATCTATCTGTGGGCTACAAATTGTGGCATTTGAGACCTCCATTCAACTGTTTTGGCTGTCTGTTACCCTAGTTCTTGAAACTATTTTCCTGTAAAATAATAAAAATACAGGCCACATATTAAGCAGTGTGGTATCTCTGTAAGATGCCTCATTTATCTGTGGGCTACAAATTGTTGCATTTTAGGCCTCCTTTCAACTGCTTTTGCTGTATTTTACCCTAGTTATTGACACCAGTTTGCTAAAAACAAATTTTACCTACAGTCCAGATATTTTAAACTGTGGTTTTCCCACACACAGATCGCATATAAGTTCGCTCCCAACTCAGTGTAGTGAACATTGAAAATATTGTAGTCCATTTAAAATGGGCAAAGCACATGGCAAGGGATGGCAAAGTGGACTTGATGGTGATGGTGCATGCAGAGGCCGAGGCCATGGGCAAGCTGAAATTGGGCAACAACAAACACCCACATGTTCTCGCACGACCTTCCTGTCCGAATTACTTGGGGACCACAGAACACCACTAATGAACCCAGAGCAGTGTCAAAAGGTTGTTGGTTGGATACCGGATAATGCTTCCAGTCACTTTGCCACCACCACCAGGCAGGGGTCTTCCACACGGTCAAGTCTGAGTAGCCTTGCATCTGGACTGCATATTCTTCACCCTGGTCCTCCTTCCTCCAGCCATGCCGAGTGCCCGGAGACAACTGATCCCACACTTGGACACTCCGAAGAGCTATTCACTTTTCCATTTATAGATTCGGGCCTCTTGCCCAGTCCACTTGAAACGGGACAAGATGAGAAATGCCCAAATATTTGAGCAGCCACGTTTACACAAAGGCGACGGTGAGAACCTGTCACAAGAGGTGGATAATGGTTAGACACAATTGCCAGAAAGTCAGGAGGAGGACCAGGGTTCGGAAGTGGAAGACGAGGTGGTGGATGATATAGTAACTGACCCAACCTGGCAAGAGAACATGCAGAACGAGGACAGCAGCACACAGGGGGAGGGAGGTGTAGCACTCCAACAGGCAGGAAGAAGCAGTGTGGTAGCCGCAGATAAAAGGCGGGCAACCATTCCCCGTAACACAAACATGACAGCAGTACAACAGGCTGTCCCGAGTCTGGTTGCTTTTTAAAAACTCTGCTGATAACCCCAAACAGGCAATTTCCACCACCTTCCACGCCCACAACAGCAGGGGTAGCAAAACTACCAGCCTGGCCACCACCAGCATCATCAGGCACATGGCAGCAAAGCACGTGACTTTGTGGGCCGAACCTCAGGGTCCAGGAACATTGTATGCGTGTGACACAACTGCTTTTCCGCTGTTTGGTGTGGAAGCCAATCCCCTGTCCATGGTGCCTGCAAAGATGCCTCCTGCCCTGCACCTGTCGTTGCACACACTCAACTACCATCATCATCAAGCACATCCACATCCTTGTCCCAGCGCAGCCTTAAGTTGTCCATACCCCAGTCATTGGAACGCAAGCAAAAATACGCAGCCAACACCCCACTGGCCACAGTACTAAATTCACACGTTTCTCATCTGCATGCGCTCGAAGTGTTGCCTCTTAGGCTCGTGGAGACAGAAGTTTTCCGCAACCTGATGGCGGTGGCCATCCCAAGACACTCGGTCCCCAGCTGCCACTATTTCTCCCGGTGTGCCGTCCTGGCATTACATAAGCACGTGTCCCACATTACCCATGCCCTCAACAATGCCGTTACTGGGAAAGTCCACCTAACCATGGACACGTGGACAAGTGCTTGTGGGCAGGGATGGTATATCTCGCTGACGGCACACTGGGTTAACATAGTGGAAGCCGGGACCCAGTCAGACCTTGGGATGGCCAAGCGGCAACAGGCTGTACTGAAGCTAATATGCTTATGTGAGAAACCGCACAATGCTAAAGAGTTGTGGACAGCTCTGAAAGAGCAGGCAGCTCAGTGGCTGACACCACTGAACCTGCAGCCAGGCATGGTCGTGAGTGACAATGTCCGGAACCTGGTAGTGGCTCTGAGGTGAGGCGACCTCACACACATACCATGCCTGGTCCATATGCTTAACCTCGTGGTTCAGCGGTTTCTCAAAACTTACCCTGAGCTGCTGGATCTGCTTGTCAAAGTACAACACCTGTATGCCCATTTTAAAAAGTCAGCTACAGCTTCAGGCCCTGGCCGTGCTTCTGCAGCATTTGCAGCTTCTGGCTCACCGACTGATGTGTGATGTCCCCATGTGTTGGAACTCTACACTGCATATGTTGGAAAGGATTTGTGAGCAGAAGAGGCCAGTTGCTGACTGCCAGCATCAACAAGGCCATCGGTATTCAGTTCAGACTCCATACATAAGACCTCAGGAGTGGACATGGATGTCAGACATATGTACCATCCTACAAAACTTTGAGTACTCCACCAAGATGGTGAGCAGTGATGACGCCATAATTAGCGTCACCATCCCGCTTCTCTGCATTCTAAAAAGCTCTCTGCTCACAATGAAAAAGGATGCATTGCAGGTGGAGCACAATGAGATGGAGCAAGGAACCATACATGGGGATTACACACAGCCCAGCCTCATGTCATCCCAACATGGATTCATTGACAATGAAGAAGAGGGGGAGGAGGAAGAACGGAAACTACTTTCATGCGCTATAGATGGTACTACAAGCACAACTGTTATACCATCTGTTCAGCATGGATGGCCTGAGGACAGGGAGGAGGAGGACAGCATGGTCAGTCGTCCTGTTGGTGAGGACACGGAAGTCTTGCCTGTTACCAGTCTCGCACGCATGACAGACTTTATGTTGCGCTGCCTTTCCCATGACCCTCGCATTATCAAAATTTTGGGTAACAATCATTACTGGTTGGTGACACTTCTAGACCCACACTACAAGGAGAACTTTCAATCTCTTCTTCCAGAGGCAGATAGGTGTACTAAAATATTGCAGTACCAGAGGGCCATTCTTGCAAAATCATTAAAAAAATTCCCATCTGAAAACGCTGGCAGCAAAGGTCACAGTTTGTTGGACAACCAAGGAGTATAGGCGAGAGAGACACAACTCCAATCCAGGAGAGGCAGGGGAACACTTGCAAAGTTCTGTGAGAGTTTTCTCAGACCCTACCATCGCCCTGTCCCAGAGGCGCGGGGTACTCTCACAAGGAGTGTAAAATTTGGGAAGATGCTGAGAGAGTACCTTGCTGAGGTGCACCTCTTCACACCCACACTTGGGTATACGCTTCCTGATTTTGACTATTTGGCTCCTCATCCTCATCTTCCACCACCACTAGATCACCATGGTGACCATGGTCCGTGATGCAACAGCCAACTTATTGTGTAAAATGGTTGTTTTGATGCCTTTTTAAAAATGTTAACACAGTATGTTGATGTGTACCCCCCAGGGGAAAATGTTTTTGAGCCCATACACTTAAGCTAGGTTCACATTCGCGTATACATGTAAATCGTATCATCTGCATGCGCAAACGCATGCAAAAACGCATACAAAAGCATGCACATGCAGCTTTTTTTGCATCATTCGTAAGCTGATGCGGATAAAAAAAATGCTGCATTAAAAAACAGCATGCGTTCAGAGAATTTCCTTTAGGCTATGTGCCCACGCTAGCGTTTTTAAACGCTCAGGAATCGCATCCCCTTTCCCAGAAAACGCGCTTCTTTTTCCACGCGATTTTTGCGCAGTTTTTGCCAAAAAGCTGCGCGTTTTTGAAGCGTTTTTTGACACGCGGTTTCTGGGAATATTGGGGGAATGCTAAAAATGCTCAGCTATGTGGAAATTAATGAGCATGCTGCGTTTTTAGCCGCTAAGCGATTCCTGAGCTGTTAAAAACGCATGCATTGGCACAAAAAGCCAAAAACGCATGCAAATTAATTGGAAGCATCTTGTAAGCGTTTCTGCAGCGTCTGATCCGGCACAAACGCTTACAAAAATGCAACGTGGGCACACAGCCTTACAAAAGCCACACACAATGGGAGTGACTCATTTCTTGGACATGATTTGTGTGACGTACGCATGCGTTCCCATAGACAGTAATGCGCTTTTTTACACACTCATCCGCATGCGCATACCTGCGCATATTTGACGGATTATAGACGCCTCAAAAAATGCAACATGTTGTGCTCACTGGACCCCGCCGCACACGTGAAACGACACGTGCGTATGCATCCGCAAGCGAACGCATGCTTATGCATGTCCCTGTGTACACCATGTTAAATATATGTACGCATGACGCATGTGGAACTATGCGGATCAATCGCTGAGTGTACAGACGCAAATGTGAAACCAGTCTTAGTGTATGGGCATTACAAGTAAAGGAGACCCGCTCCTTTAAACTGGGAAAACAATTTTCGGAGGCCATCCTCCACGTCTCTTCCGACACCACCACTAGATCACCAGGGTGAACATGTTCTGTGACGCAACAGTCAAGTAATTTTTTTCAAGGGTGTTTATAATGCCCGTTCCAAAAATGTTTACACAGTATGTTGAGGTGTACACCCCCCAGGGGAAAATGTTTGTCAGCCCATACAATTAGTGTATGGGCATTACAAGTATAGGAGACCCGCTCCTTTAAACTTTGAAAACATTTTTTGGAGGCCATCCACTTCTCTTCAGACACCACCACTAGAACATGAGGGTGAACATGTTCCATGATGCAACACCCACTATAGTTTTTTGCAAGGGTGTTTATGATGGCCGTAAAAAAATATTTACACAGTAGGTTGATGTGTACCCCCCAGGGGAAAATGTTTGTCAGCCCATACATTTAGTATATGGGCATTACAAGTATAGGAAACCCGCTCCTTTAAACTGTGAAAACATTTTTCAAAGGCCATCGTCCACATTTATTCCAAGGGGATTGGGGTTCAAATTTGGGGTAGGCCTTGCATTCACTTCATGGGCAAACTTTGTGGGAGTCCAAAAATCATAATAATGGGAACTTTGGTTTCATGTGGCCATCCAGGACATCTGGTTCAAGTGTTATTGGGGTGTGTGTAACTTTGGGGCAGGGCAGGCCTGGCATGAACTGCATAGGCAAACACTATGGCACTATGGGAGACCCATTTTCTTATAATGGGAACATTTTTTCTTGAGACCCTCCTGTATATCTTGTCAAAGCGGTATTGTGGTGCATACTAATTTTTGGCAGCCCAGCCACTCACTACATAGGCAATAACAGTATAGGAGACCCACTATTTAATAATGGGAACAATGCATTGCCGGCTTATGGCTCTCTAAGAAAAGTGAGGGCCAACTGCTGAGCCTATAAAAATAGACTTTGTGACTTTCAGAGTCCCTCCTTCATAAATGAAACAGGATGTGTCTGATGATGTGCCACATTCCACATGGCCAGCTAAGGTTGTTAAATGTTAAAATAACATTTACCAGTGAATACATTTGTATTGATTGAAAGCAATGCTACAGTGGAAAAACGCATCAAAAACGCTACGTATAAACATAGCCCAAGTGGTGGAGGTACATTTTTGGGGGGGTTCTTATATACAAATCATTACCCTGGAAAGGATGTTCCTTAACATATTTCCCAGGAAAATCCATTTTGTTTTCGTTTTTGTATGTTTTTGTGTGCGCCTATAAAAGTGGCATAATGCTCTGACAACATTGTTCACAGCTGTGAACTGGAAATCAGAAATGCTTTCAGGGGTCTTCCCCATGATGTTCTCATGGCATTTGAGCACTGTTTCCATCAATTTTAGATGTTTTAAAACCCTAAAAGGACCTCTGGGGGGATTGTGGCAAAAATGCTCGGTTTTCCCATAGACGTACATTGGGCTCGTTGCTCGGGTTGAGCGCTCGAGCATTTCAATTTGCTTGACCCGAGCAACGAGCACCCGAGCATTTTAGTACCCGCTCATCACTAATAATTATCTTTTTAGCAGACCAAGAATTAATTCATGACTCAGTCTAAAATGTGCCTAGAATATACAGTTTCTCATACAGTGCAATTACATTTTGGTTTTAGATCTGTTGCCATAACAGCTCATGAGTACTAAAAGTACTAAAAGTGACAGCCATAGAAATCTATTTCCGGCAAGCGCTCACATGTCCCACTGTCAAGAAAATTAAATTTGAAAGTGTTTTATTCTTTGCCTGTTACTGTGTATGAAAGCTGCCAAAAGGTGCAATACAAATTAGCTAGCGTGCAATTAAAATATAACATACTGGCCATTAAAAATGCAACTTGTGCCAGATGCTTCATTAACGTAGGGCACAGAGATTTACAACAGGTTATTCTTTTATCAAATGACAATGTTAGTTTTTCATAACAAGCATATGACTACAGAAGAGAGCACATGGCTCATCTAATGTGTCTAATTACATCTATTTATGCTAAAGTGAAATCTTACTTTTCATAACTTATTCAATAAGAATATTTTAAGATGTAAGACTTTCTACAGCCAGAGCTGTCCTTCTGGGAAGTAACATTAGCCTTAGATCACCACTGTCGGACAGTGTGCCTAGGGCCCACATGTAGAATTGACTCAAGGGGCCCACACTACAGCTACATACAAATAACTGTTCGGTGTTATCACCGTTAGAGAGGAGTATCAACGGTAAAATACAGTCAGCTCCTACACATCTACTGTTCCCACACCATAACTGTGATACACAATTACAATGGTTTATATTAAAGGGGTTTCCAGTTAAAACAAGCTATCACCGATCCATGGCAAGAGGACGTTTCCTTCCCCAGGACTAATCAGTAAAATGATTTACAAGAATGACGTCACTGCCGGCTCTTTCCAAACCTCTGCTTCCCTGACAATGCGCACTAATTTGCATATCTGTGGCCAAATTAAGTAAACAATTTGTAGAGTTTATGGAATTTAATTAAGCAAAAAAAGAGGCGCCTGTATTAAGCAGCATAAAAAGTGGGTTAATGACATGGGGCCGGTTTGTGGGACTTAAGTAGAAAATAGTGATGAAAATGAACTATTAAAATAGTGATCTCCATACACAACACAATCCAATATACCAAGACTAATATACCAGTAATACAACCTACAAAGGACAAATACTGCCACTCCATGACTAGACCACAAATTACCATCACATAATGTCTGAATCATGACATAAAAAGGACAGATATCACCACACTGTGATCAGACCCATATTGACTGAATAATTCTACATACTGATCATTAACAAAAATCACTGTATTAACACTAATATTTATCACCAGTGACATTATACACAGGAGCTCTGCAGATAATATATAATGTATAGTGTGAGTAAACAGGTAATACTTTTATCATCAATGACATTATGCACAGGAGCTCTGTAGAAAGCATATAGTGTAAATGTAAATGCAGTGACTTACCAGTGACATCTCCAATTGAAGTCATTCATCTTTGCGTTTCTTCTTCATCCAGCGCAGACTGCTATTACTTCTTCCAGCCAGGACTAGTCTCTGCAGAATGAAACACCTTCTCCACTTTTTTCCCCTGTTCTACACTGCGGCAGATGAAGAAAAAATGTGTCATAGTGCTCTGCACATTATCACTGTCTTCAAAAATAAAATATTTTACAGCAGTGAGGTTCTTTCTTACTCTTTCACAATAGAAATCTTTCACCCATGACCCCTTATACAATATTAATGTGTACTGTATGTCCCCGTTTATATACCCTGTACAATAGTAAATTTCCTCATACAGTAGTAATGTCTGTCTTTATGCCCAAATACAACAGTAATGCCCTCATCTGACACCCATACAGTAATATCATCCACCTTTTATGCCTTGATACAATTGGAATGTCAAAAATTGTGGCCCCATAAATTAATAATATATGAAGTCAGAAGGGTGCATTGTTAATTTATGGGGTCACAATGTGGGCCTGATTACTGTATCAGGTGATAATAAAGGCATTGTTAATGTATGGGGAACAATGGTGCATTGTTAATGTAGCCCAATAAAATAATAAAGTCCCACCATATTGCATAATGTCCCCCATTTTGGCCCACAATATAGTAATAACATTCCCCTCTGTGTCCACCTTTAGTATACTGTCCGAATTCTAGGGTCCTGTGCAGTAAAATGCCCGCTTATTGGCCCCCATGTTGTATAATGCTCTCCTCTCTGGGTCCTATGTAGTATACTATAGCCCTCTCTGGCCCCAATGTAGTATAATGTCTCCTTCTTTGGCTCTGCATACAATAGTATAATGTCCAGCTCCTTGGCCCCCACACAGCATAATATTCCCATCTCTTGCCACCATTTCATATAATGTTCCCCTCTCTGGTCCCCATTTAGTATAATGTCCCCCTTTCTAGCCTCCATATTGTATAATGTCTTTTTTTTAGGTCCTCATTTAATATAATTTTACCCTGTTTGACCCCCATTTTGTATAATGTCCCCCTTTCTGGCGCCAGTGTTTAAAATATCCCCGTCTCCGGTCATTATGTAGTATGATGTCCCCCTCCTGGACCCCATGTAGTCTAATATCCCCATCTCTGGGTCCCATTCTGTAAAATGTTCCAATTTCTCACCCCCAAATTGTATAAACCCCCTCTGGAGCTCATTGAAATAAAAAAATAAACATGATCTTACTCAGCTATTACAGCTCTCAAGACAAGCAGCTCCTTTTTTCCTGTCCATTGCACATCGCAGATGTGGCGCCCCTGAGGGTCCAGTTGCCACAGAGGTACTGCACCTCACACACAAGTGTGGTACCCCACAGCCAGGTAAGGTGAGTGCACCCGACCAGATTCCAACACCCACACCCCACACACACCAGTAGTGTAGCAGAGCACCCTTTATGGCTCCCTGCTTGGAACACGAAGTGTGCTGGGAGGTGAGCGGAGCTTAACTTAGAGCAGGAGCGGGATAGAAAGTGAGATCAGATCCCTCTGAGGGAGGGAAAGTAGAAGGACGTTGCCTGCAGCAGCTCTACTTCTTAGAGGCAGCTGGACGGATTGGAATACAAGGGAAGATCCCTAGGAAGGAAGGTTCTTCTGGGACACGGCTGGAGCGAACTCCCCGTGAGTCCCTTATCCACGCTGGCTGCAGGTCAGGTGGAGGGAGAAACTGGTCGCAAAGGGAACGGCCCCTAGCCTAGATCGCATTCTTCAGGGTGCCACTAGCAAGCCGACAGCTTTGGTTACTTTATGGACCATCGCCTCAACCACAGTTAGTCCGACTGGAAAGACGGCTATATAGAGTCACAGAAACGGTGAGGCGTTGTCTGAACAGGATTCGTGGCTGCTGGCCCAGAACGATATCTGTAAAGTGCTGGAGTGGAAGTAAGGCGGGAAAAGCAGCATATTGTTTGGAGACAGCCAGGAAAGGCACACACTGACAGGGAAAGCTGGAAAGGTGCATTTCATCTCATCTGGAAGTTGGCTGGACCCCTCGCCTGAAGGACGCAGCACTGAAGCAGGCATCTCTGTGTACAGCAGAACTGTGAATAAAGCCCATGGAACTACATGCCACTGTGTCCTCCGCACTTTTTCTGCGCCACTCATCCAGCACTGCTACATCTTCCCTTCTACATCACCTCAACATCTACCACTCATCTCTTTTGCCCTGGGACTACAGCTCTACCTGTGGAGGGCTTCAACATCTTAGCTGCACCCAACATCTGTCCCAGAAAAGCAACACTGCAGCGCTGGTCAATCTGACCAGAAACCACAGGTGGCGTCACAAATCATTATATAAACTTTATCCCCATCCAATTCTACCCCTTTTACATGACCGCCTGAGGCCACGGACTGGGTCATTGCCACTGTGACATTTCCCATTGAAGTTAACGGGCCTGGCGCCTAGTATCCCACGGCCTCTGGGGCGCATCACAGACAACGCAATTATTTGAAATCATTGCAATGTGCCATCTGTGACATCATCTGCTGCATGTGTAGGTACTATGAGGAAGGATGACAATGGTTTTCTCCTCTGCAATATTTTTTAACTAGATGTGTGTCCACTGGGGAACGAGAATCCATGGTGGGCCAGTCCTAGCTGATTACAGCGGCATGCAAATAACTGTTAGTTATTATCCCCATTAGTGCGGAGTGATGACTGCAAAATACAGATGGCTCCTGCGCATTAACTTTGCCCACACAATAATTTAGATATACAATTAGTTATTTTAATTAAAGGTGTGGTCCCATGAAAAAAATAATAAGTTCCAAAATTGGATGTGTTTAAAAAATGTTCCTGTGCTGAGATAATCTTATAAATGTACCCCTCCTGTGTAATGGCTGTATCTTACCGTGATGGGACATGGTCTGATCATGTAGGGAAGGTGACCTGATGGACGGACTGACTGGTCAGATTTAAAAAGGGAAAACAGCTGGGAAAGTGTAGGTGACGTGCAGTACCATTAGAGGGCAGGGAGGAGTGTGAGCATAGGACTTTACATCAGCTTAGGGCTAAGAAACCGTTGGTCATGGGGGGCGGAGTTATAGGGAACCGGGAAAGTTATAAATTTTACAGGAGAGTTCCAGAAAGTTCCAGTCCCCAGGGGGAGCTCAAGTGACGAAGAGACTGTGACAGTTGCTGCACTGTGAGGAAAACCCAGCCAGGGGGACTGAGGAGAAAGGAAGTCAGGGGGGTGGTCCTGACATAAAGTACCGCAGTATAGACAAGGCTCCGGGTGTAGGACACCGTATTTGGAACGACGTTTGACCAGTAAAATTACTGTTGGTGCACAGGCCTACAGCGGCCACAGTGACGGAGCTGTCAGAAGCGTCGCAGAGTGTAAAAGGGGAAGGTACGCACATATACGTCCCCGGAGAAAGCACGGTGTTGCAAGGTGTTCTGTAACCGAGAGCTGTAAAGAGAAGTGCGGTGTGCTGTGAGGCCGTCTGGCGGACGGCGAGAGAGAGAGAATAAACTTGGACCTGTTGCACCCGAAACTTGCCTCCAGCTTGTGTCTGTACGTCACTGCGCAGTATACAGAGGGACCACCCCCAGCCCGACCCAGCAACCCTACAATAATACCACTGCTCCTGGGCATGGGAAAAAAAGAGTACACAGATATCACAGCTGATTCTTTTTGTGAGGTAAAACATTTCGCTGCCTGCTTTTAAGCAATGTTTAACCTCGTAGAAAGAATCAGCTGTGGTCCCATGCTGTCCTGTCTATATACTCTTGCTTTAGTCCAGGTGTGGGAGGAGATCCCTCAGGAGACCATCCGCAACCTCATCAGGAGCATGCCCAGGCATTGTAGGGAGGTCATACAGGCACGTGGAGGCCACACACAATACTGAGCCTCATTTTGACTTGTCTTAAGGACATTACATTCCACTTTAATTTTGTGTGTCACTTCAAATCCAGGCCTCCATTGATTTCCATTGATGATTTTTGTGTGATTTTGTTGTCAGAACATTCAACTTTGTACAGAACAAAGCATTCAATGAGAATATTTCATTCATTCAGATATAGGATGTGTTGTTTGAGTGTTCCCTTTATTTTTTTGAGCAGTGTATTTAATCTCTGTTGGAAATAAAGAACCTTCTCCTTATTGATAGCACAGAGAACAAGTTATCTCAGAATAGTTGTGCACTGGGCCAATTCTAGCTATTATATCATAATTTTGCCATAGATTACCTTACCATGATAACTAAATGATATCAATAAGAGTACTATAAAACGCCAAAAATCTTCTCTTTGCTGATGAGTATAATTCTAGCACCGCTATACCCACACGATCGCCAATTTTAACAGCTGTCTTCCTCTGCAAAGTAATAAAAATAAAGAAATCAGTCAGCAACAAACTGGTAAGGGATAAAAACTTACACACAACGAACATAGATTATTATCATATTGTAAATATATATATATATATATATATATATATATATATATATATATATATAACCAACATCCTGTTACTGAGCAAAATTATACAAAAACCAATATATACCAACAATACCACATACAAGAGACAAATATCGCCAAACCATTCTCCAGTGACGTCGCCAATTGACGTAATCCATTTATGCTTTTCATCTTCATCCAACTTAGATTTCTATGACTTCTTCCAGCCAGGACTCCCCTTTACAGAATATAATAGACAGATTTCTATACCTGATTACTTCTAGAGCACCGTCCTCACATTTTCTTCCACTTACAGGTGCTTCTCACAAAATCAGAATATCATCAAAAAGTTAATTTATTTCAGTTCTTCAATGCATGTGCCACAGGCTTATCGCCTCCATGCCACACCGCATTGATGCAAAAGGAGTCCCGACCAAGTATTGAGTGCATTTACTGAACATACATTTCAGTAGGCCAACATTTCTGATTTTAAAATCATTTTTCAAGCTGGTGTTATAAAGTATTCTAATTTACTGAGATAATGACTTTTGTGTTTTCATTGGCTGTAAGCCATAATCATCAACATTAACAAAAATAAACACATGAAATAGATCACAATGTTTGTAATGACTCTATATAATATATGAGTTTCACTTTTTATATTGAAGAACTGAACTAAATTAACTTTTTGATGATATTCTAATTTTGTGAGAAGCACCTATATATATTGAGCTAGATGAAATAGAAAAGTGCCATGGTGTAGCCCTGGTGCCCTGCAACGGTAGCAGTGCCTGCTTATCAGGATCCCCAAAAATAAAATATATTACAGAACTGACATCCCCTTTTGTGACTACTTCCCACTAAGAGTGTCCCCCTCTATGGCACGCATACAGTGTTTATATATAAGATCCCATATGTGACCCCACCCAATAGTAAAATTGCCCTTTGTGACATCATACAATTGTCAAATACAGAAGCAATGCCCTCTCCTAGTGTCACCCATACAGTAATATGTAGTAATGTACATAATTTCTGCCCACATTTAGTAACAGCAACAATCTTTTGTGCCTTGATACAGTTGCAGTGCTCCAACTTGTGGCCCCATAAAAAATAATAATGTATGGGGCCACAAGGTGGAACATTGCTAATATGAGGCGATATTGCGGTACACTATTAATACCCCCTATTGTGGCCCGATGCATTAATAAAGTCCTCAATTATAGCCTTCTATAATAATAATAATGGCCTCCATTCTGGCAATCTGTCCAATTATCTACTTTCCCTCCTCGGTGACATGTGACTCAGTAGCATAGTAATGATATTCCCCAATATCACCCTAATTTAGTAATAACATCTGCCCATTCGGGCTCCAACCCAGTAATAATGTCTCCCATTCTAACCATAGTACAGTACTAATGTCGAATAATCTTCACCTAATATAGTCCCCATTTCCGGCCTTAATACACTAATACTGTCCTCCATTCAGCCCTGCTATAGTAATAATGTCATCCAATCTGGCCCCAATGCAGTAATATTTCCCATATTCTGCCCCCGTCCACCCTACAGTAAAAATGCCCTTCATTCTGGCCATAATATAGTATTAATATACACATTTTGACCCACGTGTAGTAATAATATCCCCCAATCTTCCCATAATATAGTAATTTTGTCCCTCATTCTGGCCCTTATATAATAATAATGTCCTACATTCTGACACAATATAGTAATAATATCTCCCAGTCTGACCCCCATAAAGTAATAGTGTCCACTATTCAGGCCTTGATTTAGCAATAATGTCCTCCATTATGCCCCACTATAGTAATAATGTCCACCAATCTGGCACCAATATAGTAATAACTAGATTAAGGCCCGATGCTATCGCATCGAGAGGATAGTGACACACCTCTTGCCATGATAACCCTCAATACACACACACCTCCTCAACATACACTCCTCTCACCTTTCACCATCTCCACTCACATCCACTCACTCTTTCACTCCACATACGACCCTTTCTCTCACTCCGTCTCTCATACTCACACTGTCATCGTCGCTGCTCCATGATCCCCGACATCTTCTTCCGCCGGCGCCATCCTGGATCCCGACGTTGTCCACGCCGGCGACATGTTCTTGCGGCCATGCCATCTTGAGTATTCTGAAATCCTGCGAGTGGACATTAGTGGAGATAGTGAAAGGTGAGAGGAGTGTGTGTTGAGTAGTGGTTTGTTGAGGGTTAACATGGCAAGAGGTGTGCTGTGACGACACCAGTTACAACTGGACGGAAGTTGTTACAACCCGGAAGCTGCTTAGCGCATTTATTATAGTAGATTAAGGCCCGATGCTAATGCATAGAGAGGATAGTGACACACCGCTTGCCATGTTAACCCTCAATACACACACACCTCCTCAACACACCACACTGCCTCAACACACACTCCTCTCACCTTTCACCATCTCCACTCACGTCCACTCACTCTTTCACTCCACATACGACCCTTTCTCTCACTCCGTCTCTCATACTCACACCGTCATCATCGCTGCTCCACGTTCCCTGACATCTTCTTCCACCGGCGCCATCCTTGATCCCGACGTTGTCCACGCCGGCGACATGTTCTTGCGGCCACTCCATCTTGAGTATTCTGAAATCCTGCGAGTGGACATTAGTGGAGATAGTGAAAGGTGAGAGGAGTGTGTGTTGAGGAGTGGTGTGTTGAGGGTTAACATGGCAAGAGGTGTGCTGTGACGTCACCGGTTACAACTGGACGGAAGTTGTTACAACCCGGAAGCTGCTTAGTGCATTTATTATAGTAGATTAAGGCCCGATGCTATCGCATCGGGAGGATAGTGACACATCTCTTGCCATGTGAACCCTCAACACACACTCCTCCTGAACACACCACACTGCCTCAACACACACTCCTCTCACCTTTCACCATCTCCACTCACTCTTTCACTCCACATACGACCGTTTCTCTCACTCCGTCTCTCATACTCACACCATCATCATCGCTGCTCCACGATCCCCGACATCTTCTTCCACCGGCGCCATCCTAAATCCCGACGTTGTCCACGCCGGCGACATGTTCTTGCGGCCACGCCATCTTGAGTATTCTAAAATCCTGCGACTGGATGTTAGTGGAGATAGTGAAAGGTGACAGGAGTGTGTGTTGAGGAGGAGTGGTGTGTTGAGGGTTAACATGGCAAGAGGTGTGCTGTGACATCACCAGTTACAACTGGACGGAAGTTGTTACAACCCGGAAGCTGCTTAGCGCATTTATTATAGTAGATAGATGTATCACACCTATGTTTTTATGTGGATAAGATATTTACATAGTGAGCCTCAAGAAGGACAGTATTACTGATGTATGTAAAGTGCTATTGAAATAATAGTACTCTATTAATAAATAAAAAATTAATTATTATTACCTAAGTTATGTAGATATGTGTTAGCTATGTAGTTGAAATCTACGTATGTTTGCCTAAATTTTTTTTGCTTTTGCCTTTTTTTTTTAATCTATATATACCTATACCTATGTATATTTTTATGGATTTAAATATGTCTATGACATATATGTGAAAGAGATAATTAGTGTAAGATATATCTATCTGCTTAAAATATTTATATATATAACATATCAAGCTATGTATAGAAGTCTTAGAAGTCTATTATCTATATCTATTTAGAATGTAACTATTATTTATATATCTATATATCTATCAATTCCAGGACCAACTTAAATAGTTTAAAGTAAGACATTTTTGTAAACGACATTTCTAGTGAAGATTTTTGGGCTATTAGGTAGCAATTGTCCTTGAAGTGGTGTATCCACCACTTTGACCCTAACGTTGCTGCGTTGCTTTACTCGGGAGAATGCAACATACAATTGTCCATGGGCAAATACAGGTTCGGGCAAAAAAATTCCAACTCGATTGAGGGTCTGTCCTTGGGATTTGTTAATGGTCATAGCAAAAGCAGGTTTTAGAGGAAACTGTCGACGTTTTAATTTAAAAGGTAACCCAGTTTCTGAAGGACACAAATCGATGCGTGGAATAAACACAATGTCTCCTTCAGCTGAGCCAGTAATCACTTTAGCCTGTATGATGTTGCGGAGTAAGGCAATGACAATGAGGCGAGTGCCATTGCAGAGACCTTTCTTGGTGTTTAGGTTTCTTAATAGCATCACAATGGTGCCAATTTTAAGTTTTAAGAGATGTGATGGCATTCCTGATGGTGTCAGAGAGTTTAAAAATTCAACTGGGTAGTTTTCACATTCCTCTGCCTCATCAGCATCGACAGAATCATCACTTGTATATACAGTATAATCACCACTAATGCGATCCATTACTTTACAGTTCAGAAAATCGACGTCATCATTTTTCGGACATAGTATAGCATGTGATGCAGCAGTGTCGAGGCTTTGTTGGTCATTAACATCAATGCAAATATGGTCTCCAAAGATCTCGGTTACTATAGAGCCAGTGCAAAGCATGTCTGGAGGAATTTCAATGACATCCTCTCCAAGGTTATGTTCATTAGACAGCTCACCATTTCCAAGTTTAAGCAACCAAGTGCTGTATTCAGGATCAGTGGAGCGCATGTTGTTAATTAGCGGTAGTCTGGTAAAATGTTGCCAATGTTCTGAATATTTAATGCAGGAATCTACAATGTCTATTCTTGTTCCATGAGCGATGACGGGAAGACATTGTCTGAAGTCTCCTCCAAGAACAATAACTTTACCTCCAAATGGTGTTTTATTTTTTTCAGCAACATTTGTTGTCATGATGTCACGTAGAAGTCTATCTATCACATTCAATGCATGTTTTTGGACCATAGTGCACTCATCAATAATAAAAAGTTTTGTACTCTGTAAATGTTTTCCTGCATTTGTATCGTTTTTAATCCTGGAAACAGATGTTTCGTTGATCGGAATAGGTATGCCATATAGAGAGTGGATTGTTCGGCCTCCTTGTATCAAGTTAGATGCTATTCCTGTAGTTGCTGCAGGTGACACAATTTCTCCTTGTCCTCTTAAATGATGTGTAAGTAGATGGTATAGGTAGGTCTTTCCACTGCCACCAGGTCCATCGAGAAAAAAGCACTTTGGTATTAAACTGCTATTTTGTAAAGCTTCAGTAATGACATCATAGGCAAAAAGTTGCTCCTGATTAAGAGTTTCTTTCATCTCTGCAGCTTTTTTTAACTCATAATCCTTATCATATTGTTTAAGGAGTTGTTTAATATTTTTTGCTGGGCGTGGTAAATTATAATCAGCAAAAGTTTTTCCATGGACTATGAGGACATCTTGGACATCTTTCATAGCATATCCTTCACAATCGATACACTCTTCAGTGTTGCTGTGGTATGTATGACAATAGTCTTGTAAAAAATGGTCCTTAAATTCATTCCACAATTCAAGTGGATTACTGGGGGGGGCCAAAAATACAGATATAAGAAAACATGTCTCTAAGTTGGGAAGGCATGTTAAGAATGCAAGCATCTGTTAAAGTATGTCTCCAGATGCTATCATCGAATAATAATCCAAGTGCTAACGCAGCATCCTTAAAGGTTTCATGCATAACTCCATTGACGGTTTTAATGCTGTCAAAACTGGTAGCAGCTTTTACATGCAGTAACAACAAACGTAAATAATAGCGTTCTTGGTCTTTCACACTAACAGTATACATTCTTCCAATAACTGTGAGACCCCCTCGTTTTCTTTGTTCCCATGTGCCTTGTTTCCAAACGTAGTGTTCTGGAATTTCGCGGTAGAAATAGTTATGTGCATTGTGGTCGATCTTATTAAGGTTGAAATACGCCATAAGTGTAGAATTGGAATTGAGCTTTTGATGGATGTTGTCTGCAGAGTCATTCTCATGAAAATAGAGTGGTTGAGAATTAGGCAGATGTACGGCTAGGCGAATGATGGCATGAGATTGTTTATGCATAGGAAAAGCAAATATCCGCCATGCAGCCTCAGGTGCACTAACATATCTGGTATCAGTAAATTGGTGTGTTTCATCATGTTGGATGTTATTTTGGGAAATTTCAAGGTTGGCTTTGTCATGTCCTTTGTAAACGTATTTAAATAAATATTTTACACTTTGAATGGAAGCACATATTTCTACATTAATATGGCACTTGTATTTGCAGAGTAAAAATGGGTTATATGGAACTACCCATGAATTGTCAATCGTCTTAGAATGGTGTTCATATGTTTTGCCAATGGGTCTGCGGTAAGTGGGATAGCCATCCTTTTCTTTGATGGTATATGGTTGGTTTTGTTTTGGGAAACCTTTGCTACACTTTCCAAGATCCATACAGGGAGAATTAGGATTGTGTTCTCCACAGGGACCATGAATCATGTGTTGAAGAACAATGTTATGGAGCTGAGGGTAGATTGTACTTCAGCCCAGACTATATTGTCTATGTCCGCCTCAGTCCGTAATTTAGACAGGCTGTCAAGAATAATTAAAATATGAGCGTGTGGGAGACCACGCTTCTGAAATTCAATGACATGGACCATTGCAGTGACGTTTCCAAATAATCCACTGCTAATGTCTTTTAAGAGGGATTCCAGTTTAATTTTAAAGACACGTGCAACCAAGTCTGGCCTGTGTTCAACACGCTGCCACGGTTCTAAATGTGTAGTAATCTCATTCCACTTAGGATTACATGTCATGGTGATAAATAGATCTGGTCGACCATACTTTGTAACAATAGCCATAGCATCCTGGTAGCGCTGCTGCATGTTTCTTGGACTGCCTTCAAAAGAAGATCGTAAAATGACAGTTTTCCCAATAGGGATGCCCTTTTGAACCGATTTTTTGAGAAGATGTTCTTGAAGGAGGCAGTAATCCTCCACTTTTAAATCTTTTTGGTGTTTGCGGATGTAATGTAGGTGATTAGCTTCGATTTTGACATAAGCATCTACTAAATATTGCTGTGTTAGCTTACCACCATTGAGGAGTGGATTAAAGTAATTTCTGACAGATAACATATAGCAATAGTATTGGAGTTGAGTGATCCTCCTCGAACTTTTGCCTTGTTGTTTGAGTCCATCATGCCATCCTTGGTCTCCATAAGGGAAAAATATTGGATAGAGGAGGGCATCCAAATTGCTATGGAGAATACTAATTTGTTGTGTTTTTGGAGCTAAAGGGTTATGGGGATCAGGTTTTAAATGAATTAATATGTCTCTATTGAAAGGTGGCTCACCATTGTCATTTTGAAACACGACTGCTACTTCACTGACAGTGGGATTATTGTAGCGTCGAGGGTCTTGAGTACGATCTTGTTTAATAGCCATAGTGATGTTTGGCATGACAGTTCCGTTTTGTAGAGATTTAATTTTTCCTTGTTCTTCCACATCACGTAACATTTGATAAGCTTCCACAAAAGGATTAATAGTTTGGATTTGAAGGGCAATAATGTTCATCAATGTAGGATGACATTTTTGATTTTCTTTACATCGTAAGCATTGTTCGTTTGCGGTAGTGGTATAGAGAATGTAAAGTTGGGCAAATGCGCGTTGCTGGTCATCTGAGGGATGTAGTGTTCCAGTTCTATGATAGATCTGGCCATGTATGCGGAAACAGTATAGGCCATATCCAGGAGGTGGTGAAATATTTGCACCCATGGAGGCAAAAGCAAAGGAACTGTTAATACTTCGAATATTATCCATGAAATTTTTGCTAAATTCACTTTGCCCTTTCAGCAAACGTGTAAAGACATCAGGATATTGTAGTATGGGTACATGGACTTTACCCTTCTGACAGCAGAGCGTAAAGTTGTTATCAGAAGGTATCTCTGCTACAAAATGCAAAGCTTCGCAATGCTCACATACATGGGTCATGTCACCACAGCTGTGTTCGGTAATACTATTTTCATCATTAGTGAAAATGTGAGGTTGTAGTAGAAGTGCATGTCCAACCGATGGGGTGCGCCTAGTCTTGAGACCAACGTATATTTGTCTTGGTTGCACTTTCTGCGGGCTAACTGCAGCTTGTATGTGAAGAAACTGTGCGTTGGTATTGAATGGTGGTATTGATAGGGCAGAAACAGATTGCTGATTAGTTATGTCAGTGAACGGCATATAGGATGAAGTGTGGTAGTAACTTGTTCCACATGCTGATGTGGAAGCATCCTGTTGTGAGTCTACTAATAATGATGAGGAAGAAGCCGTCTGTTGTTGGCGGTGATGGCGTGTAGAGGCTTCTTCAGCCAATGTAATAGATTTAGAGTTAGGGGATTCGTGTGTGAGACGACGGCATTTATAAGCCTTAAACTTGTCAAGTCGATGCTGTTTTTCCTCAGGAGTCTCATTAGCACGGCGTTGTTTTTGTCGTAGTGCTAAAGCTGCTTTCCTTTCACTGGCATTGGCATACTGTGCATCGGTATTGAATGGTGGTATTGATAGGGCAGAAACAGATTGCTGATTAGTTATGTCAGTGAACGGCATATGGGATGAAGTGTAGCAGTAAATTGTTCCACATGCTGATGTGGAAGCATCCTGTTGTGAGTCTAATAATAATGATGAGGAAGAGGCCGTCTGTTGTCGGCGGTGACGGCGTGCAGAGGCTTCTTCAGCCAATCTTATGGATTTAGAGTAGGGGGATTCATCTGTGAGGCGACGGCGTTTATAAGCCTTAATCTTCTCAAGGCGATGGTGTTTTTCCTCAGGAGTCTCATTAGCACGACGTTGTTTTTGTCGTAGTGCTAAAGCTGCTTTCCTTTCACTGGCATTGGCATACTTTTTGTTATGACTCATGTTGGCACAGGTAAAGGAGTCTATTTGGCAGTTATCTGGCAGTGAAGAAGGCGTCCTGGAGTATTGTAGAGTAAACAGATACTAATTGACCCTGTAATTGCCCAGCAGTAGTTATGAAGTGGTAGTGGCAAATTGGCCCTGTAGTTAGACACCGGCAGAGGAGCAAGGCAGCAGTAGTTATGGCGGTAGAGGCAAATTGGCCCTGTAATTAGACACCGGCAGAGGAGCAAGGCAACAGTAGTTATGGCGGTAGAGGCAAATTGGCCCTGTAATTAGACACCGGCAGAGGAGCAAGGCAACAGTAGTTATGGCGGTAGAGGCAAATTGGCCCTGTAATTAGACACCGGCAGAGGAGCAAGGCAGCAGTAGTTATGGCGGTAGAGGCAAATTGGCCCTGTAATTAGACACAGGCAGTGAACAGTCAGAGGAGCAAGGCAGCAGTACTTATGGTGGTAGAGGCAAATTGGCCCTGTAATTAGACACCGGCAGAGGAGCAAGGCAGCAGTAGTTATGGCGGTATTGGCAAATTGGCCCTGTAATTAGACACCAGCAGAGGAGCAATGCAGCAGTAGTTATGGCGGTAGAGGCAAATTGGCCCTGTAATTAGACACCGGCAGAGGAGCAAGGCAGCAGTAGTTATGGCGGTAGAGGCAAATTGGCCCTGTAATTAGACACCGGCAGAGGAGCAAGGTAGCAGTAGTTATGGCGGTAGAGGCAAATTAGCCCTGTAATTAGACACCGGCAGAGGAGCAAGGCAGCAGTAGTTATGGCGGTAGAGGCAAATTAGCCCTGTAATTAGACACCGGCAGAGGAGCAAGGCAGCAGTAGTTATGGCGGTAGAGGCAAATTGGCCTTGTAATTAGACACCGGCAGTAAACAGGCAGATGACCAAAGCAGCAGTAGTTATGGCGATAGAGGCAAATTGGCCCTGTAATTAGACACCGGCAGAGGAGCAAGGCAGCAGTAGTTATGGCGTTAGAGGCAAATTGGCCTTGTAATTAGACACCGGCAGTAAACAGGCAGATGACCAAACCAGCAGTAGTTATGGCGATAGAGGCAAATTGGCCCTGTAAATAGACACTGGCAGAGGACAAAGGCAGCAGTAGTTATGGCAGTATAGGCAAATTGGCCCTGTAATTAGACACCGGCAGAGGACAAAGGCAGTAGTTATGGCGGTATAGGCAAATTGGTCCTGTAATTAGACACCGGCAGAGGAGCAAGGCAGCAGTAGTTATGGCGGTACAGGCAAATTGGTCCAGTAATTAGACACCGGCAGTAAACAGGCATAGGACCAAGGCAGCAGTAGTTATGGTGGTACAGGCAATGCCAAGCGTCCGCACAGCAAGTCGGCGTGAGGTAAATGACGCAATTTCACGAATGCAAGATGGCGTCGGCGAAATCTCGCGAGATTTCGCCGACGTCGTTAACACCTCTTGCCATGTTAACCCTCAACACACCACACCGCCTCAACACACACTCCTCTCACCTTTCACCTCCACTCATGTCCACTCACTCTTTCACTCCACATACGTTCCTTTCTCTCACTCCGTTTCTCATACTCACACCGTCATCGTCGCTGCCCCGACATCTTCCTCCGCCGCCGCGATCCAGGATCCAGACGTTCTCCATGCCGCCGACATGTTCTTGCGGGACGCCATCTTGGATTTCGTGAAATCCCGCGATATTCAAGATAGCGTCGCCGCAACAACATGTCGCTGGCGTGGACGACATCGGGATCCAAAAAGATGGCGTCGGCGAAATCTCGCGAGATTACGCCGACGCCATTTTGGATCCCGATGTCGCCCACGCCAACGACATATTCTTGCGGGATGCCATCTTGGATGTCGTGAAGTCCCGCGATATTCAAGATGGCGTCGCCGCAACAACATGTCGCTGGCATGGGCGACATCGGGATCCAAAATGGCGTCGGCGTAATCTCGCGAGATTTCGCCGACGCCATCTTTTTGGATCCCGATGTAGTCCACGCCAGCGACATATTGTTGCGGCGACGCCATCTTGAATCTCGCGGGACTTCACGACATCCAAGATGGCGTCCCGCAAGAACATGTCGGCGGCCTGGAGAACGTCTGGATCCTGGATCGCGGCGGAGGAAGATGTCGGGGCAGCGTCGATGACGGTGTGAGTATGAGAAACGGAGTGAGAGAAAGGAACGTATGTGGAGTGAAAGAGTGAGTGGACATGAGTGGAGGTGAAAGGTGAGAGGAGTGTGTGTTGAGGCGGTGTGGTGTGTTGAGGGTTAACATGTGCGTGTGTGTGTGGTGACGTCACCGGTTACAACTGGACGGAAGTTGTTACAACCGGAAGCTGGTTAGGGCATTTATTATTATAGATGTTTACCATTCTGGCATCAATATAGAAATAATAATCCCAAAGGACATAACTATCCTAGGTGCAGTGGTTGCAGTTGCACCTGGACCCTGGGGCCTAAGTGGCCCAAATGGTCCCTTTGGCTCATTTGAGAAGACTAACGCTATTATAAACCCATTAGGGGCCCTGATGGTAATTTTGCATTGGTGTCTAAGAGCTTCAAGTTATGCCACTGATGATCCCAAGCCTGGCACTCTTCACATAGCAATTTTCAAAAAAAGCCATACAGATTTCTCTCACCATTCTCCACTCCCACGATGAGCAGCTCCTTCTTTCCCTTTCATAGCCGGCGCAGGTGATGCAATGCAGTGTGGTCAGTTTTCCGCATGCATCAGGACAATAAAGTTATCTGCAGGCCTCAGGTGTGTTGTACAGGTATTTTGAATGGTATTACGGGCAGCACAGTGGCGCAGTGGATAGCATTGCAGAGCTAGAGTCCTGGGTCCGAACCCCACCAAGGACAACATCTGCAAGGAGTTTGTATGTTCTCCCCGTGTTTGCATGGGTTTCCTCCGGGTACTCCGGTTTCCTCACACATTCCAAAGACATACTGATAGGGAGTTTAGATTGTGAGCCCCATCGGGGACAGTGATGAAAATGTGTGCAAGCTCTAAAGTGCTGCGGAATATGTTAGCGCTATATAAAAATAAAGAATATTATTATTTTGAAGCAGGGAGTGAGTGGCTGTGACAATGCACTGCTACGTACATATGTACAGTATACCACAATCACAAGTGATCAGATGATCGCAGATTCAAGTCCCATAAGGGCAATAACAAATACACTCTTGAGTGAAAAATTAATTCACATATTTGGTATCACTGCGTTCGTAAATGACCAATCTATCAAAATATAAATTAATCTGATTGTAAACGGCGTAATGAGAAAAAAATAAAAATGTCAGAATTGTATTTTTTTGCCTTCCCCAACATTTCAATAAAATATAATAATTCGCGATCAAAACATCGTATCTACTCTAAAATGGTATCAGGAAAAACATTAGCTCATGGCACAAAAAAAATAAGCCCTCACATAGCCCCATATCTTAAAAATCTTGGAAAAAGGCGGCAAGAGCAAAATTTTCTTTTTTTTACAAATTTTTAATTTTTTTTCACCATTTAAATGAACAATAAACTATACCTGTTTGCTACCAGTGTACTCATACTGACATGGAGAATCATACTGCCAGTTTTACCATGTAGTGAACAATTTCACTTTTTTTGCAATTTCAACGCACTTTGAATTTTTGTCCCGCTTTCCTGTGCATCACGTGATAAAATTAATGGTGTAATTCAAAAGTACAGCTTGTTCCCCGAAAAACAAGCCCTCATATGATTATGCTGATGGAAAAATAAGAAGCTATGGCTCTTAGAAGAAGGGGAGGAAAAAGCGAAAATAGCCATGTCGTGAATGAGTTAATGGTTGTCTGAGGACTGTTCTGACACACTGAACATACTTAGCCACGCAAAACCATCAAAATCTGTTGCTGGCAGCTCACTTTACAGGCTCATTCACACGTCAGTATTTGGTCAGTATTTTGCATCAGTGTTTGTATGCCAAAGCCAGGAATGGAACTTACCAAGAAAAAAATATACTGTAATTGAAAGACTGATGTCTGTTCTTTGTTTTGGAGACACTCCTGGTTTTGGCATACAAATACTGATGAAATACTGATTAAAAATACTGATGTGTGAAAGAGGCCTACAATTGCTAACCAGTGATGTCCAAAATGTACTTGATGGGATACAAGCCTGAAAACACTGCATGCCATTGTAGCACATGTAGACCACTCTGCCTGGTCACAGTAGTTTGATCAATGTGTAACCTGGCATTGTCACTTTGAAAAATGGCTCCTGGGACACTTTGAAGAAACGTCCATACCACTGGTTCCACCAACAATGCAATGTTACACCGAGCTGTTAATATAAATGGAATGAAGACTGGAGGGTTCTAGCTACTGTACTTTATGCCACCCCACAGCATAATTATGAGAGAATGATGAGTGTGTTGGTCACTCGTGAAGGCATCTTCATAGCTTTGCATACAAGGTCTCCAAATAAAGACCAAAGACTGGAATGAAGCAATGGAGTAGCCAAAATTCACTTATGAACCACCATATCTGAACCAGCAATGAGACTCTCCTTCCTTGAATTCATCAGCCGCATTGTTGGTTCAGACATCATTGTCCTTACTCAAACCATCAATGTTGGATATGAAACTGGTTTAACCATTAATTGCAGACAACCATGATGTGATAACTTCATATACCATAAATTAATAGTCAAGTAGTCTATAGAGTTTGCATTGTTGCACAAGAGCGTCAACTTATGCCTCTGCACCCATCTCTCTATGATTCAGATATCAGCACCACAGTTACAACACGTACATTTAGTCTCTTTAATGTTGTTGATAGAGATTCAGCTAAATGTATTTTTTCCATTATCTCAATTTATTATGGGAAGATTTAATATAGTTGTTTTCATATAACCATAAAAGTGCAGTAATAGTGATTTACCCTCATATACTAAAAGCTAAGAAACAACATGTTCTATTTTTAGATATATTTAGGGATATATTTTCAAGAATTGAAAAAATAGCTCTGCTCGCAGTAATAATAATTTAAAATCGATTTTTATTAAGAAAAAAATGTTCAATGTTAAGTTGTTTATTGAAGTACAAAAGCAATTACTCAACAGCCGCTGTTCTCTGAAATGTAATTGTGATAAAACATTATTCGTTATTTTCATGTTTTTCAAAAGCTGCAAGATTCGGGTAAAATTGATTACTTCTAAAGAAACATCCAGGCTCCCCAGCATGGTTCAGCTGCATTACTTTTATATTACTACAATTTTATTATTATGAGAAGGATTATGACAATCTGTTATTAAATGCATATTTCAAAAATGTTACATTTGCTCTAGATTTACTTTCAAAGCCCTCTTCCTTGCCAACTTCTAAAACATTACTTTGTATTGCTAACTCTTTTCAATGGACATCCTAATAATTACAAAAAGATTTCCTATTTTTTTTTTTTCCATGTATCCATCCCTTAAAGAAAATAAACTCACTGTAAGGCCAGTTGAAGAAATCTTAAACTGATCTGGTCTGAGAGTGGACCAGAATGGCTGGATTGGCCATGATTCTCCTGACCCATGATTCCATTGGAATGTACATTGGCGTGCAACAGACCAATGCCTTTAGCTTTATGCCTATTTTGTTGCATTACAACCTGGGTTTAAATATTTTTCTAATCCAAGTTGTGTGTGATTCATCAGCACTAAATAGACTATGTTGGTGAAGTCAAGTGAGAAAAATATAGGAAAAAAATACATGTATGGGATAAAATAAATTGGCATGTTCATATGTATTCACCCCTTTTAGCTATGAACCCCCTAAAATTTACTGGTGCAAGTAATTATCTTCATAAGTCACATGCTTAGTGAAAGGAAGTCCACCTGTGTGCAATCTAAGTGTCACATGGTCTCTGAGTATACACTCACACCTTTTCTGAAAGGCCACAGAGGCTGCAACACCATTAAACAAAAGGCACCACTAAACAAACCACACCATGAACAACAAGGAGATCTCCAAACAAGTCAGGGACAAAGTTGTTGAGAAGTACATGTCAGGGAATCAGGGCTGAGTTATAAAAAAATTGTAATCTCTGATGATCTCCCGGAGCATCATTAAATCCATTATCATCAAATGGAAAGAACATGGTACCACAACAAACCCCAACAAGCCATGAGAGGGCCACCCACTAAAACTCTCAACCCGGGTAAGGAGGGCAATAATCAGACAGACAGCACAGAGACCAAAGGTAACCCTGAACAAGCTGCAGAGTCTCTCAAGCAGAGACTGGAGGATATGCCCATACAACCACAATAAGCCATACACTTGATAGAAGTGGGTTTTATGGAAGAATGGGCAGAAAAAAGTCTTTACTTACACACAAAAATTGTAAGGCTCATTTTGAGTTTGCCAAAAGAGATGTGGGAGACTCACCAAATGTTCGGATAAAGGTGTTGTGGTCAGATGAGACCATAATTGGACTTTTTGGCCACCCAGGTAAGCGCTATGTCTGGCGCTAAACTTACACAGCTCATCACCCCAAAAATACCATCCCTACAGTGAAACATGGTGGTGGCAGCATCACCCTGTTGTCACCAGCAAGGACAGGGAAAAGAGTCTGTCAAGGGGAAGATGGATGGTGCAAAATAAAGGGATATTCAAAAGCAAGTTTCAGACTGTCAGTTATTTGAGACTGGGGCGGAGGTTCATCTTCCAACAAGACAGTGACCCAAATATGTAAATATTTTAGAGTGGCCTAGACAAAGCGCAGACCTTATGCCAAATGAAAATCTGTGGTCAGACTTGAAGATTGCTGTTCACCATCTAACTTGAAGGAGCTGGAGCAGTTTTGACGTGAGGAATAGGCAAATATCCCAGGGGCAAGATGTGGAAATCTCATAAAGGTTTGTTCCAAGCAACTTGCAGCTGTAATTGCCACAAAATTGCCTTTTGGACACTACTCAGCTTTATGCATTGCACACATATGTGTATACATTTATTTTAGCAATTTGGCACTCTGCACTTTCTTGTACCTTATGATTATTTGGTCACATTGCTGCTAACATAGAAAAAATTCAAAAAAACTCACACAACAAGATATGGCCTTACCAAAACCCTGTCTGATGACAAATGCACATATAGCAGGATGCAGCAGGCCTCCACTAATAAAGGCAAGGGGCAGCTCATGTGCAAACTACTGATAAAAACTGTTAGGAATCTGGGTTCTATGATGCCTATGCGGGAATCCAGATTCTCACATTTGTCTCCAGACGCCAAGTCCTTTTTTCCAGCTTCTGAGCATGCCCACGGGACGAGCTCCCATTGGAGTTCAGGAGTCAGGTGCTCAGGTCCTGCTCCTGATTCTATTGGTTTAGCTCAGGGCTCTGGACATTTCCGGCAGGTCCCGTGCACTATAAAAAGTGCGCATGGCCGTTATGCCATGCGCTAGTATTTTCATACTGCTGCTGTGTGTATTGTGACGGATGCATGGTTTGGGGACTGACTCATTAAGAAACCCCTTCCCTCTGATAATACGTCTGTGTGTGTGAGTGGTTTTCAGTCAGTACCTGCGCTAGCTCCATCTTTCCAGCAGCTTAGCGTCCTGCATCGCGCTTGCGATATTTGCAGTTGCAGCTTGTCCAGGCGTGCGCAGTTGCGACGCCGAGCACACGTGTATACGGTAAGTCCGCTTGGTTGTAGTGATCTTATTTATCTACATAAAGAAGGATTTTTCCAGCATCTCCAGGAAATAAAATAATAATTGCTTTATTGAGAATATAAAATGTTCATACCATCAGGTAAAAACGACATAAAGAGGCATATGGAGGGGAGCAATTTCCTACGCGTTTCACCCTAAGAGGGCTTAATCATGGAATGTGATCAGGAGTGAAGAGGGGTAAGCTGAATACTTCTTGTTTGTGCATCTTATTTAACTACTCCGGTTTCTGGCTACCGCACGTGTGCCGCTGAGATCCTGTGCTGTTAACAGGCAGCGATACTATTTTGGTATTATTTTCCCTGCAGCTCTGTGTCCCTTAACAGGGCTTGCTTTATTGCTTCTGGGTGTGCTAGAACCCTGTGCATATTTGTGCTCTGCCTCTCTCAGCAGCGGTTTTACCATCCACCGCACGGTGGACCCCAAGTGGCGAAAGCACTTTAATTTTTTTTTTTTTTAGTGCCTTCCGCCACTCCTAACATAATACTAGCGCCAGGGTCTGGCTGGAGATGGCAGAAAAGCAGCAACTTTTGCAGTGCCTGCGACAGCTCGAGACTCGCTTGGCTACCCTTGAGAGAGCTCTCGCAGCTTCGCAGGCCACAGATGCTGTTGTCCAAGCACTCTCGGACGCGGTTGGGAGTATGTCCATGTCCGCCCTTGCGCCGACAGTTACCCGCCTCCCATTACCCGAAAAATATTCTGGGGATGGCGCCTCCTGTAGAGGTTTTATCAGCCAGTGCTCGATTCACCTGGAGCTGCTGGCTGCGCAATTCCCTACAGAGTGAGCCAAGGTGGCCTTTATTATATCCCTACTGTCGGGCAAGGCACTGGAATGGGCTACGCCACTATGGGAGCGTGGTGACCCGGAGATCCGGACCGCAGCTAATCTGCTAAATGCTATCAGGCAGGTGTTTCTCGGTCCACGGGTTACACACGACACCTCTCTCCAACTGCTCACCTTGTCTCAAGGATCACTCTCGGTCAGCCAATACACCATCCGTTTTCGGACACTGGTGTCCGAGTTGGAGTGGTCTGACAAGCTCTGATTCCTGTATTTTGGAAGGGATTAGCGGAGCATGTCAAGGACACTCTCTCCACGAGAGAGATTCCTACCACCCTAGAAGAGTTAATATCTATCTCCTCACGGATTGACCTCCTTTTTTCTGAGCGTGGTTTGGAGCGAGCTCACTCCAAACAGAGAGGTACTCCGGCTCCCAAATATTTTGATCCCCTGGACCTGCCCGAGCCAGAGGTTCTACCTCCTGAACCCATGGAGGTGTCTCGCGCCATTTCTGAGACATGTCCGGCTCAAGAGTCCATAAGCGGTTGTCACCATCTATTTGCTGCTTCCCAGGAAGACAGTTCCCCGCAATGCTCTGACTGTGAGCCGGTAGGCGAGACTTTTGTCCCTCCTTGCCAGCGGCCTAAAGTCCTCACGTGGGCACACGCGCCCAATGCGGACGGCCATCGTGGCTAAATGCAGACCACGAAGTCTCTGGCCGGAATGTATTGGTGGCCGCACAGGGCTCGGGACGTAAAAAAGTTCATTCGGGCATGCACCTTATGTGCACGGGATAGTCTTCCCGAACGGAGTGTGGCTATGCCCGCCCATACACGGCTGCCTTCTCCTAAAACTCCCACTCCCATTGTCTCCCGGGTGTCCCTAATGAGACCTGGCCTCCCATGATACCGTCCGTGTGTCCCGGTTTTCGGTTTTACCTACCGGGACATCAGGCTCGCCATTTGACGAGTCTGAGACCTGTGCTGCTGTCGGGCACAGGCTGGTGGATTGGAAGGTTCAGGGAGGAGGGGGCCCTAGGAGGGGGGTAATGTTAGGAATCTGGGTTCTATGATGCCTATGCGGGAATCCAGATTCTCACATTTGTCTCCAGACGCTAAGTCCTTTTTTCCAGCTTCTGAGCATGCCCACAGGACGAGCTCCCATTGGAGTTCAGGAGTCAGGTGCTCAGGTCCTGCTCCTGATTCTATTGGTTTAGCTCAGGGCTCTGGAGATTTCCGGCAGGTCCCGTACGCTATAAAATGTGCGCATGGCTGTTATGCCATGCGCTAGTATTTTCATACTGCTGCTGTGTGTATGGTGACGGATGCTTGGTTTGGTGACTGACTCATTAAGAAACCCCTTCCCTCTGATAATACATCTGTATATGTGAGTGATTTTCAGTCAGTACCTGCGCTAGCGCCAGTGAGCACAAGCTCCATCTTTCCAGCAGCTTAGCGTCCTGCATCGCGCTTGCGATATTTGCGGTTGTAGCTTGTCCAGGCGTGCGCAGTTACGACGCCGAGCACACGTGTACACGGTAAGTCCGCTCGGTTGTAGTGATCTTATTTAACTTCTCCGGTTTCTGGCTACCGCACGTGTGCCGCTGAGATCCTGTGCTGTTAACAGGCTCAGCGATACTATTTTGGTATTATTTTCCCTGCAGCTCTGTGTCCCTTAACAGGGCTTGCCTTATTGCTTCTGGGTGTGTTAGAACCCTGTGCATATTTGTGCTCTGCCTCTCTCAGCAGCGGTTTTACCATCCACCGCACGGTGGACCCCGAGTGGCGAAGGCACTTTAATTTTTTTTTTTTTTTTTTTTAGTGCCTTCCGCCACTCCTAACAAAAACAACCACCCCACACCTAACAAACCATGGTGGGGTTGGCTGCCTAGTAGGAAAAATGCACATAGATAAGGCTTGCATAGGACATCAGTCACACATATAAGTGTGATGCAAAGTATCTGGCTTGCAACCTATTAATTGCGCCATAGTATTATCAGGTGAGCTGCTACAGCACTATAATCAACACACAGTGACAGACGCCCCAATAGACCAAGCCAACAGAAAGAGGCCCGGCTGCATCCTGCAAAAAATGATATGATAAGTGCAAAAAATTAATGCATACAATGAGTACATTAAATGAGGTATCGGTTAATATTTTGGCCAAAATAGATAGAGCCTGCAAGCCAACATTAAGGCTCCTCATAATATTGCAGGTCCCTAACACTAATGTCAAAACAGCTAACATAGAAAAAATTCAAAAAACTCACACAACAAGATATGGCCTTACCAAAACGCTGTCTGATGACAAATGCACATATAGCAGGATGCAATGAGCCTCCACTAATAAAGGCAAGGAGCATTTCAGGTGCAAACTACTGATAAAAACAACCACCCCACACCTAACAAACCATGGTGGGGTTGACTGCCTAGTAGGAAAAATGCACATAGATAAGGCTTGCATAGGACATCAGTCATACATATACGTGTGATGCAAAGTGTCTGCTTGCAACCTATTAATGACGCCCATAGTATTATTAGGCGGGCTGCTACAGCACTATAATATACAACACACAGTGACAGATGCCCCAATAGACCAAGCCAACAAAAAGAGGCCCAGATGCATCCTGCAAAAAATGATATGATAAGTGCAAAAATTAATGCATACAATGAGTACATTTTTGGCCATATCTTGTTGTGTGAGTTTTTTTGAATTTTTTCTATGTTAGCTGTTTTGACATTAGTGTTAGGGACTTGCAATATTATGAGGAGCCTTGATGTTGGCTTGCAGGCTCTATCTATTTTGGCCAAAATATTAACCAATACCTCATTGTATGCATTAATTTTTTGCACTTCTCATATCATTTTTTGCAGGATGCAGCCGGGCCTCTTTCTGTTGGCTTGGTCTATTGGGGCATCTGTCACTGTGTGCTGCATATTATAGTGCTGTAGCAGCCCACCTGATAATACTATGGGTGTCATTAAGGGGTTGCAAGCCAGACACTTTGCATCACACTTATATGTGTGACTGACGTCCAATGCAAGCCTTATCTATGTGCATTTTTCCTACTAGGCAGCCAACCCCACCATGGTTTGTTAGGTGTGGGGTGGTTGTTTTTATCAGTAGTTTGCACCTGAGCTGCCCCTTGCCTTTATTAGTGGAGACCCACTGCATCCTGCTATATGTGCATTTGTCATCAGACAGGGTTTTGGTAAGGCCATATCTTGTTGTGTGAGTTTTTTTGAATTTTTTCTATGTTAGCTGTTTTGACATTAGTGTTAGGGACTTGCAATATTATGAGGAGCCTTGACGTTGGCTTGCAGGCTCTATTTATTTTGGCCAAAATATTAACCAATACCTCATTTAATGTACTCATTGTATGCATTAATTTTTTGCACTTAGCATATCATTTTTTGCAGGATGCAGCCGGGCCTCTTTCTGTTGGCTTGGTCTATTGGAGCGTCTGTCACTGTGTGTTGCATATTATAGTGCTGTAGCAGCCCGCCTGATAATACTATAGGCGTCATTAATAGGTTGCAAGCCAGACACTTTGCATCACACTTACAGTTAGGTCCATATATATTTGGACAGAGACAACATTTTTCTAATTTTGGTTCTAGACATTACCACAATGAATTTTTAGCAAAACAATTCAGATGCAATTGAAGTTCAGACTTTCAGCTTTCATTTGAGGGTATCCACATTAAAATTGGATGAAGGGTTTAGGAGTTTTAGCTCCTTAACATGCGCCACCCTGTTTTTAAAGGGACCAAAAGTAATTGGACAATTGACTCCAAGGCTATTTCATGGACAGGTGTGGGCAATCCCTTCGTTATGTCATTCTCAATTGAGCAGAAAAAAGGCCTGGAGTTGATTTGAGGTGTGGTGCTTACATTTGGAAGGTTTTGCTGTGACGGAAACATTCGGTCAAAGGAGCTCTCCATGCAGGTGAAACAAGCCATCCTTAAGCTGCAAAAACAGAAAAAACCCATCCGAGAAATTGCTACAACATTAGGAGTGGCAAAATCTACAGTTTGGCACATCCTAAGAAAGAAAGAAAGCACTGGTGAACTCATCAATGAAAAATGACCTGAGCACCCGTGGAAGACAACAGTGGTGGATGATCGCAGAATAATCTCCATGGTGAAGAGAAACCCCTTCACAACAGCCAACCAAGTGAACGACACTCTCCAGGAGGTAGGCATATCAATATCCAAATCTATCATAAAGAGAAGACTGCATGAAAGTAAATACAGAGGGTTCACTGCAAGTTGCAAGCCACTCATAAGCATCAAGAATAAAAAGGCTAGACTGGACTTTGCTAAAGAAACATCTAAAAAAGCCAGCACAGTTCTGGAAGAACATTCTTTGGACAGATGAAACCAAGATCAACCTCTACCAGAATGATGGAAAGAGAAAAGTATGGTGAAGGAATGGTACAGCTCATGATCCAAAGCATACCACATCATCTGTAAAACACGACGGAGGCAGTGTGATAGCTTGGGCATGCATGGCTGCCAGTGGCACTGGGTCACTAGTGTTTATTGATGATGTGACACAGGACAGAAGCAGCCGAATGAATTCTGAGGTATTCAGAGCTATACTGTGTGCTCAGATCCAGCCAAATGCAGCCAAACGGATTGGTCGTCGTTTCATACTACAGGTGGACAATGACCCAAAGCATAACGCCAAAGCAACCCAGGAGTTTATTAAAGCAAAGTAGTGGAATATTCTTGAATGGCCAAGTCAGTCACCTGATCTCAACCCAATTGAGCTGTCATGATCCAGGACGGGGTTTCGCTTTGGCCCGTCGTGGTCAGACAGGGGGTTAATTGTTTCTGCCTCTCTCTGGCAGAGGGCGGCTATTTAATGCTCACTGGACCTGGGTCCGGTGTCAGTTATACTCCTGCTCTTGGCTGAGTTAAGTGACCTCTTGTATACGTGTGCCTTGTGCCTGATAACTTGTTGCTTGTTTGGTTGTGATCTGGTTCTGTCCCTGTTACGAGTTCTGCCTGACCCTCTTGTACTGCACTGTCCTCTCGTGTATGACCCTCTGCTTGTGACTCAACTGCTCTCTGCTCGTCCCTTTTGTACCGCACTTCCCTCTTGTGTATGACCTTTGGCTGACACTGTGCAGGGGGTTTTATCATCGGGGGCTCGGGATGTTACATTACTTTCCCTGGAGTCTCCGGTTAAGTTACCAGATACCTTTTGTGGAGATAAAAAGGAATTCAGAGTTTTCAAGGAGGGATGTAAGCTTTTTTTTTCTTTGAGACCACACTCGTCTGGGAATGAATGCCAGAGAGTGGGGGTCACTATGTCTCTGTTAAGGGGGGCTCCACAGGCTTGGGCTTTCTCCCTTCCGACCACGGCCCCTGAGGGTATGACTGTGGATGCATTTTTTGAGGCCCTGGGGCATATTTATGATGAGCCCGATCGGATACGTAAGGCTGAGGACATGGTGATGAGTGTGTGCCAGGGGAAGCACTCAGCCGAGTGGTTTTGTTCAGAGTTCAGACGCTGGGCTGCTGAGGTCTGCTGGAATGATGCCGCCCTCTGGGGTTTGTTCCGTAGAGGCCTATCTGAACATCTGAAAGATGCCTTTTCTCTCCACCCTCCGCCTGATTCCCTGGAGGAGGCTATGACACAGGCCGTCCGAATGGATCGCAGGCTACGGGCGAGGGGAGTGATGCAGATTGAGACACCGTTATTCTCCCAAGGAAGGGGAGCCAGTCCTACATTGGAGACCATCGACCTCAAAGAGGAAGAAAGAAGACAACGACTCGTGGGAAAATGCTGTTTTTTCTGTGGCGATTCTGGACATTGGAAAAAGGATTGCCCCTCCTGTCCTCTGACCAACAAGCGACTGAGCCCGGGTGATTGTCGTGGAGATCACCCAGGCTCTCAGGTACCCTTTTCTGCATTTTCAAAAATGTTGTTGCAAGTGGAACTTTGTTGTGGGAGTGTCTCCACATTCACTTCTGCCTTTGTGGATTGCGGATTGTCATTAAACTTTATTGACTCTGACTTGGTGTCCAGGTGTAAGTTTGGGACAGTTAGGTTGGAGACTCCTATTCACATTGTTGCCATTGACAAAACACGACTGGTTAAAAATGACATTATGTTTCGTACAGTAGAGTTTCTCCTTAAAGTGAGTTCCTTGCACCAGGAACATATTTCATGTTTTGTTATGGACAACCTGCCTGCGGGACTGGTGTTGGGGTTCCCCTGGTTACAAGTGCATAATCCAGTGATTAATTGGAAATCTCGGGACATTGTTAAATGGGGTCCCTACTGTTCTGAGAAATGTCTTGTTACTGTGTCTGTGTCGTCCGTGGGTCTGGAAGGTATTCCGGAGTGCCTGAAAGACTATACGGACGTTTTCTCCGAAAAAGAGGCCGAGGTTTTACCGCCACACCGCCCATTTGATTGTGCCATTGACCTGGTTCCAGGTGCTAAATTGCCCAAAGCCCGTTTGTATAGCCTTTCAGGTCCAGAACGGGCTGCAATGAAGGAATATATTTCCGAGAGTCTCCGTAAGGGACACATTCGTCCTTCTGTTTCTCCCGTGGCGGCGGGGTTCTTTTTTGTAAAGAAAAAAGACGGTAGTTTACGCCCATGCCTCGATTTTCGTGAGTTAAATAAGATAACTGTGAGGAATACGTATCCCCTTCCACTTATTCCTGATTTATGCAACCAATTGTCCGGAGCTAAGTGGTTTTCGAAACTAGATCTGCGGGGAGCGTATAACCTTATCAGAGTCCAGGAGGGAGATGAGTGGAAAACTGCTTTTCTCACTACTGAAGGGTTGTTTGAAAATTTGGTCATGCCTTTCGGTCTGACCAATGCACCAGCAGTCTTCCAAAATTTCATAAACTATGTGTTCTCTGATTTTATTTGACGTTTTATGGTGGTATATTTGGCTGACATACTGATCTACTCTCCTGATAAACAGGCTCACATTGGTCATGTTCGAGCAGTTCTCCAAAGGCTCAGGGAGAACTGTCTCTTTGCTAAACTTGAAAAATGTTTATTTTTTGTTCAAGAACTGTCGTTTCTGGAGTTCTTTGTGTCTGCTGATGGGTATCGCATGGATCCTAATAAGGTGCAGGCCATTGTCGAGTGGGTTCAACCTTGTGATTTGAAGGCTCTGCATCGTTTCCTAGGGTTCACCAATTATTATCGTAAATTTATAAAGGGGTTCTCACAGGTGGTTAAACCCCTCACAGACATGACTCAAAAGGGGGCTGATATCAAGAATTGGTCAGTTGCAGCGGTAGCGGCGTTTCAGTTTTTGAAAAAATGTTTCATGTCTGCCCCGGTTCTTATTCAACCTAACCCGTCTGAACCATTTATTGTCGAGGTAGACGCCTCAGAGGTGGGGGTGGGGGCGGTATTATCCCAGGGATCCGCCACTTTGACCAATTTGAGACCTTGCGCCTTTTTCTTGAAGAAATTCTTTCCTGCGGAGAGAAACTATGATGTTGGGAATCAAGAACTTCTGGCCGTAAAGTTGGCCTTTGAAGAATGGAGGCATTTTTTGGTGGGGGCTGTCCATCCTATAACCGTAATTACGGACCACAAAAACCTAGCTTAAATTGAGTCAGCTAAAAGGTTGACTCCCAGGCAGGCTAGATGGTCACTTTTTTTTTTCCCGATTCAACTTCTCGATCACTTTTCAGCCAGGATCCAAAAATGTCAGAGCTGATGCCTTGTCACGCAGTCTAGATCCGGTGTCCCCCCCCCCCCCCCCAGAACCTCCATCCTCCATTCTTCAGCCTGGGGTGGTGGTGGCAGGTGTTTCTAACATGTTGGAACGGGAGATTCGGGAAGCCCAGTCTCTTGCACCTCCGGCTAAGCCAGTGGATAAACTTTTCGTGCCAGCTCATTTTCATCTCAAGGTCCTCCGAGAGTTCCATGACTCAGTTCTGGGTGGACATCCAGGGATCTCGGCTACCCGGAAGGCCATTGCTAGAGTATTCTGGTGGTCTTCTTTAGCCTCTGATGTTGGGGAATATGTGTCTGCATGTGATGCTTGTGCCCATGTGAAAACCCCCCAAAACCGGCCGGCCGGGGAATTGGTACCACTGCCAATTCCTGAGAGACCATGGACCCATTTGTCCATGGATTTCATCACCAGCCTTCCCCCCACCTCCAAGGGTAATACCGTCGTTTGAGTGGTGGTGGACAGGTTTAGTAAGCAGGCACATTTTGTACCTTTGGCAGCTCTACCTAATGCAGAAACATTGTCCAGATTGTTTGTTGAGCATGTGGTGCGGTTGCATGGGGTACCCTTGAATGTGGTGTCTGATAGAGGAGTGCAATTTGTTTCCAGATTTTGGAGGGCTTTATGTAAGAGGTTGGGTATTGGTCTGTCCTTTTCATCCGCTTATCATCCAGAGTCTAATGGGCAGACCAAGCGGACCAATCAGTCTCTGGAGCAAATTCTGTGTTGCTTGACCTCAGCCCGACTGTGACGGACTCAGCTCCTGCTGAGCCCATTTTTTGAGTGGACCCTCTGGGTCGTGGCACCAACCCACCGAGGGCGAGCTGACCTTGTGAGAATCCACCCCCTATACAGGGAGTGTCAGGGGCAAGACCAAGGGGGTGAGCCACCACGACTGCTGGGACCAGACGGCCGGCTCAGGGGACACTAGACGAGTGTCTGATGACAAGGACGAGCAGGAAGCAAGACGAGACTAGACGTAGGTGCAAGGTATCTTCATTAGAATAACTCAGGATCACATACAGTGTAAACAAGCAAAACGTGCAAGGTGCGCGCGTGGGCACGCCAAGGTCCATAACATGGTACGTGCCAGGTGGCATGCCTAGGTACAGGTAATGGCATGATGGCATCGGACTCCGGACTGCTGGCAAACCGACAGGGTCCATGGATCAGGCTGCGGACGTCAGCTCCGGACATCAGGCCGTAGTCATCTGGTTCCGGACCTCTGGCAACGGTCGGCAGGTTCCGGGCATCCGGCAGGCAAACCAGGGTTCAGGCAAGGAGGCACGACAGATATCCAAGCAGGGTGCGTGTTTAGGGAACACGCCAAGGTCCAAGGCTAGGTGCGTGTGTAGGGGACACGGCAGTGTTCAAGGCTAGGTGCATGTGTAGGGGACACGCCAGGTTCAAAGCGAGGTGCGTCTGTAGGGGACACGCCAGGGTTCACAAACGAGACAGGGTGCGTGTGTAGAGCCACGCCAAAGCATAGGATAAGACAGAGTGCGTGTAGAGACACGCCAAGGCAAAAGACAGAGTGCGTGTAGAGACACGCCAGGGTCCAAGGTACAAGACAGAGTGCGTGTAGAGACACGCCAAGGTTCAAGGCAGGGTGCGTGCTAGGAGCGACGCCAGGGTTCAAGGCAGGGTGCGTGCTAGGAGCCACGCCAGGGCACAAGGAAGGGCTGCGTGCTAGGAGCCACGCAGGGGGCACGCCACACTGGCCAGTGCACACGGCTGTACACAAACACGTGGCACTTACCACGGCACAGGAGACGGCCAAGGGGAACCCACGCCAGGGTTCAATGCAAGGACAAGGCAGGGAACAAGGCAAGGAACACAAGCAGAAACAGAGCCAGGTCAGAGCGAGGACAGAGTCTAGCAGCGGAGCGTAGGCAGAAGCCCAGAGCCGGGCCAAGGGAAGACCTTGGGACTAGACATAGAAACGAGCACTAAGGAGAGGCGAAATGGCGCGTGTGCCAGGGAGCACCACAGGGCGCCATAGGAGAGAGCGAGGCGGAGCAAGCGAAGAGAGGCCATAGGGAGGGACTCAAAGCAAGGAATAGCAAGGCAGAGAACACAGGGAGGACTACAAGTCAAAGCATAGCAAAAGCAAGACATGGCAAAACAGGCGAGGCAGAGAACACAGGAAGGACTACAAGTCAAAGCATAGCTAAGGCGAGACATAGCAAAACAGACTAAGAAAGAACAGCAAAAGGACTACAAGGCAAAGACAAACATGGAATGAGAGACAACACAAGACATGGCACAAGACAAGAGGCGGAATACGAGCACGGAGCGTGTGCAGAGACGCACTATAGAGCAAAGTGCAAGGGCACAGAATAGAGGGAGCAACCCCACAGACCCAGAGCCTTGCAGGGAAGCAACACAATAATCAGGCCCTGAGCATAGGAAGGGGCGGCCTGATATAGGGCATAGCACCTCCTCCTCCAGGTCAGGACCAGGGGAGCACTTCCAGGATTCTAGACATGACGAGATGATAGCAGAACCAGACAGTGCAGGATCTTAGGAAATGTCACATGATCAGGGTTTCAGACATGACGAGATGATCACCGAACCAACCAGTGCAGGATCCTAGGAAGAGCACATGATCCGGGATTCTAGACATGATGAGATGATTGCAGAACCAGACAGTGCAGGATCCTAAGAAACGTCACATGATCAAGGACTCCAGACACGACGAGAAGATCACAGAAGGCAGAGCAGAAACGCAGGCATCCTGCAGCTCAGACATGAGGTGAATGTGCACACTGCTCTAGGGAACATGCAGGACAGCAGACAAAACATGCGCATGCACATCGCTCCAGGAGTTCTTGAGACAAACAGACATGGCAGACGTGACACCGACAGGATGATTGGTGTTCTGTGTTACCATTGGCCGAGTTTGCATTTAACAACCACATTAACCAGTCTACGGGTACATCTCCCTTTTTCTGCAACTATGGGTTTCATCCACATTTTGGAGAATTTTCCCGTTTGAATTCTGGGTGTCCTGGGGTGGATGAGACGATCCAGCGGTTGGGGGAGGTATGGCGGGAGGTCCAGAGTAACATTACGAAGGCTCAGGATAAATTTTAATTTTTTGCAGACAAAAAATGATCCGCGGCGCCGGTGTTTCAGGTTGGGGATAAGGTATGGTTATCCACCAAGAATATAAGGCTCAAGGTCCCCTCCGCGAAGTTTGGACCCAAGTTTATAGGTCCCTATGAAATTACCGAAGCAGTTTACCCGGTGGTTTTTCGGTTGCGTCTCCCGCCATCTCTGTGGATCCCAAATGTTTTCCATAGGGCCCTTTTGAAAGCTGTGAGGTCCGGTGGGGAGGGACCATCAGCTTCCCCACCACCGGTTTTGGTAGATGGGCAGTCTGAGTACGAGGTGGAACGAATTGTCGACTCCAGGTTGGTCCATCGTGCCCTTCAATATCTGGTACATTGGAAAGGCTACGGTCCTGAGGAACGCTTGTGGGTTCCTGCTCGATCGGTTCATGCGGATCGGTTGGTCCGGGCCTTTCACGCCAAGTATCCTGAGAAACCTGGGGGTCCGGTGGACCCCCATTGAGAGGGGGGTACTGTCATGATCCAGGACAGGGTTTCGCTTTGGCCCATCCTGGTCAGACAGGGGGTTAATTGTTTCTGCCTCTCTCTGGCAGAGGGCGGCTATTTAATGCTCACTGGACCTGGGTCTGGTGTCAGTTATACTCCTGCCCTCGGCTGAGTTAAGTGACCCCTTGTATACATGCGCCTTGTGCCTGATAACTTGTTGCTTGTTTGGTTGTGATCTGGTTCTGTCCCTGTTACGAGTTCTGCCTAACCCTCTTGTGCCGCACTGTCCTATCGTGTATGACCCTCTGCTTTTGACTCGACTGCTCTCTGCTTATCCCTTTTGTACCGCATCGCCCTCTTGTGTATGACCTTTGGCTTCATCTGACCTCCCATCTGCTTGTCCCTCCTGTACCTTGTTCGCCCGTATTGTGTATGATCTCTGGTTTTCCCGACTCTAAGTGTTCTTCCATCTCAGTAAGCAGGATGCTAAGCCCCGCCCCCTTGTGGTCACATGACCATAGGTCCCATGCTTGCTTGCTAATACTTCAGCGTTCAGGTCCTGTGTGTCTGTACTTTCCAGCTGTTACTGTCCCCGGGACCCCTACAGAACTGGTGAGTCCCTGCTCAGCGAGGGCTGTACGCCGGCGCGGTCAGGATCCTGACATAAGCATGCATTTCATAGAATCGTAGAGTTGGAAGGGACCTCCTGGGCCATCTGGTCCAACCCCCTGCTCAAAGCAGGATTCGCTAAATCATCCCAGTCAGATGTCTGTCCAGCCTCTGTTTGAAGGCTTCCATTGAAGGAGAACTCACCACTTCTCGTGGCAGCTTGTTCCACTCATTGATCACTCTGTCAAAAAGTTTTTTCTAATATCTAATCTGTGTCTCCTCCCATTCAGTTTCATCCCATTGCTTCTAGTCTTTCCTTGTGCAAATGAGAATAAAGTTGATCCTTCTACAATGTGACAGCCCTTTAGATATTTGTAGACAGCTATTAAGTCTCCTCTCAGTCTTCTCTTGTGCAAACTAAACATTCCCAAATCCTGCAACCTTTCCTCATAAGACAGGGTTTGCAGACCGGTCACCATTCTGGTCGCTCTTTTCTGAACTTGCTCCAGTTTGTTGATGTCTTTTTTAAAATGTGGTGCCCAAAACTGGACACAATATTCCAGATGAGGTCTGACCAAAGAGGAGTAGAGGGAAATAATGACTTCACGTGATCTAGACTGTATGCTTCTGTTAATACATCCTAGAATTGCATTTGCCTTTTTTGCTGCTGCATCACACTGTTGACTCATATTCAGTCTGTGATCTATTAGTATACCCAAGTCTTTTTCACATGTGCTGTCACTTAGCCCTATTCCTCCCATTTTGTATATGCTTTTTTCATTTTTATTGCCCAGATATAGTACTTTGCATTTCTCCCTGTTAAAAACCATTCTGTTAGTTGCTGCCCACTTCTCCAGTTTATTTATATCTTTTTGAATACTCTCTCTCTCTCTTCTCTAGTATTAGCTATTCCTCCTAGCTTTGTGTCATCAGTAGAGTTGAGCGACTTTTGGTTTTTTAGGGTCGCGTTTCGTTTCGTGAAACCCGACTTTTCCAAAAGTCGGGTCGAGCAAGATAGTCCGATTATAGGGAAAAGTCGGGGTCGTCCCGAAACACGAAACCCAATGTAAGTCAATGGGGAATAAAAGTCGGCAGTGAGAGGAGGACAGGAAACACACCTACAGTGCCCATTTGAATGCCAAAAGCATCAATTCTTCTTACTTAAGCTTGTCAACCTTAATTAACTTCATAATACAAGTTACGCACTGAAAAATGGGGGTTATTTGGCTAAAGTTGTGTGGGGGAGGGTTGGCTGCAGGTTTTCATGTGCCCTGGGCGAAAGAGCGCCCCTTTAACACATACCACAACTCATCATGCTCCGATACGGCAGAGAAATAGCGGTATAGTACAATGAAAAATACCTCACTTTTTACATCTCATGACGAGGCCCATCTATTTCTCCATACAGAATCATTGGTCCCATATAATGTTTGAAACAGTATATGATGAGCTCCACATAATGCTACAGTATATGTTGGTCCCCATGGATGAAGCTCCACTGTCTTATGGGCCCAAATAATGCTCCAAACATAATGGGCCCCATTTCTAATGCTCTAGTGTATAATGGGCCCTGTAAATGCTGCTCCAGTGTCTGATGTCCACCTTTGGAATGTTCCAGTGTATGGTGGGCCCCATCTATCATTCTCCAGAGTATAGTGCTCCCCAAAAATTGCTGTCCCAACATTGAAAACAATCAAATAAGTCTCCTCGCTAGGGAATCCCTGTACTAGTCTAGACTCCTCGTCATCCCCATCTTCCATCTCACTGCACAGTATTTCAACTTTGCAAGTGCTGTGATCCTGGGCAAGCAGGAGGGGCCCACTCGTTGGCGACGGCACTGGCACAGGGCCCCTGATAGTACGGTGGTGTGTCTGATGGCGGGTGGGCCGAACCTGCACTTTCATCTGCAGCTTCCTCTTTGTCACCGTGTAAGAAGGAACTATATATGGGAAGGGTAACCTGAGTTTCATCAGGGTCAGATTCAGGCCGGGTAGCGTGCGAGGGGAATGTAGTGGTCTGGGTCAATGTACCAGCAGATTCATCGAGCAGTGGCTGGGCATCAGTGCACTTGTGTCTCCCCCAGGAGTACGGTCGCCACAGTGGCATTACCTTCTTCCTAGGGAGTGTGATGTCATGCTTGGGAGCAATGAAGGATCTCTCTAGCAGGTTAACTGATTGGGCGGCGTTATTCCCACGAGTCATGACCCTCCAAACAGTGTTCATGAAGGCAAAGTGTTTGTTTTACGTGGGCAGTATGGTTGCAAAGCTGAACCTTAAAGGAATGTCCAGAAGGGCACCACCAGGAGTGGAGCCTACGGTTAAATTCGACTCCACCTGGGAAACCTCAACCATGCCAGCTACAGAACAGATGCACACATTGCAAGCTTAATTCCGTTAACGAACGAGACTCCGTCATGCCCCGCGGTCCGAGTCCGGCTTACTAGAGGGACACGTGAGGCTCTGGCACATGAGATTGGCCAATAACTGGTGTGTCATGCCCTTACATGTCCGTGGCTGCATGTGCGCTACACTGAAAAGGCCAGCGTTTGTCGCTTACAGGTGCAGATAACCCGCTGAACAACGTTAGTGATGGGGATCACTGATTACAATTATTACCCGCGAACAATGATTTCCCAGTAAGTGCAGGTCAACCGCAGTTCCGGAATTAGGCCTAACCGTCATTCCTGAAAAAATGAAAAACTTACGTGTGCAAACCACCGGTGCTGTAGCTTGCTTAACAGCTCGACAGCCGTTCTCACGCCCAGTATGGATTACACGTGATTGCACAAAGGTGAGAAAGGGTACCGTATCCCCTGATAACATGTATGGATAGCGTACACATTCAAAATATATCTCAGGAGGCAGGCTCAGACGGTGTTAGGCCCAGTATGGATTGCACGTGATTGCACAAAGGTTAGAAAGGGTACCGTATCCCCGGATAACATGTATGGATAGCGTACACATTCAAAATATATGTCTATACATCAGGAGGCAGGCTCAGACGGTGTTAGGCCCAGTATGGATTGTACGTGATTGCACAAAGGTTAGAAAGGATACCGTTTCCCCGGATAACATGTATGGATAGCGTACACATTCAAAATATATGTCTCAGGAGGCAGGCTCAGACGGTGTTAGGCCCAGTATGGATTGCACGTGATTGCACAAAGGTTAGAAAGGGTACCGTATCCCGGATAACATGTATGGATAGCGTACACATTCAAAATATATGCATCAGGAGGCAGGCTCAGACGGTGTTAGGCCCAGTATGGATTGCACGTGATTGCACAAAGGTTAGAAAGGGTACCGTATCCCCAGATAACATGTATGGATAGCGTGCACATTCAAAATATATGTCTATACATCAGGAGGCAGGCTCAGACGGTGTTAGGCCCAGTATGGATTGCACGTGATTGCACAAAGGTTAGAAAGGGTACCGTATCCCCGGATAACATGTATGGATAGCGTACACATTCAAAATATATGTCTCAGGAGGCAGGCTCAGACGGTGTTAGGCCCAGTATGGATTGCACGTGATTGCACAAAGGTTAGAAAGGGTACCGTATCCCCAGATAACATGTATGGATAGCGTACACATTCAAAATATATGTCTATACATCAGGAGGCAGGCTCAGACGGTGTTAGGCCCAGTATGGATTGCACGTGATTGCACAAAGGTTAGAAAGGGTACCGTATCCCCAGATAACATGTATGGATAGCGTACACATTCAAAATATATGTCTATACATCAGGAGGCAGGCTCAGACGGTGTCAGGCACAGTATGGATTTGACGGCCCAGATTACACAGCGGAGGAGCAGGGAGAGGTAAAGATTGCAAATGCTGGGGCCCTGCCCAAGCAAGGGGGGCCCACTCGTGGGCGTCGGTACTGGCACTGGGCCCCTCATAGTACAGCGGTGTGTCTGACGGCGGGTGTGCACCACCACCGTCAGAGACACTTGATTGCACTATGAGGGACCCTGTGCCAGTGCCCGCGCCCAAGAGTCGGCCTACCCACCTGTCCAGGGCAACGGCACTCGCACGGTGTCGTGCGCTAGGTGGTGACCCCGGCCATGGGGGGGGAGGCAGCACAGTTAGGGAGTTTTAGAAAGTGGCATATGTTGATGTTGGACATTCAGCTGATGCAAAAGGCGAAATAGGTGAAGTCCCAGGAAGAGGTGGACCAAAGCAAGCCATTTTTCTGTCACCCTATGTGTCATCAGGGGAAGGTGGGACAAAATCCTTGGAAACCCATGCATGGTTCATTTTAATGAAGGTTAGATCATCCACATTTTGGGTTGACAGACGGGTCCTTTTTTCTGTCAGGATTGATCCAGCTGCACTGAAGACTCTTTCCGATAGCACACTTGCAGCTGGGCAAGCGAGCTCCTGTAAGGCATATTGGGCCAATTCAGGCCAGGTGTCCAGTTTAGCGGCCCAATAGTCAAAGGGGAATGACCTGTGTGGGAGAACATCGATATGGGAGGAAAAGTAGTTTGTAACCATAGTTGACAACGGCTGTCTCCTGTCACTTTCCATCGATGCAGTATTACCAGTTGTGTGAGCGGTATTTGAAAAATCAGTCCACAACATTGTCATGAAACCCCTGTCTCCAACGCCACTTCTGCTGTGCGCACCACGAACACCTCTGCCAAGCTGCCCCCGGCCAGTACGGCTCGTGTGAGAACCATCACCGCTGCTGTGTGCTGGGAATGCCTCAAGCAACCGATTTACCAGAGTTGCTTGTTTATTAGCCAATATTAGGTCAAGGTTCTCCTGTGGCATGATGTTTTGTAATTTGCCTTTATAGCGTGGATCCAGGATGCTGGCCAACCAGTAGTCGTCATCGTTCATCATTTTGGCAATGCGGGGGTCCCTTTTTAGGATCTGCAAGGCATAATCTGACATGTGGGCCAATGTTCCCGGTGTCAATGATGCACTGCGAGTGCTGGGTGGAGGAGCACTTTCTGGCAAATCCACATCCCTCCAGTCACGCACAAACCCTGTACCAGACCTTGCCACGCCAACATTTTCACTTGCCCCACGAGATGCATCCTCCTCCCCTAAGTAATCATCCCCATCATCATCCTCCTCCTCCTCTTCTTCCTCCACCTCATCCAGGAGAGGTCCCTGAGCAGACAATGGCTGAATGTCATCAAGGATTCCCTCCTCCTCTTCCTCCTCATCAACATTGGCTGCAGACACCTGCTCCTTAAGGTGCGTCAAAGTTTGCATGAGCAGACGCATAAGTGGGATGCTCATGCTTAGGATGGCTTCGTCTGCACTTACCAGCCGTGTGCATTCCTCAAAACACTGAAGGACTTTACAGAGGTCTTTCAGCTTCGACCACTGATAAGGATCCTTTTGGATAAAATATTTAGGCTTACTGTGCGCTGCTTGGGATTAGGACTAAAACATGATGATGAGGTTACAGAGGCATGCAAGGAGTGGACGACAACAGTTTCTCGAAACAATGCTTCAACAGGTCCAGATATATTTTAATAAATCGTAAGCAAGGCACACGACAATCTGGCCAGATTGTTGTGTGCCTTGCTTACGATTTATTAAAATATATCTGGACCTGTTGAAGCATTGTTTCGAGAAACTGTTGTCGTCCACTCCTTGCATGCCTCTGTAACCTCATCATCATGTTTTAGTCCTAATCCCAAGCAGCGCACAGTAAGCCTAAATATTTTATCCAAAAGGATCCTTATCTGTGGTCACGAACGTGAACCTCGGGCGTGCAGCAGGCTGACATTAACTTACATGCTTTAATCTATCTTGGAAAAGGTGAGTGGATTCCTTTGAATTTATTTCATCTGTTACCCAGATAAGACCCTATTGCGCTCTTTCTTTCCTCAGTTTTATCCTAGCTTCGACCACTGCACACCTGTCAACTCCATGTCTGCTCTCAAAGTGCCTGGCCGTGTATCCTCCCACAAATGCATTATGGCCTGCCTCTGCTCGCACAGCCGCTCCACCATGTGCAGGGTGGAGTTCCACCTTGTTGCAATGTCGATAATGAGGCAGTGGTTGGGAAGGTGGAGCAATCGCTGCAGCTTCTGCATACGAACGGAGTGTACAGGCGACCGGCGGATGTGCGCGCACAGTCTTCGCACCTTCTGGAGCAGGGCTGTTAACTCCGGATAATTTTTGAGGAAGCACTGCACCACCAGGTTCAAGGTGTGAGCCAAGCAAGGTATGTGGCTAAGTTTTGAAAGGGCTATGGCTGCCACAAAATTACGGCCGTTATCACTAACTACCTTGCCTGCCTCAAGATGTACACTGCCCAGCCATGACTCAGTTTGTCGCTTCAAGTACTCGGCCAGCACCTCGGCGGTGTGTCTGTTGCCCAAACACATCATCTGCAACACAGCCTGCTGACGCTTTCCACTAGCTGCTCGATAGGGGGACACATCGTGTGCAACAGTGGCAGCTGCAGATGGAGTGCTCGTACGACTGCGCTCTGTGGACGAGCTTTCGCTTCTGGAGGAGGAGGAGGAGGAGGAGGGTCGAACGCCTACAGCCAACTGTTTCCTATACCGTGGGCTAGGCAGCACTGTCCCACCACCGCTGTCCCCTGTGGACCCTGCATCCACCACATTAACCCAGTGCGCAGTGATGGACACGTAACGGCCCTGGCCATGCCGACTGGACCATGCATCAGTTGTGAGGTGCACCTTTCCGCTCACTGACTGCTTGAGTGCATGGACAATGCGGTCTTTCACATGATGGTGGAGGGCTGGGATGGCTTTGCGAGAGAAGACGTGGCGACTGGGTAGGTCATAGCGTGGTACTGCATAGGCCATGAGTTCGCGGAAAGCTGTGCTTTCCACCAACCGAAAGGGCATCATCTCAAACGAGATTAGTTTGGCGATGTGGGCGTTCAAACCCAGTGTACGCGGATGAGAGACTGAGTACTTTCTTGACCTACTCATAGTGTCTGGGAGGGTGAGCTGGACTTGAGAGCTGCATATGGTGGAAGTAGCGGTGGACAGGGCAGACTGAGAGAGGGTTGATGATGGTGATGGAGTTGGTGTTCTTTCTGATGGCCTAGAATCAGTCTTTCGTTGATATAACAGTGGGATTCCCTGACTGCTGTGGCCTTGCAACGACACCTCAACATTTGCTGCTGTGCTAACCGGTGGGCTTACAGTGGGGGAAGCAATGTAGCGTTGCTGACTACCTTCGTTGTGATCAGTTGCACATGTGGCACTTGAGGTTTGGTGTTGTGTCCACGCTTGCAAGTGCATGCTGGTTAAATGTCTAAGCATGCAACTGGTATTCAAATTTTTCAGATTTTTCCCTCGGCTAAAGGTCTTTGCGCACTTCTTACAGATAACCTTGGCCTGATCATGAGTATTTTGTTCAAAAAAGTGCCACACTGCACTCTTCCTACTTTGGCAGACATTTTGCGGCCTTGCACGCTGTGATCTTTTGACCCTCTGGACAAGCTGTCCAGCAACTCTTTTGATGTTTGGAACCTGTCTTTGGAGTGCTACGGGCCTGCCAGATAACAGCTGTTGCGATGTCGATGTCTGCTGTGGATGCTCCTCATCTGAGCTATTGGAAGCAGCACCCTCTTCCCCCAATGGATGCCAATCTGGGTCAACAACTGGGTCATCCATCACCTCCTCTTCTATGTCATGTGCACCTTCCTCTGTGTCACCGTGTATGGTGGTATAGTGTGCGGGAAGGGGCACCTGAGTCTCATCAGGGTCAGAATCTGGCTCTGTACACTGCGAGGACAATGTAGTGCTCTGAGTGAATGTACCAGCAGAATCATCCATCAGCGGCTGTGCATCAGTGCACTCCTTGTCAGATTCATCTTGGCCTGGGTAATTCACCATTTGACTTGATAATCCAGGCATGGTATGTGAAAACAGCTCCATGGAGTAATCAGTAGTATGGCCTGCGTCATCCTTCAATCTTGGTTGGGGTGAAGGACACAAGGAAAGGTGTGGCTCATGAACATGAGCCTCCAATGACGACTCAGTGCTTTTACTTTTTACAACTGAAGAAGAGGAGGCGATAGAGCTGGAGGCTGAGTCAGCAATGTAAGACAAAACTTTTTCCTGATGCTCTGGCTTTAAAAGCGGTTTGCCAACTCCTAGAAAACTAAGCGTTCGAGGCCTTATGTAGCCAGACGATGACGCAGGCTCAACACCTCCTGCATTCGGTCCTATTTTGCTCTTGCCACTACCATCAGATCCACCACCAACACCATCATTACCAGCTGCCAACCCCCGCCCAATTCCACGGCCTCTTCCACCAGCCTTCCTCATTTTTGGTAGAAATGTAGACAAAATCCAACAAACTATATAGTAATGTAAAACAAGGTACAAGGTGTCTATAGGACAGGGGAGATTTTGAATTTCTGCAGACACTTGTGGACACTGGACACTTTTGGATTGTGTGAGGCCCAATGAATATCTGAGCGCTATGTGACAGGCTCGATGGCACAGCTGTGACCAAAGTGACTAGAGGATAAGGGAGATTTTGAATCTCTGCACACACTTTTGGACACTGGACACTTTTGGATTGTGTGAGGCCCAATGAATATCTGAGCGCTATGTGACAGGCTCGATGGCACAGCTGTGACCAAAGTGACTAGAGGATAAGGGAGATTGGATTGCTTTTAAAAAAGCAGTTTGCGGAGCAGTGGGTAAACAGCAATGCAGGAATGTCTGGAAGCCTTAGAAGGCAGCCCAACAACCAACACCACTGATACACCACTATATAGCCTCCCCTTGCACTGCACACACAGTGACTGGTGTGTTGTGCAGGCCAAATCGCTAGCAGCAGAAGCAGTTTTTTTGTCTTCTTCCCTGCCTAACGCTCTCCCTACAGAATCAGCAGCAACCTCTCCCTATACTGAAATCGGCAGAAGTAAGATGGCGGTCGGCGTGCACGCCCTTTTATACCCCCTGTGACGCCCACCAAAGCAAGCCAATCACTTGCATGCCCTTCTGAAAGATGGTGGTGACCCCTGTCTATGTCATCACGTTGCCCACAGTGTCCGTGGATCCTGATTGGCTGAAAAAGAGCGCAAAACAAACTTTTGAAACGCGACTTTGGCGTGTAAGTCGCCGACCTTGTGGCCGACCTCATCCTAGGGTCAGGTTTCATTTCATGAAACCCGACTTTGCCAAAAGTCGGCGACTTTTGAAATTTTTCGACCCGTTTCGCTCAACTCTAGTCATCAGCAAATTTAATCAGTTTACCCGCAATTCCTTCATCTAAATCGTTGATAAAGATGTTGAACAATACAGGGCCCACGACAGAGCCCTGTGGTACCCCACTTGAGACATTCTTCCAACTGGATGTGCAGCCATTTACGACCACTCTTTGGGTCCGATCACTAAGCCAGTTATGAATCCACCTAAAAGTTGCCTTGTCCATTCCATACTTAGTCATTTTTTCAATAAGGATTGTATGAGAGACTTTGTCAAATGCTTTGCTGAAGTCAAGATATACTATATCTACAGCATTTCCTTGATCCACCCAATCAGTGATTCCGTCATAGAAGGAAATTAAGTTAGTCTGACATGACTTATTAGTTACAAACCCATGCTGACTCTGTTTAATCACTTCATTCTTATCCAGGTACTGACATACATGTTGTTTAATAATTTGTTCAAAGATCTTTCCTGGTATAGAAGTCAGACTCACCGGCCTATAGTTGCCTGGGTCCACCTTCTTCCCCTTTTTGAAGATAGGAACAACATTTGCTCTTCTCCAGTCTTCTGGCACTTCTCCTGTTCTCCAAGAATTTTCAAAGATTATGGAGAGGGGTTCAAAAATTTCTTCTGCTATCTCCTTCAGTACTCTGGGGTGTAATTCATCTGGACCTGGAGACTTGAATTCAATTAGGTTAGCTAAGTGTTTCCTCACTATCTTTCTGTTTATAGATATCCTGGATTCTTCTATTCCCTTAATAAGACAGTGAAGAACAGTTGATGTTACATTTCCTTTCTGAGAGAAAACAGATGCAAAATAGGAATTTAAAAGTTCAGCCTTCTCAACATCCTGTCTTACCATTTCATCATTTTCATCCTGTAAAAATCCTATAGCATCTTTGACTTTTCTTTTTACTTTTGACATATCCCCAAAATCCTTTATTATTGCTTTTGACATCTCTTGCAAGCCTCAATTCATTTTCAGCTTTAGTTAATCTGATTTGTGCCCTGCAGGTTCTGCAGACAGCATTATATTCTTCTTTAGATATGCCTCCCTCTTTCCATTTTATAAACATTTTTTTCTTCCTTTTTAGCATGTGCTTAAGTTCTGTGTTCATCCATCCTGGTTTCCTTAAATGCTTCCTATTCTTCCCTCTTTTCGGAATTGTTAACAACTGTGCTTTGAGAATTTCATTTTTGAAGATTTCCCATCCTTCCTGGACATTTTTGTCTTTAAGGATATCCAGCCATTGGATCCCTCCAATTCTCTTTCTGAATCCCTTTAAAATCTGCCTTTCTGAAATCTAACCTTGACGTCTGAGTCTTCACAGGTCTTCCGCCTCTAGTTATCCAAAATTCTAAAATAGCATGGTCGCTACCTCCTAGGGTCCCAGCCACTTTTACCTCCTCAACCATTTCCTCCCTGTTTATAAGGATTAGATCCAAGGTAGCAGTTCCCCTTGTTTTCTCCCTTACCTTTTGGAAGATAAAGTTGTCAGCAAGAGAGGATAAGAATTTCCTTGACCTGTTAGTTTTGCCTGAGAGAGATTCCCAACAAATGTCTGGATAGTTGAAATCTCCCATGACAACTATGTCATATTTTTTGGAGAACTTGGCCATTTGATGCATAAAGAGTTCATCCATATCTTCAGCTTGCACAGGCGGCCTGTAGTAAATGCCTACAATGGTGTCCTTTCCATTGTTCTGTCCTTGTATTCTTACCCAAACAGTTTCCACAGAACTCCCAGTCTCTGAAGCTTCAATCTCTGTGCAGATATACGCGTTTCTAACATACAATGCGACACCTCCTCCTCGTTTATCAAGTCTGTTTCTTGCAAATAAGTTGTATCCTTCTAGTCTTGTATTCCAATCATGTGTATTGTCCCACCAAGTTTCAGTGATTCCAATGACATATTTCTTTTCTTGTGTTAGTAGTTCCAATTCTCCTTGTTTGTTGCCCATGCTTTGTGCATTAGTATAGAAACATTTTAGTTTGTGATTGGTTTCTCTTTCTCCAATATTTGTATTAATTAGATTCTTTTGTCTTTGTTCTTCCTTTCCACTTCTAATAGCAGAGTTCTCAATAGCATTTGTCAGGTGTATGGCTTTTTCTGGTCTTTTGCTTCCCTTCCCACGTTGTTCTAGTTTAAAGCTCTCCTTACAAGTGTAGCAAGGCGACTTCCAAATACATGCTTTCCAGTCTTCGTAAGGTGCACCCCATCTCTAGCAAGTAGTCCATCGTATAAGTAATTCACTCCGTGATCCAGAAATCCAAATCTTTGCTGACAGCACCATCGACGTAGCCAGTTGTTCACCTGCAGAATCTTTTTCCACCTCCTTGTTCCATGGCCATCCACTGGGAGGATGGAAGAGAAGACCACCTGCGCTCCCAGTTCTCTCACTTTCTTGACTAAGTCTTCAAAGTCTCTGCAGATGGTTTCCAGGTCATTTCTTGCGGTGTCATTTGTCCCCACATGTAGTAGCAGGAATGGGTAGTCATCTGTAGGTCTGAAGAGTCCTGATATCCTGTCAGACACATCTTTAATTTTTGCACCTGGAAGACAGCACATTTCTCTTGAAGTTATATCCGGTCTGCAGATAGCGGCCTCTGTTCCTCTCAGCAGGGAATCCCCCATGACCACCACTCTCCGTTTCTTCTTCACAACATTTTTCTTTCTCCATCCAGGAGGACTCTGAAGGCGTACAAGGTTGCTGTTTGTTGGGAAAGTCTTATCCTGATGTATTTCTTCATCGTTTTCCTGCGTGAGAGCCTGGTACTGGTTCCTGAGCAGTATGGGTGCTGACTGCCTCCTGCTTCTCTGGGTCACATGTCTCCATTCCTCTGTTTCTTCAGGTGCACTTCGAATTTCACTTGTTAAAGACTAAACTTCAGACAGAAAGGCCCACAAACAAACAGCAACTGAAAACCACCGCAGTGAAGGCCTAGCAGAGCATCAAAAAGGAGGAAAAACAGCGTCTGGTGATGTCCATGAGTTCTAGACTTCAGGCAGTCATTACCAACAAAGGGTTTTCAACCAAGTACTAGAAATGAACATTTTATTTACAACTAGCTGAAGAGCCCGGCACTGCCTGGGCATAGTAACTAACTGTGGTTAGTTATAGCAAATTATAATTATCCTCCATCCCATAGTCCCATGCCCATATACCCATCATACATATCCACGATCGCATAGGCCCGTGCCCATATACCCATCATACATATCCTCCATCCCATAGTCGAGTGCCCATATACCCATCACACATCCTCCATCCCATAGTCCCATGCCCATATACCCACAACACATCCTCCATCCCATAGTCCCATGCCCATATACCCATCATACATATTCGTCATCCCATAGTCGAGTGCCCATATACCCATCACACATCCTCCATCCCATAGTCCTGTGCCCATACACCGATCATACATATCCGCAATCCCATAGTCCCGTGCCCATATACCTGTCATACATATCCTCCATCCCATAGTCCATTGCCCATATACCCATCACACATCCTCCATCCCATAGTCAACCATTATGACATCATAATGAGCGGCAGGGCGTGCAACCTATGATGACATCAGCGTCGCCATGGCAACCATTATGACATCATAATGAGGTGTGGGGCTTGATACACACACACTTTTTCCCCATTATGTAGATGGGGGCAAAATTGTTTGGTGAATTGGAACGCGCGGGGTTAAAATTTCGCCTCACAACATAGCATAGGACGCTCTCGGGGTCCAGACGTGTGACTGTGCCAAATTTTGTGGCTGTAGCTGCGACGGTGCGGATGCCAATAAAGGACATACATACATACATACATACATACATACACTTGAGCTTTATATAATAGATTATTTAATCTGTACAATTACTTTTGGTCCCTTTAAAAACAGAGTGGCACATGTTAAGGAGCTGAAACTCCTAAACCCTTCATCCAATTTTAATGTGGAAAATGAAAAGCTGAAAGTCTGACCTTCAACTGCATCTGAATTGTTTTGTTTAAAATTCATTGTGGTAATGTCTAGAACCAAAATTATCTGTCCAAATATATATGGACCTAACTGTATATGTGTGACTGATGTCCTATGCAAGCCTTATCTATGTGCATTTTTTCCTACTAGGCAGCAAACCCCACCATGGTTTGTGAGGTGTGGGGTGGTTGTTTTTATCAGTAGTTTGCACCTGAGCTGCCCCTTGCCTTTATTAGTGGAGGCCCGCTCTTGTTGGTCACATTGCTGCTATTATGTTGTCTAGTCCTCCTTGCACCTTTATTAACTTTATAAACCACATGATTATTATGCCTTAATCAATTTGGTATTTGTCTCTGGGCTTTAAAATTTTTTTTGTACCTGGCTCACATGGTTTAATTTGTGCTGATGGGAAATCACTCTGCCTTGTTCTGCATAACTTTGTATTTACTTGTTACAATTTTTAAATATTTAGCTAATAAATCACATATATTTTAATCTTGTCTGGCACTTCCCTTTTTTGGGTTTATTATCTTTTGGAAGTTGACGTATTATATGTATGGTCGTTTTTTGGTTTTGTAATTGCCACAAGCGGAGGCTCTACAAAGTACTGACTTTAAGGGGTAAAGAGTTATGCACAATGAAATTTTTAGTTATTTTGTCCCATTTGTTGCTTGCTTCACAGTAAAAATAAAACCAAATAATCACAGTTGTAGGCATGCTATTTACATGAACTGATGCAAACTCTTAAAAAAAATGAAATTCCAGGCTGTGAAGTAGCAAAACAAGTAAAATGCTAAAGGGGGGGAACATAGTTTCACAAGCCCCTGTATTTTATGAGGCTCTTGAATTCAGGTCAAAGAGACCTGCAGCCTGTCCAGCCTGTCCACTTGACAGCAGAAGCTGTGGTGAAAGTATCAATCAATAATCATCATAATAATTTTTTATTTCCATAGCATCAACGTATTCCGCAGCACTTTATAATTCAAAGGGGAACTGGTACACACAAAATAACACATTACAGAGTAACACATAGTTCATCACATACCAGGAGGAATTAGGACCCTGCTGACAAGCTTACAATCTGTGAAGAAATAGGAGAGACACAAAAGGTAAAAGGTAAAAATAAAGCGCTTGTCATGTAAGGCCCAGCCATCAGTATAATTAATAGGGATAGTCAATTAACACTACATAAATCACTCACTAGCCAGTATCTGTACAAGTAAAAAGTGCTCCTGAGCAAGTGGAAGAGATAATATAGGATAGTTAGTTAGATAAGTGAGGTGAGGTAAACAAATGTAATTTTTAGGGCATGCTTGAAACTGTGGGTACTGGGAATTAGCTGGATTGTCTGGGACAGGTATTTCCAGAAAACTGGTGCAGCACAAGAGAAGTCCTGGAGATGGGAGTGGTACAGGAAAGATATATTTGTACCGTGTTAGCCAGTAGACAGAAAAATGTTTAGAATTGAGAGTCCTCAGTGTTTGATACCTTTTAACCCCTTAACGACTGCTGATACGCCTTTTAACGGTGTCCGCAAAGGGTACTTGAACCACAGCGCTGTTAATTAACGGCGCTGTGGAAAAAGTAAATAGCACCCCCAGAGTCAGAATTTCTCCAGGGTCTCGTCTGCTGGGGGTAGCCGAGACCCCAGAGAACATGATTCAGGTTAGTACTTACTGACCCCGGTGTTGCGATCGCCATTATTAACCGTAAAACGGCGACCGCAACAAAAAAAGCCGCAATTTTGCATTTAATTTCGCTTTCCTCTGATGTGATCGCACATCAGAATGGAGAGAAATAGAGTCCCCGGGTCCCTTGATCAGTCCCCCGTACCTCCCGGTGTCCCCCCTGTCCTCCCACGGCTCCCGCAGCTCCCGGCGTCTTCTTCCTGTAAAGAAAATGGTGGGCGCATGCGCATTGCACCCGCCGAGATTTGCCGGCTGGCACCCGGCAGATCTCATTCATTCATTCCAGGTACATTTTGATCACTGTGATAGGGTGTATCATAGTGATCAAAATTTTAAAAAGTAAATCAAACCCCCCTTTATTGTCCCCTTAGTTAGGGAAAAATAATAAAATAAAAAATATATATTTACTTCCATTTTTCCATTGAGGTTACAATATGGCTAAAGTTAGGGTTAGGATTAGGGTTAGGGCTGGGATTAGGGTTAGGGTTGGGATTAGAGTTAGGGTTTGGATTAAGGTTATGGTTAGTGTTATGATGAGTCACCGAAGGAGGATAAAACAAAATACTAGCTAAGTCCAGAAAAACCAGAGAGGTTGGCAGCTATTGGATTGCAGACCCCTGAACCTATCCACAACAATTAGCAGTAGCCGTGGGGGGTTCCTACGGTGCCCTAGACCCCTCGATCACAGCCGGTGAACTACATAGCCTAAAGACAGAAAGGGGAAAAACTAAACTGCCCCAGAGCAGACCCCAAAGCAATAGGCAGCCCCCAACATATAATGAAGGTGAAGCAAGATGAAAACACTAACACAGATAGAAAGATAGGTTGAGCAAATGATGGGGCCCAAGCTAACTAACATAGGACAGGATAGGAAAGCTGCTGTCTGCCATCCGCAAAAACCCTATCCAAAATGTGCCAACCGACTGATAGGAAAAACAGGCCCTGAAGTCGCTAGGCTTCAAAAGACTAAATCAGCACTCAGGTATATTCTGAAGACAGAGCAAAAGATCAAGAGATCAGAGACAAAAATGGAATTCTGCTCACCCCCGGCCAGGGATGGCAGATCTCCCAAAAAACAAGGCAAAACAAAACTGAAGTGTACAAAGCAGAGCAGAAAAACTTAGCTTTGAGACGCAGGAATCAGACTGGTCTCCAAGAATCCAGCGGGATCACCAGCAAGGCAGAAGGGCGTCGGCTGCCTTATATCCAGTCCTCAATTCCAGCCACCCAGTCATCATCTAGCTGCCCAGGTGTTTGGTAATCAGCCTCACTACCTTCCTTCACCAGAGGAAGGAGTTCATCAGACCTCAACGGTGAAGGGAAAAATGAACTCACAACAGTACCTCCCCCTTGAGGAGGGGTCACCGAACCCTCATCCATGCCACCAGGGCGATCCAGGTGAGCCCGATGAAAGGCACGCACCAATCTTTCGGCATGAATATCAGAGGCAGAGACCCAGGAATTATCCTCCTGACCATAACCCTTCCACTTAACCAAATACTGGAGTCTCCGTCTAGCCAGACGGGAATCCAGTATCTTCTCTACCTCATATTCCATGTTACCTTCAACCAATACAGGGTCAGGAGGTGCCACCACAGGAACTACTGGTTCAACAAACCTATTCAACAAGGACTTATGAAAAACATTATAAATTTTAAATGTGACAGGAAGAGCCAACCGAAAAGAGACCGGATTAATAATCTCCAAAATCTTGTAAGGTCCAATAAATCTAGGCTTAAACTTAGGAGAAGCCACCTTCATAGAGATATTTTTTGGATGACAACCAAACCATATCACCCACCTTAAACTGGGGACCAACGGTCCTACGCCGGTTGGAAAACCGCTAGGCCTTTTCCTGGGAGAGAGACAACTTATCCACTACTTGGTCCCAGATCTGGTGCATTCTCTCCACCACAGTGTCAACACCAGGGCAGGCAGAAGGCTCCACCTGCCCTGAAGAAAAATCGAGGGTGAAACCCAAAGTTACAAAAAAAAAGTGACATCAAAGTGGCAGAACTAGCTCTATTATTTAAAGCAAATTCGGCCAAGGGCAAAAATGAAACCCAATCATCCTGATCGGCAGAAATAAAACATCTCAAATACGACTCCAAAGTCTGGTTTGTTCTCTCCGTCTGCCCATTGGTCTGAGGGTGAAACGCAGAGGAGAAGGACAACTGAATTCCCAGCTTGGAACAGAAAGTCCTAAAAAATCTAGACACAAACTGAACTCCTCTGTCAGATACAATGTTCTCAGGAATCCCGTGCAAGCGAACCACCTGTTGCAAAAACAAGGGCACCAACTCAGAGGAAGATGGCAACTTAGGGAGTGGTACAAGATGGACCATCTTAGAGAATCTATCACAAATCACCTAAATAACAGTCATTCTCTGAGAGACAGGCATATCAGAGATAAAATCCATTGAAATATGGGTCCATGGCCTCCTGGGCACCGGCAAAGGCATCAACAAGCCACTAGAGCAAGAACAAGGTTTAGACCGGGAGCAAGTCCCACAGGACTGCACAAAATTCCTGACATCATGAGACAAGCAGGGCCACCAAAAAGACCGACTCACCAGATCTCTAGTACCAAAAATACCTGGATGACCAGCCAATGCAGAGCAATGAACTTCAGACATCACTCTCGTCCTCCACTGGTCAGGAACATACAACTTTCCACTGGGACAACGCTCAGGTTTGTCCTCCTGAAACTCTTCCAGAGCACGTCTCAAATCGGGCGAGATGGCAGAAAGAACTACCCCCTCGCCTAAGATGGTAGCAGGCTTAGTCACAACAGGAGAATCAGCAAGGAAACTCCTAGAGATGGCGTCTGCCTTGACATTCTTAGTGCCCGGAAAAAAAGAAACCACAAAATCAAAACGTGTGAAAAACAAGGCCCACCTAGCCTGTCTAGGATTCAAGCGCTTGGCCGACTCCAGGTAAATCAAATTCTTGTGGTCAGTAAGGACCACGACTTGGTGTTTGGCTCCCTCCAACCAATGTCTCCACTCCTCAAATGCCCATTTCATGGCCAACAGTTCCCGATTCCCCACATCATAGTTACGTTCGGATGGGGAGAACTTTCGGGAAAAGAAAGCACAAGGATTCATTTTAGACGTCACAGGATCTTTTTGGGACAACACCGCTCCTGCACCAATCTCAGAAGCGTCAACCTCCACCTAAAATGGGAGTGAGACATCAGGTTGCCGCAAAACCGGAGCAGAAGTGAATCTTCGCTTCAGCTCCTGAAAGAAAGAGACAGCCTCAGGAGACCAATTCAGCACATCAGCACCCTTCCTAGTCAAATCAGTCAATGGCTTGGCAATACCGGAAAAATTAGCTATAAATTTCCGATAAAAATTAGCAAAACCCAAAAACTTCTGGGGGGCCTTCAAAGAAGTGGGCTGAACCCAATCATAAATGGCCTGTACCTTGGCCGGGTCCATTTCAATAGTCGACGGAGACAAAATAAATCCCAAAAATGAAATCCTCTGTACCCCAAAAAGGCATTTCGATCCCTTGACATACAGGGAATTCTCCCTCAAAATCCGGAACACAGTCCGAACATGTTCCACATGAGAGTCCCAATTCTTGGATAAGATCAAAATATCATCCAGATAGATAATCTAAAATTTATCCACAAAGTCTCGGAATATATCGTTCATGAAGCACTGGAAGACAGAAGGGGCATTAGTGAGCCCAAAAGGCATCACCAGGTACTCAAAATGTCCCTCCGGAGTATTAAACGCCGTCTTCCATTCATCCCCATGCTTAATGCGAATAAGATTATACGCCCCCTGAGGTCAAGCTTGGTAAACCAGCAGGCACCTTTAACTCTGGAGAATAGATCAGAAATCAGGGGTAACGGATACTGATATTTAACAGTAATTTTGTTGAGGGGACGGTAGTCAATACAAGGCCTTAATGAACCATCCTTTTTAGCCACAAAAAAAAAACCCAGCACCTAAGGGTGAAGAGGATGGTCTAATATGACCCTTCTCCAACGACTCCTTAATATAGGCTCGCATAGCCTCGTGCTCGGGTACAGATAAATTGAAAAGCCAACCCTTGGGGAATTTACACCCCGGGTTCAGCTCAATTGCACAGTCATAACTCCTATGAGGAGGCAAAGACGCAGACTCATTCTCACTAAATACATCATAAAAGTCAGCCAAATAGTCAGGAACATCATGCGACTGGGGAGAGGTGGAGAAAACGGGAGCATCACTAAGGGCACACCAACAACCCCAACTCACCACAGACAAAGATTTCCAATCCAGAACTGGATTATGGATTTGCAACCAGGGAAACCCCAGAACAATGGTATCATGCAATTATGCAACACCAAAAATCTGCAATTTTCTTGATGGTCTGGGGTGACCCGCATTACCACCTGGGTCCAAAACTGAGGTTTATTCTTCGCCAAAGGAGTAGCATCAATACCCCTCAAAGGGATAGGCGTCCGCAGAGGTGTCATAGGAAATCCACAACGTTTAGCAAAGTCCAAGTCCATCAGGTTCAGAGCTGCTCCCGAATCCACAAAAGCCTTGGCGGAAAATGTGGACAGGGAGCAGATCAGAGTAATTGCCAGAAGAAACTGAGGTTGAACACCACCCACAGAAAACGTGTGTGCACAACGTTTCTCTCGTTTAGGGCAGACAGAAATAATATGCGAGGCATCTCCACAAAAAAAACACAGCTTATTACGCCTTCTGAACTCCTGACGTTGCGCCCTAGACAAAACTCTATCACATCGCATAGGTTCAGACATTTGTTCAACAGGTGGCAACATCTTTTGTGTGGTTTTGCGTTCACGTAAATGCCGATCCACCTGAATGGTTAATGACATAGAATCGTCAAGACCAGAGGGAACAGGAAATCCCACCATAGCATCCTTTACAGTTTCTGACAAACCCTTCCGAAAGAGGGCTGCCAAGGAACCATCATTCCAGATAGTAAGGACCGCCCACTTTCAGAATTTTTGACAGTACAACTCTGCAGAATCTCGACCCTGGCTCAATGCCAACAGGGCCTTTTCAGCCTGATCAGTAGCATTAGGTTCATCATACAGCAACCCCAAGGCTTGAAAAAATGCGTTCACATTTTTCAGAATAGGATCATCAGGTTTCAAAGAAAACGCCCAATCCTGGGGATCGCCGCGCAGGAAAGAGATGACAATTTTAACCTGCTGCACGGAGTTCCCCGACGAGTTAGGCTTCAAGGCAAAAAATAATTTACAATTATTCTTGAAATTCAAGAATTTAGACCGATCCCCCAAAAACACATCAGGAGTAGGAATCTTTGGTTCAGCAGCATGTGAATGAGCAAGATAGGCGGAAATTCCACGCACTTCAGCAGCGAGCTGCTCCACACGATCAGACAATTGCTTCATCTCCAATCTCCATTGAGAGAAAAATTCCCCCTACGGCCTCAGAGATATAGAGGAAAAAATATGCCCAAAAAAAAATTCTGACACTTCAGACCCCTGAACCTATCCACAACAACTAGCAGTAGCCGTGGGGGGTTCCTACGGTGCCCTAGACCCCTCGATCACAGCCAGTGAACTACATAGCCTAAAGACAGAAAGGGGAAAAACTAAACTGCCCCAGAGCAGACCCCAAAGCAATAGGCAGCCCCCAACATATAATGAAGGTGAAGCAAGATGAAAACACTAACACAGATAGAAAGATAGGTTGAGCAAATGATGGGGCCCAAGCTAACTAACATAGGACAGGATAGGAAAGCTGCTGTCTGCCATCCGCAAAAACCCTATCCAAAATGTGCCAACCGACTGATAGGAAAAACAGGCCCTGAAGTCGCTAGGCTTCAAAAGTCTAAATCAGCACTCAGGTATATTCTGAAGACAGAGCAAAAGATCAACAGATCAGAGACAAAAATGGAATTCAGCTCACCCCCGGCCGGGGATGGCAGAACTCCCAAAAAACAAGGCAAAACAAAAACAAAACTTAAGTGTACAAAGCAGAGCAGAAAAACTTAGCTTTGAGACGCAGGAATCAGACTGGTCTCCAAGAATCCAGCAGGATCACCAGCAAGGCAGAAGGGCGTCGGCTGCCTTATATCCAGTCCTCAATTCCAGCCACCCAGTCATCATCTAGCTGCCCAGGTGTTTGGTAATCAGCCTCACTACCTTCCTTCACCAGAGGAGGGAGTTCATCAGACCTCCACGGTGAAGGGAAAAATGAACTCACAACAGGTTAGGGTGTGTTTCCACATAGCGTATGTTGTAAGGATTTGCTGCGGATTGAACACTGCGTACAGCAGCAGCGTTCAAGATGCAGCATCCAGATGTTACAGCATAGTGAAGGGGATTTTATGAAATCCCATCTCCACTATGTGTGCAGGGACGCGAGTGTCACACCCAAAATTACGGAAATGCGGCCTGTCTTTCTAGACCACAGCATGTCTATTTATCTTGCGGAGACACTCCGTCTCCACAAGATAAATAACCCAGTCTGTGGATAGGATGCGGTGATTCCGCACGTGTTCAATGAACACATCCAGAATCATCGCACATACAAAAGCTGGCAGCGGTTTGGGCGGAGCCAGGTATCCGCTGCGTCCAAAGCGCTGCCAGCATGCAGCATGGAAACATACCCTTAGGGTTGGGATTAGGGTTAGGGGTGTGTTGGGGTTAGGGTTGTGACTAGGATTATGATTAGGGTTGGGATTAGGGTGAGGGTTGTGGTTAGGGTTATGGTTAGGGTTGGGATTAGGGTTAGGGGTGTGTTAGGGTTAGGTTTGTGGTTAGGGTTATGGTTAGGGTTGGGATTAAGGGTGTGTTGGGGATAGGTTTGTGGTTAGAGTTATGGTTAGAGTTGGAATTAGGGTTAGGGATGTGTTAGGGTTGGAGTTAGAATTGGGGGGGTTTCCACTGTTTAGGCACATCAGGGGGTCTCCAAACGCGACATGGCGCCACCATTGATTCCAGCCAATTTGGCGTTCAAAAAGTCAAACGGTGTTCCCTCCCTTCTGAGCTCTGCTGTGCGCCCATACAGTGGTTTCCTCCACATATGGGGCATCGGCGTACTCAGGGCAAATTGCACAACAACTTTGGGGGTCTATATTCTTCTGTTACACTTGGGAAAATAAAAAAATTTGGGGCTAAAATATCATTTTTGTGGAAAAAAATGATTTTTTTATTTCCACGGCTCTACGTTACAAACTTCTGTGAAGCACTTGGGGGTTTAATGTTCCCACCACACGTCTAAATAAGCTCCTTGGTGGGTCTAGTTTCCAAAAGGGGGTCACTTGTGGGGGGTTTCTACTTTCAAATGCAACATGACATCTGCAGACCATTCCATCAAAGTCTGCATTCCAAAATGGCACTCCTTCCTTTCCAAGCTCTACCATGTGCCCAAACGGTGGTTCCCCCCAACATATGGGGTATCAGCATACTCAGGACAAATTGCACAACAACTTTTGTGGTCCAATTTCTCCTGTTACCCTTGTGAAAGTAAAAATTTGGGGGTGAAACCATCTTTTTTTGTGGAAAAAATGATTTTTTTTCCTTAGGGGGTCTAGTTTCCAAAATGGTGTCACTTGTGGGGGTTTCCACTGTTTATGCACATTATGGGCTCTCCAAACGCAACATGGCATCCAATCTCAATTCCAGCCAATTCTGCATTGAAAAAGTCAAACAGCGCTCTTTCCCTTGCGAGCTCTGCCGTGCACCCAAACAGTGGTTTACCCCCACATATAAGGTATCGGCGTATTCAGTAGAAATTGCGCAACAAATTTTGTGGTTCATTTTCTCTTTTAACACTTGTGAAAATAAAAAAAATTGGTTCTGAAATGAATCTTTTGTAAAATAAAGTTAGATGTTAATTTTTTCCTTCCACATTGCTTCAGTTCCTTTGAAGCACGAAAATGGTTAAATAACTTCTTGAATGTGATTTTGAGCACCTTTAGAGGTCCAGTTTTTAGAATGGTGTCACTTTTGGGTATTTTCTGTCATGTACACCCCTCAAAGTTACTTTAAATGTGACGGGGTCCCTAAAAAAATGGTTTTGTAAATTTTGTTGTAAAAATAAGAAATTGCTGGTCAAATTTTAACCCTTATAACTTCCTAACAAAAAACAATTTTGTTTCCAAAATTCTGCTGATGTAAAATAGACATGTGGGAAATGTTATTTATTAAGTATTTTGTGTGACATATCTCTCTGATTTAAGGGCATAAAAATTTAAAGTTTGAAAATTGCTACATTTTAAACATTTTTGCCATATTTCCATTTTTTTCAGAAATAAAGTGACAGTGGTCAGAATTGTAAAAATTGACCTGGTCATTAAGCTGCAAATGGCTCTGTCAATAAGGGATTAATGGCTAACTTAAAAGATGGTAACAAATTGCAAGCTTTCCAGACTACTCAGGTCTCTTCATCAGGCTAGACTAATCTGAAGAATCACATATTTATACACAAAACAGCACAGAAATAACGTAATAGATAAGACAAGTGACATGAAGTAGAATTGCCATTATGGGATAATCATGAATATTGGAACAGTTCATAGATAAGGAGTCTGGATGTTTTATTGTCCTGTGATTGGGGTCTGGTTCTGTGTTGTGTGATGCCCCCAAAAGGTCTGAAGAGCAAATTCCTTAATTGATGTAAAAAGACATAAATCCATGCGACACACTAATTCCTGCACTGAGTGTGTCAAAGGTTGTCATAAATTTATACTCCCAGACCCTCTTGCCTCTCTGAGACTTGAAGTTACCTTCTAATACAAGTAATTTAATGTCTATTAAGCTATGACCGGGGATACAAAAATGTTTTGCCATAGGTAGATCCATTCTTTTCTCTCTCATTGTGTGTAGAGGAGAATTCATTCTTGTTCTCAGTTTTTGCCCGGTTTCTCCCACATACAGACCCCCCAGTTGGACATTTAGTACAAATAATTAGGTACACCACAGTAGATGTGATGCAGCTGAAAGTACCTGGGATCTTGTAGTCTTGATGTGAGTTGGGGATCTTTATCTTGTTCGTAGTCATTATAAATGGACAGGTTTTACATTTTTTCTGGTTGCAAGGAAAGGTTCCTGCAGCTGTTGGGGATGACAGTGAGCGACTGACAATGATGCTTCTTAACCCCTTGATGACCAAGCCTATTTTGACCTTAATGACCAGGCCATTTTTTGCAAATCTGACCAGTGTCCCTTTATGAGGTAATACTGTAACTCTGGAACGCTTCAACGGATCCTAGCGATTCTGAGATTGTTTTTTTTCGTGACATATTGGGCTTCATGTTAGTAGTAAATTAGGTCGATAATTTTTGCGTTTATTTGTGAAAAAAATCAGAAATTTGGCATACACTGATACCTCATTTGTGGTCATAAACCACTGTTTGGGTGCATGGCAGGGCTCAGAAGGGAAGGAGCGCCATTTGACTTTTTGAATGGAAAATATGCTGGAATATTTAGCGGTTACCATGTCGTGTTTGGAGAGCCCCTGTGTGCCTAAACATTGGAGCTCCCCCACAAGTGACCCCATTTTGGAAACTAGACCCCCCAAGGAACTTATCTAGATGCATAGTGATCACTTTGAACCCCCAGGTGCTTCACAAATTGATCCGTAAAAAAAAAAAAAAAATACTTTTTTTTCACAAAAATTTTCTTTTAGCCTCAGTTTTTTCATTTTCACATGGGCAGCAGGATAAAGTGGATCCTAAAATTTGTTGGGCAATTTCTCCTGAGTACACTGATACCTTATATGTGGTAATAAACCACTGTTTGGGCGTACGGCAGGGTCCGGAAGGGAAGTAGCGCTATTTGACTTTTTGAATGGAAAATTCGCTCCAATCGTTATCTGACACCATGTCGCGTTTGGAGAGCCCCTGTGTGCCTAAACAGTGAAACCCCCCACAAGTGACACAATTTTGGAAACTAGACCCCTTATGGAACTTATCTAGATGTGTAATGAGCACTTTGAACCCCCAAGTGCGTCATAAAAGTATATAACGCAGTGAAAATAAAAAATCTTTTTTTTTCCTCAAAAATGATTTTTTAGCACGCTATTTTTTATTTTCACATGGCTAACAGGAGAAATTGGACCACAAAAGTTGTTGTCCAGTTTGTCCTGAGTACGCTGGTACCCCGTATGTGGGGGGAACCACTGTTTGGGCGCACGGCAGGGCTCAGAAGGGAAGGAGCGCCATTTGACTTTTTGAAATGAAAATTAGCTCTAATCGTTAGCGGACACCATGTTGTGTTTGGAGAGCCCCTGTGTACCTAAACTTTGGAGCTCCCTCACAAATGACCCCCTAAGGAACTTATCTAGATGTGTGGTGAGCACTTTGAACCCCCAAGTGCTTCACAGAAGTTTATAACGCAGAGCCATAAAAATAAAAAATATTTTTTTTGCTCAAAATTATTTTTTAGTGCGCAATTTTTTATTTTCACAAGAGTAACAGGAGAAATTGGACCCCAATAGTTGTTGTCCAGTTTGTCCTGAGTACGCTGGTACCCCATATGTGGGGGGGAACCACTGTTTGGGCACACGTTGTGGCTCAGAAGGGAAGTAGTGACATTTTGAAATGCTAACTTTGATGGAATGGTCTGTGGGCATCATGTTACATTTGAAGAGCCCCTGATGTACCTAAACTGTGGAAACCCCCACAAGTGACACCATTTTGGAAACTAGACCCCCCAAGGAACTTATCTAGATGTGTGGTGAGCACTTTGAACCCCCAAGTGCTTCACAGAAGTTTATAATGCAGAGATGTGAAAATAAAAAAATAATTTTTTTTCCACAAAAATAATTTTTTAACCCCCAATTTTTTATTTTCCCAAGGGTAACAGGAGAAATTAGACCACCAAAGTTGTTGTGCAATTTTTACTGAGTACACTGATACACCATATGTTGGGGTAGACCACTGTTTGGGCACACATCGGGGCTTGGCAGGGAGGGAACACTGTTTGACTTTTTGAACGCAAAATTGGCTGGAATCAGTAGTGGCACCATGTCACGTTTGGAGACCCCCTGATGTGCCTAAACAGTGTAAAACCCCTCAATTCTAACTCCAACCCTAACCCCAACACACCCCTAACCATAACCCTAACCTTACACATCCCTAACCCTAATCCCTCCCCTAACCATAACCCTAACCACAAGCATAACCCTAATGCCAACCCTAACCCCAACACATCCCTAACCCTAATCTTAACCCTAATTCCAACCCTAACCCTAATTCCACTTTAACCCTAACTGTAATTCCAACCCTAACCCTAATTCCACCCTAACCCTAATTCCAACCCTAATCCTAATGGAAAAATAAAAATAAAAATATTTTCTTTATTTTATTAGTTGTGCCTACCTATGTGTGTGATAAACAGGGTTTTTTTTACTTTTTATTTTATTTTGATCACTGTAAGAGTGATCAAAATGAATGAATCTGCAGCCGGCAGGCACACTGCGCATTTGCCCGCCATTTTCCAAGATGGCGGCACCCATGAAGCAGGACGGCGGGACACCGGGAGCCAGAGCGGGACATCAGAGGTACCGGGGGGTGAGGGGAAGGATGGAAGGTGGGGGGAGCGGAGAGAAGGGGGAGGGGAGCAGATGATGATGGCGGCGGCACATTGCCGCCGTCAGTCGGTATTAGGGGCCGATTGGCCCCGTGAGTCGTGGGGGGGGTCAGATCTGGGTCTCCAGCCATGTCCAATGCTACTGCAGCATCGGCCATGGCTGGATTGTAATATTTCATCAATTTTCATTTATTAAATATTACTATCGCTCTGATTGGCTGTTAAAAGTGAAACAGCCAATCAGAGCGATTGTAGCCACGTGGGGGCGAAGCCATGCCCCTGTGGTGAAGTACAAAGTCCCCTGTATCTGCGGGTCAGGTGACCTTTCATTGTCCCCGGTCACCCGACCCGCAGGGGGGCTTTGAAGTCATGACGCCACATAGGCGTCACTGGTCATACTGGCACAGGTTTTCGTGACACCTATGTGGCGTCATTGGTCGTTAAGGGGTTAAATTAGTCTTTGGTCATTAGTGGAATGGAGAGGATGGGTGAAGTGGTAGACAGGGATGAGGGAGGAGATTTAGAGTGGAGCAGAACTGTGGAGAACTTTGTAAAAGTGATATGCTTACATTGGATTCTACCAATGCAAGGAATGGCACAGGGTAAAGACATCAGTTTAGCGGTTGGACAGAAATGTGATTCTGGCTGCTGCATTCAGGACAGATTGGAGAAAGGAGGGTTTAGTAAGCAGGAAAACAATTGGAAGAGAATTGCAATAGTCCAGGTGAGAATGAATCAGAGCAACAGTGAGAGTTTTTGCAGAGTCAAAAGTAAGAAAATGTTGAATTCTACAGATGTTTTTGATGTGCAGGTATATGAAAAAGTGAGTGAATGGATAGGGGGAGTGAAGGAAAGATCTGATTTTAATATAACCCCAAGACAGTGGTTAGTCTGTTTGATATATGGTAGAATCGCACACATAGATGGAAATTTCCAGTTTAGGTTGGTTAATAGAGGGTGGAAATAAAAGTTCAGTTTTTGAAAGATTCAGTTTTAGAGAGAGGGAGGCCATGATGTTAGAGACAGCAGACAAACAACCACTGGTATTTTGTAGTAATGTGTGCTGACGTCAGGAGACGAAGTGTATAACTGGGTGTCATCAGGATATAAATGGTATTGAAAACCAAATCTGCTGATGGTTTGTCCAATAGGGATGGTAAATAGAGAGAAAGGAAGGAGGCTTAGTGCCGAACCCTGAGGAACCCAACAGTAAGGGGAAAAGGAACCATCAATGAAGCAGGAGAAGCCATTATAGTTAAAAACAGGATTCCATTTTCTGTATGTTTGAAAGATAAACAACCATGACAATAGCTAAATGTCAAGATTAACAGACTTTAATAGGTCAGAACATATTGAACCGAACAGTACAAGTGTATATTATTATTATCATTTATTTATATAGCACCATTGATTCCATGGTGCTGTACATGAGAAGGGGTTACGTACAAAATAAAGATATTGATTACATTAAACAAACTAACAATGACATACAGAAATAAGCAGAGGAAACAGGTTGTGGATGGTTTTGTAGGTCAGTATTAGTAGTATGTACTGGATTCGCTGGGAAAGTGGGAGCCAGTGAAGAGATTTGCAGAAGGAAGAAGTAGCAAAGAGACAGACTAATTAGTCGGACAACAAAGTTAATGACGGACTGGAGAGGTGCAAGAGTGTTAGCAGGATGGCAACAGAAGAGGATGTTGCAGTAGTCGAGGCGAGAGATGATGAGGGCATGCATATGCATTTTGAGAGGGTTGAGGAAAGGACAGATTCTGGAAATATTTTTGAGCTGGAGGCGACAGGAGGTGGAAAGAGCTGGGGGTGTGTGGTTTGAAGGGCAGGGCAAATTCAAGGGTTACTCTGAGGCAGTGAATATCTCGTACAGGGGAAAGCGTGATGTTTGTCATTGTGATAGATCAGGTAGGGAAGATACTCAAAATGTATGAAAGATGATGAGTTCAGATTTGTCCACATCAAGTTTAAGGAAGCAAGAGGAGAAGAAGGAGGATATGGCTGATAGACACTCTGAGATTCTAGAAAGCAGAGAGGTGACGTCTGGTCCTGATAGGTATATCTTAGTGTCATCAGTGTATAGGTGGTACCTGGAATCCATCAGACTTTGAGTTGTCCCAGGCCAAGGGTATAGGTGGAGAAGAGTAGGGTCTTAAGACAAAGCCTTGATTGACGCCAACAGAGAGAGGGCGGAAGGAGGAAATAGTGTGGGAGTGGGAGACGCTGAGTGAGTGGTTGGAAAGGTATGAAGAGATCCAGGATATGGCAAGGTCTTTGATGCCAAAGGAAGAGATAATCTGTAGTAGGAGGCAGTGGTAAACTGTGTCAAAGACAGAGGACAGGTCTAGAAGGAGTACAGAGAATTGTCTGTTAGCTTTGGCTGTAAGTAAGTGTATAGCCAATACAAACAGAACAGCAGGGTTAAACCAGTTAGACATGCTGTAGAAAATAATTACCAGATATGTCTACTTTCCATTGTGTCATTTTTCAAACGTCATTTTATTTTGTAAGGCTCTTACAAGGGTTAAACCTTAAGGCCACGTTCACACCTTCATTATTTGGTCAGTATTTTACATCATTATTTGTAAGCCAAAACCAGGAATGGATGAAAAATGCAGAAGTGGTGACGTGTTTCTATTATACTTTTCCTCTGATGTTCCACTGATTTTGGCTTATAAATACTGATGGAAAATACTGGTCAAATACTGAACATGTGAACGTGCCCTTAATAGCGATGTCTCTTTTTTTCAACAAATTACCAAAACTTGTTTCTTTAGAGAACTATTCAGATTTCAATGGACTTAGCGGAGCCTTTATACTGGAAACTACCAAAAGTGATACCATTTCAAAAAACACACCCCCTCAAATATTTCAAAACTGTTGTCAGGATATTTTTTTAACCCTCCAGGTGCTACACAAAAATTACTGCAAAGTGGAATGAAAAAAATTGTACCTCTAAAATGTTGATTAAGCCCATATTTTTCCATTTTTCCACTTTTGAAAGAGGTAACACCAAAACACCCCACAGTTTGTTACCCACTTTCTTATGAGCACCGTAATTTCCCACATGTAGTTAAAAAGTTCTGTTTGGACAGATGGAAGAGCTCAGAATGGAAGGCGCAATGTTTGAATCTTGGAGCACAAATTTGGCTGAAATAGATTGAAGGCACCATGTTGCATTTTCAGGGACCCTAAGGTGCCCAAACAGCAGAAACCACAAGTGACCCATTTATAAACTACACCCTTCAAGAATTTTATCCAGGGTTGTAGTGAGTATTTTGACCCCTACTGGTACTACACATTTGATAACATTAGGTCGTCATATTGAATATGTTGTCATATCGCCATCATTTTTATTTAACTTTTGAAAAAAAACAAAACCTTAAGCCTAACCCTAAGCCTAACCCCAGGGCTGGCTCCAAGTTTTTGTGGGCCCCAAGTAAAAGTCTCAATGGACCCCTTTAACACATACCACAATTCATGATGCACAGAATTGGCAGAGAAATAGGTATAGTACAATGCCAAAGATTTCACTTAATTCTTACATTACATGAGTGATATCAATAGCTCAGAAACCAGACAGTATAGTCCTCCGTACCGTATTATGATCACCACATAATGCTCCATACAGAATAATGAGCCCCATATATTGCTTCATACAGTATAATGTGACCCATACTAATGCTCCATACAGTATAATGGACCCCATATAATGCTCTATACAGAATAATGGACCCAATATAACACTCCATACAGTGTATGATGGGCACCATATAATGCCCCAATATATGATGAGCTCCTTATATTGCTCCAAATAGAATGGGCCCCATATACTGCTGCATATGTAATTGGCCCCATACGATGCTCCATATGTAATTGGCCACAGAAGATGCTCCATATGTAATTGGTCCCATATAATGCTCCATATATAATTGGCCCCATAAGATGCTCCATATGTAATTGGCCCCATATAATGTTTCATATATAATTGGCCCCATAAGATGCTCCATATGTAATTGGCCCCATAAGTTGCTTCATATATAATGGGCCCCATATACTGCTCCAATTGTAATTGTTCTCATAAGATGTTCCATATGTAATTGACCCCATATACTGCTCCATATGTAATTGACCCTATAAGGTGCTCCATATGTAATTGGCAATATAAGATGCTTCATATGTAATTGGCCCTATAAGATGCTTGACATATAATGGGCCCCATATACTGCTCCATATGTAATTGACCCCATAATGTGCTCCATATGTAACTGGCAATAAAAGATGCTCCATATATAATTGGCCCCATAAGATGCTCCATATGTAATTGGCCCCATAACATGCTTCATATGTAATTGGCCCCATATACTGCTCTATATGTAATTCGCCCCATAAGATGCTCCATATGTAATTGGCCTCATATACTGCTCCATATGTAACTGGCCTCAAAAGATGCTCCATATATAATTTGCCTCATAAGGTGCTCCATATGTAATTGGCCCCATATAATGTTTCATATGTAATTGGTCCCATAAGATGCTCCTTATGTAATTGGTCCCATATAATGCTCCATATATAATAGGCCCTATAAGATGTTCCATATGTAATTGGTCCCATAAGATGATCCAAAAATAAAAAAATGAAATACTCACCTCTCCGTGCTGGCAGCTGCTCTGCTACAGACTCCTCAGAATTGTCGTCTTCCGGCTCTCTGCACTGTGACTGTTCAGTCAGAGGGCGCACAGACGTGATATCGATTCAAGCCCTCTGACCTGAACATCACAGTCAGGAGACATGGAAGATGCCTCTGCGATGGAACTGGGAGAGGTGAGTATCGCACTCATGAGCACTGGCACAGGCACCGGGCTCCCATAGCATGCCGGTGTCCCTAACGGCGAGTTGCCCCCCACCTATTCAGGGCCCCGGCATTTGCGCCGGGCTGCCCAGGTGCGCCGGGTCCTGATGCTGGCCCTGCCTAAACCTAACCCTTACTGCAAAGAATGAAAGAAATGAAAATTATGCAATAAAAAATAAAGAAATTTAATCTGACTAAGGGGATGACACAGAGGGGAGATGATCAAGGGAGTGCATGGCTAGGCACAGCCAAAGTGCTGTCCTAATTACTAATTATTGGGCTTTTAATCACTGTGATAAGGTCTATGACAGTGATAAAAAGCAACCAATAGGAAAAATCTATGTGGTGCTAGGTGCAGGCAGGCAGATCTCAACGGGTGCACTGAGTATGCACCCGTCATTTGGCTTCAACAGAAAGGGGTAAGAGGGCCAGGGATCGTTGATACAGTATAAAGGTAACGTGGGGTAACTGGGGACATCATGTCTCAGAAAAATAACTTTTAAACTGAATCACCCCTAGTAGCTGAAACCTCAGAGATTTTCTGAATCTGGAGGGTGCTATTACTTTATTCCCGTTCAAGGTTTTAAAAGAGTGATGAGGGAATAAAGCCCCTTAGCAGCCACCATTTTAATTCATATAGGCTGTTAAGGGGTTTATCAAAATAGATTTTGGAATAAAAAAGTTCCACAATTAGATGTGCTAAAAAATGTTCTTGTGCTGAGATAAGCTTATAAATGTGTCCCTGGTATGTACTTGTACTGGAAGAGAAATGATTAATCTGTCCTGTCTATATGTAAAGGAGTGGAAGAGCTGTGGACACTCCTTCTGAAATCCTTTGTATTTATTTAAAGCATTGACTTGTTTGTAAATGAGGTTTTAGCCACTTTATAGCCTGCAGCAGTTAGGTTGCTTGTGGACAGGGTTAACTATAGGGCCAGTCCACTGTGGGAGGAGATAACTGGGCATTATGAAGTGGATTCCTGATAGTTGTGGAGCGAGAAAGCGACTGAAGGAGAAGGAAGTTTCTCTGCTAAAGCCACAAGTGGATAGTGTGTTTAGTCCAGACAAATTAAAAATAACAAGTTTGAGAATGTTTTACCAGCAACTGACTTTTATACAGCCTGAGTGCAGAGACTGAAAGAGAATTAAGACGGTATCTTACACCAGTGAGTACAGCTGTAGCAAATCAAAGCTGTGGCAGGCAGAATTCGCCGAGGCAGCTATGTGTGGGCTACAAGGGCCCATGTTAGAAGGTCCTATAAGATAGGAGTCTCTATTCTGACCAGGAGGGGACAAGAAGGTATGTATACCAGAAGTGGAGGATAAATTAAGTGAAAGCCAGAGCTAGAAAGCTTGAGAAGTAACCACACCCGAGTAATCAAATTGTAACATTGGAATGCTGTGCCTGTTACGTATAGGGAGAGGGCCTCTGAATTCAGAAGAATTGTACCGAAAGTGTATTGGCTGTTATCGATTGTTGCAGTTGTTTTTAAGGAGATCATATTCCTGTACGATCAGACACATCCATACAGTGCATAACACATGCACATTTATAAGATTATCTCAGCACTGACATATTTTCTTTAAATACTTTTAATTGTGGAACTTATTTTTATTCCACGATCTATTGATTAAAATGTACTTTGTTCATTGGAAAACCCCTTTAAGCCCCACATACACAAACTAATGTTGCCCGAATTGCTAATATTGAAAGGCAATAATATAATGTGAATGGGAACCTGAAAAAATGTATTATTAAGAAAAATATTCAATTGCTATGTCCGATTTCAGACCACTGATTGTTTTGTTCTCCTTGAGACATTTCTGGTGACTACTCATAGAGAAATTCCAACAAATGATGAACATATGTAGCGGAACATATACAGTACAGAGATGCACCATAGAAACATCAATACCAGCCAAATGAATTATGCTAAATAGTCTCATAAAACATCCATTTTATTAAAGATTATTTTAAAAACAATGATAATGATCAAACATACGTACAGAGTATTTCCAAGGTTGAAACCTTGGTCCAACCTTGGAGATACTTGTAGCAGAGTGTATCTTCTGATAATGATCACTGGTACACAGGAGAACTTCACTGAGCAAGTTATCTTGAGTAAATAGTATTTACTTTATATGGGTAAACATGAGATAAGAGAATTCAGTAGCACACAGCCCATGCTGCTTGCATAATACACACAAAAGCGAAAGTAAAAGTAACAACAACATGAGAGAACTTCCCTCCCCACAATACAGCAAACATATAACTTCACACCATCGCCATCTGCTGTCAGGCTAGTGTAAAGTCCTCCCTTCACTTATAATAAGTCCTGATCTGTTGCATATGTCAACACCCTTTCTCAACAGTAAGGACTTATTCAGTCAAACCCAACTTTTTTATTAGTCTCTGGTGTTTATCAGCATTCAACGCCTTCGTGAAGATGTCTGCTGTCATTTCTTCAGTAGGACAATATTCTAACTTCAAGAAACCTTGTTCCTGATGATCTCTCAAGAAATTATACTTCACATCAATATGCTTGGTTCTTGGATTGACTCTTTCCCATCTGAGCAAGAACAAGACATCCTTGATTGTCCTCTTTCAATTTTGTTGGTTACGACTGTGGTTGTCCTAAGTCTGTCAACAATTGTCTTAACCACAGATCTTCTTGACTTGCATGTGCTGCGGCAACATACTCTGCTTCTGTTGAAGACAGTGTCACAATTGACTGTTTCTTACTTGTCCAACTTATTGGTCCACCTGAGAGGAAAAAAATATGTCCACTGGTAGATCTTCTGTCAGTTGGATCTTCAGCCCAATCTGCATCAATGTATCCTGTTAAAATGCAATTATCACTTGTGGGTAGTTTGAGCTTAACATTGCTGGTTCCTTTCAAATAACGCATTACTCTCTTCACAGCATTCCAATCAGCTTTATTTGGTTTTGACACCTTTCTACTCAGGATTCCTACTGCTGCTGCGATGCCTCGCCTTGTAACAGTCGCTAGATACAGTAGTTTTCCAATTGCTGTTCTGTACTCTTCATTATTTGGTAACATAATTTTCTCACTATTCATCTCTTTAAGATAATTAGGATCCATTGGAGACTTTACTTTTTTTGCATCCTTCAATCCAAATTTTTCTGTTATGTCTTGAATCATGTGATTTTGATTCAGTAGGAAACTTCCATCTTCTTCTCTTACTATCTGTATTCCTAAGTACTGTTTCACAGTTCTCAAGTCTTTGATTTCGAAATGTCGCTTCAGGGTTTTTAGAATGTTTTCTTTATTCCTTTCTTGTTCAGAACAAATCAAAATGTCATCTACATATGAGTATATAAATCCATATATTCATCAGCCTTTTTGTGTACAAGCATGGATCAGCTTTACTTCTTTGAAATTTTTCATTTGTGAGCACTTCCATGATTTTGTCATTCCATACTTTAGCTGCTTGCTTTAAACCATATATGCTTTTCTGTAGTTTGCAAACTTTGTTTGGGTTTCTTTTATCTTTGAATCCTGGAGGTTGTTCCATGTAAATGTCTTCTGTTAAATTTCCATTCAAAAATGATGTCTTTACATCCAGATGTATCAGTTCCATCTGTTTCATTGCTGCAACTGTAAGTAAAGTTCTTATTGTAGTATGTTTGACAACTGGAGCAAATGTCTCATCATAGTCTTCTCCATATTTTTGAGAATACCCTTTAGCTATGAGTCTTGCTCGGTATCTTTCAGGTGTGCCATCTGTACACCTATGACTTTTCTTCCTTCTGGTAAATCTGTCAGTGTCCATGTATTTGAGATATTTGAGTCATGCATAGATTTAATTTCTGTTTCTGTTGCTTCTATCCATTTATTAGCTTCTTCTTTAGGGAGTTTAGATATGTCTTCCCAAGAGGTAGGTTCATAAATTTTACTTGTGCTTGTCTTGTATGAGAGACGTTTTGGTGGTTTACTGTTATGAGTTCATTTTCTCCTTCACCTCTGATGTCTGATGAACTCCCTCTGCTGGTGAAAGGAGGTAGTGAAATTGATCTGGATGGGAAGAACCTGTCATCTGAACAGGTGGAGTGTGATTGGACATCCGGAATTTCTGAGTGGAAATAAGGCAGCCGACGCCCTTGCAGGGTTGCTGGTGATCCTTTCTGCTCTGAGCTCTGGCATCCAGTTTAGTTCCTGTCTACTAAAAGCTAAGTTTTTGCTCTTCTATTTTTCCATGAGATTTTGTCTGTTTACTTAGTGCTTGTGTTCAGCCTGCCCTGGTTGGGACGGGCTGAACTCCATTTTTGTCTCTGATCAGTTGATCTCTTTGCTCTGTCTTCAGAATATACCTGAGTGCTGATATAGTGATTTTGAAGTCTAGTGACTTCAGGGCCTTTTCTATCAGACGTGTTGGACATTATTTTTGGCAGGGTTTTTTGCGGATTGCAGCCAGCATCTTTTCTGTCCTTTCCTATCTAGTTAGTTGGGCCCCATCGTTTGCTCAGCCTGTCTTTCTGTCTGTGTTTGTGTTTTCATCTGTTTTTCACCGACAATACATGTTGGGGGCTGTCTATTGCTTTGGGGTCTGCTCTGGGGCAGTTTAGATTTCCCCTTTCTTTCCTTAGGCTTATTTAGCTCTTCGGCTGTGACGAGGGGTCTAGGGCACCGTAGGAACCCCCTACGGCTACTGTTAGTTGTGTGAATAGGATCAGGGGTCTGCAATCCGATAGCTACCAACCTCTCCGGTTTTCTGGACTTAGCTTGTGTTTTTGTTTTTTCCTCCTCTGGTGACTCATTCATAACAGAATTACCAGCCATACCGCAGATTCTAGGGTACTCAATTGTGTATATTTTTTCCTCTATTTCTCTGAGGCCGCAGGGGGAATTTTTTCTCAATGGAGATTAAGCAATTGTCTGATCGTGTGGAGCAGCTCACTGCTGAAGTGCGGGGAATTTCCACCTATCTTGCTCATTCACATGCTGCTGAACCAAAGATCCCTACTCCTGATGTGTTTTTTGGGGATCGGTCTAAATTTTTGAATTTTAAGAATTGTAAATTATTTTTTGCCTTGAAGCCTGACTCATCGGGGAGCTCCGCGCAGCAGGTTAAAATTGTCATCTCTTTGCTGAGCGGCAATCCCCAGGATTGGGCGTTTTCTTTGAAACCTGATGATCCTATTCTAACTAATGTGAACGCATTTTTTCAAGCCTTGGGGTTGTTGTATGATGAACCTAATGCTATTGATCAGGCTGAAAAGGCCCTGTTGGCATTGAGCCAGGGTCAGGATTCTGCAGAGTTGTACTGTCAAAAATTCCGAAAGCGGGCGGTCCTTACTACCTGGAATGATGGTGCCTTGGCAGCTCTCTTTCAGAAGGGTTTGTCAGAAACCGTAAAAGATACAATGGTGGGATTTCCTGTTCCCTTTGGTCTTGACTATTCTATGTCATTAGCCATTCAGGTTGATCGGCGTTTGCGTGAACGCAAAACTGCACGAGAGGTGTTGCCACCTGTTGAACAATTGTCTGAACCTATGCAATGTGATAGAGTTTTGTCTAGGGCGCAACGTCAGGAGTTCAGAAGGCGTAATAAGCTGTGTTTTTTTTGTGGAGATGCCTCTCATATTTCTGTCTGCCCTAAACGAGAGAAACGTTTTGCACACACATTTGCTGTGGGTGGTGTTCAACCTAAGTTTCTTCTGGCAATTACTCTGATCTGCTCCCTGTCCACATTTTCCGCTAAGGCTTTTGTGGATTCGGGAGCAGCTCTGAACCTGATGGACTTGGATTTTGCTAAATGTTGTGGGTTTCCTATGACACCTCTGCGGACGCCTATCCCTTTGAGGGGTATTGATGCTACTCCTTTGGCAAAGAATAAACCTCAGTTTTGGACCCAGGTGGTAATGCGGGTTGCCCCAGACCATCAAGAAAATTGCAGATTTTTGGTGCTGCATAATTTGCATGATACCATTGTTGTGGGGTTTCCCTGGTTGCAAATCCATAATCCAGTTTTGGATTGGAAATCTTTGTCTGTGGTGAGTTGGGGTTGTCGGTGTGCCCTTAGTGACGCTCCTGTTTTCTCCACCTCTCCCCAGCTGCATGATGTTCCTGACTATTTGGCTGATTTTTATGATGTATTTAGTGAGAATGAATCTGCGTCTTTGCCTCCTCATAGGAGTTATGACTGTGCAATTGAGCTGAGCCCTGGGTGTAAATTTCCCAAGGGTCGACTTTTCAATTTATCTGTACCCGAGCACGAGGCTATGCGATCCTATATTAAGGAGGCGTTGGAGAAGGGTCATATTAGACCATCTTCTTCACCCTTAGGTGCTGGGTTTTTTTCGTGGCCAAGAAAGATGGTTCATTAAGGCCTTGTATTGACTATCGTTCCCTCAACAAAACTACTGTTAAATATCAGTATCCGTTACCCCTGATTTCTGATCTATTCTCCAGAGTTATTGGTGCTTGCTGGTTTACCAAGCTTGACCTCAGGGGGTGTATAATCTTATCCGCATTAAGCATGGGGATGAATGAAAGACGGCGTTTAATACTCCGGAGGGACATTTTGAGTACCTGGTGATGCCTTTTGGGCTCACTAATGCCCGTTGTGTCTTCCAGTGCTTCATGAATGATATTTTCCAAGACTTTGTGGATAAATTTTTGATCATCTATCTGGATGATATTTTGATCCTTTCCAAGGATTGGGACTCTCATGTGGAACATGTTCGGACTGTGTTCCGGATTTTGAGGGAGAATTCCCTGTATGTCAAGGGATCGAAATGCCTTTTTGATGTACAGAGGATTTCATTTTTGGGATTTATTTTGTCTCCGTCAACTATTGAAATGGACTCGGCCAAGGTACAGGCCATTTATGACTGGGTTCAGCCTACTTCTTTGAAGGCCCTCCAGAAGTTTTTGGGTTTTGCTAATTTTTATCGTAAATTTATAGCTAATTTTTCTGGTATTGCCAAACCATTGACTGATTTGACTAAGAAGGGTGCTGATGTGCTGAATTGGTCTCCTGAGGCTGTTTCTTCCTTTCAGGAGCTGAAGCGAAGGTTCACTTCTGCTCGGGTTTTGCGGCAACCTGATGTCTCACTCCCATTTCAGGTAGAGGTGGACGCTTCTGAGATTGGTGGAGGAGCTGTTTTGTCCCAAAAAGATCCTGTAACATCTAAAATGAATCCCTGTGCTTTCTTTTCCCGAAAGTTCTCCCCATCCGAACGTAACTATGATGTGGGGAATCGGGAACTGTTAGCCATGAAATGGGCATTTGAGGAGTGGGGACATTGGTTGGAGGGAGCTAAACATCAAGTTGTGGTCCTTACTGACCACAAGAATTTGATTTACCTGGAGTCGACCAAACGCTTGAATCATAGACAGGCTAGGTGGGCCTTGTTTTTCACACATTTTGATTTTGTGGTCTCTTTTCTTCCGGGCACTAAGAATGTCAAGGCAGACGCCCTCTCTAGGAGTTTCTTTGCTGATTCTCCTATTGTGACCAAGCCTGCTACCATCTTAGGTGAGGGGGTAGTTCTTTCTGCCATCTCGCCCGATTTGAGATGTGCTCTGGAAGAGTTTCAGGAGGACAAACCTGACCGTTGTCCCATTGGAAAATTGTTTGTTCCTGACCAGTGGAGGAAGAGAGTAATGTCTGAAGCTCATTGCTCCGCATTGGCTGGTCATCCAGGTATTTTTAGTACTAGAGATTTGGTGAGTCGGTCTTTTTCGTGGCCCGCCTTGTCTCATGATGTCAGGAATTTTGTGCAGTCCTGTGGGACTTGCTCCCGGTCTAAACCTTGTTCTCGCTCTAGTGGCTTGTTGATGCCTTTGCCGGTGCCCAGGAGGCCATGGACCCATATTTCAATGGATTTTATCTCTGATATGCCTGTCTCTCAGAGAATGACTGTTATTTGGGTGATTTGTGATAGATTCTCTAAGATGGTCCATCTTGTACCACTCCCTAAGTTGCCATCTTCCTCAGAGTTGGTGCCCTTATTTTTGCAACAGGTGGTTCGCTTGCACGGTATCCCTGAGAACATTGTATCTGACAGAGGAGTTCAGCTTGTTTCTAGATTTGAGGACTTTCTGTTCCAAGCTGGGAATTCAGTTGTCCTTCTCCTCTGCGTTTCACCCTCAGACCAATGGGCAGACGGAGAGAACAAACCAGACTTTGGAGTCGTATTTGAGATGTTTTATTTCTGCTGATCAGGATGATTGGGTTTCATTTTTGCCCTTGGCCGAATTTGCTTTAAATAATAGAGCTAGTTCTGCCACTTTGATGTCACCTTTTTTTTGTAACTTTGGGTTTCATCCTCGATTTTCTTCAGGGCAGGTGGAGCCTTCTGCCTGCCCAGGTGTTGACACTGTGGTGGAGAGAATGCACCAGATCTGGTACCAAGTGGTGGATAAGTAGTCTCTCTCCCAGGAAAAGGCCCAGCGGTTTTCCAACCGGCATAGGACCATTGGTCCCCGGTTTAAGGTGAGTGATATGGTTTGGTTGTCATCTAAGAATATCTCTATGAAGGTGGCTTCTCCAAAGTTTAAACCTAGATTTATTGGACCTTACAAGATTTTGGAGATTCTTAATCCAGTCTCTTTTCGATTGGCTCTTCCTGTTACATTCAAGATCCATAACGTGTTTCATAAGTCTCTGTTAAAGAGGTTTGTTGAGCCAGTAGTTCCTGTGATGGCACCTCCTGACCCTGTATTGGTTGAAGGTAATGTGGAATATGAGGTTGAGAAGATACTGGATTCTCGTCTGGCTAGACGGAGACTCCAGTATTTGGTTAAATGGAAGGGTTATGGCCAGGAGGATAATTCTTGGGTCTCTGCATCCGATATTCATGCCGAAAGATTGGTTCATGCTTTTCATTGGGCCCATTCTGATCGCCCTGGTGGAGTGGATGAGGGTTCGGTGACCCCTCCTTAAGGGGGAGGTACTGTTATGAGCTCATTTTCTCCTTCACCTCTGATGTCTGATGAACTCCCTCTGCTGGTGAAAGGAGGTAGTGAAATTGATCTGGATGGGAAGAACCTGTCATCTGAACAGGTGGAGTGTGATTGGACATCCGGAATTTCTGAGTGAATATAAGGCAGCCGACGCCCTTGCAGGGTTGCTGGTGATCCTTTCTGCTCTGAGCTCTGGCATCCAGTTTAGTTCCTGTCTACTAAAAGCTAAGTTTTTGCCCTGCTATTTTTCCATGAGATTTTGTCTGTTTACTTAGTGTTTGTGTTCAGCCTGCCCTGGTTGGGACGGGCTGAACTCCATTTTTGTCTCTGATCAGTTGATCTCTTTGCTCTGTCTTCAGAATATACCTGAGTGCTGATATAGTGATTTTAAAGTCTAGTGACTTCAGGGCCTTTTCTATCAGACGTGTTGGACATTATTTTTGGCAGGGTTTTTTGCGGATTGCAGCCAGCATCTTTTCTGTCCTTTCCTATCTAGTTAGTTGGGCCCCATCGTTTGCTCAGCCTGTCTTTCTGTCTGTGTTTGTGTTTTCATCTGTTTTTCACCGACAATACATGTTGGGGGCTGTCTATTGCTTTGGGGTCTGCTCTGGGGCAGTTTAGATTTCCCCTTTCTTTCTTTAGGCTTATTTAGCTCTCCAGCTGTGACGAGGGGTCTAGGGCACCATAGGAACCCCCCACGGCTACTGTTAGTTGTGTGAATAGGATCAGGGGTCTGCAATCTGCTAGCTACCAACCTCTGGTTTTCTGGACTTAGCTTGTGTTTTTGTTTTTTCCTCCTCCGGTGACTCATTCATAACAGTTTACCTTTGTTCTCTCTCATTGAACATCTTGGTTCTGTGTCTGTTTGTAGTTGTATTTCTTCATTTTCAGTATTCTGTTCTTCATCAATTTCAACTACTTTCTCATCAGATGCCTCTTCAGCTATGTCACTGCTACTTTTCTCATTTTTTGTTTCAATTGAAATCATAGTATCTTCATTTAGATCCTCAATGAATGTCACACTGTTACTCACCATGACTCTGTCTGTTTTGGGATCTAGGATTCTGTATCCCTTGCAATTTTAACTATGTCCAACAAGTTTTCCCTCCATGGATCTGTTTTGAAGTTTGGAACATTTTTCTGTTGGAATGAATATAAAAACTTTACATCCAAAAACTTTTAAATGATTGACATTTGGTTTCATACCTTGCCACAGTTCATATGGAGTTTTCTTCAGTTTTCTGGAAAAAAAAAGTCTGTTCTGTAGATATGTAGCTGTCATTGCTGCCTCACCCCAATATTTCTCTGGTAGTTTGGAATCTGTCAGCATGCATCTTATCATTTTTGTCAGAGATCTGTTTTTCCTTTCAGCTACTCCATTTTGTTCAGGTGTGTACAGAACAGTTTTCTGGTGTTCTTTTCCATTCTCTTTCAAGTAGTTTTCTATTTTGTGACCTGTAAATTCACCTCCATTATCACTTCTGATGACAATTGGCTTCCTTTGAAATTTGTTACTCGACCTTGTTACGTAGTCTACAAGTTTATCAAAAACTTCACTTTTGTTCTTAATTAAGTATGTAACTGTGTATCGTGAGTAGTCATCTATAAAAGTCACCATGTATCTATTTCCTCCTGATGTAGTCACTTTCATGGGTCCACATACGTCAGTAGTCAGTATGTACCAAATCAAATGGTCTTTTGCTTTTCATCTCACTTTCTTTTGGAATAGCTATTCTTGTGGCTTTAGATTTTATACAACATTCACATCTTACGGTAATTAAGCAATCTGATATCTTTATATCTTTTTTCAATTCTTTTCTTTCTAGTTCCCTTATGCTGTCAGGGTGTCTGTGTCCTAGACGTCTAAGCCACATGTGAATACAGTTCTTGTGATCATGTGTACATACCTTCATCTGTTCCTTTGGTGTGTCAAGATGATATAATTGTTCATCTGCCTTGACATTGGTTATCACCTTGTTTCCTGCTAGAATTGCACACTCATTGTCTTTGAATTTTACAGTGAGTCCTTTAGCTGTTAAACGCTTCACAGATAACAATCCGCCTTCCAATTTTGGAACATACAACACATCCTGTACAAGTATCTTTGAATCTTGTCTGAACTTGTTTCAACAGTTTAGCATACCTTATCCGATACCTTCTGCGGTTATTTTGCTTCCATCTGCAAGATAAATGGCTTCTTTCTTATCTAAATCAAGATCAGTGAAGAAATTCTTGTCACTTGTCATATGACTCGTTGCTCCTGAATCAATAAACCAACCAAGTGATTATTTCTTGTCAGTTACTTTAAAATGTGCCATTGCAATTATTCTCACATGAATCGGAAATTGTGTTTTTCACTTTCTGTGCATGCTCTTTATGTTGTAATTTTTGTTGTTCTAATTTCCATATGGTACAGTCTTACTTTAAATGACTTTTTTTTCTTACATCTGAAACATTGTCTTGTCTCTTTATTATAGGGTTTTTTACATTCTGTAGCTTTAAGAGCATTTCCACTGTCCTTTTCAGTAGAAGAATCATTTGTTTGTTCTTTTCTTCTCTGATATTCATCTATGAGTCTGGTCTTCACAAATTCTAATGTGATGTCGTTTCCAGGTCTTGTCTCTAGTGCATTTATTAACTGTATACGAATCTGATAAACTGCACAATAATATTGCTGCTACATGACTTTCTTTAATGTCTTCACCAATAGACCTTAGCTGTGATATTACTTCCATCATTGAGAATATTTGCTTCTGCATGTCATCATTTGCACTCAATCTCATACTGGAAAGCTTTCTTAATAGAAATAACTTGTGATTTAAACTGGGTCTTTCATGTACTTTTCTTAATGCGCCCCACATTCCTTTAGCTGTTTCTTAATTTCTTATGTGTATTAATTGCGCATCATCCACTAATAAGCTAATGGTGGCTCTCGCTTCTCTACTCTTTCTATCCCATGAGAAACTGGGTCTGAGCAGAAAAAGTAAATTAATGTGCATGCAAAATGTAATTGCATATGAACACATGACCTTTACACAGAGAAAACCAAAAGCAAAACACAAAACAAATATCCTGGAATAAAAAAGTAAAAAAATATATTGCAAAAATTGCATGAAGGTAGTAATAATAGTAATAATAAGGGTATTTAGTTAACATAATTTTGATCAAAATAATGTAGAAGCCATCCCGCCACGTCACGGCAACCCTTGTGGGACAGTCCTAACTCTTGTATTTAAAACCTTTCCACTTGTCAAGTGACGTAAGTGTGAACAAGGACAGAGGGACTGAACCACCAGTAATAGTATAGGCCAGACAGGATGGATTTTCCAACTCAGAAACAGGGCGGTCACACCCTTATATGCACAGAATGCACAATGAAACAAATGAGAAACTGGGTCTGAGCAGAAAAAGTAAATTAATGTGCATGCAAAATGTAATTGCATATGAACACATGACCTTTACACAGAGAAAACCAAAAGCAAAACACAAAACAAATATATTGCAATATATTTTTTTACTTTTTTATTCCAGGATATTTGTTTTGTGTTTTGCTTTTGGTTTTCTCTGTGTAAAGGTCATGTGTTCATATGCAATTACATTTTGCATGCACATTAATTTACTTTTTCTGCTCAGACCCAGTTTCTCATTTGTTTCATTGTGCATTCTGTGCATATAAGGGTGTGACCGCCCTGTTTCTGAGTTGGAAAATCCATCCTGTCTGGCCTATACTATTACTGGTGGTTCAGTCCCTCTGTCCTTGTTCACATTTACGTCACTTGACAAGTGGAAAGGTTTTAAATACAAGAGTTAGGACTGTCCCACAAGGGTTGCCGTGACGTGGCGGGATGGCTTCTACATTATTTTGATCAAAATTATGTTAACTAAATACCCTTATTATTACTATTATTACTACCTTCATGCAATTTTTGCAATATATTTTTTTACTTTTTTATTCCAGGATATTTGTTTTGTGTTTTGCTTTTGGTTTTCTCTTTCTATCCCATGTCTGATTATCTTCATCAGGTCTATTTGTAATGATTTCTTCCCATAAATCATCTTTAGATAACAACATCTCTACTTTGAATTTCCATAACTGATCATTTTCACTGTTCAGCTTAGCTACTGTGAGTTTCAGCTCAGTGCTGCACATCATTTTTATATAATCTTACTTGTTTTAGAGTTATAGTGAAGATATTCTTCTTTCTTCTTGAGAGTTCCTGTATATCCTGTGTGTGGTGATTCTCTGTAATGATCTCCAGTGTGCGGTCCTCCAGTTTCTTGATCATAAATTCCTTTGTCCCTCTGTATCTGGATTTTTTTCAGCCTCCGTTCACTGGGTTTTATCTCCTTCAGTTTACAGAGTTTATCTGCTTCTCTGGTGTCTGAGGTTATTGCTTGGGGTTATCTTCTGGGATTCTATGTTCTGGGCCCATAACCTGTAGCAGAGTGTATCTTCTGATAATGCTCACCGGTACACAGGAGAACTTCCCTCCCCACAATACAGCAAACATATAACTTCACACCATCGCCATCTGCTGTCAGGCTAGTGTAAAGTCTTCCCTTCACTTATAATAAGTCCTGATCTGTTGCATATGTCAGCAATACTCTGTACGTATATTTGATCGTCATCACTGTTTTTAAAATAATCTTTAATAAAATGGATTTCTCATAGAGAAGACAGATGTGCTCAGCCGTGTAAGCACTCTTATGTATGAGAGAGTTGACTGGAATGGCTGCGATTGTTGGGCCAACAGTCATCTAATGTGTATGGTGGGACTTAATATCATCATCAAATGTCATTGTTTTCAATGCAAAGCAGAGATATTGGCTGACAACAGAAAATAAATACTATAATTTGTCTTTACAAAGTGTGGTAGAGAATAAAATTAAAAAAAGAACTTCCTATGTGCTGGAAATTAACACATTTTTGTATAATCATGTTAAATTGCATTGGACGATTTCTGTCGTCAACCTGTTCTTGTTTTCAAAAACTATTCTGGAACATTTAGTATAGTTTGTGAATGCGCTTTGAATTGAAGTTTAAACGTGGAATTGCGGTTTGTTCATGGCATTAGAGTACATCAAATATTTGCTATGTACATTTGTAGCTTGTCTGCACATTTGTCCTTGTCTGCACCTCCCGATTATGTTAAGCTAATAGCTTAAAATACTTTATAGATCCAAAATCTAACCCCTGTTTTCCTGTAAGGAGATTTTCAAAAAAATATTTGAAAAAGAGGTAATTGTTTTTAACACCTTTGATGACCTTTGACTTATATTTATGTCAAAAGTCATGTCCCTGCCTTTGATGTGGGTTCTCATGCCTTTCCCCGCGCTTGATGACTGATTTAAACAGCTATCATGTGCTCCACCCATGTCTGTTAACCAGTTAGACCCATCTGTCAATCTTTGAAAGCGGGATTTAACACGCGCTTGTCGGAAGCGCATAATTCATCCCACCCATTGGCATCTCTGCCACATAATCGTGGGGCACCGATGGGTTGTCATGACAGCCAGGGGATCATTATAATCCTACTGCAAATGCCGGCCCCTGCTTGTAGTGACCCCTCTAAACCTGGCCCCCGCCTCCTACAGCCAGGAGCGTGCAGACTACAGCGGGCCCTACAGCCAGGAGCGTGCAGACTACAGCAGGCCCAACAGTTAGGAGCGCGCAGACTACAGCAGGCCCTAAAGCTGTGAGCGTGCAGATTACAACCAGACCCTACAGCTGGGAGCACTCAGACTATGATGGGGTACTACAGCCAGGAGCGCACAGACTGCAGCCAGTCTCTACAGTCTTGTATCTCACTTTTTGGGTGCTCAGTAGACGTGATGTGATGGCATGTGTGTACAGAATGCCAGGCAGCTCAGCTGAGGCATGGACTCTATGGCACCAGCCACTGCCTCTTCTCATCACTGAGTGGTGGTGTTACCACTGCCAGCACAGCTCCGCCCTGTGGCTGATAATACATGGGGAGAGCACCATCGGTCACTGCACCAACCATGGGTCAGTACAGGGGATAAGAGGGCACTCGGCCTCAATACATAATACTTTCCGGGCACCACATAGACAGAAGAGCAGCTTCACATCCACAGGCGGCTGAGTACTAATTATGTACCGCATGGACTGTCATCTGCACACAGCCGACCTCTGCTCCGGGGAATGAGCTCCCGACTCCGTCAGGTTCTGCTACACCAGCTCGGCTGTACTTAGTGTCAGGGAAGCCGTCTCTCTCCTCACTTCTGCATCATGGATGCCATCTTCTTTCGATAATAGCTAAATCCGAAAAAGCTAAAGGACCGTCGGTGATGTCATGAGCTTGTGATCAATCACATGCTTGTGTAGGCAGGGATAAGGGGAGGAAATAAAGAAAGTGAAAAAAAATGGATTTGATGGAGCCAATTTAACATAAAAAATATTAAATATAATAAGACTGTATCAAACAAATCACATCACCTTAGATGTAGGGCACATACTTAGGGAAGTCATATTCCCCCAATTCTACTATCATATATCTATTCTAATTTGTCCTATTACATTAATCAATTGCTGCATTTTGGAGCCATTTTTTAGATGTATTTTGAATCACTGGATTAATGTAAACCACTTATTTCTTTATTTATAAAACTGTCTCCATGTACATGTTTTAAATGATTTTATATATTATTAATAAAGTTATGTCATTTTTAATTGTAAGGCAGACAGGGTGGTATTTGTGGCAACGTGCTGTAGTGTTCCCACATCCTGGCGCCCCACAGATGAAATACAATGTTCCTTCTGCTGCATGTGCAGCGTGCACAACAGTACACTCACATTTACTATCAGAGTCCCCTCGACTTATGTCACTCCAGCTTTGTATCCACAAGCTCCACAAACCATTCCAGAGAAAAGGTTCTTTCCCAACAGTTCAACTTTACTTAGCAGTAGGGTATCCATCACAAATGCAGCACAGTATATACAGAGTAACATTTCTTAAGCTTTTCCTGCCTTCCCGGCTACCTCTTTTCTTCCTGGCAATCTCTACCTCACTTCTAGCAATCCTTGCTTCGCTTTTGGCAATCCCTGCCCCTGCTGGATAATCTCTGTCCTGTTCCAGCAATCACTGCTCTTCTCGGACAATCCCTGTCCCTTTCCAGCAATCACTGCTCTTCTTGGACAATCCCTGTCCCTTTCCAGCAATAACTGCTCTTCTCTGACAAGCCTTGCCCCGTCCGTGACTTTAGGCCCACCAGCTTTCTGCCATTCCCCTGGTACAGCTTTGAGTTATAGGGTAATGGGCTCATCTTCTCAGGTGCACCTAGTCCCTGCCATAAGCTTCAGATCCTTCCTCAGAACGGTTCTGTCTTCTGTCTAAGATGGTGACCACCTGGACGACACAGCCTGTGGCCCCTTCTTGCCGATGCAACCTTATCTCCATGGCTGTCAGACTGTCCTTCCTCACTGCTGCACCTGCACTGTGCTTCTTGCCCTGGGCAAGCCTGCCCGGGCTCTGCTCACTAACCAGGAAATGTCTACACTATATCCTATTGCTCTGCACTACACTACACTGTAAACTTCTCCCCATCTGGAAAACCCCCTCTATTCTAATCCCACTATTGTCCTATACTACCTTATATTCTATCCCTAATCTTATAAACAGTACATATTAAGTACATACACAATACAGCAACATTACTGGAAAACAATAACATTGGTAAACGACAAGGTACTGCACATAATCCATGTGAACAGTGTCCAAAAAGGGAGTGACATGTGATGGCCTCAGTCAACTCCTTACTAGTGTTGAGCATTCCGATACCGCAAGTATCGGGTATCGGCCGATACTTGCTGTATCGGAATTCCGATACCGACTTCCGATATTTTTTCAATATCGGAATTCGGCATCGGAATCGGAAGTTCAGTTGATTGACGGCCTGACGTCATCATGATGCGCGGTGTGTGCGCATCATGATGCGCCGTCATTTCGGGCCTTCCGGGGGTCTCTGCCGGCCTGCCGGGGGGGCTGTGCCGGCCTGCCGGGGGGCTGTGTGGACTGCCCGGGGTCTGTACCGGCCTGCCGGGGGGCTGTGCCGGCCTGCCGGTGGTCTGTGCACCCTGTGGGGGTCTGTACCGGCCTGCCGGGGGGCTGTGCTGATGTCCGGGGGTCTGTGCAAGCATCGTCCGATGGGACTACAAGTCCCATCGGGCGATGCCTGCTACCATGACAGTGATTGACACATTAGCCAATGATGGGACAGTAGTAGTCCCATCATCCGGCTAATGTGTTAAATGTAAAAAAAAAAGAAAAAAAAATTACATGCTACATACATACAACATGCATACTACATACATGCTACATTCATACTACATACATGCTACATTCATACTACATAAATACTACATGCAACATACATACTACATATATACTACATGCATGCTACATACATACTGCATGCTACATACATACCACATATATACTACATACATACTACATGCATGCTACATGCTACATACATAACACATATATACTACATGCATGCTACATACATACTACATACTACATGCATGCTACATACATACTGCATGCTACATGCATGCTACATACATACTACATACATACTACATGCATGCTACATACATACTGCATGCTACATGCATGCTACATACATACTACATACATACTACATGCATGCTACATACATACTACATGCATGCTACATACATACTACATGCATGCTACATACCACATATATACTACATACATACAATACATTCATACAATACATACATAGACATACAGTACATATAACATAGAGTAACATACTTACCAATACTTGTCACATTGTTCCCCGAAGCCATTGTCTTTTCCGGGATAAATATTAACATAACAAACCACAAAAATACTCACCCACGATCCGAAGCAGTCCACGAGTGTGTCCCACGACGATCTTGGGTAGAGAACTGCAGCATCAGATGATGCTGCCGTTCTCTACGGGCTGCAGGAATCCAATGACGGAAGGTAGGTATCCTTCCGCACTGTATTCCTCCGCCACTTAAAAAAAAAAGTCCCTAGTCTCACTTTATGCCATTGCTGTGTGGGAATTTCCCACACAGCAATGGCATAAAGTGAGACTAGGGACTTTTTTTTTTTTTTTAAGTGGCGGAGGAATACAGTGCGGAAGGATACCTACCTTCCGTCATTGGATTCCTGCAGCCCGTAGAGAACGGCAGCATCATCTGATGCTGCAGTTCTCTACCCAAGATGGTCGTGGGACACACTCGTGGACTGCTTCGGATCGTGGGTGAGTATTTTTGTGGTTTGTTATGTTAATATTTATCCCGGAAAAGACAATGGCTTCGGGGAACAATGTGACAAGTATTGGTAAGTAAGTTACTCTATGTTATATGTACTGTATGTCTATGTATGTATTGTATGAATGTATTGTATGTATGTAGTATATATGTGGTAAGTATGTAGCATGCATGTAGCATGCAGTATGTATGTAGCATGCATGTAGTATGTAGTATGTATGTAGCATGCATGTAGTATATATGTGTTATGTATGTAGCATGTAGCATGCATGTAGTATGTATGTAGTATATATGTGGTATGTATGTAGCATGCAGTATGTATGTAGCATGCATGTAGTATATATGTAGTATGTATGTTGCATGTAGTATTTATGTAGTATGAATGTAGCATGTATGTAGTATGTAGTATGAATGTAGCATGTATGTAGTATGCATGTAGTATATATGTAGTATGTATGTAGCATGTAGTATGTATGTAGCATGCATGTAGTATATATGTAGTATGTATGTAGCATGTAGTATGTATGTAGCATGCATGTAGTATATATGTAGTATGTATGTAGCATGTAGTATGTATGTAGCATGCATGTAGTATATATGTAGTATGTATGTAGTATGTATGTAGCATGCATGTAGTATGTAGTATGTATGTAGCATGCATGTAGTATATATGTGTTATGTATGTAGCATGCATGTAGTATGTATGTAGTATATATGTGGTATGTATGTAGCATGCAGTATGTATGTAGCATGCATGTAGTATATATGTAGTATGTATGTTGCATGTAGTATTTATGTAGTATGAATGTAGCATGTATGTAGTATGAATGTAGCATGTATGTAGTATGCATGTTGTATGTATGTAGCATGTAATTTTTTTTTTTTTTTTTTTACATTTAACACATTAGCCGGATGATGGGACTACTACTGTCCCATCATTGGCTAATGTGTCAATCACTGTCATGGTAGCAGGCATCGCCCGATGGGACTTGTAGTCCCATCGGACGATGCCTGCACAGACCACCGGCAGGCCGGCACAGCCCCCCGGCAGGCCGGCACAGCCCCCCGGCAGGCCGGCACAGCCCCCCGGAGCCTGCACAGACCACCGGCAGGCCGGCACAGCCCCCCGGCAGGCCGGCACAGCCCCCCGGAGCCTGCACAGCCCCCCGGCAGGCCGGCACAGCCCCCCGGCAGGCCGGCACAGCCCCCCGGCAGGCCGGCACAGCCCCCCGGAGCCTGCACAGCCCCCCGGCAGGCCGGCACAGCCCCCCGGAGCCTGCACAGACCACCGGCAGGCCGGCACAGCCCCCCGGCAGGCCGGCACAGCCCCCCGGCAGGCCGGCACAGCCCCCCGGAGCCTGCACAGCCCCCCGGCAGGCCGGCACAGCCCCCCGGCAGGCCGGCACAGCCCCCCGGCAGGCCGGCACAGCCCCCCGGAGCCTGCACAGACCACCGGCAGGCCGGCACAGACCACCGGAGCCTGCACAGACCCCCTGGCAGGCCGGCACAGCCCCCCGAAAGGCCCGTACAGACCCCAGAGAGGCTGTACAAGGGCAGGAAAGGGTTTTTCTTATTCCGATACCGGAAGTCCCATAGACTTGAATGGGACTTCCGGTATCGGAATCGGCGATACCGATACTTTTTTTAAAGATCGGCCGATACCATCCGATACGATACTTTGAAGTATCGGACGGTATCGCTCAACTCTACTCCTTACAGAATTATTTATGGTACGTGTAGTCTTTATAGGTTTACTGATTAATCTCAATGTGTCATGTATGCATTTAGTATATTATCATTTTGTTTTGTTATTTTCCATGAGTTTAGATAGTTTACAGTCTCCATTATATCATTTCAGAACAGACATTTTTCTCCATTATAGGACAGTACCGCAGTGCATGTACAAATAGCTACACAATTGCTTACCTATGAGGGCTTGAAAATATAGAACATTTTACCATTTGCTCACCATGTATAATGTAGTCGAAAAGAACTGTACACAAAGTCCAGCTCTTAGAAGCTTTTAGAAAACTGGACCCTAACGTAAAGTGATTGCTAAAACACATTTCCTTCACTTAGAGCCATATTTTAGATTTCTCACCATAGGAAAAAGGTTATTCTTTGATTTCCAGAAACCATTATATTTCCCTGATTACTGCATATTTATTGAAGACCAAATCAGCAGGGAGCTTTCCTAAAATTAAAAAAGACTTCTTCCAAAATGTACTTTGTAGTCACTGCCATTTGTGGGAAATTGAACAGCTATTTTCATTATCAGAAGAAAAGCCAAGCTTAACAATAGGCAGCAAGTCAATGACGATAATGGAAAGATAATAGGCGTCAAACCAGATGACGCAAGAGTATGTAAAAAACAAACCATGATATATTCACTACATACACAGTCAGTGAAAATACTTTTGTCCCCTATTATTTTACAATTGCCCACGTAGTAAAGTCACAAACAGTGTATATAACAGGCTTTGCTTTTTATATCATGCAGTATGATCAACTCTTTATCAGGAAAATAAAATCTTGCACACCTGTCGCTGGTCCTGGCACTACTCCATATGCCCCGGTCCATTGAACGTTCTTGTGCTCCACATCGGGCTTTGCAGGCGGATGGCCTGGTGTGCTTCCATGTGATAAACTGCCTGGGCCTATTTAAGGGCTTTCAAGATCCAAACCCATGCTTTGGTATTGAATCTGAGACAAGTCTTGCAGTTTGGATGTGCACAGCAACCTGGCTGCGGGCTGCAGGACGAGTCTTGCAGAACGGCAGCTTCTTGTAACTTCGGAGTTCTGTCTGCTACCTGTCCCCAGATCTTCTGGACGTCTTCTCAGACGTCTTCTCTGTATCCAATACTTTTTCCTGGTTTTGTGTGACTTCCTTGGCTGCTGACTTTCCTGTTACTCCACAGTTTTATATGCTACCTGTCTGCGGTCTCCTGCACTCCACCTGCTTGCCTGTGGTTTCCTGATTACCTCTGCTTGCCTGCAGTTTCCTGTCATTCTCCATTTGTCTGTGATTTCATACACTATACCTGCTTGCCTGCTAGCTCCTAACTTCCACCTTCTTGCCTTCGGTTTCCTGACGTCCTCCACATGTCAACGGTTTCTTCTACTTCCTGCTTGCCTGCGGTTTCCTGATATTCTCTGCCAGCCAGTGACTTCATACATTTTACATGCTTGCCTGCGGTTTCCTGCACTCCACCTTCTTGCTTTCGGTTTCCTAATAATCCTCCATGTGCCAGCAGTTTCCTGCACTCCCTGCTTGCCTGTGCTTTCCTGATGTTCTTCACCTATCTACAATTCCCAGCATTCCACTTGTTTACCTACAGTTTCCAGTCCCTCTACTTACTAACCTGCTGCACAGATGCCTGTGGCCATGTGCCCACCTGGACCTTGGGTTTAGAGGATCCACCTCACCCAGTGAGCCCATTGAACTTCTCGTAAGAGAAAAGGGGTTACCCAAAATGGTCACCTATTCAATATTTAGTAACACCCCTTTAACAACACTTAGGCACCAATTCATTAAGAATAGCATTTTATATGGCAGTCTTAATAAAGTGAAAACTAGAATAAGATGCACCAAATTTGCTAAAAGACATCCGCCTCTCTAATGAATTTGGTGCATCTTTCAACTGTTCTGCGCCACCAACAAATGTTTTCCAGGCAGGGGTCAGCATACATTTCTGTTGTAATTTAAGCTACTTTTCTTTTATAAATATGAAGAATATGTTAGGCACTCTTGGCCATACCTCATCCCACCTTAGCTCTGCCTAATCCTCAAAAAGTTAGCGGAACTGGTGTAAAAATTTCAAAAGTGGTACATTTTTCCATAGCTTCAAGTTGCCCAAAAAACTTGAGATATTTCAAGCAATTTTATGCCATAATTCTGGCAAAACTGCTTCATGAATCGGCCCATTAAGTTCATGTCAAAAATTAAAAGCTCTAACCATGGCCCCCGATTCATCAAGATGGTGACTGCTGGCTGCTATTTTGGGGGGTAATAAATAATTTTAAAAAAAAACTGCTTGGGACCAATCTATTCTTGAGAATCAGCCATGATAAAGCTGACAGCTGAGGGATGCAGCCCGCAGCTGTCAGTTTTGTCATGCTGGTTATCAAAAATAGAGGTGAACCCATGAAAGTTCTTTTCATTATTTATTTATAGCGCAGATGCCAGCTGAAAAATTTCCCATCATTTGCCGCCTGCTCTCGCTGTTATTAGTGGCAGCAAGTGTAGGCTGATGGAAGTAGTAATCCCATCAGCTATCACTTGTGACCGAAGGTAAAATTTTTACCACCTGTCATCTGACATTGTGGGAGCCACAGCACTCTGGCCAATGGTAATAATCTTACCGCTGATCAGAGACACCGGTGTTTCTCGCGCTGTCAAGCAGATGACAGCGCGTGAAACACCAGATGTTCAGGGCGCCAAACCCAAACAGTAACATGGACTTCATGGAAAAGTCCGTGTTCGGGGTCAATGCCCGAACATTAGGTGTACGGACCTCAAACTTTACTGTTCAGGTTCAACCATCTCTGATCAGGACTATAGCTTTTATCTACAAAACAAATTAAAATGTTTTTCATTCTTTTGTTCTTTATTTTGTGATTTTTTTTTAAAAAACATTTTTATGATACTTTTATCACTTTTTTAGTTAGTCCCTCTATAGGTGTTTAACTTTTCTTTTACTCTTCGCCACGACAGCACCCACTTGGAGAGAGGGATCCGCCCATAGGAACAGGAAACCTACAGAGATAAAAGAGGGCGGTCCGCCTCTCCTCCTCAGTTGGTTTCCTGTTCCTATCGGAACCACAGGATCTCTACAGAAGACATACCTGGGCCAAGGAACCGCCTGTGCAGTGTCCGTGCGAACGGCAGGGGTTCCGGTCCAGAAGCAGCGTCGGGGGAGTGCTGGAATCCGGCTCCCCCCTCGTCTGAGACGGCAGCGTAAAAGAAACACCGGTACCGGGTGGAGCCGACCGGGGGTTTTCTTATGGATACACGTCACCGGGATCTTGGAGGCAACCATCCCGGTCCGTGTGGGAGTGCGGAGCCGAGATAGAGAGGCTATCTCTGGCGTTCTGAAAACAGGTACAGCGAGGACGCAGGTACTGCGCTGTGAGGAGGTAAGGAGGAACTTCCGGGTTACCGGAGGTTCCTCAGCGTACAGCGCATGCGCGGTCTTTCGCAGCCGCGCGATACCAGCAAAGGAGCACTCCCCGCCCCCTCCAAAAAAAAAAAAAAAGGGATGTGATTTAGTATAGCGGCGCCGGACGGTGTTTCCAGGCCGGGCGCAGGCTAAATGAATGCACCGGAAGCAGGTGCACCTGGGAGGGGGAGGTACCAGGTACTGAAGGGTGGCATAAAAAACCGAGGGGGATAATGATAGAGCGTGCAGACATGTCTTCCCCAAGACAGGACACGCATCCCCAAGCAGGTGATACGGCAGCAGCGGAACAGCGAGGCTCCTCGGATAGGAGCCACAGAAGTCATGCCAAAAGAACCCCTTCTCAGCCTCCTGAACCGGTACCTACAGCTTCTCTGGGTGAGTGGATGACTCTCTGCCTATCAAGCTGTTAAAGAACCTCTCTCTCTCTCTCTCTCCCTCTCTCTCTCCTCCGCCATGTCCATCATAGGCTAAAAGGAAGGAAAAATCAAAAAACAAGGAATGTGCCCTCTGTACACGTCCTTTACCGGACTCTTATACAAAGAGGCTGTGCAAAAAGTGCATTTCTGAAAATACAAAACAGACTTCAACATCAGCCACAGATATTAGGGCTATTATAAGGGAGGAACTACAAGCCCTAACCCAGTCAAGCGGTATATCCAAAAAACCTAAGGCTAACCAACGGCAGTTAGCTTAGATACAGATGAAGACGAAGCAGTAGTCTCTGACAGCTCCAATACGTCTACATCATCCTCTTCCTCTGATATGGAGGGTCGTTCATGTTTTCCGTTAGAGAACATGGACAACTTGGTGAAATCTGTAAGAAACACCATGGGTTGCACAGACACTAAGGAGCCGCAAACGACCCAAGAGATTATGTTTGCGGGATTGACAGATAGGAGGAAGAGGGTTTTTCCCGTTATACCGGCAATAAAGGCCTTAGTCAAAAACGAATGGGAGAAGCAGGATCAGAGAGGTTATCTTCCCTCGGCTTCAAAAAGAAGGTATCCCTTTAGCGACGAGGAATTGTTAAAGTGGTCTAAGGTCCCGAAGGTCGACGCGGCAGTTGCCTCAGCCTCAAAACAGTCGGCCTTACCAGTAGAAGACGCAGGGATTCTAAAAGACCCACTGGACCGGAAAGCGGAGGCCTCACTTAAGAGAGCATGGGAGGCAGCCACGGGCACGTTTAAGCCGGCAATAGCCAGTACGTGCACAGCTCGCTCTATGCTGGTCTGGATTGATCAGCTAGACCAACAAGTTGAACAAAAAGTCTCCAGAGACAAGCTTCGAGCAGCCATACCACTGATTCGTGGCGCAGCGGCATACATAGACGCATCAGCCGATTCACTATGCATGGCAGCCAGAACAGCAGGCTTGCTTAATAACGCCAGACGAAGCCTATGGCTTAAAAGCTGGAGAAGTGACACCCAATCCAAGGCAAAGCTCTGTGCCATACCTTGTGAGGGTGAGTTTTTGTTTGGAAAAGCGTTGGACGAAATCCTTGCTAAAGCAAAAGAAAGGAAAAAAGGGTTCCCTAACCCCTCTCTCCCATTTTATAGGAGAGCGTTCAGAAGACGACCATTTGGTAGGGGAAGAACAACAGAAAATCAGAACCGCTGGGCCACGAAAGAAGGGAAAGGAAAAGGTGCTATGTTTAGGGGATCCTCCTTCCGCAGAGATCGGACCTAGAGAACCAGTCCCTCCAGTGGGAGGGAGACTAAAAATTTTCCTTCAGGAATGGGAGAAAATCACGACCAGCCCTTGGGTCCTGAGCATTATTAGAGAAGGACTAAAATTAAATTTCCATCATGTGCCCCGTAACTCAGTCATTGTAACATCCCTTAACTCCCCAGTCCAACAGCGGGCCTTAGAGACTGAAATTTTCAGTCTTCTGGATAAAAAAGTCTTGGTCCAGGTGCCAAAAGGACAGGAAGGGAGAGGATTTTACTCCCCTCTCTTTCTGATACCTAAACCCGATGGCTCCTTCAGGACGATAATTAACCTGAAGAAACTGAATACCTTTATAACAAATCATAGATTTAAGATGGAGTCTATTAGATCCGCAATTAAGCTCCTCTTTCCCAATTGTATGATGGCAGGCCTGGATCTGAAAGATGCCTATTATCATCTTCCCATCCATTACAGATTTCAGAAATACCTCAGAGTGGCAGTCTTCCTCGAGGGCACCATAAAACACCTTCAGTTCACAGCCATGCCATTCGGCCTTTCCATCGCTCCAAGAGTCTTTACAAAGGTGATGCTGGAAGTAATGGCCTTCTTACGCCAAAAGGACACGCTGATAGTACCCTATTTGGATGATTTTTTGATAATAGGTAACTCAACTAAACAATGTAATGAATGAGTGGCTGATGCAATCTTATCCCTACAGGCTCTCGGTTGGGTAATAAATTTCAAGAAATCCAGAATCGAACCACAATCAGTTCAGTCCTTCCTGGGTCTTCAGCTAGACTCCATAAGCCAAAAATGTCTGCTACCACAGGTAAAGATTACAACAATTAAAACGAAGGTCAGATTAGCGATAAACGAACCACACATGTCGTTAAGAGACGCAATGTCCCTTCTGGGGTCCCTTACTTCCTGCATCCCGGCGGTTCGGTGGGCCCAATTCCATACAAGAGATTTACAGCATCAAATCCTCTCGGAGGAGATTCAGGACCAGGGGAATTTAAATAAAAAGATCACTTTATCTCAGATAGTCCTAACCTCCCTAACATGGTGGCTAGACGATAATAACTTATCGGGAGGAGTACCATGGGTAGTAACACCCTCCCGTATAATTACTACTGACGCCAGCCCCACAGGATGGGGAGCCCACATGGGAAGCACCTTCACCCAAGGCTTATGGGATATAAGGGAAGAGCACGATTCATCAAACTTGAAAGAGTTAAAAGCAGTGGGTCATGCATTATATCATTTTCTCCCACAGTTACAAGGAGAGAACGTAAGAATCCTGTCAGACAACACCACAGTGGTCGCATATCTGAACAGGCAAGGCGGGACTCGATCAGTCGCATTAATGTCTTCCGCAAGGAAGATCTTGTCCTTAGCCGAAAAACATTTTTAGTCTCTCTCAGCCCTCCACATAAGAGGAGAAGACAATGTGGAAGCGGATTTTCTAAGTCGCCACACACTGCGGCAAGGAGAGTGGTGCCTGAGCCGGCAAATATTCACAAACATTGTGTCACTATGGGGCCTTCCCCAGATAGATCTCTTCGCCACCGGGAAAAACAAACAAGTGCGAAGATTCGCCTCTCTGAATGTAGCAGACAGGCCAGAAATCCTGGATGCCCTCCAGACCCCATGGCGGTTCAAACTGGCGTATGCCTTCCCCCCAATCATACTACTACCGCAGGTCATCAGGAAGATCAGGGCAGAGAAGGCACGAATAATCTTAATAGCACCATTCTGGCCCAGGAGACCGTGGTTTTCATGCCTGCGGGCAATGTCAGTGACCGACCCTTGGGTGCTTCCTTCAACCCCCAGGCTACTCTCGCAGGGGCCATTCTTCCATCCTCATGTGGACAATCTCCACTTGACGGCTTGGAACTTGAAAGGGAAATGTTAAGGGCAAGAGGTTTTTCGGAAGGGCTAGTCAACACTCTCCTACAAAGTCGGAAATTGTCTACAACAAAAATTTACACCAGGGTGTGGAGAAAATTCCTAGAGTTTCACACAGCCCCTGATTCCAGAGAGATTCCAATAACAGCAATTCTAGAATTTCTACAAAGGGGAAAAAAATTTAGGACTATCTGTTAACACTCTAAAAGTCCAGGTGTCAGCTCTAGGGACCCTCTATAGTTATAATGTGGCAGGTAATAGATGGATTACCAGATTTATCTCGGCCTGTGAGCGGAGCGAACCGGTACACATACCTAGGGTCCCTCCTTGGGACTTGAATTTGGTGCTGGAGGCCCTTACACGTGCTCCGTTTGAACCATTAGATTCAATATCCCTTAAACACCTATCTCTCAAAACAGTACTGCTAGTTGCACTAACCTCAGCCAGAAGGGTTAGCGACATACAAGCACTATCGATAGAACCCCCTTTCCTATTAACATTCCAGGATCAGCTAATATTAAAACCAGACCCCTCATACTTACCAAAAGTAGCAGGGAAGTTCCATAGATCACAAGAGATCCACCTCCCCTCATTTTTTAATAACCCTTCTACTCCAGAGGAAGAGAAATTTCATACGCTAGATGTTAGAAGAGCAGTATTACAATACATCGAGAGATCTAGCAGCTGGAGGAAGAGTAGGGCTCTATTTCCTTCCAGGGCCAAAAGAAGGGATATGAGGTCACAAAGGGTACCCTGTCACGATGGATCAGAGATGCGATCAGCCTAGCATACTTCGCAAGCAATGAAGATCCCCTGGAAGGTATCAAGGCACACTCCACCAGAGCAATGGCTTCTTCTTGGGCAGAGAGGGGAGACGTCGCAATCGAGTCTATATGTAAGGCTGCTACTTGGTCAACACCCTCTACCTTTTATAACCACTATAGACTGGCGTTATCATGCTCATCCGACCTAACCTTTGGTAGAGCGGTCCTCAGCACGGTGGTCCCTCCCAGGTGAAGGTCTCTGAAAATCTCTCCAAGTGGGTGCTGTCGTGGCGAAGAGTAAAAATCCGGATTACTTACCGGTAATGCTCTTTTAATGAGTCCACGACAGCACCCGTTCACTAACCCTCCCTAGAAGTTAACTAATATATATATATTATATATATATAATATATATATATATATATATATATATATATATATATATATATATATATATATATATATATATATATATATATACACACACACCATCTTAGTTATAGAAATACAATGAACATATAGAATAATATAATGGCCTAATAATTGGCGGTCCTCCGGGTACTCTGAAATCCAACTGAGTAGGAGAGGCGGACCGCCCTCTTTTATCTCTGTAGGTTTCCTGTTCCTATGGGCGGATCCCTCTCTCCAAGTGGGTGCTGTCGTGGACTCATTAAAAGAGCATTACCGGTAAGTAATCCGACTTATTCTGATCGCTGGTGAGATGTATTGCAATGCATTAAACCTGACAGAGGCTTCTTACACAGTGCTCCGAGTATGGCCTAAGCAGGACTTCATAGCTAACAGATCAGGAGGTCATCATGTGACCTCCTGCTGTCACGGCAACCATCACCCCTCCCTCCACGATAATGACACAGGGGCGCTGATCGGAGCTACCTCCCTCTCCTTGCCTTCCAAGTGATGCACTAGCTATTGATCTCAGTATTTAAGGGATTAAATAGCCCAAGATGGTGCAGGTACCACTCCTGCAAATGACAGCTGGGTTTTGCCAGGAAGAAAAGGTACATCCATTTGCTGTAACGCACTACAAAATAGTATGCACCAGTAAGTCAAATGTGGGGAAGGGGTTAATTAAGTTTGTGATATGAAAAAAAAAGTAAAAATACTTCTAGGACAAAAAATGATTAAAACAGTTCATTTTCTGATGATAGATTCCACTTAAGAGCAGCATAATTTAGGGGTAGAGACCCAGTTTTGATACAATCACTCTTTTGTCTGCTGCAGATCTAGCAGTTCTCGAATGCTGAGCTTTTTATAACTCCGTCTGTGTACACTGTGTATAGGCAGAAAGCTGCCAAACAATGGTGGGGTAATACAAAGCTAATGAATATGGAGGACTACCTGGCAGTAGGTTTACTACTCCTCTAGTGATAATCTCATGCTGATAAAATCATTGTTTTATCAAAACTACAGCAAGCAGCCCAGTAAGTGATACATCACAAGAACCAGCATCACTGCCTATGTATTATGCTGCTCTCAGATTAGATGGCATCAATCTGGTGACAGATCCTCATTAAAAAAACAATACTTACTAGATTGATCCCTTGTCGCTCCAGTTCTGAGGATGCTTAGGTTAACAATTTATAGTTCCTGGTCCTGTCGGGAAAAATCTTGCTTAGCCAATCAGTGGATGAGAAGTGTCCATGCTGCATCCAGTGATTGGCTGAGAGGACATTTCTTATTATTTCTTAGGTGTCAATATGGGTCTAGATATAAATAATCCAACATATTCTCTGTCAATAGTGGAATCATTTTATTTTTTTTTTTACTTTAAATATTTTTACTGTGTTTTAACAACAAGGATATGAAAAAAAGCTTTCAGAATATGTTCAATAATGATAATAAAAAGTTAACGGCTGTTAATATTCAGTTGTCATTAAACATTAGAATATAATAATCAGCTTGATGAGGTATTAATATATGCTCTTACATGAATCAAATAGTTATCTGTGAGATAGAGCAATGCAAAGAAGAAAGGAGGGTGGAAAGAGAAAGAATGGGAAGGAATGGGAGGTGGAGGGGGACTAAGCAAATAAAAACTTGAACCAAGTTTTTTAAAGTGTACCTCCAGTGGAGACATTCCAAAAGATAAGATGTGTGCACAAAAATATTTTTTTCTAAATAACTTTCACTGCAGCGTCTGTTTCTAACTGACATCGTGGACGGGTTGTGGTCCAAAATGTTTATACTTATGTCCTGATCTGGCTCCTAGGTTCTAATATGCAATACGGTAGCCAGCACTTTTCAGTGTACTCTAAAGCTCCCCATACACTTTAGATAGCTGTCGGATGAACGATGGTTTGACCAAATAGTTTGGCTGGCAGTTATCTTGCCCGACTCTTCCATACAAAGTAATTCTCGCTCTGCAAAGCGCTCTTAGGTTTTCTATGAGAGAGCCCTGCCAGACATCTCTGATGGAGGCTTATCTCTAGAGAAAAAAAAAAAGATTGCTCATCCAAAAGTGGATATAGGTGATACTTAACTCCCCCAACAGTCATCTGGTATGTGCCCCCATACATGTTAGACTGTTGACCAAACCCATTGATATCAGAAAACATGGCTGATATTAGTCTAATGTGTTTGGGAGCCTTGTGGTCTTCAAGTAACCACCAATATAGTGTGAGAAAAGCTACTTTTTACTTGGCTGTGAGAGGGACTCTAAAATTCTGTATTTATGGAACTGTCACAGCTAGATGGTTACTGTACTTCGCTATCTCTAGTAGTCCTGCAGTTCTCATGAACATTGGGGTTCCCAGTAGGGATGAGCGACTATACTCGTTAGGATTCGGTACTCGACGAGTAATGAGGTACTCAAATCCAAGCGAGTAAATTTCACTACTCGCCTCACAATATTCGGATCTCCCGCTCAGCATGTGTTAGCCAATCACAGTAAAGCCGCCGCCTTCTTTGTTGTGGCATAACTGTGATTGGCTGGCCGTGCAGTGTCACTGGATCGCTGGAGCCCCTGGAGAGCAGTCGCATCAGCTCCACGGGAGATCGACGTGGACCCTCGTAATTAATGGGATTAGGGCGGAAAGGTGAGTATAGGTTGCTTTATTATTTTAATTTTTTTACAGGTGATTGATGGCTTTGGTGAATTAGGTGTGTGCGGTGAGTTATGTGTATGTACTGTACGTTATATATTTTATGTTCTGTATGTCTTTTTTTTTTTTTACATTCACCACATTAGCCGGATGATGGGTATACTACTGTAGTGGGCATAGCCGGATGGGACAAGTAGTCCCTTCGGACGATGCCCGCACAGGCCACACAGGCCGCACAGAACTGGTACAGCCCGCACAGGCCCCACATAGAGCCCGCACACAGCCCAGCACAGGCCCCGCACAGAGTCCGCACACAACCCGGCACAGGCCCCGCACAGCCTGGCACAGGCCCACACAGCCCGGCACAGGCCCTGCACAGCCCGGCACAGGCCCTGCACAGCCCGGCACAGGCCCTGCACAGCCACAGCCCGGCACAAGCCCACACAGGCCCCGCACAGCACCGGCAGAGGCAGGCACAGCAGTACACAGGTCCGGCAGAGCCCGACACAGCCCCGCACACACAGACACAGCCCCACAGACCCCCGCACACATTCTCCACGCACACAGTCTCTGGCCACACACATTCTCCGCCCACACACATTCTCTGCCCACTACTCGCATTTCCCATAGACATACATTGGACTCACTACTCATTATGAGTACCCGAGTATTAGGAGCTACTTGCAAGTCCAAGTATTTCACTACTCGCTCATCCCTAGTTCCCAGCCATCAGCAAGTTGTAACCTATCACCTCAAAATATAGCAATTTGACCATTTTGGAATAACCATTTGAAGAGAGTCTATTACCTATATTATTTCCAGTATTCTAAACTAGAAACATTTTTTTTATGACTATATATTTCTTATTCTATTTTCTGTACATAGTAAAGCCTGAAAAAGTCTCATGCTACTTGCAACCAAACATTTACCATGTCTAAATAATTGGAGACTATTTTGTTGCGGTTATATTATTTTGTATGTCATCATATGACCACATTGACAATCATCAGATGCAATGTGGTAATGCCACATTGTAAAGGTGCATTTACCATACATTGAAATATTAGCAAGAATTCCTAGTAAAGCTTGTTTCATAATAATCTTGTGTTGCAACCAGTCTGCTGATTATCCATCGAAGAAGCAAAATGATCATTCATTGGGAGAAATACTCCTTTGGTCTTCATAAAAGAACATCATTCTTGGCAACATGTCATCCTATATAAACAGCATTCGCTATGCAGAGAAAAATGGCAGGTTATGAGCGCTGAAAGATCTATTGCATATCATTCGGTGTGCATCAGAAGTGTGGTCTGCCCATGTAATCTGGCAAGTAAAGAACTGACGATCAGCAAACAAGCTGCTGATCGGCGGTCACTTAGTGCTGCCGATTGAAAAGTGAAAATGCAAATTAATTTTGGAAATGTGTAGCCCTGGCCTTAATAGACATCTCATAGCTCCCTTAGCATATCTATATCTCCTATCTCCACGTCATGTTTGTGGCACGGTGCTAGTCATAAACTTTAGACTCCACTCCCTAGGGTTTCCTGTATAAAGGGAGTTTATTACTTCAGTACTTGCTATAGATAATATCTGCAACAAATAAATCATCAATAAAACTAAGTGGAAACAGACTTTGGACTTGAATTTGTATCACAAGGCAGATCTTAGTGGCATCAAGAATTATTTTGTTCTATCTACCAGATGGAAGTTCGGAATAACACAGGACGCAATTAATGCCCAATTACAAGTAAGAAGTGGGATCTTCATCTGCTATCCTCTAGAGGAATTGTCTAATATGTCCAGAAGGTGTTAATTTTATGGTCCAGCAGCTAAAAAGACATGATCCTCATGTGCACGGGAGTTGACAGCTCATCTCATTAATAGAAGACATATATGAATTGCACAAATCTGTGGTTGATTCCAACCAGATGAGATGCAGACATAATGAAGTTCATCACCTGATCCCAGCCAACCAGCCAGCTGCACACGTTCTGTATAGGTCCCTTGAGATGATCTGATACCAGGGAAGGTTTTTTGTTACACTTAAGGCCAGCGTTGGAGAATCTAAAATATCTTGATACAGAGAAATAATTCCAAAATCAACAATGTATATCTAGCGCAACTTTCATATTTTTTACTGATATATTTGTAATTGTATTGTAAAACCTCACATAAGCTAGACCCTCCATTTATAACTATACCTAGAGGTGGTGCCCATAAATCAACACATGCAAAAAACACCACTCCACAAGATACAGGAGACTATGGATATATTTCAGATCTAGTGTTCTATTACTATTAGACTACACATGGATTTCACTGGTCAAATAGCCATCTAATATCATCTGTTGTTAGAATAATTAGAGTAAAATGTTAATCAATGACCCCAGACTCACCAATCTTAAATGGCACAAACCTTGAGTCAAAATTTTATTTAGAGGCTGTGTGATCAATTGGAAATGGCTGTGCTTGTAAGTGACCCTCTTACACCCAACTCCATTTTTTCCAGCACGTCCCTTCCCAAATATTGCATAAAGCAGTGGGAAAAGTTGGAGACAGTGGGAACTAAGCTATGCAGAAGAGACAAAGATAACAAATATATTAATTGACATGGTCTTGTCTACATCAGGTGGAGTGTAGTGGGGTGTGTGTATGACAGAGCTAAGATCTGCTACCTTGAAGTTGTTGTTCATTTTGGAAAATTCTTACTTGTTAAAACAGCCCTATGACAATTAGCGGATCACAAAGTGATACTGCTAAATATTCACCCAAAAAGAAATAAAGTGTTACACAATGTTCCCACAAACAACCCATTGATTTAAATAATGCAGGGCATGATAGATTCTCCAGAGAGAGAGACCCTCTTTGTAATGGTGCTCCAATCTGGGCAACAGATGAACATCCTGAGGATTCTCCTCTATTACAAGGATTTCAGTAAAAGTGCACAGTATCATATGAGTTTTAAAGTAGGCAACTTCTTTAACAGACACAAATATCTAAAGGATTTATTCATATTTCAGCAGTGTACTGTATGCTACAAAACATTAGAGAAAGAAGAAACGCGAAACGTGCGTTGGGGCTGCGTGGTCTGTTTGCACTTAGGACTTATATGGGTAAGATCCATTCTGATGGCAATATTACAATTTATTGACCTACAGTGATTTTTTGTATCCCAAATACAAGTGTTATATGAGTGGCAGCTTCTGTTTTATGATATCTACTCATTTGATGATTTTTAGTATTGTTGCCATTCTGTAGTGGGACTGTAATTGTGTAATATTTATGGGTGTCCATTAGGGGTTAATTTACCAGACCACAAATGATTTGTATGTGCTTTAGACCTTGTACTGTTCGTGTCTTTCACTTTTTGATTCTTTGGTCCATTTAATTATTTTGTTGAATATCATATTGTGGTATAAATTTAAATAAAATCTTTTTGATATTTTAAAACGGGTATTTTCTACTCCCTTTTTCTGTGCATATAAAACATTACAGAAGTACAGCATGCCACCTTCAAGATAATATGTTGTACTTCATATCTACAGTATAAAGTTAAATGATTTGATCACACTAACTGAAGAATCTGACTTCTGACTGGAGTGGCTGTCAATAATGTCAATAATGCACACTGCCACTCCATTCATTCTCTATCAGACTGATGGAGACAGCTCAGTAATGTAGTCTGCTATCTCTGGTAGCCCCAAAGGGAATGAACTGAGAGACAGTCAGCATGCTCCATTCAAGTGGAGGACTTTAGCTTCCCTGTTGTAGTAGTCAATATGGGTCTCATCTGTTGGACCCCCCATAAATCTAGTAGTGATCACCTATAATGTAGGTAACTTCACTTGAACACTCTTTTAAAGGGAACGTTTCATCAAGTTAGGCTGATATGAGATGCCTTCACTGCCTTTCAGGGCTGATATACAGCATTCTATAATGCTGTAGGTAAGCCTCCAACCCAACCTGTAAGAGAAGAAAAATAACTTTTATTAAACTCACCTGCGGAGTGGTCTGGTCCGAGGGGTGTTGCAGGTCTTGGTCTGATGCCTCCCATCTTCTTGCAAAGCCGCCCTCCTCTTCGTTTGTGTGGATGACGCGTCCCTGCATCATCCACACAGTCTGCTCAGCATCTCGCTCCTGCGCAGATGCCCTGTTGATGGCAGAGAAGAGCACTGCAGTGCGCAGGAGCCGGGAAAGGTCAGAGAGGCCCAGCGCCTGCGCACTGCAGTACTTTACTCTACCCTCAACAGGGCAGATAAGTAAGTCTATGCAGGAGCGCGATACAGAGGAGATTTGCAGGGACGCATCATCCACACGAACCAAGAAGAGGACGGCATCGCAAGAAGATGGGAGGCGCCAGACCAGGAAGAGCGAAACACCTCGGACCTGACCATCCCTCAAGTGAGTATAATAAAAGCACTTTTACTTTTCTTATTTGTCGAGTTGGGGGCTTATCTACAGCATTATAGAATGCAGTATATAAGTTCTGAAAGGCGGTGGCTGTAACTCGCATTGGCCAAACCTGGTGACAGGTTCCATTTAAAGGGTTTGCTCTCTTTAAAATATAATTTGTCACTTGCATCATTGTGGTTTTTTTTAAAGAAACAGACCACACTGTACTCATCCTTTTTGGGTCCACCGGCGAGTTTCCAACACTGCTCTCTGTATGTAGCACTTCCTGCAGCACTGATGTCATGCTTACAGGTCAGTGGCTCTGAGCAGCAGCGGGGTCTCGCCAGTGGACGTGGGAAGGTGAGTTCTTAAAAACAAAATTCTGCAAGGGAATAACTATATTTGAAAGAGAACAATGCCTTTAAAGATGGAGACCTTGGGTTACTCATACTTTACCTAGTTCTAGGGATAACACTCTTGTACAAAGAAGTCATTGTGGCTACCAAGCTCTTATTGCTCAAAATAATACTCGCGTGGAGATCTTACTATAGCTTAGTTCACATGTTGCTGCCTACTTTGTTTCCTCCAAAAGGTTCGCAATGAGGACAAAAACATTTGGGTTCCTTTGAAGAAAATGCTCCATTCTATCAATAAATTAGAAGGAAGTAAATCTGTCTTGTAAATGAGCATTTAAAGCTTGGAGTTCATCAGAAGGGGAGCACAGTACAATACAGTACATGGAGTGCAGTGAGCATGCTTAATATTGACTTTATTATATTATAGCTATTAACTACATCTGGATAACTCAATTAAACTTCATAATCAATGTAATATCTCTGAATATTTCACCACATAAGTTGAGTCTAATTTAGTTACAAAGACCGTCTTGCTTTGCAGCAGTAAGTTGGAAAAATGAGACAATCAGACTTAATAGCTGCATCAGGCACGGCGGCCATCATGATGACAAATACAGGAATTAGAGGAAACGTTTAGTAGCAAGAGCAAATCACTGAGAGTACACTTTGCTTAACGTTCTCTCTTTCTTTTATGGGAAATGTTAATCTTTGTTTTGTTAACTTCATACCTCGCTGATGTGTTTCTACGACATAACAATCCCAATCTAATGGATTTCCACTGAGTAGATTGTGGATATTAGATCACATGCTTAAGGACACAGCCAATTTTCAGTTCTGCGTTTTCACTTTATTCCTCCCCTTCTTCTAAGAACCAAAACATTTTTATGATTCAATAAATTGAAAAATAGTCTTACGAGAGCTTGTTTTTTGTGGGATGAGTTGGAATTTTGAATCATAGAATCAAAGAATCGTAGAGTTGGAAGGGACCTCCTGGGCCATCTGGTCCAACCCCCTGCTCAAAGCAGGATTCGCTAAATCATCCCAGTCAGATGTCTGTCCAGCCTCTGTTTGAAGACTTCCATTGAAGGAGAACTCACCACTTCTCGTGGCAGCCTGTTCCACTCATTGCTCACTCTGTCAAAAAGTTTTTTCTAATATCTAATCTGTGTCTCCTCCCATTCAGTTTCATCCCATTGCTTCTAGTCTTTCCTTGTGCAAATGAGAATAAAGTTGATCCTTCTACAATGTGACAGCCCTTTAGATATTTGTAGACAGCTATTAAGTCTCCTCTCAGTCTTCTCTTTTGCAAACTAAACTTTCCCAAATCCTGCAACCTTTCCTCATAAGACAGGGTTTGCAGACCGGTCACCATTCTGGTCGCTCTTTTCTGAACTTGCTCCAGTTTGTTGATGTCTTTTTTAAAATGTGGTGCCCAAAACTGGACACAATATTCCAGATGAGGTCTGACCAAAGAGGAGTAGAGGGAAATAATGACTTCACGTGATCTAGACTGTATGCTTCTGTTAATACATCCTAGAATTGCATTTGCCTTTTTTGCTGCTGCATCACACTGTTGACTCATATTCAGTCTGTGGTCTATTAGTATACCCAAGTCTTTTTCACATGTGCTGTCACTTAGCCCTATTCCTCCCATTCTGTATATGCTTTTTTCATTTTTATTGCCCAGATGTAGTACTTTGCATTTCTCCATGTTAAAATCCATTCTGTTAGTTGCTGCCCACTTCTCCAGTTTATTTATATCTTTTTGAATCCTCTCTCTCTCTCTCTCTCTTTTCTCTAGTATTAGCTATCCCTCCTAGCTTTGTGTCATCAGCAAATTTAATCAGTGTCATGACGCCATTGACTTTACCATACGATGTATTGAAAAATGAAAAGAAAACTTGAAGTAGGGTTAATTTAGTCAGCATTTTCCAAGATTCATAACTTTTTTATTTTTACTCAGTTGGATCTATTTCAGGGCTTTTTTGTTTGCTGAGTTGTAGGTTGTAATCACAGATTGAGAGAGCCTATCGGCGCTTAAATAGTCGTGCCACTAGGATGGCATAATTTAAATGCCACTGTCAACGAATGACCATGGAATTTATTCAGTTAAATACTAGCAGTAAAAGCAAGCCTCAGTAATTGCTAATAGCGTAAGGAGATGGACTGTCCAACACTAGGTCCTGGAAAACCAATGTCACTGATTACATTCAGCCTGCGCAAACACAGCACAAGTCCACCCAGCCAGAACTCACACCTTCATGTAATGTGTAAGGGGTGCAAGAGACAAGTACATTAGAATGAGATGCTGGCTATATAACACTGCAGGCAGCAGCCATCTATTAAGTGAGCTCAACCCTCAACAACCTCCATACATCCACACCCATTGCATGATGAATACAAAAGTCATAGAGTGTGAAGGAGTGAATAAGATTCTTGATGAGTTCACACTATAGATCTTCCTCCAACATTTAAAAATAGCCATAGGTAAATTAGACATTAGTTACAGTTACATAGGTTACAGTTACATAGTTCCATCAAGTTCAAGTTTTTGTAGGGAAAATGGACTGACTCGTGTAGTACTGAGTTTTGGCCACTAGAGGGAGACACAGGACAGTGAGAAAAGGACATAACAGCAGCTGAAGCTAGGAAAAGCAGAGTCATGGTGGGTGGAGGAAAGGGAATAAAAGGAGGGAAAGTCCCAAGGAGACAGGAGACAGTCGGGGCTGGCCCTGACAGGACAGCCGCAGAACAAAGGAAGCCTGGGGTACCGAACAGACGGACTAAACCAGGGGAAGTGCTGTGGAAGTGGGCCTAAGGCAGGTACAGTGAAAGAACCTCCTTCACCCAGTGAGTTGTGAGGACAAAGTGTATAGGATTAACTAGACTGACAAACCACCAAACAGCAGAGTGGGAAACAAAGGATCAATAGGAAGGAGAAGCCAAATGGGAGAGGATGAGGATAAACTTGCAAACCACGCAGAAATTTACTTAACATTTATCCAACTGCCTACTCCAAACACTGAACTTCTCCTTCAACACCAAACCAGAAAGTTTGAAGTGAACTATCACTGGAAATTACCAAGTGCCAGAGCCAAGCTGAGTGGCCAAACACAGAACAGCTGAGACAATTCAGTATGGAGAGCACCACGAGATCAACTGAACTGATTAAATATTGCAAGGAAAAACCTGCTGTCATGGTTCCACCCCTCAGTGTGCCTGGCATGCAGTTACTGACAGCTCAGCCATCCAATGTGGTACAGGGTCATGCTGAAAAAAAATGGAAATTTTGTGAAAATTTTGAACATTTCACAAATTTCAAACTTCTTATTTTTTATGCCCTTAAATCAGAGAGTCATATCACACAAAATAGTTAATAAATATCATTTCCCACATGTCTGCTTTACATCAGCACAATTTTGGAAACATAATTTATTTGTTAGGAAGTTATAAGGGTTAAAAGTTGCTTTTACAACAAAATTTGGAAAACCATAGTTCTTAGGGACCACCTCACACTTGAAGTTACTTTGAGGGGCCTATATGACAGAAAATACCCAAAAATGACACTATTCTGAAAACTGCAGCCCTCAAGGAACTCAAAACCACATTCAAGAAGTTTATTAACCCTTCAGGTGCTTCACAGGAATTTTGGAATGTGGAAGGAAAAAATAAACATTTACTTTTCTTTCACAAAAATTTTCCTTTAGACCTTATTTTGTTTTACTTTCACAAGGGTAACAAGAAAAAATGGACCATACATTTTCTTGTGCAATTTCTCCTGAAAATCGCCATAACACCTCAGCAGTGCCACAGGCTGATTGCCTCCATGCCACAATGCATTTATGCAGTAATTGATGCAAAATACATTTCAGTAGGCCAACATTTCGGATTATAAAATAATTTTTTCAAGCTGGTGTTATAAAGTATTCTAATTTACTGAGATAATGACTTTTGGGTTTTTATTGGCTGAAAGCCATAATCTTCAACATTAACAGAAATACTTGAAATAGATCACTCTGTTTGTAATGACTCTATATAATATATGAGTTTCACTTTTTGTATTGAAGAACTGAAATAAATTAACTTTTTGATGATATTCTAATTTTGTGTGATGCACCCGTAGTTTGCAGATTCCATATAAAGAGCCCCTAAGTGCTAGAAAAGCAGAATCCCCACCTTCAAATGACCCCATTTTGGAAATTATAACCCTTTGGGAATTTATCTACAGATGTAGTGACGATTTTGACTCCATGGGTATTTTCCAGAAACAGGCAGTAGTGGATGTTGCTGAGTGAAAATTGCAAACTACCGTTGTAGTGACCAGTAGATTGTGCCCAGCTCATGCTTCTGGTGACATGCACCTCAAAATTAGGCAGGCTCTCATCACTACAGAAATGCCAAACATGTGGGCACTAAATGTAGTTTAGGCACACTGGGGCTCAGAAGGGAAGGCGTGCATTCAGATTTGGGAGCAGAGAATTTGCTGAATTTCTTTTGGGGAGCAAGGAGCCATTTAGCTTTTACAGAGCCTTTGTGTTACCAGTAACATGGAAGCCCCCTATATTTCCATTAACAGATGATAGACCTGAGTGGAGACTTGCTTGCAAACATTTTTCTGGGTTGGTGGGAGGAAACCCATATTTTTGCGGAAGAGGGAGGTTGGTGGCATCCATATATCAGCCTCTGGGCCAGGTATATTGATGATATCTCGGTCTTCTGGTATGGCCCAGAGGCTGATTTTGATCATTTAATTGAGAATATCAATGCTATAGCCATTGGATTGAAGTTTACATCTGAACATCATGATCGGAGTATCAATTTTATGGATTTGATAACTACAAAGGAGGTAGATGGAAGCATCAGCACATGTACATATCGTAAGCCCATGGCTAGAAATAGCCTTTTGTCGTGGACCAGTCATCATCAAATCCCACTTAAAAGGGGGATTCCGAAGGGACAGTTTCTTCGGATCAGAAGAAACTGTTTTGACGTGGGGGTGAAAGGTTACCAGGATGAAAGGTTACCTGCGTAAGGTGCTTGATGGACCACTCAAGAAAGCTCTATCTATGGATAGGCAGTCCCTATTGTCAACAACAAAGAACAATTGGACAGAGGGGAATACCAACATGGTCAGGATGATTGGTACCTTTGATGCCCAAGCGGAGAGGGTTTATCAGATCTTTAAGAAGCATTGGAGTATCCTCCCAGCGGATCCAAACCTTAAGAATCTGACATCACCGATGCCAAGTATCGCGTACAGAAGAGGAAGGTCTATTGGTGACCGTCTGGTGCACAGCCTTTATCAGAGACCAGTGAAGGCGGACACCTGGTTAGATAGAAAATCCTACAGCTTCCTTAGATGTGGAAATTATTCTAAATGCGATATGATGTTTCAGTGCAAGAGAACCTATAGCATTAGGGATTTTGGTAATTGTAGATCTATGGGGTTGGTTTATAAGGCAACATGCACCTGCCCCATGGACTATATTGGCAAGACAACAAGTGAATTGAGGGTTAGGGTTGGTGAGCATTGGGTGATGCTAGAAACAAACGGGACACACCAATTGCTCGCCACTTGAATAATATCCACGGCGGACGCCTGGGTGAAATTAACTTCTGTATGATGGAGCTTATCAGTCCAAAAAGCAGAGGAGGAGATCTGGATAAGATCATCCTGAGGCGTGAAGCAGAGTAGATCTTCAGAATGCAGTCCCTTTCTCTCAAGGGTCTGAATGAATCCCTATCCTTCATCCGTTATATATAAAATATTATAGCCGAATCCATATAAATAATAATAATCTTTATTTTTATATAGCGCTAACATATTCCGCAGCGCTTTACAATTGGCACACATTATCATCACTGTCCCCAATGGGGCTCACAATCGAGAATCCCTATCAGTATGTCTTTGGAATGTGGGAGGAAACCGGAGTACCCGGAGGAAACCCATGCAAACACCGGGAGAACATACAAACTCCTTGCAGATGTTGTCCTATAGATTATATACTATTTATAGGTTCTATCCCTTCCTCAGGGAGATTCTCTATTTTGTGTTTTTGCCAAATGGTTTTTCCTGGGGGATCCTGATTAATAGCTGAGTTACTACATGTTTTTAAATGTTCTCTATTATGGGATGCTATTATATCATCTATATAGTTGTGCATCTTTAAAAACATTGTATCTAGAACTTCTTTGTCTAATCTTGTTTTTTTTGTATAAGAGTATTCTTTCCTGCATTAATACTCACTTAGCCAAGCAATTTAATCAATATAACCAGAACAGGAAGCGCCTGCATTCCAGGGTGGACCGCAGACATTGCTATAACAATCGACGCACATCATGGGAAGTGAGGACACGTGGTATCTGTTTGCGTTTCACATGTTGGAACGCATGCCCACCGCAACTACATCTGGTTTTTCGGGGGAAGCAGGAAATGACAACATCAGTATTACTGGCCAGATGTACAGTTGTGGCCAAAAGTATTGACACCCCTGCAATTCTGTGAGATTATACTCAGTTTCTTCCTGAAAATGATTGCAAACACAAATTCTTTGTTATTATTATCTTCATTTAATTTGTCTTAAATGAAAAAACACAAAAAGAATTGTCCTAAAGCCAAATTGGATATAATTCCACACCAAACATAAAAAAGAAGGTGGACAAAAGTATTGGCACTGTTCGAAAAATCATGTGATGCTTCTCTAATTTGTGCAATTAACAGCACCTGTAACTTACCTGTGGCACCAAACAGGTGTTGGCAATAACTAAATCACACTTGAAGCCAGTTGACATGGATTAAAGTTGACTCAATCTCTGTCCTGTGTCCTTGTGTGTACCACATTGAGCATGGAGAAAAGAAAGAAGACCAAAGAACTGTCCAAGGACTTGAGAAACCAAATTGTGAGGAAGCATGAGCAAACTCAAGGCTACAAGTCCATCTCCAAAGACCTGAATGTTCCTGTGTCTACCGTGCGCAGTGTCATCAAGAAGTTTAAAACCCATGGCACTGTGGCTAACCTCCCTAGATGTGGACGGAAAAGAAAAATTGACAAGAGATTTCAACGCAAGATTGTGCGGATGTTGGATAAAGAACCTCGACTAACATCCAAACAAGTTCAAGCTGCCCTGCAGTCCGAGGGTACTACAGTGTCAACCCGTACTATCTGTCGGCGTCTGAATGAAAAGGGACTGTATGGTAGGAGACCCAGGAAGACCCCACTTCTTACCCCGAGACATAAAAAAGCCAGGCTGGAGTTTGCCAAAACTTACCTGAAAAAGCCTAAAACGTTTTGGAAGAATGTTCTCTGGTCAGATGAGACAAAAGTAGAGCTTTTTGGGCAAAGGCATCAACATAGAGTTTACAGGAGAAAAATAGAGGCATTCAAAGAAAAAAACATGGTCCCTACAGTCAAACATGGCGGAGGTTCCCTGATGTTTTGGGGTTGCTTTGCTACCTCTGGCACTGGACTGCTTGACCGTGTGCATGGCATTATGAAGTCTGAAGACTACCAACAAATTTTGCAGCATAATGTAGGGCCCAGTGTGAGAAAGCTGGGTCTCCCTTAGAGGTCATGGGTCTTCCAGCAGGACAATGACCTAAAACACACTCTAAAAAACACTAGAAAATGGTTTGAGAGAAAGCACTGGAGACTTCTAAGGTGGCCAGCAATGAATCCAGATCTGAATCCCATAGAACACCTGTGGAGAGATCTAAAAATGGCAGTTTGGAGAAGGCACCCTTCAAATATCAGGGACCTGGAGCAGTTTGCCAAAGAAGAATGGTCTAAAATTCCAGCAGAGCATTGTAAGAAACTCATTGATGGTTACCGGAAGCGGTTGGTCGCAGTTATTTTGGCTAAAGGTTGTGCAACCAAGTATTAGGCTGAGGGTGCCAATACTTTTGTCTGGCCCATTTCTGGAGTTTTGCGTGAAATGATTAATGTTTTGCTTTTGGCTTCATTCTCTTTTGTGTTTTTTCATTTAAGACAAATTAAATGAAGATAATAATACCAATGAATTTGTGATTGCAATCATTTTCAGGAAGAAACTGAGTATTATCTGACAGAATTGCAGGGGTGTCAATACTTTTGGCCACAACTGTACCTGTCCTCCAGCTTGGTGCACATACTGGAGCAGGTGAGAACCATGATTATCACCTCAAAGCAGGAAATGACACCCTCATTATTACCAGCCAGATGTGCCTGCACTCCAGCTTGGAGCAGGTGAGAATCACAATTATCTTCACTAGACAAAGGAGGACAATTAACCAAGCAGAATGAAACTCTGATTATTAAAATGGGAGGAGACTATTATGACGATATCTGTTGGTGATTATTTAAGTCCACCATTTTTGACACCAGGGTATGCTTTAAATCATGTCATCTGACATCTTTAGCATTGCTAACATCAAAAAGGCCTCCAGATTAACTGTGACAATGGGAAATGAAACGCATTGGGGCACATCCTCTCAATGATAAGTGTGCATTTCATTAATACCATTTGGAATGAAATATATATGGTGGTTTTGATCACTGGGCTTATCAATTTTCAAGCTCAAATTAGAGGGTCTACTTAACAGAGACTCTCTTGCATGTACTTAGGGGTGGGATTCAGCCGGTTCTCCCCGGTTCGCTGGAACCGGTTGTTAAAAAAGCAGTCGGTTCCCCGAACCGGGGAGACCCAGAGCCGCAATCCAGTACTTTGATGTTGCAGGAATCAGAGCCGGAGCAGAGGAGGACTCTTGTTCTGCTTGCTAGGCCTAGCCCCGCCCGCCGGATACCACGCACTGATATGTGCTCTGAGTCTGACTACTGGGACTGAGCACTGCACACCCCAGCGGCCCCCTCGCACTGATTCCTGCGGCAGTGCAGTGCGGCTATTAGCGGGTAACTGGAGCTCGCTGGAGGAGTCACCGCGCGCTGCTGCCCAGTCAGTCTGAGCTGAACCTGCGCTGGACTCGTCTGTGGCCTGCCTGTGTGCCAGAATTTCTATCACCTGGCCCGGTCACCGGCGATGCGGACGTGGTTTGCTGCCAGTGTGTGTGTGTGGGTCGCCCTCCCAGGGCTGTGGGGTACTCGGTACCGGGCCCGATGAGCCTCAATGGGAGATGTCACAGCAGCTGTGGCCCGGCCCGTGGCCCTGGGCGCCCATTATAAAAGTGGGGTTGTTTCAGTGTGCTTGTGGTAGTGAAAGTTTATCAGTGATTCGTGACGCCACAGAGATCTCACCAGCGAGATCGCTGTGTGTGACGGGGATCACCGACCGGCCCCCCTGCCTGGTATCTCTGATCGTGCTCGATCGGCTGGGGCCATTTTCTGATCGCCGGTCTCCCGCTGGCCAGCACGCATCACTGCATGTGGCAGCGAGAGACCAGCGATCAGGGACGCTGGTTTCTAATGTAAACATCGGGTATCCAGGAGCTGCGGCTCTTGGATACCCGCTGTTTACCTTGGAAACCAGCGTACACGCTGGTTTCCAAGGTAAATAGCGGGTATCCAGGAGCCGCGCGGCTCTTAGATACCCGATGCTTACCTTGGAAACCAGCGTGTACGCCGGTTTCCAAGGTAAACAGCGGGTATCCAAGAGCTGTGGCTCTTGGATACCCGCTGTTTACATTAGAAACCAGCTTGCTCGCTGGTCCTGATCGTTGGAGGGGCTGTCTATGTGACAGCTAACCAGTGATCAGCTTAACGATGTCCCAGTAATCCCATCCATGTCGGATAGTAGGTGGGATCGCTGGGACATAGTTATGTGTAATGGGGCCTTTATAATAGTTTATATCATACAATACATACTAATGTACAAAGGTGCATATAAAGACGGATAAAATCTAACATATCTTAGGGTCATAGCATGTCAATCATTTTAATTAAAATATAGAAATAGTCTAATAACATCAAAAAGTCTTTTTTTATATGATATAGTTGGTGGAATACCTCGTGTTATAAATTCCAATCCAGCAGTCACAAGGGGGAATGGTTAGTGGTGTGAGTATATTTGAGTAGTGCCTTAGTCGGGGTCCATGCTGAACACCTACTGTTCGGGCATGGACCCTGTATACGGACTTTCCAGGAAGTCCATGTTACTGTTTAGATTTGACAGTGTGAGAAACACCGGCGACTCTGATCTACAGTAAGATCACTACCACAGGTCTGAGCCCTGCAGTTCCCCCCAAACTGTCAGATGACAGCATGAGTCAGAAGCTGTGACAGACAGAAAAACTTTTACCGACAGTCACAGAGGCATTGGCTGATGTGAGAACTACTCCTATCAACTTACACCTGCTGTCACACTTAACAGCAAGAGGAGGCACCACTGATGGGAATATTCATCAGCTGGCGCATGTGCTATAAATAAATAAATTTTAAAAAAATGACGTGGGGTCTGTTCTGTTTTTGATAACCAGCATGGCAACGCTGAAAGCTGCAGACTGCAACCCTCAGCTGAGAGCTGTATCATAACTGGTTATGAAGAATACAAGGGTCCCAATGCCAGTTGTTAAAATTATTTAAAAAAAGAATTTAAAAAACTGCATGAGGACCACCCTAATTTTTGACAACCAGCCAAGCTAAAGCAGACAGCTGGGGGCTGGTATTATCAGGCTGGTAAGGGGCCATGGATATTGCCTCCCCCATCTAAAAATATCAGCTCTCAGCCACATCAGAAAAGGCACATATATGTAATGCGCCAATTCTGGTGCTTTGCCTAGCTCTTCCCACTTGCTCTCTGGTGGTGGAAAGTAAGGTAATACTTGTGGGGTTGATGTCACCTTTGTATTATCAGGTGACATAAAGCCCAAAGGTTAGTAATGGAGGTGTCTATAATACGCCTATCCATTGCTAACCCCATAGTCATATTGTAAATAAGACACCAAGAATAAAGTCCTTTATTTGAAATAAAAATCCACACCCTGTTTTACAAATTTATTTAAAAATAACAAAGTTATACTCACCTTACACCCACTGTATTGAAGTCTTGTCTTCTTGTCAAAAATAGAACAGACCCCCTTTCATTTTTTAATGTAAAGTGCAGGTGCTGGCTGATGAATTGGCCATCAGAGGTGCCTGCTCTCACTGCCATCAGCAACAGCAGGCATAGGCTGATGGTAATAGTACTCACATCAGCCGATGCCAGTGGCCGGCAGTAACTTTTTACCACCGGTCATAACTACTGGCTCACGATGTCATCTGACAGCGTGGGAACCGCAGCTCTCTGACCTGCGGTAATGCTCTTACCACCGATCAGAGGCAGTGTTTTGCTGCGCAGTCATGCAGGTAGCAGCGTGGCAAACAATGTATGTTTGGGCCACCCATTCAGCACAAAGCATTGCACAATGCCATCAGCACAATGTGTACAGCCAACTTTTTGTACCATACTTGCTTTTCATATTGCACTGTATGGTTTGAGAACCTGATCTGGGAGATCTAGAAACCCCCATGAATTTATTATAATCCAGGATACAATTGGCTTTGGGACTTCAGTTGTAAGACCTCGGACAGTGACAAGGGACCTGTTGTGATGGCTATTGTGGTTAAGATAGCACATCCCTATTGTCTTTATGCTTGACCACCAGCATATTGTTGCGGAATTGGGCTTTGCTGTTTCTTTCAGCTGCCCAATTAACAGCTTAAGAAGGCCTCACTGTTTTATTTGCAAGGTGCTGCATGCAACACCTCTGGCAGAGATGATATTTAAGAATGGGATTGTGGTGTAAAAGTTATCTATGTGGAGGTGATAACTACTGATGAGCAAACATGATCGGTGATACTCGGATATCACTCAAGTATTAGGGTGCTCGAATATGCTCAGCGCTCGTTGAATCTTGGCTGGTGATCCGATTTAATTCTCGAATCCGCGCCCTACATGTTTGGTGCCTGTTACACAGTCAATGATCATGCTGAGATTTTCTGCCAGTCACTGTAATGCCGTAGCCATCTTGGTAGTGGCATTACTTTGATTGGCTGGCCGCATTACCTCATCAGAGGTTATAAAAGGACTGGCACTGCCACGCTCGGCACACTGATGCCATTGCACAGTTCAGGGACAGTTGTTATTGGAGACAGAGAGTAGTTGTCCAGGCCTTTGTGTGCACAGTTTCCATAATCAGAGTACTCTAGGGTTGCTACCGGTGCTGATGCTGAATCAACATACTAAAAGTGCTTCTAAGGGCTAAATCTTTTTTTTTTCTATTTCTATGCTATACGTTCTGCATTTAGCCTAGGGACAACTGCTGTAGCAAAGACAGTGGCTGAATACAGCCTGTAGGTAGGGCTTAAGGCTTTGCAATCTGTTCATAAATATATAACTGCTACAGATGACTTTTTTTTCGACAGTTCACAATTTTTTTTATTCCAAAAATTGACTTTTGTCATACATACAGTTTAATGTGCCTTGTGTAAAATTACAGAGGTTTAAAATTTGTAAAAAACCACATAGCCTGCTACAGATCACAGAATTTTTTGTTCCATAAATTGACTATTGTCATCCATGTAGCTTGATGTGCTTTGTGTAAAATTACAGTGGTTTAAAATTTTTAAAAACCACTTGGCCTGCTACAGTTGCCAAAAGTTGTTGGTTCCAAAAATTAACTGTTTTCATCCATACAGTTTAACGTGCTTTGTGTTATATTATGGTAGTTTGAAAGTTTTAAAAAACGCTTGGCCTGCTACAGGTGACCAAATTTTTTTCTTTATTAAAAAATCAAGGAAATTTTGCTTCAAGAAACCTAGCAATAACAAAATGCGTAAGGCGTGCTTTAAGGGATGGGGAAATGGAAGTGCTGATGATGGTGCATGCCGACGGCAAGGACGTAGGGCAGGTGCAACTACCTCTGTTTTTGAAGCACAAGCAACAGGCCCATCCATGACGTACAGCTTCCTGTCCCACTTTACAAGGAGGCATGGGACACTACTTCTGATGCCACCTCACAATGAACAGGTGGTTGGTTGGATAGCAGATAATGCTTCTAGCAGCACTCTGCGAACTCTAAGATGTATGCAAACATTGAATAAATGTGTTTTTGTATTACTGCTACATAGAATTTATTTACAAAAACTGAAAGTACTTGGTGCATAAATTGGTCAATTCATGTGTGCCCATCAACCACGGCAAAAGGACCTTTCTTTGATGGGAATCTAATACAGGAGATACCATACGTTCAGAGGTAAGAAGAGGCTGCTCACACTGCTGTTCAGTCTGTCTTTGTGAGTGCTGGTCAACTGCTATGACCTGGAGATTCTTGACAGTACATGGCTCAGATTGTCTCTAGCTCACAACAATGGAGCTTCCCACTGCACATGCGCACCAGCATCTGTCCAAGTGATAGTTTAGGACACTTTTCTGTCCGTGTAACAAGACAGTGGTCATTTTGATGAGCAATAGTGATTACCCTCCGAGACATAATTAGTATTATTTGCTAAATAAATATATTTTGGAAATTATTTATAAATAATTTTAGTTTCTTACTTTATTTATTTTTTTCTATTCCCTGAAAACTACTTGGAACTAGGAGCCTGTGCTGTACCTATGTTCACACCCTGTCATAGATGAACACTATGCAAAATAGAAACAATATCAAACAATATCAAATGTTGAGTGCCAGTAAAAAAAATAAATATATATATATATATATATATATATATATATATATATATATATATATATATATATATATATATATATATATATATACACACACACACACACACACACACACATTGGCTTCCGGGATTTCTGCTATATTGATATGTATCCAGTATTCCACCGATGGCAGCCTTTAAAATAATACTCAGCAGCAGAGATAGATGCAAAGTTCTTCAATGTTTCTATCATTCATCTCAGTTTTTTTCTCTAAATAGTGAACTCGATTTTCCAAAAAAACATACAATTATTATTCAGATTTCCTATCACAACTACACTGGCTGAGAAAGAAAAAAAAGTTTTCTATTTGCTGTTCCACATATCCTACCGGCAATTTCCTTGCTTCTCTTTATGTCAAATAAATGCATTTGGCAGAAAGAGATGTTAAATTGCTAGCATGTACTCACAGCTTAGATCTGTGTGGATGAATACTGAGCAGAATATCAGCAGTGGTGTTAGGGAAAGCCAAGTCACATGGAAAAGAGAAGAAAATGAAAATCTTCCAGTTTTATACACAATTTTATTTTCTTAAAGACAAGTGCCCACATTATAATTAATCACATTATGTGGCATATAAATGCAGAGAGATGAAACCAAGAAAGGCAATGGAAAAATCCTGTTTGGAAGAAAACATGGTGGTATCTCTTGCTCCTAGTGCAAATAGCATGTGTATGTTTCCCACCTCTAACTCTACAGATTGCTTTTGGTAGAGTTTTGGGTTTATTTTTTTAAAATGCCAACCACCCAACCAGAAATCAAACGGACCCCATTATAGTCAATGAAGTCCACCTGACACCATTCACGTCCATCATTGGAAGGATCTATTTTTTGCAGGAGTTCCGTTTTTACTGTGCAATCCTATATGTGAACACACCGGCGGACACAAACAGAAGATGGTTCCTGCGTAAGGACAATATATATTGGCCCTTTCCAGTTCAATAGCTCATCATAATGCAAAGGTCCACCTACAATGCTGGTGGAAATGGACAATTCCTTACCTCTTGGGCCCCCATGTGGCTGCACAAGTTGTGCCAATGATATGTCCGCCCCTATCTGAACAGGAAAATGGAACGCCAACCTCTAGTTTGAACCTTGCTTTCAAACTACAAAAATGACTTGCACAAAAAAGAATGAACAGTGCCGCTAGGAGTTCCTGAAAATCTTTGTATAATGGGAATAGGCCGTGCACAGCCTAGCTCTTATTACATGGGAATCTGAGTTTTGCACTGTTCGTGTATCCTCCATTGCTGTTCTAAAGTGTCGCACCTTTGTAGCAGTCTGATTGGTAAAGCGATTGCACTTTCCTATTGTTATTAAATAGATTCATTATATACCGGTGCATCTCACAAAATTAGAATATCATCAAAAAGTCAATTTCAGTTTTTCAATACAAAAAGTGAAACTCATATATTAGAGTCATTACAAACAGAGTGATCTATTTCAAGTGTTTAATGTTGATAATTATGGCTTACAGAGAACCCAAAAGTCATTATCTCAGTAAATTAGAATACTTTATAACACCAGCTTGAAAAATGATTGTAAAATCCAAAATGTTGGCCACCTGAAATGTATGTTCAGTAAATGCACTCAGTACTTGGTCGGGGCTCCTTTTGCATCAACTACTGCATCAATGCAGCTTGGCATGGAGGCGATCAGTCTGTGGCACTGCTGAGATGTTATGGAAACCCAGGTTGCTTTGATATGGGGAAGCACCCAGGTTGCTTTGAGATGGGGTGCACCTTACGAAGACTGGAAAGCATGTATTTGGAAGTCGCCTTGCTACACTTGTAAGGAGAGCTTTAAACTAGAACAACATGGGAAGGGAAGCAAAAGACCAGAAAAAGCCATACACCTGACAAATGCTATTGAGAACTCTGCTATTAGAAGTGGAAAGGAAGAACAAAGACGAAAGAATCTAATTAATAAAAACATTGGAGAAAGAGAAACCAATCACAAACTAAAATGTTTCTATACTAATGCACAAAGCATGGGCAACAAACAAGGAGAATTGGAACTACTAACACAGGAAAAGAAATATGATGTCATTGGAATCACTGAAACTTGGTGGGACAATACACATGATTGGAATACAAGACTAGAAGGATACAACTTATTTGCAAGAAACAGACTTGATAAACGAGGAGGGGGTGTCGCATTGTATGTTAGAAACGCGTATATCTGCACAGAGATTGAAGCTTCAGAGACTGGGAGTTCTGTGGAAACTGTTTGGGTAAGAATACAAGGACAGAACAATGGAAAGGACACCATTGTAGGCATTTACTACAGGCCGCCTGTGCAAGCTGAAGATATGGATGAACTCTTTATGCATCAAATGGCCAAGTTCTCCAAAAAATATGACATAGTTGTCATGGGAGATTTCAACTATCCAGACATTTGTTGGGAATCTCTCTCAGGCAAAACTAACAGGTCAAGGAAATTCTTATCCTCTCTTGCTGACAACTTTATCTTCCAAAAGGTAAGGGAGAAAACAAGGGGAACTGCTACCTTGGATCTAATCCTTATAAACAGGGAGGAAATGGTTGAGGAGGTAAAAGTGGCTGGGACCCTAGGAGGTAGCGACCATGCTATTTTAGAATTTTGGATAACTAGAGGCGGAAGACCTGTGAAGACTCAGACATCAAGGTTAGATTTCAGAAAGGCAGATTTTAAAGGATTCAGAAAGAGAATTGGAGGGATCCAATGGCTGGATATCCTTAAAGACAAAAATGTCCAGGAAGGATGGGAAATTTTTAAAAAATGAAATTCTCAAAGCACAGTTGTTAACAATTCCGAAAAGAGGGAAGAATAGGAAGCATTTAAGGAAACCAGAATGGATGAACACAGAACTTAAGCACATGCTAAAAAGGAAGAAAAAAATGTTTATAAAATGGAAAGAGGGAGGCATATCTAAAGAAGAATATAATGCTGTCTGCAGAACCTGCAGGGCACAAATCAGATTAGCTAAAGCTGAAAATGAATTGAGGCTTGCAAGAGATGTCAAAAGCAATAATAAAGGATTTTGGGGATATGTCAAAAGTAAAAGAAAAGTCAAAGATGCTATAGGATTTTTACAGGATGAAAATGATGAAATGGTAAGACAGGATGTTGAGAAGGCTGAACTTTTAAATTCCTATTTTGCATCTGTTTTCTCTCAGAAAGGAAATGTAACATCAACTGTTATTCACTGTCCTATTAAGGGAATAGAAGAATCCAGGATATCTATAAACAGAAAGATAGTGAGGAAACACTTAGCTAACCTAAATGAATTCAAGTCTCCAGGTCCAGATGAATTACACCCCAGAGTACTGAAGGAGATAGCAGAAGAAATTTTCGAACCCCTCTCCATAATCTTTGAAAATTCTTGGAGAACAGGAGAAGTGCCAGAAGACTGGAGAAGAGCAAATGTTGTTCCTATCTTCAAAAAGGGGAAGAAGGTGGACCCAGGCAACTATAGGCCGGTGAGTCTGACTTCTATACCAGGAAAGATCTTTGAACAAATTATTAAACAACATGTATGTCAGTACCTGGATAAGAATGAAGTGATTAAACAGAGTCAGCATGGGTTTGTAACTAATAAGTCATGTCAGACTAACTTAATTTCCTTCTATGTTGGTATCACTGATTGGGTGGATCAAGGAAATGCTGTAGATATAGTATATCTTGACTTCAGCAAAGCATTTGACAAAGTCTCTCATACAATCCTTATTGAAAAAATGACTAAGTATGGAATGGACAAGGCAACTGTTAGGTGGATTCATAACTGGCTTAGTGATCGGACACAAAGAGTGGTTGTAAATGGCTGCACATCCAGTTGGAAGAATGTCTCAAGTGGGGTACCACAGGGCTCTGTCCTGGGCCCTGTATTGTTCAACATCTTTATCAACGATTTAGATGAAGGAATTGAGGGTAAACTGATTAAATTTGCTGATGACACAAAGCTAGGAGGGATAGCTAATACTAGAGAAGAGAGAGAGGATTCAAAAAGATTTAAATAAACTGGAGCAGTGGGCAGCAACTAACAGAATGGTTTTTAACAGGGAGAAATGCAAAGTACTACATCTGGGCAATAAAAATGAAAAAAGCATATATAGAATGGGAGGAATAGGGCTAAGTGACAGCACATGTGAAAAAGACTTGGGTATACTAATAGATAACAGACTGAATATGAGTCAACAGTGTGATGCAGCAGCAAAAAAGGCAAATGCAATTCTAGGATGTACAGTATTAACAGAAGCATACAGTCTAGATCACGTGAAGTCATTATTTCCCTCTACTCCTCTTTGGTCAGACCTCATCTGGAATATTGTGTCCAATTTTGGGCACCACATTTTAAAAAAGACATCAACAAACTGGAGCAAGTTCAGAAAAGAGCGACCAGAATGGTGACCGGTCTGCAAACCCTGTCTTATGAGGAAAGGTTGCAGGATTTGGGAATGTTTAGTTTGCAAAAGAGAAGACTGAGAGGAGACTTAATAGCTGTCTACAAATATCTAAAGGGCTGTCACATTGTAGAAGGATCAACTTTATTCTCATTTGCACAAGGAAAGACTAGAAGCAATGGGATGAAACTGAATGGGAGGAGACACAGATTAGATATTAGAAAAAACTTTTTGACAGTTAGAGTGATCAATGAGTGGAACAGGCTGCCACGAGAAGTGGTGAGTTCTCCTTCAATGGAAGTCTTCAAACAGAGGCTGGACAGACCTCTGACTGGGATGATTTAGCGAATCCTGCTTTGAGCAGGGGGTTGGACCAGATGGCCCAGGAGGTCCCTTCCAACTCTACGATTCTATGATTCTATGATAGCAGTCTTCAGCTTGTCTGCATTGTTGGGTCTGGTGTCTCTCATCTTCCTCTTGTCAATACCTATGGGGTTAAGGTCAGGCGAGTTTGCTGGCCAATCAACCACAGTGATACTGTTGTTTTTAAACCAGGAATTGGTACTTTTGGTAGTTTGGACAGGTGCCAAGTCCTGCTGGAGAATGAAATTTCCATATCCAAAATGCTTGTCGGCAGAGGGAAGCATGAAGTGCTCTAAAATTTCCTGGTAAATGGCTGCGCTGACTTTTGATCTTGATAAAACACAGTGGACCTACACCAGAAGATGATATGGTTCCCCAAACCATCACCGATTGTGGAAACTTCACACTAGACCTCAAGCAGCTTGGATTGTGGTCTCTCCACTCTTCCTCAAGACTCTGGGACCTTGATTTCCAAGGTCTAGTGTGAAGTTTCCACAATCAGTGATGGTTTGGGGAGCCATGTCATCTGCTGGTGTAGTTCCACTGTGTTTTATCAAGACCAAAGTCAGTGCAGCCGTTTACTAGGAAATTTTAGAGTACTTCATGCTTCCCTCTGCCGATAAGATTTTTGGAGATGGAAATTTCATTCTCCAGCAGGACTTGGCACCTGTCCACACTGCCAAAATTGTTTATATAATATAGGAGTTTCACTTTCTGTATTGAAGAACTGAAATAAATTAACTTTTTGATGATATTCTAAATTTGTGAGTTGCACCTGTATTTTGTCCCTATGTAAAAATAACCGAAATGTTCCATAATCTGTATTTCCTTATTTTCATATTTCTGAATAGTTAAATTGCTGCATATTCAGTATGTCTTTTTATAGCTCCCTAATGAAGGCTGCTGATTAATAATGCACAGTTATATGAATGCGTGCCATTCTGCCTTGCATTAATGCCAAGCTTACCATCTATACAATAAGTTAGGATTTGTAATATACACAGGACACTTCATTTCATGTTAGGTTTGTAGATTGCTGCCAATGTGAACAATATCTGGTATTCCTTATTTTATTACAAAAATATTTGAGTTTCTCCTTTTTCCATATAATTTGGTTTTCTAACAGATGGATTGCTAAAGCTTCCCAGCAAAGATGTCCATGTGATGCCCAGGCCAACATTTACTCTTTAGTCTGTATCAAATTAGTACTATTATATGACAGTAATGAGTAAGTGGAGTGTGACTGTCACACAACTATAACTATCACATGAATCGGTGTCATGAAAGTTGGTGTACATAAAGCCCCTAAATAATCCTCTTAATAAGCCATAAAATAGTATTTATTTCTGCCTATCTCTTTCAGTTGTCTGTTGTGGAACCTAAAGTCCCTATTCCTGATTTATTTTCTGGGGATCAGTCTAAATTTTTGAACTTTAAGAATAATTGTAAACTGTTTTTTGCCTTGAAACATAACTCATCGGGAGCACTATGCAGCAGGTTAAAATTGTCATCTCCCTGTTGTGCGACGACCCTCAGGACTGGGCTTTTTCCCCTGACACCTAGGGATCCTATTCTGGCTAATGTGGATGCGTTTTTTCAGGCTCTGGGGTTGTTGTACGATGAACCTAATGTTATTGATCAAGCTGAGAAAACCTTATTGGTATTAAACCAGGGTCAGGAATCGGCAGAGTTGTATTGTCAGAAGTTCCTAAGTGGGCGGTCCTTACTAAATGTAACGATGATGCCCTAGCGGCTCTTTTTCTGAAGAGTCTGGCAGAGACCGTAAAAGATGTTATGGTGGGATTTCCTGTCCCCTCTGGTCTCAACGACTCTACAGTCATGGCCAAAAGTTTTGAGAATGACACAAATATTAATTTTTATAAAGTCTACTGCTTCATTTTTTCTAATGGCAATTTGCATATACTCCAGAATGTTATAAAGAGTGATCATCTTAACAGCAATTACTTGCAAAGTCAATATTTGCCTAGAAAATGAACTTTATCCCCCAAAACACATTTCAACATCATTGCAGCCCTGCCTTAAAAGGACCAGCTAACATCGTCTCAGTGATTGCTCCATTAACACAGGTGTGGGTGTTGATGAGGACAGGGCTGGAGATCAGTCTGTCATGATTAAGTAAGAATGACACCACTGGACACTTTAAAAGGAGGCTGGTGCTTGGCATCATTGTTTCTCTTCTGTTAACCATGGTTATCTCTAAAGAAACAAGTGCAGTCATCATTGCACTGCACAAAAATGGCCTAACAGGGAAGAGTATCACAGCTAGAAAGATTGCACCTCAGTCAACAATCTATCGCATCATCAAGAACTTCAAGGAGAGAGGTTCCCTTGTTGCCAAAAAGGCTCCAGGGCGCCCAAGAAAGACCAGCAAGCGCCAGGACCGTCTCTTAAAAGTGTTTCAGCTGCGGGATCGGGCTACCAGCAGTGCAGAGCTTGCTCAGGAATGGCAGCAGGCAGGTGTGAGTGCATCTGCACGCACTGTGAGGCGGAGACTCTTGGAGCAAGTCCTGGTCTCAAGGAGGGCAGCAAAGAAGCCACTTCTCTCCAGGAAAAACATCATGGACAGACTGATATTTTGCAAGAGGTACAGGGAGTGTACTGCTGAGTACTGGGGTAAAGTCATTTTCTCTGATGAATCCCCTTTTCGATTGTTTGGGACATCTGGAAAACGGCTTATTCGGAGAAGACCAGGTGAGCGCTACCACCAGTCTTGTCTCATGCCAACTGTCAAGCATCCTGAAACCATTTATGTGTGGGGTTGCTTCTCAGCCAAGGGAATGGGCTCTCTCTCAGTCTTGCCTAAAAACACAGCCATGAATAAAGAATGGTACCAGAATGTCCTCCAAGAGCAACTTCTCCCAACCGTCCAAGAGCAGTTTGGCGATCAACAATGCCTTTTTCAACATGATGGAGCACCTTGCCATAAAGCAAAGGTGATAACTAAATGGCTCCGGGAACAAAACAGATTTTGGGACCATGGCCTGGAAACTCCCCAGATCTTAATCCCATTGAGAACTTGTGGTCAATCATCAAGAGACGGGTGGACAAACAAAAACCTTCAAATTCAGACAAAATAAAAGCATTGATTTTGCAAGAATGGACTGCTCTCAGTCAAGTTTTGATCCAGAAGTTGATTGAGAGCATGCCAGGGAGAATTGCTGAGGTCCTGAAGAAGAAGGGTCAACACTGCAAATATTGACTTGCTGCATTAACTCATTCTAACTGTCAATATAACCTTTTGCTACTCATAATATGATTGCAATTATATTTCTGTATGTGATAAAAACATCTGACAAACACACATAAAAACCAGAGGGCAGCAGATCATGTGAAAATATAATATTTGTGTCATTCTCAAAACTTTTGGCCATGACTGTATGTCAGTCATTCAAATTGACAGACATTTACATAAACTTAAGACTATGCGAGAGGTGGTGTTGCCTTTCAAACAAACTTCTGAGCTTATGCAGTGTGATAGGGTTTTTTCTAGAGCTCAACGACAAGAATTTAGAAGGCGTAATAAGTTGTGCTTCTTTTGTGGGGACGCCTCTCATACTATTTCCATTTACCCAAAGCGAGAGAGACGTTTTGCTCACTCATTTGCGGTGGGCAGTGTACAGCCTAAATTCCTTTTGTCGGTTTCCTTGATCTGCTCCTTATCTTCATTTTCTGCTAAGGCTTTTGTTGATTCAGGAGCGGCCCAGAACCTGATGGGTTTTGACTTTGCCAAACATTGTGGTTTTCCCATGGTACCTTGCGGACTCCTATTCCTTTGAGGGGTATTGATGTTACCCCTTTGGCTGAGAATAAATCCCAGTTTTGGACCCAGGTGATAATGCGGGTAGCCCCAGACCACCAAGAGAATTGTAAATTTTTGGTGTTGCATAATTTACATGGCATTATTGTACTGGGTTTTCCTTGGTTACAAACCCATAATCCTATTCTGGATTGGAAATCTGTGTCTGTGGTTAGTTGAGGTTGTCAATGTGTTCTTAGTGACACTGCTGTTTTCTCGACCTCTCCCCAGACTCATGAGGTCCCTGACTATTTGGCTGAATTCTCAGATGTGTTTAGTGAGAGTAAGTCTGCCTCCTTGCCTCCTCATAGGAGTTATGATTGCGCTATAGACCTAGTGCCCAGTTGTAAATTTCCCAAGGGTCGGCGCTTCAATTTATCTGTACCTGAACATGATGCTATGCGATTTTATATTAAAGAGTCACTGGAGAAAGGTCCTATCAGACCGTCCTCTTCACCTTTAGGTGCCGGCTTTTTCTTTGTGGCCAAGAAAGATTGTGTCAGGAACACCTCAATGCACTTGCTCACTGAGCCAGTGTGCGCGTCCTGAGTAAGACAACCTGTGCTCACAGATACCTGTGGAGCGGGCAGCAGCAGAGAAGATGCGTGCTTCAGACCCACAGGACCTGAAGCATGTGACTGCTGGGGGCGTGGCCTAAACTCCCGAGAGTTAGGACCTGCAGGAAAACTCCTAGAATGGTAACTACGGAACAAAGTTACTAATAGGCATAGACAGGGAAATAAACCAGATCAGGCCGGGGTCAAAGCATGAGATAGCACGACAATTACCAAAGGGCAAGACAGAGCGGATAGTCAAGACATAGCCAAGAAGTCAGAAACCAGAGAAGCAGATATACAGTACAGAATCAACAGGCAAACTCACAACGGGGGAAAGAACTGGATCAGAACCATATAAGCAAGCTATAAGACAACGAACAGGCACACAGGGGTCACAACACTCGGCCAAAGGCAAAAGTATAACTGACAGGGATTGGAGTGTCTCAGGGCAATAAAAAGCTCTGCCTGAACCAGAGAGAGGCCACAATAATTAACCCCAGGTGTGCAGGTCAAAGCCTGCACTGAGCTCAATACATTAACCCCTGACGTGCAGGTCAAAACCTGCACCGGGATCATGACAGATGGCACATTGAGGCCATGTATTGACTATCGTCTCCTTAATAAAATCACTGTTAAATATCAGTATCCGTTACCCCTGATTTCCGATTTATTCTCCAGAGTGAAAGGTGCTAGTTGGTTTACCAAGCTTGACCTTAGGGGGGTGTATAATCTTATTCGCATCATGCAGGGTGACGAATGGAAGATGGCGTTTAATACTCCTGAGGGACATTTTGAGTACCTAGTGATGCCTTTTGGGCTCACTAATGCCCCTTCCATCTTCCAATCTTTCATGAACGATATTTGGGATTTTGTGGACAAGTTTGTAATCGTTTATTTGGAGGATATTGATTTTTTCCAATGATTGGGATTCTCATGTGGAACATGTTCGGACTGTATTCCGGATTTTGAGAGAAAATGCTCTGTATGTTAAGGGATCGAAATGTCTCTTTGGCGTACAAAAAAATTTTGTTTTGGGGATTCATTTTGTCCCCGTCCGCTATTGAAATGGACCCGGCCAAGGTCCAGGCCATTTATGATTGGGTTCAGCCCACTTCCTTGAAGACTCTCCAGAAATTTTTGGGTTTTGCTAATTTCTACCGTAAATTCATAAGTAATTTTTCTGGTATTGTTAAACCACTGATGGATTTGACCAAAAAGGGCGCTGATGTGGTGAATTGGTCTCCAGAAGCAGTCTCGGCGTTTCAGGAGCTTAAACAGAGATTCACTTCTGCTCCTGTTCTACGGCAACCTGATGTGTCTCTCCCATTTCAAGTGGAGATAGATGCTTCTGTGATTGGTGCAGGAGCCGTTTTGTCTCAAAGAGATCCGGTAACCTCTAAGATGAATCCTTGTGCCTTCTTTTCTCGAAAATTTTCCCCATCTGAACGTAATTATGATGTGGGGATTCGAGAATTGTTGGCTATGAAGTGGGCATTTGAAGAGTGGGGACATTGGTTGGAGGGGGCCCGACATCAAGTTGTGGTCCTCACCGACCGCAAGAACTTAATCTATCTTGAATCAGCTAAGCAATTGAATCCTAGACAGGCTAGGTGGGCCTTGTTTTTCACGCAATTTAATTTTGTGGTCTCCTTTCTTCCTGGCACTAAGAATATTAAGGTGGATGCCCTCTCTAGGAGTTTCTTTGCGGATTCTCTTGATGTGACTGAGCCTACTACCATTCTAAATAAGGGTGTGGTTCTTTTCGCTATTTCACCCGATTTGAGACTAGCCCTGGAGGAATTTCAGGAGGACAAACCTGAACTATGCCCTATGGGGAAATTGTATGTCCCCAACCAATGGAGGAGAAGAGTAATGTTTGAAATTCATTGTTCCGCGTTAGCTGGGCATCCTGGTATTTTTGGTACCAGAGATTTGGTGAGTCGATCTTTTTGGTGGCCTGCTTTATCTCATGATGTCAGGAATTTTGTGCAGTCCTGTGGGACTTGTTCTCGGTCCAAACCCTGTTCTCGTTCTAGTGGATTGCTAGTGCCACTGCCGGTGCCCAGGAGGCCATGGACCCATATTTCAATGGTTTTATTTCCGACCTCCCTGTCTCTCAGAGAATGACTGTTATTTGGGTGATCTGTGATAGATTTTCCAAGATGGTCCATCTTGTGCCACTGCCGAAGTTGCCATCCTCTTCTGAGTTGGTGCCCTTGTTTTTACAGCAGGTGGTTCGTTTACACGGTATTTTGAAGAACATTGTGTCTGACAGAGGAGTTCAGTTTGTTTCCAGATTTTGTAGAGCTTTTTGTTCTAAACTGGGAATTCTGCGTTTCACCCTCAGACCAATGGGCAGACAGAGAGCAAACCAGACTTTGGAAACCTATTTGAGATGTTTTGTGTCTGCTGATCAAGATGACTGGGTCTAGATCTGCCACTTTGATGTCTCCTTTTTTCTGCAACTTCGGGTTTCATCCTCTGTTTTCTTCAGGGCAGGTGGAGGCTTCGGCCTGTCCAGGTGTTGGTTCTGTGGTAGAGAGAATGCAGCAGATTTGGGATCAAGTAGTGGATAAGTTGTCTCACTCTCAGGAGAAGGCCCAACGGTTTGCCAACCGGCATAGGACTATTGGTCCCCGGTTGAAAATGGGTGACATGGTTTGGTTGTCCTCAAAAATATTCCTATGAAAGTTGCTTCTCCAAAATTTAAGCCAAGGGTCATTGGACCTTATAAGATTTTGGAAATCCTTCATCGCGTTTCTTTCCGATTGGCTTTTGCAGGAACGTTCAAGATTCACAACGTCTTTCATAAATCTTAGATGAAAAGGTTTGTGGAGCCAGTAGTTCCCATGGCTGCGCCCCAAGGGTAATCTGGGGTATGAAGTAGAGAAGGTATTGGATTCTCGTCTGGCTAGACAGAGACTCCAGTACTTAGTCAAGTGGAAAGGTTATGGTCAGGAGGATAATTCTTGGGTGTTTGCTTCTGACATTAATGCCAAGAGATTGGTTCACGTCTTTCACCGGGCCCATCCTGATCGGCCTGGTGGCTTGGATGAGGGTTTGGTGACCCCTCCTCAAGGGGGGGTACTGTTGTGAACACCTTTGACCTGGCTTGTGATTGTGGGCTCCCTCTGGTGGTTGCTGCTGGTAATGGAGCTGGTCTGACTGACAGAAGTCAATAACCTGAGAATGATGATTGGAGGTCAGGTGTTACAGACTGGAGAGATTTAAGTGAGCAACCTTCCCTCAGTGGTAGCCGGTGATTTGGTTTGCTTCCTGAGTATCTTTGTTTTGCGTCCTGTTCACACCAGGGTTGTGATTTAGTGGGGGAAAGGTCGTGTGGCCTCAGTAATTTTGCATATCAGACATGTTGGATTTTTCTTAGGGTTTTTTGCATGATTGCAGACAGTATCCTTTTCTGTCCTGTTCTATCTAGACAGTTGGGGCCCATCAAATGCTTACTCTATTTTTGGCCTATGTTTTGTGCTTCATCTTGTCTCACCGGCAATATATGTTCGGGTGCTAGCTATTCCTTTGGGGTTCTACTCCGGGGCAGTTTAACTTTCCCATTTCTCCCTTTAGGCTTAGTTAATTCTTTGGCTGTGCCGAGGTGTCTAGGGCATCGTAGGTACATCCCACAGCTAATTCTAGTTGTGTTGTCAGTTAGGGGTCTGCAATCCGCTAAGCTACCAACCTCTCTTGTTATCTGGTTACCTAGCCTATTCACCTGCTATCCTCCTTGGTTACCTAATCATAACACCAATAGGGATGAGCGAGTACTGTAGTATTCAGACTCGCTGTACTCGTTACTAGTACCTCCTAATACTCGGGTACCCGTAATGAGTACCGAGTCCAATGTAAGTCTATGGGATATGCGATTAATGGGCGGGGACTGTACGAAGACTGTGCCAGGCTATGCGGGACTGTGCGAAGACTGTGCCGGGCTGTGCGGGACTGTGCTGGCCTGTGCGAAGACTGTGCAGGACTGTGCCAGGCTGTGCGAAGCAGTGCTGGCCTGTGCAAAGACTCTGCCATGCTGTGGGGGACTGTGCAGGGCTTTGCAGATACTGTGCGGGACTGTGCTGGGCTGTGTGGGACTGTGGTAGGCCGTGCTGGACTGTGCGGGGACTGTGCCATGCTGTGCGGGACTGTGCAGGGCCTGTGTGGGCTGTTGCGAATATTGCGAGGTGAGTAGTGAAATACTCGCGAGAATTCGAGTACCGCAAGTACCGCATTACTCACCGAGTACCGAATCCTCACGAGTATGCTCGCTCATCCCTAAACACCAACCCTAACCCTAAGACGACCCTAAAATACCTGTAACCCTAAGTCCAAACATAACCCTAACACAGCCCTAACCCCAACCCTAAGCCTAACTTTAAGCCCAACTGAAAAGAATTAAAAAAATATATATATTTTATCATTTTTATCTAACTAGGAGGTTACCAAAGGAGGGTTTGATTTACTATTTTTTTTATTTTGATCACTGTGATAGGGTCTATCACAGTGGTCAAAAGGAACCAACAGAAGAAATTTGCTATTGCTACCGGGTACCGGCCGTTGGATCTCGGTGGGCAACTGCGCCAGCGATTTTTTTTCCCCAGGAAGATGACACTGGGCTGGGAGACCGATCAGAAGGTTCTAGGGATGGTGGAGGGACCAGAGGATCACTGGGAGCATCTTTCTCTCCTCTGACTTGTATATCATTTATATAGCAGTCGCTAATGGGTTAATAGCCAAACTTTCAAAAAGGATTATATATCCATTCTGATGTGGATTTTCAAAGTAAGTACATTACCCTCATCAGGTTCTGTTTAATTATATACACAGTTTATATTATTAAATGTTGTGACAGAACTATTTTCTGTCATTTACTACTTAGGTGGCTTCTTTTTAAGCATCAACCATTTCTAGGTTCATGTTAAAGCATCAACTAGAATGGTCAAGCTTCACGCTATTACACTGTTAGACCTCATTCACACGTCCTTGTTGCATGTACAACACAAACCCATTATAATCTATGCTGCTATTCACAAGTCAGTGGTTTTTCACGGACTGTGTATACGTGCAAAAACAACTGAGACATAGCCATTGTTCTCTGGTATCAAAGATGAAAAGGGTCAATACAAGTCTACGGCCCGTGAAAAACACGTACAGCATCCGTGTGCTGTCTGTATTTAGCAATGCAAAGGATGAGAGAATATTTGTAATTTAATTCTTTATCCATCCGTGAAAAACACTGATCGGAAAAATGGACGCATGGCCCGTATGCTCATGACACACTGATCCAAAACACTGACACCGGTACCATTTTTTCACATATGTGTTTCAATGTGGACATGTGAATGAGGTCTAATATAGCAGAATCCTGAAAAAGAAAGATGTGTGACAGATATTTTATCACTCATAGAAATGCTCTATATTCTGTCTTTATGGTTGCTTTTACTAACATATATTTCCTCCACATGCGGAGCTGAAACATCAATATAGCAATAGCTTGTAATCTAGTGGGTATCATGGAGACGTAGCGATGTCTCAGCTCATTGGGCAAATCTTTTACTGTATATTGGCTCAATTCCGTAAGTGGCAATCGCTGAAACTCCATTATTGGAATCCATCACTCAAATCGATGATACTGTTTTTCTCAACAGGTCTTCCAGTGGCCAGTCCTTAAAAGTTAATGGAAAACTGAGAACTCCTGCAGATTTACACTCAACTGGTTTCACAGCATTGAATTTTCTCCAAGTATTTTTAAAAGACAGCAATCATAAAAGGAGGAAACAGTAAAGCTGCAGGCGGCCGACAGAATCTTCTAGAAGTAGATACATATATGGAGACAAAGAGATGCCGGCAAACTACTGAACAACATAGATAGCACAGCTTCAGAGCTCGCTGGATAGGAAATAACAATGCTGAAGTAAAAATCTTCTTGCCTGTGCAATTGATATGCACATAAAAATAATTATCTAATGGAATTTTATCAAAAAAAAAAAAAAATCACACAGGTAATATGGTAATGTTAAAAAAAAAATGCTTTTTTATTTGTTGTGTTTCCTATAGTTACTGAGTCCCTCATCCCCACAATGACATGAGCTGGGTAACCAATTCCTGGCATCTCACCGAGGGCTCCCACAACAGAAAATGTAAAAAGTTGCGGGTCGCCAAAATAGCGACACAAACCAAATGAAATTTTTTTGCACAATTTCCAAATTGTTTTCCACTACCTAAGTTAAAAAAAACTATACAAGTTTGGTATCGCTGTAATTGTATTAACCTGGAAAATAATTCTGTCAGGTCATTTTTACAGCACAATGAAAACTGTAAAACCATATAGGTGATATGATAAAAAAAAATAATATATGCTACTTTGGTATTTGGTATCATTTCTATCCTCCTAGTTACTGGCCCTCATCTCTACAATGATACAACCAGGGCATCCAATACCCGACATTGCACCAAGGAACAACAGCACTAACCTTCATGTGTATGTAGGTGTCCATCAACTACAAAAAAAAAAAAAAAAAAAAAAAAAAAATCAGGCAGTAAACCTTTTGAGCCAAGACCAATGCTTGAAAATTTTTTTCAGCTGATGTCAAAGTACATATACAACAACTCGTCCCACATACTGCTGTGCAGATGGAAAAATAAAAATGTTATAGCTTTTGGAAAAAGTGGAAAAAATAAAAGTGCAAAAATGAAAAATCACCCAGTCCGTAAAAGGTTAAAGACTAAACTTCTGTAATACTTGTTATTAGCTTATTACGGTTCCTTCTATCCCAAGCACTATGCTGCAGAGTGGTTTAAGCCCCAGTTTTTGCTTCTCCAGAAGCCCCTTTCAACTGCTGCACAATAATATCCTTGCACTAAATCCAAACATTTTGTGTACGTGAATTCTCCGTTTTCTATCTCTCTGTTCCCAAACCCATTACACAGACAAGGGAATTTCCGTGCATAGACATCTTTCTCAACTCTCATCTCATAAGGCTAATCCTCAGCTTTTCCACAGGGAGAAGTTGTATGCTACTTTATTCCAAAGTGCACCAAAAATCAGCCCAGATATTTTGTCTCTATGTGAGGAGGGACGCAAAAATCCCATTCACATTGTGAGGTAGCGCAGTCATTCAGGGTTGGGGGGACACTCGCTTGCAGCGATCAAAACACACATCCGGCACAGGATTTTCCAACAAATCATAGTCCATGAGGTTTATTCATCCTTCATAAACCTCCAGCAGTAATATGCAACACTCTTATAGCAGACAGCAGGGTATCTTCACACTGGAGCTCTGCTCCCCTATAGCCCTCCTAGTCACACCGGCTGTGCTTCATCTAGCCAGGAGGCTATACAGTCTCTCAGTAGCAGTCCCGTCTCCGGGTTACCTTGCATGCTGCTTTACACTGCAAACGTTCCTTCCCTCTCCCTGGGAACGGTCAGGCACACATCGCCATTAGTCACAGCGTCCACACGTGCAGTTAGTGAGGAGATCCTTCTCCACACGGGACCTTCCAAACTGGACCAATCAGGTCCCAGCATTCACCCCTTGTGACCAGACCTCAGGTACCTTATATGGTCCATAACCACACCCACAGGTGATCACATGACTATGACCTCACACAAGGTCCTATTGCATACAGCCACACACAGGCTTCCCTGACACATTGTAACGGAACGTACTACTCAGCAGTACCTCTGCTGATCATTATGATCTTTCAGTATCCTACACCTATCAGGGTAATGGAAATGCTTATACTGCTGTCCTGGGACACCCACACAGCGCCCCCTAGCGGACACAGCGGTCACTGCACCACATACCTCCCCCTATGTTCAAACCTGTGGGGTTGAACACACAGCATAACCCCCGGCTCTCGAGACTGGGCACTCACTACACCTTGCCCACCAGGTCGAGAGAACCGTCTCCATTTGTCATACGGCCTCATCTCTAGGTTAGGCCTCCCCCGCTCCCAGCGGTCATGATACCGGTCATTGTCTTTGACCCCCCAGTCATGGTTTGTCTGCGTCATCAGACACTCTCTAGTCTCCACCTGTCTGCAGTACGCTTCGTCACCTGATCTTTCTCTCCCTGACCGTCTCTCTCGGTTGGTGCGGTCAAAAGTCTTAGCAGAGCCGGCTGTCTGGTCTGAGTCTGACTCAGTCAGCATCTCACAGGAACTATGGTCTTTCAACGTCATCCTGCCAGTCGAACTACCCCTTGCTGTCACTCTTCTGCCACGTCACTTCTTGGAGGAACCGTTCGGGTCCTTACATTCTGGGTTGGAGGCGGCCGCCACCTGGTATTCTGTATTTCTTTATTAATTCGCTGACGGTCCAGCCTCAACTGCTCAATTTCTTGCAGGTACTCCACTCGATACTCCACGAGCATCCGTGTGACAATTCTGGTCTAATACGTCCAAGAGTGGACCCTCTGGGTCGTGGATCAGGAGCCCCTGGGCCGAGCACACCTGGTGAAGACCGACCCCTGTACAGGGATCATTAGGGGCAGGACCGCAGGGGGCAGAACCGCGACAGCCGGTACCAGGAGGGACGGCTCGATGGACAGGCAGGCAGAACAAGGATAGCAGGACGGGATAGCGGAAAATACTGGGCAGGAGTCCACAGGAGGAGGATCGGAGAGGGGGAAACAGGGCAGAGACAGACAGACAGAAGTGGAGCAGGGCACAGAGCACACAGGGGAAAACAGCAGAAGGACAGGCAGGATTCACTAGAGTAGATATGGGGCCGATGAGTGCAGGGAAGTCACACAATCACCAGGCGCCCTCAGAATAGAGCGGACGCTTGATATATCCAGAACCCGGAAGTACGTCCTACAGACCCGCCCCTCAGCGACGCCCCCTACTAGCAGAAGAGAGCGGGGGAACGCGCGTGCGCGGCCTAAGGCCGGCGCGGTTACCCGCAGCAGAGCGGAGACCAGAGCGGAAGTGCGCGTGGACAGGAGTGCGCAGGTGAGGGGACGCTGCGGCGGGCACCGCCGCTGAAGGGGCATCGGCGGGCACGGCCGCCGATGTCACAGTACCCCCCCATATGTCCTCCCCTTCTGAGGTTGGCCAGAAATCTTTTCATGATAAGGGGGGCATCGACATTCTCTCGGGGCTCCCAGGACCTCTCCTCTGGACCAAAACCCTTCCAGTCGATAAGAAAAAGAGTTTTACCCTTGACCCTTTTCATGGCCAAAATGTCCTTTACTTCAAAGACATCGTCCGAACAAATTGGCGAAGGAGGGGACATGGAGGTTGGTTGGAACCGATTCAGAACTACAGGTTTAAGGAGCGAGACATGGAAGGCGTTAGGGACCCGGAGCGATGCCGGCAACCTCAATTTGTAGGCTACTTCATTAATGCGCCCAAGTACTTCAAAAGGCCCGATGTATCGAGGACTTAACTTGTAAGCAGGGACTTTTAGGCGGATATGTTTGGTAGAAAGCCAGACTTTGTCCCCAGGATGGTATGGGGGTAGATCCCTTCGTCTCTTGTCTGCGTGTTTCTTAATTCGGATGCTGGCTACCTCGAGCGCCTCCCTGGTCTCCCTCCAAATTTGCGAAAATTCCTTGGCGAGAGTATCTGCTGCAGGAACTCCAGACGATGCGGAAAAGGGCAACGGAACCCCAGGATTTAGCCCAGTTACCACAAAGAACGGCGTCTTGGACGTTGATTCGCTGGGATGATTATTATGAGCGAATTCTGCCCAAGGTAGGAGCGAGACCCAATTATCCTGATGGGCGTTAGAAAAGTGGCGTAAGTAGGTAGTCAAAATTTGATTAATCCGTTCCACTTGGCCATTGGTTTGCGGATGATACGCTGAGGAGAAGTCGAGAGACGTGCCCAGGAGCCGACAGAGAGCCCTCCAGAAATCAGGAGGTAAACTGGACCCCTCGATCGGTCACGATTCGTAGAGGAAGACCATGCAGCCTGAAAACCTGGTGGATAAAGATCTCGGCCAACTTCGGAGCAGATGGCAGTCCGGACAAGGGAATGAAGTGGGCCATCTTGGAGAAGCGGTCTGCGACGACTAAGATGGTAGTACATCCAGCAGAGCGAGGCAGATCAGTCACGAAATCCATTGCGATTTGCTGCCAAGGGGCCTCTGGCACAGGCAACGGATGAAGGAGACCGGAGGGCAGAGTCCTTGGAACCTTGTTCTGAGCACAGGTCCTGCAGGAGGCTACAAAGTCCTTTGCGTCCTGGTGGAAAGAGGGCCACCAGTAATACCGGGAGAGAAGCAAAAGGGTCTTCTTAATCCCAACGTGCCCAGCAACCTTGGAGGAATGCCCCCAGCGCAGCACTTCCAGACGTTTGTTCAAAGGAACGAAGGTCTTGCCAGGCGGAAGAGTAGAGAATCTCACAGGAGCCACGGAGATAACTTTAGTCGGCTCGATAATATATGATGGATCCTCCTCCTTTTCAGGTGGCTGCAAGGACCTGGAAAGTGCATCAGCTTTGATGTTCTTACTGCCGGGCCGGAAGTGGAGCTTAAACTCAAAACGGGAAAAATACAGGGCCCACCTGGCTTGTCTGGAGTTGAGTCTCTGGGCATATTGCAGGTAGGCCAAGTTCTTGTGGTCCGTGAAGATAGTAAAGGGATGCACTGCCCCTTCGAGCAGATATCGCCATTCCTCCAGCGCCATCTTAATGGCCAACAATTCCCGGTCCCCAATGGAGTAGTTGCACTCCGCAGGGGAAAAGGATTTGGAGAAGAACCCGCAGGGGACTAGACGTCCGGATGGAGCCTGTTGGGAAAGGACCGCCCCAGCTCCAGTAGAGGAGGCATCAACTTCCAGGATGAAGGGCCTACTGGCCACTGGGCGGTGTAGGATCGGAGCAGAGGCAAAAGAGCGTTTCAGGGCAAGGAAGGCGTCCTCGGCTTCGGAAGACCAGCCGTTAGACTTCGTCCCCTTACGGGTCAGGACCGTGATGGGCTTGGTGACTGTAGAAAAGTGGGGTACAAACTGTCGGTAATAGTTAGCGAAGCCGAGGAAACGCTGGATGGCCTTTATGCCAACTGGACGAGGCCACTGGAGTACCGCGGACAGCTTCTCCGGATCCATCTTTAGGCCGGAATCCGTGATGATATATCCCAAGAAAGGTAACGCTGTTTGCTCGAAGAGGCACTTCTCAATCTTGGCGTAAAGACGATTTTCTCGAAGGCGCTGCAGGACCATGCGTACACTTCTCCGATGGGAGGAGAGATCGGCCGAGAAAACGAGGATATCATCCAAATACACCACCACGCAGGAATAGAGTAGGTCCCGGAATACCTCGTTTACGAATTCCTGAAACACCGCCGGAGCATTGCAGAGACCGAACGGCATGACCAAGTATTCATAATGGCCGTCCCGAGTATTGAAGGCCGTCTTCCACTCGTCCCCCGCTCGGATTCGGATTAAGTTGTAAGCTCCCCGCAGATCCAACTTCGTGAAGATCCTGGCCCCCCTCAGCCGGTCGAAGAGTTCTGGAATCAGCGGGAGCGGGTACCGGTTTTTAACAGTGATGTTGTTCAGGCCCCGGTAATCAATACAGGGTCGCAGGGACCCATCTTTCTTCTGAACGAAGAAGAAACCTGCGCCCGCAGGGGACGAGGATTTCCGGATGAACCCCTTGGCCAGATTCTCCTGTATGTATTCCGTCATAGCCGTGGTCTCTGCTGGGGAAAGAGAATAAGTTCTCCCTCTGGGAGGGGTGGCTCCGGGGACCAGGTCGATAGGGCAGTCATAGGAGCGATGAGGTGGTAAGGAGTCCGCCTCCTTTTTGCTGAACACATCAGCATACGTGTGATAGGGTGCAGGAAGGCCCGGAAGGTCGGCAGGCTTCGACCATGGACGGGGACGAGTGAGAGCCCGTAGGCAGTGCTCCTGGCAGGAGTGCCCCCAACGGAGAACTTCCCCAGGGCGCCAGTCAATCACCGGCTCGTGCCGTCTGAGCCAGGGTAGCCCTAGAAGAACAGCATGGGCTAGTTGTGGCAGGACATAAAAGGCTATTCTCTCGAGGTGGAGTGCTCCGATTTGAAGGTCTACTTCGACGGTAACCGTGGTGACGAGTCCGGGTAAAGGTTTACCATCAACGGAGGAAATAGCACGAGGGTTCCTCAATACATTCACCGGGATCCGGAGTTTATCAACCTCCTCCTGGCGGATGAAATTACCAGCAGCACCCGAGTCCACATACGCCTCCACAGATCCACGCTCCCGACCTGCAATTATCAAAGCTGAAAGGGTAAGGGGGAGAGAGGAATTTTGATCACCTAGGGGGTCCTCTCTTACCTGACCTAGGTGGAGGCATTTCCCGACAAGAACGCACAAAATGGTTGGCCCCTCCGCAGTACAGGCAGAGTCCCTTGGTCATCCTCTCCCTGCGCCGCTGCTCGGACAGTCTGACACGATCAATCTGCATGGGCTCAGGAGCGGTACTAACAGGAGATGCAGGGAAACGAGGGACAGGAGCCTGGTACAGCCTAAAGGACCTTCTCTCTCCGACCGCCTCTCGAGCGCGCTCCTGAAAGCGTAGATCAATACGAGTGGCCAGCGAAATAAGGTCCTCCAGAGTGGTGGGAGTGTCTCGCCCGGCAAGCTCATCCTTGATCTTACTGGAGAGGCCTCTCCAAAAGGCTCCCACAAGAGCCTCATTGTTCCACCCCAACTCTGAAGACAGGGTCCGAAAGCGGATGGCGTATTGCCCCACTGTAAGGGAACCCTGGCGGAGGTTAAAAAGGGCCTCCGTGGTGGATGCTAAGCGACCCGGTTCATCGAATACCTTGCGAAAGGTTTCCAAGAAAGTCTGAATGCTTGACACTACGGGGTCATCCCTCTCCCACAAGGGATTCACCCAGGACAGGGCCTCACCCTCGAGATGGGACACAATGAACGCCACCTTGGCGCGGTCGGTAGGATACTGAAGGGGGGCTAGCTCAAAGTGTAGCCTGCATTGATTCAGAAAACCCCGGCATAACTTAGGGTCTCCGCTGTACCTGGGGGGTTTACCCAGACGGGGAGACGGGGCAGAGACTACGTCTCGGGGGGAAGTTGCTGCGGCTGCAGAGGATTGCAGAGCAAGCAATCGATCATCCACGGATGCCATGTAACTTAAGATGTGGGATTGAGCGTCGCGCTGCTGCGCGAGCTCCTGCTGGAGGCTGACCAGGAGGGGGGGCGTGCCCGGGGTCTGAGGTCTGCAGGGCGGATAGCCGGGTGTCCATAGACTTCATAAAGGACATTATCCGGGTCTGATTTTCTCGAAGGAAAAGTAATTCCTTTTGTGTAGCGGCCGCGGCACCGGCGGGATCCATGGCCTGGTGATACTGTGACAATTCTGGTCTAATACGTCCAAGAGTGGACCCTCTGGGTCGTGGATCAGGAGCCCCTGGGCCGAGCACACCTGGTGAAGACCGACCCCTGTACAGGGATCGTTAGGGGCAGGACCGCAGGGGGCAGAACCGCGACAGCCGGTACCAGGAGGGACGGCTCGATGGACAGGCAGGCAGAACAAGGATAGCAGGACGGGATAGCGGAAAATACTGGGCAGGAGTCCACAGGAGGAGGATCGGAGAGGGGGAAACAGGGCAGAGACAGACAGACGGAAGTGGAGCAGGGCACAGAGCACACAGGGGAAAACAGCAGAAGGACAGGCAGGATTCACTAGAGTAGATATGGGGCCGATGAGTGCAGGGAAGTCACACAATCACCAGGCGCCCTCAGAATAGAGCGGACGCTTGATATATCCAGAACCCAGAAGTAAATCCTACAGACCCGCCCCTCAGCGACGCCCCCTACTAGCAGAAGAGAGCGGGAGAACGCGCGTGCGCGGCCTAAGGCCGGCGCGGTTACCCGCAGCAGAGCGGAGACCAGAGCGGAAGTGCGCGTGGACAGGAGTGCGCAGGTGAGGGGACGCTGCGGCGGGCACCGCCGCTGAAGGGGCATCGGCGGGCACGGCCGCCGATGTCACAATCCGAAAGTCTCTCAGGCTTTCCACGGAGCCAACCACCATGATGGAAATCCTATCCACTTCCCTGGATACCTGGTCATCATCAGGAGGGATCCTCACCCTCACCACACCGGAGATATTCACAAGGTCTTGCATTACCTTCCCAGACCTTCCAATGATTCTCCCAATCAGAGCTTTGGGTACCAGAACCACATCTTTCCTCAAACCCAACCGATCCATAGCCTCTCTTGCTATCTCTAGGCGTCGAGCAGCCTTCATATTACTCTGCCTAACCAATTGTTTGACACGTAGACACTGCAAATGCATCTCTTTCAGGACAGCTACTCGGTTTGATGTATCTTCCCTGGCTGATACTATCACCAACTGCCGAGTCTCAGGTGCCCAGTGCACCTCACACGCTTTGACCGCCTCTTTGAAAGCCTCATGTACACCTTCCTCCGAACAGGCTTCTTGCATGTCTTCAGGTACTTCGATCACAGATTTGAAGGTTGTGGTCTTGCTCTCTTCCTGGACAGAAGACTCTGGCTTTACCACGGACACTTCCCTCACTACAGTTGACCTGACAGGGTGACTGTCTTCTTCGGCACTTTGCTCACCAACTTCAGGAGATTTTATCTCCTCGTGGGCCTTTGCCAAGATACGTACTGGCAGTTCCGTCTTGTTATCACTCGGACCCAGCCGTTGCACATCTCCGTCCAAGCTCTTCTCCCGCAGAAGATGTTCTACTACTCCTCTGAGTTCCTCCATCTCTTCCTTAAGGCTCTTGTTCACACTTTGCCAGGTGGACAGGTGACCTCTGAGCTCCAAGACTTCTTTCTCGAGCCCCTCCACCTTGTGCTCGGCCAATTGTCTCAAGATTCTCTCTTGTTTGACATGTTCTTCCACTGTCTCTTTTATTAGTTGTATCTCCTGATCTTGTTCTCTTTTGGCCAGCACGTGTCGCACCACTAATTCTTTAATTATATCGTCAAAGGGTACCACTGAGTCAGTCCTATCAGTCGAGTGAACCCCCCCGGTTACCCTCTGACTGTGTTTCTATTCCCGTTATCTTCTCGATCAGGTTACCACCAGTCCTGTCACGAGTTTTAGTCAGCACAGCGTTAGATTCTGTCCTAGTGGTGGCTACTGGCAATAACACGTCACAGTCACACCACACCGTACGGTGAACCCCCAAGACACACTATCCGTGTGTCAGCTCCGCTCTTTTTGTTTACCACACCATTTTCATTCACACTGTGGTACGCTTCAGGTGACGTCAGGTCAGTAAATTCGTCTGACGCAATTCTTTCTCCGGTCGCCCTTACGTCTAGGCTGTCCACGTTAGGAGGCGTCAGCGTCTCAGTGTCTGCTAGCCCTACAGTAGAAACGTATCTATCCTCCTGCCCCACATCTTTAAACATGACAAAGTCCCGGCGCCTCTCAAAGGTATGCACTAAGTTTGGTGGCATACTACCACCTTGGCACTCCCCCTTTGTCATCTCAATCAGGACTTTGTCCACTTTATAATTCACAACGACCCCGTGGACGCAGCGAACTCTGACGTTTTTCTCAGTCAGAGATAAAACGAGCGGAGTTCCTGTCAGAGTCACCTGACTCCTTGAGTCCAGCCTACCAGGGACTCCTTCCCGATGCAGCATCACGGTACACACCGGCGGCCCATCGTCACTATCCGGAAAGGATATCCCACATTCTGACCAAGTCATACACACACACACTGCGGTACTCCAGACATACCCACTGAGTCATCTAGTGCTGACATTTCTTCAAACTTGGCCCCTTTCTGGACCACTACCCCACTTTGGGTTGCCGCCCCCTCCCGGGACTCCACCCCTTTTTGGGTTACCGTGCCAATTTGGGACTCCACCCCCTTTTGGGTTACCACCCCGATTTGGGTCACCGCCCCCTTTTGAGTTACCACCCCCTTTTGGGCTACCACACCAATTTGGGTCACCGCCCCCTTGCAGGATTTCCCCATGTCCGTTCTGCAGAACTTCTTATGCCACAGTTCACACAGTACAGTTTATGTCTTTTTTACGATACCACACAAGTCTGTTGGCACCACCACAGCTCCTGCTGTCACCGATCACCGACACCACCGGCTGCTGTTCACACACACAGCGGCTGGAGTCCCTGCAGCTCCAGCTGCGCTGTCTTCGTGGACCCGCCGATCCACCGGAAGCCGCTTGTCCCCTTCGTAACCCCGCCGGGTTACCGGAAGCCGCTTGTCACCCTCGAAGATAAAAGAAACCACAAAAGTGCGCCCATAGGGCCTTACCAGTGCAGCTATAATGGGTATAACGACATAATTATTATTATCATTATTATTTATTGTTATAGCGCCATTTATTCCATGGCGCTTTACATGTGAGGAGGGGTATACATAAAAACAAGTACAATAATACAGGGTACTCACCCTTAATAGTTGTGTAAAGCCACAACTACTGTATCCGCTTAGACATATGCAATAAAGCTGCAGCAGGATGGTGTAGACAGACAGCGTCTGCTACCAATGCTCAAAGAGGAAAACACCAGGTTCCTGTGCTGCGAGACCTTCGTGACCCCACTGAGCCACAGCAAGCACCTTCAGGTTTTGCAGAGGAAAAAGAAAACACATGCATGAAAAACTCCAAAAAACTCACGTATCTTGTCTGTGCGCTATTCAGTATGTACTGTCTCCACCTGAGACCATCCAACACACAGGGCACACCGGGTGCTATTCAGGGAGCCGACCCTCCTCCCAGGGTCTCCCAACACACCGGCCTCACCAGGTCCAAGGTCATATCATGTGTTCCAGGGATCCGATTCCTCTCCCAGAACCTCCCAACACTGACCCTCCAGGACCTTGCTCACTGATCCAGGTCAGTACAACAACGAACACCTGTCCGTTATCTGTGTCGGCACACAGGTCCTCGGGTACCTCTAATCCGCAGAGGCACCCTAGCAATCACCAGTCTGTTTCACTGAGCTGCTGTCAGTATACGGCTTCCACAACAGTCAGCCCTCCTGGCTCAGCGTTGCCAGCACTGCAACATGTGCTGTTGGAACCGCAGCCCTTAGCAACAAAGTTTTTTTTTGGCAGTCCTTTTCCGTTGCCCCCAGCAACAAGGCTACTATATTGCCCATAGCAATTCTCCACCATTTGTGAGGTAGCGCAGTCATTCAGGGTTGGGGGACACTCGCTTGCAGCGATAAAAACACACATCCGGCACAGGATTTTCCAATAAATCATAGTCCATGAGGTTTATTCATCCTTCATAAACCTCCAGCAGTAATATGCAACAGTCTTATAGCAGACAGCAGGGTATCTTCACACTGGAGCTCTGCTCCTCTATAGCCCTCCTAGTCACACCGGCTGTGCTTCATCTAGCCAGGAGGCTATACAGTCTCTCAGTAGCAGTCCCGTCTCCGGGTTACCTTGCATGCTGCTTTACACTGCAAACGTTCCTTCCCTCTCCCTGGGAACGGTCAGGCACACATCGCCATTAGTCACAGCGTCCACACGTGCAGTTAGTGAGGAGATCCTTCTCCACACGGGACCTTCCAAACTGGACCAATCAGGTCCCAGCATTCACCCCTTGTGACCAGACCTCAGGTACCTTATATGGTCCATAACCACACCCACAGGTGATCACATGACTATGACCTCACACAGGCTTCCCTGACACATTGTAACGGAACGTACTACTCAGCAGTACCTCTGCTGATCATTATGATCTTTCAGTATCCTACACCTATCAGAGTAATGGAAATGCTTATACTGCTGTCCTGGGACACCCACACAGCGCCCCCTAGCGGACACAGCGGTCACTGCACCACAACATACAGTACATGAAGTGCAAACTGTTTAATGTCAAATTCTACATTTGCGAATGCCTAAAGAATATATTTTCCTGTTCAATACCTTTAAAGGCTAACTGTAATTATTATTATTTATTTATATAGCACCATTGATTCCATGGTGCTGTACATGAGATGAGGTTACACCAAAGTACAAATATCACTTACAATAAACAAACTAACAATGACAGACTTGTACAGATGGAAGAGGACCCTGCCCTTGTGGGCTTACATTCTACAGGGTTATGGGGAAGGAGACAGTAGGTAGGCGGTTGCAGTAGCTCCGATGGTTTTGAGGTGGCGGCATGGTCATTGCAGGTTGCAAGCTTTTATGAAGAGATGGGTTTTCAGGTTCCATCTGAAGGATCCAAATGTGGTGGATAACCGGAGGTATGGGGGCACAGAATTCCAGAGAATGGGGTATATTCAGGAGAAAATTGGAGGCGATTGGGTGAGGAACGAATAAACGTGGAGAAGAGAAGGAGGTCCAGAGATTACGTGAGGGAAGATATTGAGAGATTAGTTCAGAAATATACGGAGGAGAGAGGTTATGGATGGCTTTGTAGGTCAGTGTTAGTAGTTCAAACTGGATACGTTGGGAAATTGGGAGCCAGTGAGGGGATTTGCAGAGGGGAGAAGCGGAGCAGTAGTGAGGAGCAGAGTTAAGGATAGACTGGAGAGGTGCGAGAGTGTTAGCAGGGAGGTCACAGAGAAGTATGTTGTAGTAGTGAAGGCGGGAGATGATTAGGTCATGCACAAGCATTTTGGTAGAGTGAGTTTTGAGGAAAGGATGGATTCTGGAAATATTTTTGAGCTGGAGAGGTGGAGAGAGCTTGGATGTGCAGTTTGAAGGACAGGGCAGAGTCAAGGGTTACTCTGAGGCAGTGGATTTCCGGGACAGAGGAAAATGTTATTTCACTTATTGTGATAGATAGATCAGGGAGGGAAGGTATGCGAGATGGATGAAAGACAATTAGTTCAGATTTGTCCACATTGAGCTTGAGGAAGTGAGAGGAGAAGGATATGGCTGATAGACACTCTAGGATTTTGGACAGCAGATAGGTGACATCTGGGCCAGACAGGTAGATCTGAGTGTCATGAGCATATAGATGGTGCTGGAAGCCATAGGACTTTATGAGTTGTCCCAGGCCAAGGGTAGAGATTGAGAAGAGAAGGGGTCCTAGGACAGAGCCTTGAGGAACACCAACAGAGAGAAGGCAGGATGAGACTGTGTGGGAGTAGGAAACGCTAAATGTGACGTTGGTAAGGTATGAGGAGATCCAGGATAGGGCAAGGCCTTTGACACCAAAGGAAGAGAGGATTTGTAGTAGGAGGCAGTGGTCAACTGTGTCGAAGGCGGTCTACAAGGAGGAGTATAGAGAATTGTCTGTTAGCTTTGGCTGTAAGTCGTTAGTAAGTTTGGTCAGGGCAGTCTCAGTGGAATGGTGGGAACGGAAGCCCGATTGTAGGTTGTCGAAGAGCGAGTTAGATGTAAAGTGAAAGGAAAGTTCAGCGTGGACGTGCTGCTCAAGGAGTTTGGAAGCAAATGGGAGCAAAGAAATGGGGCGATAGCCGGACAAAGCGCTTGGGTCAAGGGATGGCTTTTTGAGGATAGGTGTTATTGTGGCATGTTTGAAAGCAGAGAGGAAGGTCCCAGTAGTTAGTGATAGGTTTAAGAGATGGGTTAGGGATGGGATAAGTGTAGTGGTGAGGTTGGGGAGGAGGTGGGATGGGGTCAAGTGCACAAGTGGTGAGGTGTGATTTTGAGAGAAGATGGGCAAGCTCTCCTTCAGTGATTTTGGAGAGGGAAGTAATGGGGTTAGGGCATTGGTCTGATATACAAAGGGGTTGTGGTGGTCAGACAACAAAGACTTGCCTTGTTGGTCTATGTTATTTTTGAAGTGCGTGGCAAAGTCCTTGGCAAAGACTAGGGAAGACAGAGGGGGCATTGGTGGGTGGAGGAGGGAGTTAAAAGTGTTGAACAACTGTTTGGGGATGTGGGATTAGGACGATACAAGGTATGTAAAGTAGGCTTGTTTAGCAGAGGTGAGAGCCCATTTGAATGCGAGTGTTGCTTGTTTGAATGAGGTGAAGTCGTCTTGCGAGTGTGTTTTCTTCCAATGCCGCTCTGCAATTCTGGATACTTGTCATAGGTTTTTATTGATGTTATTGTGCCAGGGTTGTCTATTGATTTGTCACACTCTGCTATGCATGACAGGTTGATGACGCAAGATTGGCATTGTAGAAACTAGTGGCAGTGTCTGTGTCGTGGAGTGAAGCTATGGAGGACAGTGGTAGAATAGAGTCAGAGAGTGTGCGAGTATCTAGATGTGTGAGGTGTTTGTGGGGGTGCACAAGTTGGTGGACATGGGTGACAGGTGAGAATGGAGGACAGTGATGAGAACGTGAGTAGATGGTGGTCGGATAGAGGGAAGGTTGTGAAAATAGATAGGGAGCAGAGAAGGGTGAAGACTACTTTAGGTCTAATGTATGTCCATCTGTGTAGGTGGCTGCGGAGGACCACTGAATACGTCCAAAAGATGAAGTGAACGACAGGAGTTTTGAGGCTGCTGACTGGTGGGTGTCAATAGGAATTAATTACAAATAAGTTTTCAGAATAAGTACATGAGAAATAACACTATTTCTGGCCATTATGTTACTTGTATCTTACATTTTCACCAGTTTTACCTTATGCAGACTTTATCTCTTAATTTGCAATTGACTCTGAGCTGGTAGGAGGTGGCTACCTTGCACAGCACACAGAGTGATACCTGTTCTTCCTTCTTTTTTTCATCAGACAAACAGAAGCAGCAGCAGCATGGAGAACATTATACTGCAGTCCTAAATTGTGTACATGTTAATCCATCCCTGGTGTGAGGTAAAAAACTTGTTAGATAGCTCAGAGTCAACTCAAACTTTATGTTTTGTTCCTTTGTTTCCTACTTCTGCTCCTTACTCCTCCTCCCTCTCACCTCTCCATAGAGTATATTAGGAGGTCTAACGAGATACTAAGAAGGAGTTGAGCTGTTTTTTCAGAGTGGATGATAAGTTCAGGAGTCAGCAGGGAGAATAGGTTGCTAATAAGTGTGGAAGGATGCAAAGTTCTCTGCTAAGACATATTGCAAAGTTTCTTATATATGTCTGTTCCATTGATTTTTTTGCAAAGAGTATTCAAAGTACAATTTCCATTTTCCGTAATTTAAATTACACAGTGCACCTACACTCCCAAAAGACCTTCAATCACCTATATCTTCAGTATGTATAATATTGTCTTCTCAAACCTCTCAAATATGGCGACACAAACTAAATTTGTGTTGGGTTTCTGAAAATATAAATTCAAATTTCATTATTCAGCAATTTATAAGTGATGAATGTATGACTGCACAATTAGGCAATTTTGCCAACCAGGAGTCTAGAGAAGATGGATGTTCTCTCTTTTTGAATCAGTCATTGTGGCCATACTACTTGTCAATTTTCATATATATAACTATGCTAATATAAATATGCTAAGAAATGACTACAAGTAATTTGTAACAATGTGAGAAAATAGGATGACCCTGACGTGTCTTTTTGTTATTTTTTCTAGCAGAGATGAGTGAATGTATCCGAATTTAATTATACTAGAATATTACAAAAATCAACATTCGCCAAAATGCAGATTTTTTTAAAATTCGATTCCTCATGGAAACAGTGAAATAGGGACCGGCATTTTCCTGAACCATAGAGTACCCTAAAAAGCAACAAAAAATACTGAACTCCTTTACCCCCTAGGGCAGTTTGCATGTTAATGAACAGGCTAATTTTTATAATTCTAACCACTGTCCATTTATGAGGTAATAACTCTGGAGCGCTTCAATGGATTCCATGGATTCTGACACTGTTTTCTCAGGACATATTGTACTTCATGATAGAGGTAAAAATTTATTTGATATGACTTGCATTTATTTGTGAAAAACAAGGAAATTTGGCAAAAATTTTGAAAATTTTGCAATTTTCCACCTTTGAATTTTCATGCCCTTAAATCATAGAGAAATATATCTCACAAAATACTTAATAAATAGCATTTCCCATATGTCTACTTTACAAGTTATAAGGATTAAAAGTTAACTAGCAATTTCTCATTTTTACAACATTTTTTGGGGGACCACATCACAGTTAAAGTCACTTTGAGGGGTCTATATGATAGAAAATACCCAAAAGTGACACCATTCTAAAAACTGCACCCCTGAAGGTGCTCAAAACCACATTCAAGAAGTTTATTAACCCTTCAGGTGGAATTGAGATTGAACGCCATGTTGCCTTTGGAGAGCCCCTGATGTGCCTAAACAGTGGAAACCCCCCACAAGTGACACCATTTTGGAAATTAGACCTGATAAGGAACTTATCTAGATGTGTGGTGAACACTTTGAACCCCAAGTGCTTCACAGAAGTTTATAACGTAATGCCGTAAACATAAAAAATCATTTTCACAAAAATGATCTTTTCGCCTCCAATTTTTTTATTTTCACAAGGGTAACAGGAGAACATGGACCCCAAAAGTTGTTGTCCAATTTATCTTGAGTACGCCGATACCCTATATGTGGGGATAAATCACTCTTTGGGCGCACAGCAGACCTCCGAAAGGAAGGAGCACCGTCTGACTTTTTCAATGCAGAATTGGCTGGAATTGAGATCAGACGCCATGTCGCGTTTGGAGAGCCCCTGATGTGCCTAAACAGTGGAATCCCCCAATTCTAACTCCAAACCTAACCCCAACACACCCCTAAAAAGGCATATCGGCGGTCGTGAAGGAGTTAAATGTAGCTCTCATCATTCTACCCTGCTCGCGCCAATCACCGGCAGAGCAGGGGAGAATGACGAGAGCTGTGTTCAGCACCCGGCGCTGGGGAACTGCGCTTACTGCAGCGCTTCGTCCCTGGTGCCCGTCTGTGTGGTACTGATGTGGCACACACATGCCACATGTGTGCCGCAAGTATTACACATACAGACACTGACATCTCCAGTACCGGACATGTGAAAGAGGTGTTATAGCGGGTTTTTATGTTTGGCAGCTGTCACACGCTAAAAGACGGTTTTTATTGCAAAAAATAGTTTTTGCATCGCCACATTTTGAGAGCTCTAATTTTTCCATATTTTGGCCCACAGAGTCATGTGAGGTCTTGTTTTTTGCGGGACGAGTTGACGTTTATTGGTACAATTTTCAGGCACATGAATCATAGAATCGTAGAGTTGGAAGGGACCTCCTGGGCCATCTGGTCCAACCCCCTGCTCAAAGCAGGATTCGCTAAATCATCCCAGTCAGATGTCTGTCCAGCCTCTGTTTGAAGACTTCCATTGAAGGAGAACTCACCACTTCTCGTGGCAGCCTGTTCCACTCATTGATCACTCTAACTGTCAAAAAGTTTTTTCTAATATCTAATCTGTGTCTCCTCCCATTCAGTTTCATCCCATTGCTTCTAGTCTTTCCTTGTGCAAATGAGAATAAAGTTGATCCTTCTACAATGTGACAGCCCTTTAGATATTTGTAGACAGCTATTAAGTCTCCTCTCAGTCTTCTCTTTTGCAAACTAAACATTCCCAAATCCTGCAACCTTTCCTCATAAGACAGGGTTTGCAGACCGGTCACCATTCTGGTCGCTCTTTTCTGAACTTGCTCCAGTTTGTTGATGTCTTTTTTAAAATGTGGTGCCCAAAACTGGACACAATATTCCAGATGAGGTCTGACCAAAGAGGAGTAGAGGGAAATAATGACTTCACGTGATCTAGACTGTATGCTTCTGTTAATACATCCTAGAATTGCATTTGCCTTTTTTGCTGCTGCATCACACTGTTGACTCATATTCAGTCTGTGATCTATTAGTATACCCAAATCTTTTTCACATGTGCTGTCACTTAGCCCTATTCCTCCCATTCTATATATGCTTTTTCCATTTTTATTGCCCAGATGTAGTACTTTGCATTTCTCCCTGTTAAAAACCATTCTGTTAGTTGCTGCCCACTTCTCCAGTTTATTTAAATCTTTTTGAATCCTCTCTCTCTCTTCTCTAGTATTAGCTATCCCTCCTAGCTTTGTGTCATCAGCAAATTTAATCAGTTTACCCTCAATTCCTTCATCTAAATCGTTGATAAAGATGTTGAACAATACAGGGCCCAGGACAGAGCCCTGTGGTACCCCACTTGAGACATTCTTCCAACTGGATGTGCAGCCATTTACGACCACTCTTTGGGTCCGATCACTAAGCCAGTTATGAATCCACCTAACAGTTGCCTTGTCCATTCCATACATTTTTTGATCGCTTTTTATTGCGATTTTTGGGAGGCAGAATGAGCAAAAACCAGCAATTCAAAAATTTCTTTTGGGTGAGTGGGGTTTATAAAGTTCTGCATGTTCTGCGGTTTTATTCTTCAGGTTAGTACGATTACAGTGATACCTCATTTATATATTTTTTTATGTTTTGGAGCTTTTATACAATAAAAACTATTTTATATAAAAAAATACAGTATATACTTGAGTATAAGCCGACCCGTGTATAAGCCGACCCCCCCCCCTAATTTTGCCACAAAAAACTGGAAAAACGTATTGACTCGCGTACTGTATAAGCCTAGGGTTAATGGTGGTCCAAGAAGATGCTCCATAGATAAACCCCCATATGCTGCTGCACAAGGGTTAATGCTGCCCCATAAGATGCTCCATAAATACCCCCCATAATATGCTGCAGCACAAGGGTTAATGCTGCCCCATAAGATGCTCCATAAATACCCCACATATGCTGCTGCACAAGGGCTAATGCTGCCCCATAAGATGCTCCATAAATACCCCCATATGCTGCTGCACAAGTGTTAATGGTGGCCCAAGAGGATGCTCCATAAATACCCCCATATGCTGCTGCACAAGGGTTAATGGTGGCCCAAGAAGATGCTCCATAAATACCCCCATATGCTGCTGCGCAAGGGTTAATGCTGCCCCATAAGATGCTCCATATATACACCCATATGCTTCTGCACAAGGGTTAATGCTGCCCCATAAGATGCTCCATAAATACCTCCCATAATATGCTGCTGCAGAAGGGTTAATGCTGCCCCATAAGATGCTCCATAAATACCTCCCATATGCTGCTGCACAAGAGTTAATGGTGGCCCAAGAAGATGCTCCATAAATACCCCCCATATGCTGCTGCACAAGGGTTAATGCTGCCCCTTAAGATGCTCCATAAATACACCCATATGCTGCTGCACAAGGGTTAATGCTGCCCCATAAATACCTCCCATAATATGCTGCTGCACAAGGGTTAATGCTGCCCCATAAGATGCTCCATAAATACCCCCCATAATATACTGCTGCACAAGGGTTAATGCTGCCCCATAAGTTGCTCCATAAATACCCCCCATATGCTGCTGCACAATGGTTAATGCTGCCCCATAAGATGCTCCATAAATACCCCTTATTTGCTGCTGCAATAAAAAGAAAAATGACATACTGACCTCTCCGTCGCTGGGGGCCAGGTGCTGATGTCCTGAGCCCCCGGCACCGGTGATATTTACCGGTCCCTGTTCCATCGCCATCCGCCGCTGTCTCCCGGGTCTCTGCAGTGACTTTCAGCAGAAGGCACGCACTGACTATGTCATTGTGCCCTCTGCCGTCACAGCAGGAGGACCCAGAGACACAGCCGTGCAAGGCGATGTAACGGGGACATGTGAATATCACTCTGCCCGGTCATACTCACCCCTCCTGGTGCAAGGCTTCTCTGAAGTGGCAGCCCCTGTGTCTCCCTCTGTCGTCTGCTTCCTGCATTCAGCTGGTCACATGGTACCGCTCATTAAACTCATTAATATGCTCATAGTCATGAGTTTAATGAGCGGTACCACGTGACCGCTGAATGCCGGAAGCAGACAGCAGAGGGAGATGCAGGGGCTGCAGAGATGTGCCAGAAGTTGTGAGTATGGTCTCTGACCCCCCCCGCTTCCCCTCCCCCACCCCCCCCCGATATATGACTCACGTATAAGCCGAGAGGGGGACTTTCAGCCAAAAAAATGGGCTGAAAATCTCGGCTTATACACGAGTATATACGGTACTTATTTTTGCATCACATTATCCTGAGAGCTGTAACTTTTTTATTTTTCTGGTGATGGAACTGAATGGTGGCTCGTTTTTTGCAGGAAAAGATGACATTTTCAGCGGTACCATGCTTATTTATATCAGTCTCTTTTATCGCGTGTTATTCCACTTTTTGTTCGGTGGTATAATGATAAAGCATTTTTTTTTCCTTTTTTTATGGTGTTCACTAAAGGGGTTAACTAGTGGGACATTTTTATAGGTCGGGTCCTTACCAACGCGGCAATACCAAATATGTGTACTTTTATTGTTTAGATTTTCTTTCCATTCAAATATTTATTTATATAATCAATATTAATTTATTATATTTTATTTTTTTTAAAATATTTTTACAATTATTTAAAAACAATATTTTTTCTTTATTCTTACTTTTACACTTTGTTCCACTATGGGACAATCATTTTGTGCAGGCTTATATGGCATGCAGATGAAGCAGCACCTGTATGCTATAGAAGCTGTCAGCGTTGCACTTACTGCACACTGACCTGAGAGACTTCCTGACATGCACTGCACATGATGGGAAGTTTCTCTGCTCTGGAGACTTGGATGTCATCATGACGACATTGGGTTACCATAGCAGAGATCGGGACACGTCACGCCGCGGGGTCTCCAATCCAAAAGGCAGAGGGGCTACCATCACCGGAATGCTGCGATCTTGTTTGATCACAGTGTTTCGGGGGTTAAAGTGCCGGGAGCGGTCTGTGACCACTCCTGGCACTTAGTGCTGGGTGTCAGCTGTGAGAATCAGCTGACAATCGGCCGTGCTCCCCCCGTGAGCGCGGCCGATTGCCATAACGTACTATCCCATCCATGGTCTAATTGTGCCGGGGCACATGGACAGGATAGTATGTCAAATGGCAGAAAGGGGTTAAACTCACTTCAGAGCTCTGGCCCTTTCACTCCTCACTATCCAGTCCTCGTTGCATCTTCTTATCATCTCTGCGAGTACTGAAATCCTCAGCCAGATCATATTAGCCTAGGACTTCTGGCTCTGATAAGGCCCAGGACAGTTCTGGGCCTGATCTTTCACTTGCTTGCACAGAACCCTCCCGGGCCTCATCAGAACCGGAAGTCCCAGCCTAGTGGGAGGAGGCCTAGACATATCAGCGGAATCAGTGGTGATCAGAGGTTGCAGTGAGGACTGTATGGATGATAGTGAGGAGCGAAGTTGAGTAGAAGTATATATTTTATTGTTCAATTCTTTTATTATGCTCTGGGGTTTGGAGATATTCCATAGCATAATAAGGGATATTACATTTGAAGAGAATAGCTTCTCTGGAAATCGAATTTCTTGGGAAAGTCCATGAAAACAGGTGAATGTGAATTTTGCCTTATTCACTGTTCTCTAATTTCTAAAATGCTACTTAATAAGAGTGTAGAGAATGTTAATACTCTACATTTATTAAAGCTACCAGCTAAATGGTATTTTAATCATTGAAAGGGGGCAATGTGAAGCTCCCCGACATTGACAGATTTGTATAATACACAGTATTTTCTACTTTTAAACATGAAATGAGCACAGGCATCTACCTAGACGGGCAGTCTATAAATCAGGTTGCCATACCTCACTAAGAAAATTGACAACGTGACAAAATCAAAACAGAAAATAAATTACGGCTACAATTGACTCATGGATTGCACTTTCTGCTTTATTATTGTATGTGGATTTTACTCCGGACGCATCTATCCCAGAGCCTTAAGGGACATTTCATTCTCCCCCATATACAGAGCAAGATTTGATTGATAGACAGTCTCATAAATCAAATGTAGAAAAAATGTCCCCTTTCAATAAAAGTTATGTGTTATTTTTCAACCTAAGCCAAGCATTAGTGGGAATCAAAGAAGGTTATTGACCTTGTATGAGATGAAGGTTACTCTGTATTGATGGCGGTGTGCTGTAAATGTATAAACCCACTATGGACATTACATGGGAAATGACATAAAGGACTATTCCAAATCGGATTTTTGAAATGAAAAAGTGAATTGGAAAATATATATATATATATATTGTGAGGCATCTATGTGAGAGCGCACTATATTTTCTATTATTTTACATCTGAGAAGAAAAATGAATCTAAATCAAAGGTGAAAAAATTCATTATTAATATCCCATACAACTACAATGCAGACCCCGTAGTGTTACATATACGTATTTGTGACAGGTAACATTGTAACAAGATACTGACAGGGGAATATGGCTAGGCTAACATAGCTGTGGCATGAAAAAGTAGCAGATATAGATCCTTCCACAAAAAAGTATATTTTAAACCATATAGTTATACAAAGAGAAAAACAAGGTGTTTTTTGACTAAAAACATATATCTTTTATTTAGAAATATAGAAACATATATGTGTAAAAACTCAGTAACACACAAGACGTTACATCACCTGACGATTACCAATACACTGCAAAAAGCGGGGGTGATATAGGGGAGATTTCCTCCAATCACCTGAACACCCTACTCACAAATATGTATGGAATCAACAAAACGTGAGGCTAATAAGCTAAAATATAACTTTTAATATTTAATAATAAAATAGACAAATATAAATTATATCCTGGGGGGACAATAAGACAATCACAAAACACATAAATCAGTAATAGAATCAGAGATATAAATGGCCTGTCTTCCAGGTGCAAAAATTAAAGATGTGTCTGACAGGATATCAGGACTCTTCAGACCTACAGATGACTACCCATTCCTGCTACTACATGTGGGGACAAATGACACCGTAAGAAACAACCTGGAAACCATCTGCAGAGACTTTGAAGACTTAGGCAAGAAAGTGAAAGAACTGGGAGCGCAGGTGGTCTTCTCTTCCATCCTCCCAGTGGATGGCCATGGAACAAGGAGGTGGAATAAGATTCTGCAGGTGAACAACTGGCTACATCGATGGTGCCGTCAGCAACGATTTGGATTTCTGGATCACGGAGTGAACTACTTATACGATGGACTACTTGCTAGAGATGGGGTGCACCTTACGAAGACTGGAAAGCAGGTATTTGGAAGTCGCCTTGCTACACTTGTAAGGAGAGCTTTAAACTAGAACAACATGGGAAGGGAAGCAAAAGACCAGAAAAAGCCATACACCTGACAAATGCTATTGAGAACTCTGCTATTAGAAGTGGAAAGGAAGAACAAAGACGAAAGAATCTAATTAATAAAAATATTGGAGAAAGAGAAACCAATCACAAACTAAAATGTTTCTATACTAATGCACAAAGCATGGGCAACAAACAAGGAGAATTGGAACTACTAACACAGGAAAAGAAATATGATGTCATTGGAATCACTGAAACTTGGTGGGACAATACACATGATTGGAATACAAGACTAGAAGGATACAACTTATTTGCAAGAAACAGACTTGATAAACGAGGAGGGGGTGTCGCATTGTATGTTAGAAATGCGTATATCTGCACAGAGATTGAAGCTTCAGAGACTGGGAGTTCTGTGGAAACTGTTTGGGTAAGAATACAAGGACAGAACAATGGAAAGGACACCATTGTAGGCATTTACTACAGGCCGCCTGTGCAAGCTGAAGATATGGATGAACTCTTTATGCATCAAATGGCCAAGTTCTCCAAAAAATATGACATAGTTGTCATGGGAGATTTCAACTATCCAGACATTTGTTGGGAATCTCTCTCAGGCAAAACTAACAGGTCAAGGAAATTCTTATCCTCTCTTGCTGACAACTTTATCTTCCAAAAGGTAAAGGAGAAAACAAGGGGAACTGCTACCTTGGATCTAATCCTTATAAACAGGGAAGAAATGGTTGAGGAGGTAAAAGTGGCTGGGACCCTAGGAGGTAGCGACCATGCTATTTTAGAATTTTGGATAACTAGAGGCAGAAGACCTGTGAAGACTCAGACGTCAAGGTTAGATTTCAGAAAGGCAGATTTTAAGGGATTCAGAAAGAGAATTGGAGGGATCCAATGGCTGGATATCCTTAAAGACAAAAATGTCCAGGAAGGATGGGAAATCTTGAAAAATGAAATTCTCAAAGCACAGTTGTTAACAATTCCGAAAAGAGGGAAGAATAGGAAGCATTTAAGGAAACCAGGATGGATGAACACAGAACTTAAGCACATGCTAAAAAGGAAGAAAAAAATGTTTATAAAATGGAAAGAGGGAGGCATATCTAAAGAAGAATATAATGCTGTCTGCAGAACCTGCAAGGGCACAAATTAGATTAGCTAAAGCTGAAAATGAATTGAGGCTTGCAAGAGATGTCAAAAGCAATAATAAAGGATTTTGGGGATATGTCAAAAGTAAAAGAAAAGTCAAAGATGCTATAGGATTTTTACAGGATGAAAATGATGAAATGGTAAGAAAGGATGTTGAGAAGGCTGAACTTTTAAATTCCTATTTTGCATCTGTTTTCTCTCAGAAAGGAAATGTAACATCAACTGTTATTCACTGTCCTATTAAGGGAATAGAAGAATCCAGGATATCTATAAACAGAAAGATAGTGAGGAAACACTTAGCTAACCTAAATGAATTCAAGTCTCCAGGTCCAGATGAATTACACCCCAGAGTACTGAAGGAGATAGCAGAAGAAATTTTTGAACCCCTCTCCATAATCTTTGAAAATTCTTGGAGAACAGGAGATGTGCCAGAAGACTGGAGAAGAGCAAATGTTGTTCCTATCTTCAAAAAGGGGAAGAAGGTGGACCCAGGCAACTATAGGCCGGTGAGTCTGACTTCTATACCAGGAAAGATCTTTGAACAAATTATTAAACAACATGTATGTCAATACCTGGATAAGAATGAAGTGATTAAACAGAGTCAGCATGGGTTTGTAACTAATAAGTCATGTCAGACTAATTTAATTTCCTTCTATGACGGTATTACTGATTGGGTGGATCAAGGAAATGCTGTAGATATAGTATATCTTGACTTCAGCAAAGCATTTGACAAAGTCTCTCATACAATCCTTATTGAAAAAATGACTAAGTATGGAATGGACAAGGCAACTGTTAGGTGGATTCATAACTGGCTTAGTGATCGGACCCAAAGAGTGGTCGTAAATGGTTGCACATCCAGTTGGAAGAATGTCTCAAGTGGGGTACCACAGGGCTCTGTCCTGGGCCCTGTATTGTTCAACATCTTTATTAACGATTTAGATGAAGGAATTGAGGGTAAACTGATTAAATTTGCTGATGACACAAAGCTAGGAGGGATAGCTAATACTAGAGAAGAGAGAGAGAGGATTCAAAAAGATTTAAATAAACTGGAGAAGTGGGCAGCAACTAACAGAATGGTTTTTAACAGGGAGAAATGCAAAGTACTACATCTGGGCAATAAAAATGAAAAAAGCATATATAGAATGGGAGGAATAGGGCTAAGTGACAGCACATGTGAAAAAGACTTGGGTATACTAATAGATCACAGACTGAATATGAGTCAACAGTGTGATGCAGCAGCAAAAAAGGCAAATGCAATTCTAGGATGTATTAACAGAAGCATACAGTCTAGATCACGTGAAGTCATTATTTCCCTCTACTCCTCTTTGGTCAGACCTCATCTGGAATATTGTGTCCAATTTTGGGCACCACATTTTAAAAAAGACATCAACAAACTGGAGCAAGTTCAGAAAAGAGCGACCAGAATGGTGACCGGTCTGCAAACCCTGTCTTATGAGGAAAGGTTGCAGGATTTGGGAATGTTTAGTTTGCAAAAGAGAAGACTGAGAGGAGACTTAATAGCTGTCTACAAATATCTAAAGGGCTGTCACATTGTAGAAGGATCAACTTTATTCTCATTTGCACAAGGAAAGACTAGAAGCAATGGGATGAAGCTGAATGGGAGGAGACACAGATTAGATATTAGAAAAAACTTTTTGGCAGTTAGAGTGATCAATGAGTGGAACAGGCTGCCACGAGAAGTGGTGAGTTCTCCTTCAATGGAAGTCTTCAAACAGAGGCTGGACAGACATCTAACTGGGATGATTTAGCGAATCCTGCTTTGAGCAGGGGGTTGGACCAGATGGCCCAGGAGGTCCCTTCCAACTCTACGATTCTATGATTCTATGACCAGAGTGATACTAACCAAAGTTCAGATTATACTAGGGTACTGTTGACTATAATGATACTGACTGTGGTACTAACCTCACTCTGGGTTCTATAGAGTATAGTGAGGCTGACACTGGTTATATTTCCACTGTATTATATTATTACATAAGTAGGACTGGCAATGATATGCCCCTGCTAGAGGTGTTGCAGATCAGACCATACCTGTCAGTGGTTCAATTTTCACTGTAAATGGTAAGCACAAAATACAGAACCACTATTCGTTCACTTTAACACCGCACTCATCAGCCATTAAGTTCGTATATATATTGTGTGAATCTGACAGATTACTTTATCCATAAACACCTCGTACTCTCCATATGTCAGGGTAAAATGCAGGCTCACACATATGTAGCCCGCAGTTTTGCCTGGCTGGTTATCAAAAATACAGGAGAACCCCAGGTCATTTTTTTAGGGGGTCCCTCTTTTTATTAACCAGTAAAGGCTAAGTACACAACTGTGAGCTGATATTAATAGCATGGGAACCTTTATGAATATTATCTCTTTCCCAGAATATTAACATCAGCCCCCAGCCGTCGGCTTTCCCTCTGCTGATTATGAAAACAACAGGGGACTCCCACGTGTTCTTTTCAGTTACTTTTTTAATGGTCAACAAGAACAGTAAGGTCACCTGAGTTCATAGCAGCTGTTTCTCTTGCTTTGCAAGTGCCAGTGCCAGACTGATGAACGGTTGCGAGTTTGGCACTCTGGCATTCAAGAGTCTGGCACTGGAGCTACCATGAGACCCAGTGGCTTTAACTTAGGTAACTTGCCCTGTGTGGTGGTGGCAAGTGGGGTTCATATTAGTGGGGATGATGTCACCTTTGTATTGTCCAGTGACGTCAAGCCCATGGAAAGGCGTCTAAAAGACACCAATCCATTACTAATCCTATAGTTATATTGTAAATAAACACAGTCAGAATAAAGTTCTTTAATTGAAAGATTGACAGACTCCTTTAATTAATCTAAATTAAACAATACTCACATCATGGTTTCCTGTAATACAACAACAAGAAAAAACAACCATATCCCTCACCTGTCTATCGTTCGTTCTGTTCCATGCCGTAATCCATGTCTGGGTATAAACAGTTTTCAACCTGGTTGTTGCCTAGATGTGACCATCAGTGACTCATGGAGGTTACCGCAGGCACCGAGGCTGTGTTCCCAGCTGGGTCCCTGAACTGTGGTGACCTCAGGGAGATCAGTGCTGCACCAAGAGACTTTTTCTCATGGTGCTATCGGTGATCTCTGGTTTTGATGAATAGCATTCCTCCACATGTATTTCAATGAGGTAGTGCACATGTATAATTTTTTCTCGGACCTCAGCATGGAGAATTGCCTCCAATAGTTGGATGCCACTTGGCCATTCATGTCTACAGATCCGTGCAAAGCATCAGACTGCCCTCGGATGACATTTGAGTGCAGTCCGATTTTCACAGACACACTGTCTGTAGAAGAAAACCTTTTTTCTCACGTCTGAGAAACTAGGATCACACTCTGATCAAACTCTGCTAAAACTCCGATAAGAGTCTGATCAGAGTGTGATTAGCATAATTGGACCGATTTTCTAGAATTAGAGGAAATTGGTCATGTGCACCTAGCCTAAGGCTGGCTTTACTTGCCAGAGTGTCATGTACCACAAAAGGACCAAACTTTCTGGACAAGCTTCAAGCCAAGTGTGCAGGTATGTCTACCCATACCCAATGTCAAGTCAGAAGTGTGATTACTCATTGTAGTTCCCATGCGTTGTTGGTTGCTGCAGCTCCATGTCTGCATGGCAAAAGCAGGATGCTCACAGACCAGCTCTGTAGTTCTTGACATGTGATTGCAGTGACCACCAATAGCCCGTCATAAGCTGCAGCCATCATATGCTCTTTTTATTGAACTCAAGCAGCATTGGAAGTGGAGCATTGAGGAATTGGATCAGTTAGGTGAATTTGTTTTTTTTTTCCATATTTTATAGTCTGCTAAACACTGAAAAATTGAAGTGAACAACTTTGTTAAGGAAATGTATAAATGAAACTAATATCAAAGCCACAAAAGAAGACAATAATCCTCCAAGAATACAGCAGAAAAAGGGCAGCACCGCTTACCTGCCCAGGTCTTTGAACAAATGCACTACAGGATGCAGCCAGCCCATATAGCAAGATGTTGCAAACCACAGGTGCAAAATACTAAATTGACAGCCACTCCCCACCTACCCATTCATGGAGGCGGTGACTGCTACATTTGCACAATAGAGGCCTGTATAGTGTACTGTTCACATGCAGGTAATGCATAGTGTCTGGTTCTCAGTCTATTAGTCACGCTCCTACGATTCGATTAGGCGGGCTGGTCAGCACTCTCTACATGCATCCCATGTGAACACCCCTGTATACAAGACCCAAAGTGCTGGGCTTAGCTGCACCCTGAAAAATAAAGTGAATAAAATACATATAAATATGTGAGGTATTGGTCAATATTTTGGCCAAGATATGCAAGCTCGCAACCCAACGTCAAGGGTCCCCACACTTGTGAGTTCTATCACTAAATTAAGGAAATTTAATGCAACATTAATACATAAAAAAAATACATTGATAAGTGCTTTTTAATTAAAAGGTGTAACCAGCCAAATGATTACCCAATTTCAGAGTCAGTTTCAACTATTTAAAAGAAAGGGGGAAAACCAATTAGATCTTTACAAAAATTCTTCCAAATGGTGTCAGTAATATAATTTGAGATATGTTTAAAAGCTAACGCCTGTTGTTTTCCATGGTAGGCTATTAATATTGGTAAAGCAGGAAAATAGAGGTTTTATAAGCACTTTATAGTGAAATTTGCCAAGCAATAGATCATTAAGCACTGTATATTAAATATAATAAATTGTGTGAAGACTGTAATTTTCATTTACATTTTGATGGAAAACTGTCAGGGTATGTGCACACGCTGCGGATTTTAGTGCGGATTTGGCCGCGCGGATTTTGTAAAATCCGAAGGTAAATCTGCAGGTCAAAAGACGTGCGGTTTTACCTGCGGATTGCTCTGCGGTTTTTCATCTCCTCAATGGAGGAGATGGCAAACCGCAGCGGAATCCACAGAAAGAATTGACATGTCAGTTCTTTCTGTGGTTTCAAAACCGCGTGGAAAAATCCGCACCGTCTGCACTGCGTTTTTTTATTCCCATAGGGAATAATGGTACTGTACACCACAGCAACAACTGCTGCGGACCCGCAGCGGCCAAAACCGCTGCAGAACCGCAGCAGAATCCGCAGCGTGTGCACACACCCTCATACACAAGACTGTATGACATTGACTGTATGCTTGGGGTCCTTGTCTTGCTGCAGAATAAATTAATGCCTCTCTAATGGTATTGCATGATGCATAAATACAGTTAGGTCCATATATGTTTGGACAGAGACAACATTTTTCTAATTTTGGTTCTAGACATTACCACAATGAATTTTAAACAAAACAATTCAGATGCAGTTGAAGTTCAGACTTTCAGCTTTCATTTGAGGGTGTGCACATAAAAATTGGATGAAGGGTTTAGGAGTTCCAGCTCCTTAACATGTGCCACCCTGTTTTTAAAGGGACCAAAAGTAATTGGACAGATTAAATAATTGTAAATAAAATGTTCATTTCTAGTACTTGGTTGAAAACCCTTTGTGGCAATGACTTCCTGAAGTCTTGAACTCATGGACATCACCAGACGCTTTTTGATGCTCTGCCAGGCCTTCACTGCGGTGGTTTTCAGTTGCTGTTTGTTGGCCTTTCTGTCTGAAGTTTAGTCTTTAACAAGTGAAATGCATGCTCAATTGGGTTGAGATCAGGTGACTGACTTGGCCATTCAAGAATATTCCGCTTCTTTGCTTTAATAAACTCCTGGGTTGCTTTGGCTTTATGTTTTGGGTCATTGTCCATCTGTAGTATGAAACAACGACCAATCAGTTTGGCTGCATTTGGCTAGATCTGAGCACCTGAATACCTCAGAATTTATTTGGCTGCTTCTGTCCTGTGTCACATCATCAATAAATACTAGTCACCCAGTGCCACTGGCAGCCATGCATGCCCAAGCCATCACACTGCCTCCGCCGTGTTTTACAGATGATGTGTGTGGAGGAACGTACACAGACCCGTTCCTCCCACGTCACCACAGTGACGTAACTACACAGGCACAGCTCTCCGGCGCCCCCTTTGTCTCTCAGGTCAGTAAGGGGACTGCACCTAGAGCAAATGGTCGCCGGGGAGGAGGTCCTGTTACCCGCTGGGGGTTCTAAGATTCGTGATCAGAGTAAAAGCATCAGCCCAAGATTAAGTTTATAGTTTAATTGCCTTAAGGGCGCACTAGATAATTACAGAAATATACAGTAAATTTGCAGTCAGAGAAAAGATATAACAATAAGGGTACAAGACTTAAGATATTAAGCTGGAGGTCAATTTACCAGATTGTAGGGTCATGTGGGTGCTGGGGAGCTCTGCAGTCCACAGGTACAAGAATCTTAGTTGCCAGACAGACCCCCAAAGCATGGGCCGCTGCTCCCCTCGGCAGGTCTGTCCCCAGGTCCTTCTTAGATCGTCATCGTCTGGATCTTCTGTGTGAAGGAATGACTGTCTGCCAGGGGCTGCTAGTCCTTAAACATGCTAGGTTCCTCCCCCTGTGTCAGAGGGTAGGCTAATAATCGCCACCCTTTTAGCTCTCTGCAGAACTTATTTCCAATATCTAAGAAAGGGGATAACTTTCTACAGCATGATCGGATCAGAACATGAGAGGTGCCAAGGAATGCGGTTTGTTTTGCCTGTCGTGTGGTGTGCAAACATGGCCCCATTGGGTCACTGTAGAGGGCCAATCTCTATATCTCAGGAATCAGTGCTCTAATCGACTCAGGAGTCACACTGCAAGATGCACGATTTCCTCAGGGTCACCCGGATATTTTCATGTGTCCATAACTCGAAAGATGAGTTCATAATCCATGCTCCTAGGATGGAGCCAAAGCGTCTGGGACACACAAAGGACGTATATTCCTGCGTCCGCTAGCAGGTACATTCTAATTGAAGCCCTAGGCTTTTTTCCGGCCCCCTGCTGGCACGGCTCCGTACCTGAGCTTTGAAGCTCTGTTTTGGGCCTATCCTCATTATCACACCAATGGCCCTGGCTATTTAGCATTGGAACACTAAATCCTGCTTGTATTTACTAAGTACACAGCACCTGGGAGTATGTCAGCTGCCTGTAATTCCTGAACTTAGACCAAAATGGATGCCAAGCTCAGACATGTGGCCCCATATCTAAGATGGCGGCTGCTACTTCATCACAATGTGGTATGCTTTGGATCATGAGCTGTACCACGCCTTCGCCATACTTTTCTCTTTCCATCATTCTGGTAGAGGTTGATCTTGGTTTCATCTGTCCAAAGAATGTTCTTCTGTATCTAAGATGGCGGCTGCTACTTCATCACACCTCCCTGCTTTAGAGGGCGCTAGGGGGTATCACATTCCTGTGATCCCCCATGCGCCCTTCCGCACCCTCTCCTTGCCGGGACAGCCCATCAGCGTTACCATGGTCCCTGCCTCTTTTGTGGCGAATGGTGAAGTGATACTGTTGGAGAGAGAGGCTCCAGCATAGCAACCTCCCATTCGTCCCAGAGACCGTGTGTAACCAGCTGAGGGGGTTGTGGTCTGTTTCCACGGTGAATTGGCGTCCGTACAAGTATGGCTGCAGACGCTGCAGGGCCCACACAATTGACAGACATTCCTTCTCCATCGTGGAATAGGCCACTTTCCTCGGCAGGAGCTTCCGGCTCAGGTACAGAACGGGGTGTTCATGGCCCGTAGTGTCGACCTGGCTGAGCACAGCACCGAGGCCGAAGTCGCTGGCGTCGGTCTGCACTACGAACGGCCGCGTGAAGTCAGCTGCCTGTAGTACAGGAGAACTAGAAAGGGCGGTCTTGAGCGCCTGGAAAGCTGTCTCGCAGGCGACTGTCCAGTCGACTGCGACGGGCAGCCTCTTCTTGGTAAGATCCGTCAGGGGCTTGGCCAGGGCACTATAGTGTGGAACAAACCTCCTATAATACCCGGCTGTCCCCAAGAAGGACATCACCTGCTTCTTGTTCCTGGGGGTGGGCCAGGATGCGATGGCATCCACCTTCCCGGGCTCTGGCTTCAGAGCTCCCCCACCTACCCGGTGCCCCAGGTAGTGGACCTCACTCATACCCAGCTGGCACTTTTTGGGCTTAATCGTCAAGCCTGCTCGCTGGATCAGGTGCTCTAGGTGATCTTCCCAGGTGGGACTGAAGATGGCGATGTCGTCTAGGTACGCGGTCGCATACCCTTCCAGTCCCTCGAGCAGCGTGTTGACCATCCTCTGAAAAGTGGCAGGGATATTCTTCATGCCGAATGGCATCACCGTGGACTCGTACAGTCCAAATGGGGTGATAAAGGCAGAGCGTTCCCATGGGGAATCTGCCAATACCCCCTGCTCAGATCAATGATGTTCAGGTACTTGGCCCCAGCCAGCCGATCGAGCAGGTCATCGATGCGCGGCATTGGCTACACATCGGTGACCGTCACAGCGTTGAGCCCCTGATAGTCCACGCAGAACCGCGTAGTTCGGTCCTTTTTAGGGACGAGGACTACATGCGAAGCCCACGCACTATTAGACACTTGGATCACCCCCAGCTTCAGCATCTCGTCTATCTTTTGGCGCATGTGCTGCTGCACCTCAAGAGAGACCCAATATGCTGAACGCCGGATCGGGGGGTGATTGCCGGTGTCCACGTCATGGACGGCTGTCACAGTCCTTCCGGGCAGGCTGCTGAACAGCTCCCTAAAGGGGTGTAGGGTGACCCTCAGCTGGGAGCGTTGCTCCTCCGAGAGCTGGTGGCCAACCCCCACATCCTCGATGGATCCACCCACCTTGGCTTGGGTGAGCAGATCCAGGAGGGTGTCATGCGGCGGCTGTCGCGGACTTCCTCTCTTACCTCCCTCCGGCCCCGGCTCACCCGCTCTCCGGGGGTCACCTCGCTGCCGCACCGGCCGCTGCGGGCCTCGGCGTGGTCTCTCCCGGCCTCCCGTCCAGGCCCACGATCGCCTCTGTCCAGCCCCCTGGAGCGCGCTCCCGCTCCTCCTCCTCGGCGGGCGCGTCTCCTCGCTATGGCCGGGCGCGCGCCCTCCCCCACCTGAGGACGCGCGTCTCCTCCTCCAGCTGGAGGTCATGACCTGGAAGGCCTTCTCTCTCCCTATATCAGGCCGCCTCCTTCTGGAGGTGATGCCTGACTATCACTAGAACTTGCTAGTGACTCTGGCCGCCCTCCTAGTGCTCCCCTGCTTTCTCCCGTGCATTTACCCAGTTCCTCTTGTGCTTCCTCTCCTAGGTTCTGTGGCTTCGGTCCTCGTCCGTGTCCCTCCTGTGTCTTCAAGCCGTGCCATCCCTCCTGTGTCTTCAAGCCGTGCCATCCCTCCTGTCTCGCCAAGCCGTGCCGTCCCTCCTGTGTCTTCTAGCCGTGCCATCCCTCCTGTCTCGCCAAGACGTGCTGTCTCTCCTGTGTCTCCGAGCCGTGTCGTCTGTCCAGTGCCTGCTCTTTGGATCTACCTGTCTGTCCGCTCTTACTTTCCCGGGTACCGGCTACCGTGGCGATAGTTACCCGTGGGCTTGCCCCATACACTCCCTGTATAGGGGGTGGTCCACCTGGTCAGCTCGCCCTCGGGAGGTTCGTTGCCACGGTCTAGTGGGTCCACCCCAGGAGTACCTTACAGTAACAGTATAGTCAGGCCATGGATCCCGCTGGTACCTCGACCCCGACCCAAAAGGAACTTTTGTTCCTTCGTGAGAACCAGGCGAGGATCATGTCGTTCCTCAAATCGATGGAGTCCCGACTTTCCTCTTTGCAGACCTCCGATCCGGGAATTGCCTCCCAGATCTCCGGCCTGCAGCAGGAACTGGCCCAGCAGCGCGACACCCAGGCCCATATTTTGAACTACATTGCCTCTGTAGATAACCGCTTACTAGCCCTACAGGCGGCAGCCGCAGTCCCGGCACCTGTGGCAGTTCCACACTCCTCTCCCCAGTTGGCCAAACCCCCACGTTATAGCGGAGATCCCAAACTCTGTCGGGGGTTCATCAACCAGTGCCAGTTGCATTTCGAGTTGGCTCCCCTACAGTATCCCTCCGACCGGGCCAAAGTGGCTTTTATGATTTCCCACTTTGAGGGTGAGGCACTGGCCTGGGTGAATCCCTTGTGGGAACGCGATGACCCGATAGTCTCCCAGCTCGCGACCTTCTTGGAGACCTTTCGTAAGGTCTTCGATGAGCCCGGTCACCTGGTCTCTGCTACCGAGTCTTTATTCTGCCTTCGCCAGGGTACCCTCTCGGTAGGACAGTACGCCATCCAGTTCCGTACGTTATCCTCGGAGCTGGGGTGGAACAATGAGGCCCTGGTTGGGGCTTTTTGGCGAGGCTTATCGTCCCGAATCAAGGACGAGCTGGCAGGCCGGGATACACCCACGACTTTGGAGGACCTCATCTTGCTGGCAACACGAGTTGATCTGCGTTTCCGGGAGCGTTCCTGCGAGATCGCCAGGGAGAGAAGGCCCAATCGTTTTTCTCCTCCGACACACAGCCCACCACGCTCGCGGTCCTCCGCCGCAGCCGCAGCTCCCGAACCCATGCAAGTGGACCGACTAAGGCCCGCGGAGCTTCGCCGCCAGGACAGACTCGCTCATGGCCTTTGTCTCTATTGTGGCAGCGCCTCCCATCTCCTGCGTTCCTGTCCTGTGAGGCCGGGAAACTCCTCCGCCTAGGACAGGTAAGAGAGGCCTCCCTAGGTGTCACTGACACCTCTCTACCCTTGACCCTTTCTGTTGTGTTTTTCCTGGGCTCCAAACGTTTTTCGGAGTTAGCCTATATTGATTCGGGGGCTGCGGGAAACTTCATCCAACTCGAGGCGGTGAAGAGATTAGGGATACCTGTCAGGTCCTTGGAGGTTCCCCGGCAGTTAGCCTCTGTCGACGGTGCTCCCTTGCGCGAAGCCGTTACACTGGTCACTGAAGAGCTGGAGTTACAGATCGGGGTCTTGCACCGTGAAAAGATAACCTTCTTCGTGCTGCCGTCTTTGTCCCACACCGTGCTCCTGGGTCTTCCGTGGTTGTGGATGCATGAACCTGTTCTGGATTGGCGGTCCGGAGACATCCTTCGCTGGGGCCGCTTCTGCCAAACCAGATGTCTCCGCCCAGTACGACCCCTCAAATGCTCGTCTCCTGTCTCGGGCCCTGCGGAGTTGCCTTCGGCTTACTGGGCCTTCGCGGACGTCTTCGATAAAAAGGAAGCGGAGGTCCTCCCTCCGCACCGGCAATATGATTGTCCCATCGAGCTTGTTCCTGGCTCGACTCCGCCCCGAGGGCGGATCTATCCGTTGAGTCCACTCGAGTCCCAGGCCATGACCGAATATGTACAGGAGAATTTGGCAAGGGGCTTCATCCGAAAGTCTTCTTCCCCTGCTGGAGCTGGCTTCTTTTTTGTCAAGAAGAAAGACGGGTCCCTGCGCCCCTGTATTGACTATTGTGGTCTCAACGAGATTACCGTTAAGAATAGATATCCGCTACCTCTCATCCCCGAGTTGTTCGACCGGCTACGTGGGGCACGAATCTTTTCTAAATTGGATCTCCGTGGAGCCTACAATCTCATCCGTATTCGCTCCGGAGATGAGTGGAAGACCGCCTTCAACACCAGAGATGGACACTATGAGTATCTCGTCATGCCCTTTGGGTTATGCAACGCTCCCGCAGTCTTTCAGGAATTTGTGAACGACGTCTTCCGAGACCTTCTGTATTCCTGCGTGGTTGTGTACCTCGACGATATCCTGGTCTTCTCTCCTGATCTGTCCACCCATAGAAGAGATGTCCGCCGCGCGCTGTTCCGTGTGAGGGAGAATCGTCTGTACGCCAAGTTGGAGAAGTGTGCCTTTGAGCAGTCCTCTCTTCCATTTCTGGGCTATATCATCTCCGACTCTGGTCTGCGTATGGATCCTGAGAAGGTTTTGGCCGTGCTTAACTGGCCACGTCCTCAAGGGGCGAAAGCCATTCAGCGTTTTCTCGGCTTCGCAAACTACTACCGGCAGTTCATCTCCCATTTCTCCTCATTGACTGGCGCTATCTCATCTTTGATCCGTAAGGGAGCCAACCCACACGTCTGGACCCCTGAAGCAGAAGGAGCCTTTCTATCTCTGAAACGTGCCTTTGCCACGGCCCCCGTACTCCATCGCCCTGAGGTCAACAAACCATTCGTCCTTGAGGTAGATGCATCCGCAACTGGAGCCGGAGCTGTTTTGTCTCAGAGGTCCTCCTCCGGCAGGCTCGTTACGTGCGGTTTCTTTTCAAAATCTTTCTCCACCCCAGAGCGGAATTATTCCATCGGAGACCGAGAACTGCTTGCCATCAAGTTAGCCCTAGAAGAGTGGAGGTACTTATTGGAGGGCGCCGCACATCCCTTCACAATCTACACAGACCATAAGAATCTAGCGTACCTGCAGTCTGCACAAAGACTCAACCCTCGGCAGGCCAGGTGGTCTCTGTTCTTTGGCCGATTCGATTTTGACCTGCATTTTCGTCCAGGCAACAAGAACCTCAAAGCCGACGCCTTGTCCAGGTCCTCTCTTTCCACGGATGTCGAGGAGGAACCTGCACATATCTTGGACCCATCCAGGTTCATCACCGTGGCACCGCTTTCTCTCCTCGCTACCCCACCTGGCAAGACTTTTGTTTCAGTGAGGGACCGAAGACGAATCCTCCACTGGGGCCATGCTTCTAAACTGGCGGGTCATCTCGGCCATAAAAAGACACTTCTTCTGGTGTCCCGCTATTACTGGTGGCCGACCCTTTCCCAAGATGTCCGGGATTTCGTCGCCTCCTGTCTCTCGTGTGCCAAAATCAAGGTGCCTCGGCAGCTGCCTTCTGGTCTTCTACATCCACTTCCAGTACCCTCGTCGCCTTGGCAACACATTGCCATGGACTTTATTACGGACCTACCCTCCTCTGCCAAGTGTACTGTCGTCTTAGTGGTAGTAGATAGATTCTCTAAAATGGCCCACTTCATCCCTTTGCCTGGCTTGCCATCGGCTTCCGCCTTGGCGAAGATTTTCGTCCAGCACATCTTTCGTCTCCATGGACTGCCCCAACATATTGTCTCGGACAGAGGAGTCCAATTCACCTCTCGCTTCTGGAGAGCTCTATGCAAATCGATGGATGTCACCCTTGACTTCTCCTCATCTTATCATCCACAGTCCAACGGTCAGGCAGAACGGACGAATCAGAGTTTGGTGAACTACCTCCGGCACTTTTCTAATATCCACCAGAACGACTGGTCTGAATTACTCCCGTGGGCTGAGTTTTCCTATAATAACCACATCAGTGAATCTTCTGGCAAATCCCCGTTCTTTGTCGTCTACGGTCTACATCCTGGTGTACCTCTACCAGTTCCCCCCGCCTCGGGTGTACCGGCGGCTGATCTTCTGTCCGGCGAATTCTCCAGGATCTGGCAGGAGACCAAGACCGCTCTCGAGTTGGTGCGTAACAGGGTAAAAGGATACGCAGACAAGAGGCGCCTGGATGTCCCACCATATCACCCAGGTGATAAAGTTTGGCTAGCCTCCAAGTTTATTCGCCTCAAAGTCCCGTCCCACAAACTGGGCCCCCGCTATATTGGACCTTTTGAGGTCTTGTCTCGTATTAATGATGTCTCCTAAATTGCGTCTTCCCGCCTCTCTCCGCATCCCTAATGCTTTCCATGTGTCTTTGCTTAAGCCAGTTATTTTCAATCGTTTCCTTTCTGAAGCTCCTCACTCAACTCCGCCTGCCGCCGCAGACGATGTATTTGAGGTGAGAGATATTTTGGCCATGAGAAAGCAAAAAGGGAAAACCTTTTTTTTGGTTGATTGGAAGGGCTTTGGTCCTGAGGAGAGATCCTGGGAGCCCCAGGAGAATATCCAAGCTCCTCGAATCCTGGCTAAATTTTTGTCCGGTCAGCGGGGGAGGGCGCGTAAGGGGGGGGTACTGTCACGCGGCGGCTGTCGCGGACTTCCTCTCTTACCTCCCTCCGGCCCCGGCTCACCCGCTCTCCGGGGGTCACCTCGCTGCCGCACCGGCCGCTGCGGGCCTCGGCGCGGTCTCTCCCGGCCTCCCATCCACGGCCCACGATCGCCTCTGTCCAGCCCCCTGGTGCGCGCTCCCGCTCCTCCTCCTCGGCGGGCGCGTCTCCTCGCTATGGCCGGGCGCGCGCCCTCCCCCACCTGAGGACGCGCGTCTCCTCCTCCAGCTGGAGGTCATGACCTGGAAGGCCTTCTCTCTCCCTATATCAGGCCGCCTCCTTCTGGAGGCGATGCCTGACTATCACTAGAACTTGCTAGTGACTCTGGCCGCCCTCCTAGTGCTCCCCTGCTTTCTCCCGTGCATTTACCCAGTTCCTCTTGTGCTTCCTCTCCTAGGTTCTGTGGCTTCGGTCCTCGTCCGTGTCCCTCCTGTGTCTTCAAGCCGTGCCATCCCTCCTGTGTCTTCAAGCCGTGCCATCCCTCCTGTCTCGCCAAGCCGTGCCGTCCCTCCTGTGTCTTCTAGCCGTGCCATCCCTCCTGTCTCGCCAAGACGTGCTGTCACTCCTGTGTCTCCGAGCCGTGTCGTCTGTCCAGTGCCTGCTCTTTGGATCTACCTGTCTGTCCGCTCTTACTTTCCCGGGTACAGGCTACCGTGGCGATAGTTACCCGTGGGCTTGCCCCATACACTCCCTGTATAGGGGGTGGTCCACCTGGTCAGCTCGCCCTCGGGAGGTTCGTTGCCATGGTCTAGTGGGTCCACCCCAGGAGTACCTTACAGAGGGTTTCTACCTCTCCTTCCTCGGGAAGGTTGCACACTGGGTGGGCTCAAGCCTACCGCTCATGATGGGCCTTCATCATGTTCACGTAGAAGGCCTTCCTCCTTCCACGGGCGTGGTCCAGGGTGACCTGATAGGTGACAGCGTTGAGCCGCTGGTGCATGAGGTATGGACCCTCCCAGGCCACCTGAAGCTTGTTTTGAGGTACGGGGACCAGTACCCACACCTTTTGACCCACCTCATAGGTCTGCTCACAACCATTCTGGTCGTACCACCGCTTCTGGTCAGCCTGGGCTTGGGCCATATTGTCATGCACCAGCCGTGTCAAGGCCGTCATTCTGTCCCGGAAGCGCACGACATACTCAATGACCAACACTCCAGGGGTAGCCAAATCCCCTTCCCATAATTCCTTCACCAGAGCAAGGGGCCCCCGTACACGTCGCCCGTACAGGAGCTCAAAGGGGGAGAACCCTGTTGAGGCCTGTGGGACCTCTCGGTAGGCAAACAGCAGGTGTGGGAGATACCGCTCCCAGTCTCTCCCATGGGAGTCGACCAACATCTTCAGCATCTGCTTTAAGGTGCCATTGAACCGCTCACACAGGCCATTGGTCTGTAGGTGGTACGGGCTGGCTACCAGATGTTGCACCTGTACCTGCTTACAGAGAGACTCCATCAGCTGCGACATGAACTGGGTCCCTCGGTCGGTGAGCATTTCCTGGGGAAACCCCACTCTGGAGAAAATCTCCAGTAAGGCAGTGGCCACTTTGTCGGCCCGAATGGATGACAAAGCTACCGCCTCCGGGTACCGGGTGGCATAGTCCACTACCGTTAGTATGAAGCATTTCCCGGAGCGGCTGGGAGTGGACAGAGGTCCAATGAGATCCACAGCCACCCTCGAGAAAGGCTCTTCGATGATGGGCAGAGTTACCAGTAGGGCTTTGGGGCGCCGCCCCGCCTTCCCTACCCTCTGACAGGTGTCACACGATCGGCAGTAGGCAATCACCTCGGTCCTCATTCCTGGCCAGTAGAAATGCTGAGCTAGCCTGGCCCTGGTTTTAGCGATCCCTAGGTGTCCGGCCATGGGAATCTCGTGTGCGATCCGCAACAATTCTGCCCTGAACGGATAGGGTACCACTAACTGTCGGTCCCTTGGCCACGCCTCTGGTGAACCCTGCTGTACCGTTACCCGGTACAGCCATCCCTGGTCCCAGACCACTCGCTCGCGGTCGGACTCCAGGGGAGGCTGTGCCGCCTGCTCCTTGAGAGCTTTCAGGCTAGCCTCAGCTTCCAATGCTGCCTGAAATCCCTGACTCGATGTGGCAAGAATTGACGAAACTGCCACCTCCTCTGTCAGCTCCCCGGGATCTGTCTCCTGGCCGCTGTCTGACTCGGCAGCCACTTGGTCGGAGAGAGGGGAACCGTTGGACCTGCGCGAGGCTCCTTGGGCTCCGGCGCTCCTACTCCTGGTAACAGCGTCCCCGACCGCTGAGACCACAGGTAGTGCCTGCTTCCCCTCGGCCGCCAACCAAGTCGCCGGGTCAGGCAGACTTCCCTGGCCTCATGACATCCCAGATGTGGGGAACTCCTGCCCTGGGGTCTTACCTGGTGGCTCCTCTCCCGGGATGCCCCCTTCCCCCATGACCTGTTCCTCTTTCTGCAGAGGCCCTCGACTCAGCAGGCTGGATTCACTTAGTGGCCCTACACTGCCCATAGCAGCCCCTCCCTCCACCTCTGAGCTCACCCCTGCAGGCTTCTCACCTGTCCTCACTGTGAGCCCTGTGTGTGTAGTGTCAGTGCATGGCTTACCATCAGGTTTCACTACCTCCTCCACTGTTGGAGGCACATTCAACACATTAACATTCACAGTAGAGTCATGACATTCTTGGGGAGCCGGACTTGGGGGTTCAGTGGTCACCCACTGAGTCACTAGCCGCCCCAAATCGGTCCCAAGCAGCAGATTGGCAGGAAAATTTGGCATTACTCCCACCTCCATTGTTGGAGGCACATTCAATACATTAGCATTGGCAGTCACAGTAGGATCATGACATTCTTGGGGAGCCGGACTTGGGGGTTCAGTGGCCACATACTGAGACACTAGCCGCCCCAAATCGGGCCCAAGCAACACATTGGCAGGAATATTTGGCGTTACTCCCACCTCCCGCATTCCCCTCCCGGCGCCCCAGTCCAAAAACACCTTGGCGACGGGCAGTGCCGGTTCAACACCTCCAATTCCGGAGATGGAAAGGTGTTATGAATGAGTCACCGTAGGAGGCAAAAACAAAAATACTAGCTAAGTCCAGAAAACCAGAGAAGTTGGCAGCTATCGGATTGCAGACCCCTGAACCTATCAACAACAACTAGCAGTAGCCGTGGGGGGTTCCTACGGTGCCCTAGACCCCTCGATCACAGCCGGAGAACTACATAGCCTAAAGACAGAAAGGGAAATCTAAACTGCCCCAGAGCAGACCCCAAAGCAATAGGCAGCCCCCAACATATAATGACGGTGAAGCAAGATGAAAAAACACTCACACAGATAGAAAGATAGGCTGAGCAAATGATGGGGCCCAAGCTAACTGGATAGGACAGGATAGAAAAGCTGCTGTCTGTAATCCGCCAAAACCCTATCAAAACAAGAGCCAACAGCTGATAGGGAAAAAAGCCCTGAAGATGCTAGGCTTCAAAAAGACTATATCAGTACTCAGGTATTTTCTGAAGACAGAGCAAAAAGGAATTCAGCTCACCCCAGCAGGGAATGGCAGAAATCAAGGAAAACAATGCAAAACAAAACCAAAACACAAATGCAAAAAGTAGATCAGAAAACTTAGCTTTTGAGGAGCAGTAATCAGACTGGTCTCCTAGAATCCTTCAGAGAGATCACCAGCAAGGCAGAAGGGCGTCGGCTGCCTTATATCCAGTCAGTAATTCCCGTCACCCAGTCATCATCATCCTGCCCAGGTGCTTGGTAATCAGCCTCACTACCTTCCTTCACCAGAAGAGGGAGTTCATCAGACCTCAATGGTGAAGGGGAAAATGAACTCACAACAGAAAGGGTTTTCCCAGGCACCAAGTCTTGAGGGGACACCACCTCAGGACATACCAGGGTTCGTTCAGCGCCTGTGTCCCGCAGTCCCATGACCGCTGAGCGGCCGATGGTGACGGGTTGGTAATTGTCCAGGGACCTCCCACCACCCCCTCCCACACACAAAACAGTGGACGGTTTCTGAGACAGGGATGGGGCCTTATGGCGCTGGGGACACGCAGCCTTAAAGTGTCCCGGCTGGTTGCAATGATGACAACGTCTGGGTTCTGGCCTGGAGAGGGCAGAAGGGGGGTACACCCCTTGCACTCTGGGGGCTGGGGGGACAGGGGCAGGACTGGGCTTACCCCTCTCCTGGTGCTGCTGGCAGGCTTCTTCGGCTCAGAGGCCCTGTTGTTGGCATATTTGTCTGCCAGGGCGGCTGTAGCAGAAACCCCCTTTGGTTTCCGGTCACGGAGGAATTGCTGGAGGTCCTCTGGGCAGTTCCACAAGAACTGCTCCGTGACAAACAGTTCCTGGACCTCCTGGTGGGTGGTGAGCTCTAGACCCGAGGTCCAGTGCTCCGCAGCTCTCAGCAGTGCCCGCATGTGGTCTGTCCAGGTGTCCTTTGAGCCCCGCTGCAGGCTCCGGAACTTCCTGCAGTACGACTCCGGGGTGAAGTTGTAGTGCTGGATCAGGGCCCGCTTGATGCTGTTGTAGTCCTGCTCCTCCCCGGCAGGTAAGTCCCCCAAAACTTCCAGGGACTTACCCCTCAAACGGGGGGTCAGGTACCTTGCCCACTGATCCAGGGCCAGATGGTGTTGGAGGCAGGTTCTTTCAAAGGCCAGCAGAAAGGAATCCAGGTCTCCATCCTTTTCAAGCAGGGGGAAGTCCTCCGCCCGGACCTTGGATGCCTTGGTCCCTGGTGGGGCTGGAGCGTCCAGCGGGAGCCCGTGCTGAGCTATCTCCAGTCGGTGCCGGCGCTCCGCAGCTTCACGGCGTTCAGTATGCTCACGCTCCGCTGCTCTCTCGGCCGCCGCTTGCTCACGCTCCTCTGCTTTCTCTGCTGCCGCTAGGAGTCTGTCATGGACGGCGTCGTTACCAGCCTCGAGCTGTGCCATAGCCGCTTGGAAAAGGGCCTCCGATCTGGACAGGCTGGGGTGGGCAGGTGGTGGACAGTCCACTGCGGGACTGAGCACGGGGGTCTGGCTCCTTGGGGAGCCCTGGCTGAGCTCCCCCTCGCCTTCATTGGTATTGTCCTCCACCACCTCCTCATAGACCATAGCATTGGCCTCCCCCTTTGTCCTACTCCTGGTGCCTTCCGCCATCTTGGGAACCTCTGGTTTCTGACACAGCTGCAACCCTGGCCTTGCACACAACTTATTATATTTGCACTCTGACCGTCTAGTGCTGGGCTGACCTTAAGACCCCAGCAGTGAAAGTTACCGCTGGTATTCTCTAGTGTCTGGGAGTAGGGGTCCCACGCACACTATTACTCTGATCCCACCGCTTGCCACCAAGTGTGGAGGAACGCACACAGACCCGTTCCTCCCACGTCACCACCGTGACGTAACTACACAGGCACAGCTCTCCGGCGCCCCCTTTGTCTCTCAGGTCAGTAAGGGGACTGCACCTAGAGCAAATGGTCGCCGGGGAGGAGGTCCTGTTACCCGCTGGGGGTTCTAAGATTCGTGATCAGAGTAAAAGCATCAGCCCAAGATTAAGTTTATAGTTTAATTGCCTTAAGGGCGCACTAGATAATTACAGAAATATACAGTAAATTTGCAGTCAGAGAAAAGATATAACAATAAGGGTACAAGACTTAAGATATTAAGCTGGAGGTCAATTTACCAGATTGTAGGGTCATGTGGGTGCTGGGGAGCTCTGCAGTCCACAGGTACAAGAATCTTAGTTGCCGGACAGACCCCCAAAGCATGGTCCGCTGCTCCCCTCGGCAGGTCTGTCCCCAGGTCCTTCTTAGATCGTCATCGTCTGGATCTTCTGTGTGAAGGAATGACTGTCTGCCAGGGGCTGCTAGTCCTTAAACATGCTAGGTTCCTCCCCCTGTGTCAGAGGGTGGGCTAATAATCTCCACCCTTTTAGCTCTCTGCAGAACTTATTTCCAATATCTAAGAAAGGGGATAACTTTCTACAGCATGATCGGATCAGAACATGAGAGGTGCCAGGGAATGCGGTTTGTTTTGCCTGTCGTGTGGTGTGCAAACATGGCCCCATTGGGTCACTGTAGAGGGCCAATCTCTATATCTCAGGAATCAGTGCGCTAATCGACTCAGGAGTCACACTGCCAGATGCACGATTTCCTCAGGGTCACCCGGATATTTTCATGTGTCCATAACTTGTAAGATGAGTTCATAATCCATGCTCCTAGGATGGAGCCAAAGTGTCTGGGACACACAAAGGATGTATATTCCTGCGTCTGCTAGCAGGTACATTCTAATTGAAGCCCTAGGCTTTTTTCCGGCCCCCTGCTGGCATGGCTCCGTACCTGAGCTTTGAAGCTCTGTTTTGGGCCTATCCTCATTATCACACCAATGGCCATGGCTATTTAGCATTGGAACACTAAATCCTGCTTGTATTTACTAAGTACACAGCACCTGGGGGTATGTTAGCTGCCTGTAATTCCTGAACTTAGACCAAAATGGATGCCAAGCTCAGACATGTGGCCCCATATCTAAGATGGCGGCTGCTACTTCATCACAATGTGGTATGCTTTGGATCATGAGCTGTACCATGCCTTCGCCATACTTTTCTCTTTCCATCATTCTGGTAGAGGTTGATCTTGGTTTCATTTGTCCAAAGAATGTTCTTCTGTTCTTCCAGAACTGTGCTGGCTTTTTTACATGTTTTTTAGCAAAGTCCAGTCTAGCCTTTTTATTCTTGATGCTTATGAGTGGCTTGCACCGTGCAGTGAACCCTCTGTATTTAATTTCATGCAGTCTTCTCTTTATGGTAGATTTGGATATTGATACGCCTACCTCCTGGAGAGTGTTGTTCACTTGGTTGGCTGTTGTGAAGGGGTTTCTCTTCACCATGGAGATTATTCTGTGATAATCCACCACTGTTGTCTTCTTTGGGCGCCCATGTCTTTTTTGCATTGATGAGTTCACCAGTGTTTTCTTTCTTTCTCAGGATGTACCAAACTGTAGATTTTGCCACTCCTAAAGTTGTAGCAATTTCTCGGATGGATTTTTTCTGTTTTTGCAGCTTAAGGATGGCTTGTTTCACCTGCATGGAGAGCTCCTTTGACGGCATGTTTCCTTCACAGCAAAACCTTCCAAACGCAAGCACCACACCTCAAATCAACTCCAGGCCTTTTAGCTGCTTAATTGAGAATGACATAACGAAGGGATTGCCCACACCTGTCCATGAAATAGCCTTGGAGTCAATTGTCCAATTACTTTTGGTCCCTTTAAAAACAGGGTAGCACATGTTAAGGAGCTGAAACTCCTAAACCCTTCATCCAATTTTAATGTGGATACCCTCAAATGAAAGCTGAAAGTCTGAACTTCAACTGCATCTGAATTGTTTTGTTTAAAATTTATCGTGGTAATGTCTAGAACCAAAATTAGAAAAATGTTGTCTCTGTCCAAAAATATATGGACCTAACTGTAGCTGCCTGTATTTCTCAGCATTAAGGACACCATTAATCTTGACCAAATTCTCAATTCAATTTGCTGAAATACAGCCCCAAACTTGCAAGAAACCTCCACCTTGCTTCACTGTTAAAGTCACTTTTCATTGTACCATTTTCCAGCCCTCCACAATGTGTCTTCTGTTACAGTCAAATACTTCAAAATTTGACTCATTACTTCAGAGCATCTGCTGCTATTTTTTCTACAGCATGTTTTCTTGCATATTCTCTTGGCCTTTTTTCCATATGCAATATTTTTTTTACCACAATTTTTCTATGAAGAACACTTCTGACCAGAGTTCTCAGAACAGTAGATGGGTAAAGCTGGGTCCCATTGGTTTCTGCCAGTTCTGAGCTGATGGCACTGCTTAACATCTTCTGATTTCAAATGGAAGTAAGCATAATATGCCTTCATTTATTGCACTAGGTTTCTCTAGGCGACCACTGTGTATACAGTCCTCAATAACGCCATTACCTGGTGTCCTCAATGCTGAGAAATACAGGCAGATAATCCATTATTTAATACCATTAGTGAGGCATTTCAATGGCTTAAAATTTATTCTGCGAAAGGAAAATGACTCAAAACATACAGCCAATGTCATTTAGAACTATTTTCAGCATAAAGAAGAACAAGGAGTTCTAGAAGTGATGATTTTGTACTCACAGAACCCTGATCTCATCATCATCTGTGCCGGATTACACAAAAAGACAGAAGGATTAGCACAAGCCTACATCCACAGAAGATCTATGGATAGTTCTCTAAGATGTTTAGAACAACCTTTCTGCTGAGTTTCTTCAAAAACTGTGTGCAAGTTCACCAAGAAGAATTGGTGCTTTTATGTTGTGTTGATGACAAGAGGTGCAGAAAATAATTGGCTGCTCATTTTAAAAAAATTCCAGTGATTTTAAAATGGCAAGCAAAATCCAAAACATGTGGTAGGAAAAGAAATACTACCATCCACATAGATCATAGAACCACAAGAATACAAGAATGGCAAAAAAGCATCCAATGATCAGTTCCAGGTAGATCAAAGTAGATCTTTAGTTACCTTCAGTTACCTGTTAGATCTGCAATAATCAGAAGTCAACTTACTTGAAAGCAACCCTCGCAAAGTACCTCTGCTGAAAAAAAGACGAGTTGAAAAGGTTACAATTTGCCAATAAACATATTAACTGGCCTAAAGAGAAGTGGTGCCACATTCTATGAACAAATGAGAGCAAAATTGTTCTTAATGGGTCTAAAAGCAGCAGACAGTTGTGAGATGACCCATAAACACTGGATTCAAGCCACAATACACTGTGAAGATTGTAAAACATGAAGGTGCAAGCACAATGGTTGGGATGTTTCTCATACTATAGAGTTGGGCCCATGTATTGCATACCAAGCACCATGAACCAGTTTGAATAAATCAAAATACTGGAAGAGGTCATGTTGCCTTATGCCGAAGAAGAAATGCCCTTCAAATGGGTGCTTCATTAGGACAATGACCCTAAAAACACCAGCAAGTAGGCAACATCCTAGTTCCAGACCGACAAGATTGTTGTTATGAAGTGGGCAGTCCAATCCCCAGACCTCAAGCCGATTGAGAATTTGTGAAGTTACATCAAACATGCTGTTTTTGATACAAAACCTAAGAATGTGAAAGAACTGTGGAATGTAGTACAGTCATCTTAGGCTGGAATATCTGTTCGCAGGTGTCAGATATTAGTTGACTTCATGCCACACAGATGTAAAGCAGTTGTCAGAAATAACGGTGAAACAACTAAACATTAGTTCATTGATTAACAGACAAGTGACTTTGTAAATGGAAATGCAGACACTGCTATTTTTTCGGTCTGTCTGTCATTCCAAGGATGTCTTCTAAGGATAATATCTGAAATAATGCCTGAAATGAGCCTGAAGTGACCAGAAGGTACGACTAAACGCTGCATTTAAGTGTACTAAATTTCTTATGCCTTCTAAATTACTCTCACCATGCTGACATACGCTCTAACAGTTTTGGCTCCTTTAACCTTCACTCTCCTTCGCTATCCACAAACCCCAGCACCCGCTAACCAAATAATGATCTCTCCTTCCCTCTTGCCTCCCCACCTGACCTCCTCTGCTGACCTGCTCCTCAACCTCAGAGCTCTCCTAATAAAATACAAAACAAGCCGCCCACTCTCCTTCTCCCACATGCTCTCCCTCTCTCTGCTTCTCCTCACTGCTGGCGACATATCTCCCAACCCTGGACCCCCACAGCTCATACCTCCTATTACTACCCCTTCTATCATTCCCAAACCAACACAAACACCAGAAATCTTTCCCACCTCAAATCCGTGCCCCTGACAACCACCACCCTGCTCCCACTCTCTGGATCACTCTGGAATGCTCGCTCCATCTGCAATAAACTCCATGTGATTCACGACCTCTTTACCTCTCGTAACTTTTCCTTCCTTGGCCTCCGACACCGCCTCCACTGCTGCGTTATGTTACGGCAGCCTCCACTTCACCCACACTCCTCGCTCTGGCAACAGACATGGCGGAGGAGTGGGCCTTCTCCTTTCTACCAACTGCACCTTCAACCCAATCCCACCTTTTCCCTCCCTTATCCTCCCCTCTTTTGAAGCCCACTCCATCTGCATCTATTCTCCCTCCAACCTCCAAGTGGCTATCATATACCGACCTCCGGGCCCAACCACTGCCTTCATTGACCAATTCTCTACCTGGCTCCTTCACTTTCTCTCTACTGACATTCCCACCATCATCATGAGTGACTTCAACATCCCCATTGACTCCCACCAGTTGGCAGCCTCCAAACTCCTGTCCCTTACTTCGTCCTTTGGACTTATTCAGTGGTCCTCTTCAGCCACCCACACAGACGGACATACACTAGACCTGGTCTTCACCCGTCTCTGCTCTCTTTCTAACTTCATCTCCCCTCTCCCTCTATCTGACCACCATCTACTCACTTTCTCATCCCTGTCCTCCTCACCTGTCACCCATTTCCAGCAGCATGCGCACCCCTGTAGAAACCTCGCACATCTAGACACTCGCACACTCTCTGACTCTATTCTACCATTGTCCTCTATATCCTCACTCCACGACACTGCCACTGCCACTAGTTTCTACAATGCCACTCTTGCATCAGCCATCATGCATAACAGAGTGCAACGAATCAATAGACAACTCTGGCACAATAACACCACTAAAACGCTTCGGTAAGCATCCAGAATTGCAGAACGGTGCTGGAAGAAAACGCAGTCGCAAGACGACTTCACTGCACTCAAACAAGCAACACGCATTCAAATCAGCTCTCACCTCTGCTAAACAGGCCTTCTTTATATCCCTTGTATCTTCCTTATCCCACAACCCCAAACAGTTCTTCAATACTTTAACTCCCTCCTCAACCCACCACTGCCCCTTCCGACTTCCCTAATCTCTGCCCAGGACTTTGCCGCACACTTCAAAAACAAGATAGACCAAACACGGCAAGTCTTTATTGCCCAACCACCACAACCCCTTTGTATACCAGACCAATGCCCAAACCCCATAACCTCCTTATCTAACATCACTGAAGGGGAGCTTGCTCATCTTCTCTCCAAATCACACCTCACCACTTGTGCAGTTGACCCTATCCCATCCCACCTCCTCCCCAACATCACCACCACTCTTATCCCATCCCTAACCCACCTCTTCATCCTATCACTAACTTCTGGTACCTTCCCTTCTGCTTTCAAACATGCCACAATCATGCCTATCCTTAAAAAGCCAACTCTCGATCCAACAGCCACGTCCAGTTATCGCCCAATATCGCTGCTCCCATTCACTTCTAAACTGAAGCAGCATGTCCACGCTGAACTTTCCTCCCACCTCCCATCTAACTTGCTCTTTGACAATCTACAATCTGTCTTCCGCCCCCATCATTCCACTGAGACAGCCCTGACCAAAATGACCAATGACCTACATACAGCCAAAGCTAACGGACAATACTCTATACTCCTCCTTCTAGACCTGTCCTCTGCTTTCGACACAGTTGACCACTGCCTCCTACTACAGATCCTCTCCTCCTTTGGCATCAAAGACCTCGCCCTATCCTGGATCTCCTCATACCTTTCCAACCGCACATTCAGCATCTCCCACTCCCACACTACCTCCTCATCCCACCCTCTCTCTGTTGGAGTCCCCCAAGGCTCTGTTCTAGGACCCCCTACTCTTCTCAATCTACACACTTGGCCTGGGGCAGCTCATAAAGTCCCACGGATACCAGTACCACCTTTATGCCGATGATACTCAGATCTACCTCTATGGCCCAGACATCACCTCTCTGCTTTCCAGAATTCCAGAGTGTCTATCAGCCATATCCTCCTTCTTCTCCTCTCGCTTTCTCATACTCAATGTGGACAAATCTGAACTGATCATCTTTCCCCCATCTCACAGATCTTCCTTACCCGACCTTTCTATAACAATTGACAACATCATGCTTTTCCCAGTACCGGAGGTCCGCTGCCTTGGAGTAACCCTTGACTCTGCCCTGTCCTTCAAACCGCACATCCAAGCTCTCTCCACCTCCTGTCGCCTCCAGCTCAAAAATATTTCCAGAATCCGTCCCTTCCTCAACCCTCAATCTACTAAAATGCTTGTGCATGCCCTCATCATCTCCTGCCTCGACTATTGCAATATCTTTTTCTGTGGCCTCCCTGATAACACCCTTGCACCTCTCCAGTCCATCCTCAACTCTGCCGCCCGACTAATTCATCTCTCTCCTCGCTACTCCTCCGCTTCTCCCCTCTGCAAATCTCTTCACTGTCTCCCACTCCCTCAGCGTATCCAATTCAAATTACTAATACTGACCTACAAGGCCATCTACAACCTGTCTCCTCCATACATCTCTGAACTAATCCCCCGATACCTTCCCTCACGTAATCTCCGGTCCTCCCAAGACCTCCTTCTCTCCACACTTATTCTCTTCTCACCCAACCGCCTCCAAGACTTCTCCTGCATAGCCCCCATGCTATGGAATTCCCTGCCCCAACACGTCAAGCTATCAACCACACTCGGATCCTTCAGGCGGAACCTGAAAACCCATCTCTTTAAGAAAGCCTACAGCCTGCAATGATCCCCGCTGCCTCCTCACCACTACTGGAGCTACCACCTCACCATCACTGGAGCTGCTGCAACCCCCCAACCTACTGTCTCCTTCCCCACCATCCTGTAGCATGTAAGCCAGAAAGGGCAGGATCCTCTCTCCCCTCTAAATCAGTCTGTGATTGTTAGTTTGTTTACTGTAAGTGATATCTGTAATTTGTATGTAACCCCTTCTCATGTACAGCACCATGGAACCAATGGTGCTTTATAAATAAATAATAATAATAATAATAATTTTTTGAGCAGCCTTTTATGCATTTTTTCTTTGTTTTCAGTTTATTCATATTTTGTTCATGTTTTCATTTGGAATTGAATGTGCAGCGCACCCAGTGCCTTTGTGTAAATGGAAATAAATGTTATGAGGATTGTGCTTCTACTCAGTTGTTTTCAGCACACTGCAATTATTTTGTGAATATTTGATGTTTCATATCTTTTTTTTTTTTGTTTACAAATTTGGGATCTATAAAAACAGAAACCACAGAACACCTTAGAGTCCATGCTTCAATGGGTTAAAGATGTTTTGGCAATACAAGGGGGACTAGACCATATTAGGTTTGTGGATATCATATTATAGTAGATCGATGTACTGTATATGCTGAATATACTACATATATATTTATGTTGTGTTGATTCTATAGTGCTAACATATAGATTGTACACAGGTTATTGCCTCTGCCAATTCTCTAAGTACTATGGGGTGTATGACAGCCATCCATTATCTATCCATTGGAAAATGCCCTCCCCACCTTCCCCTTCAAAATATGGAAAAAGCAGGCATACCCCATGGAGAATCGTTGTACAACCAATTTTATTGCAAATACATTTCCATCATTCTCCATTTCCTGACAAGCAGCAATCACAGCTGGAAAATGTTATGTCTTTTTTTTAATCTGATCACGATCTTCTCAATAGCCTCTCAGATGCTCTCCACAGATGTTATCCATGTTATCCATTTTACAAGTATGATCTTCTTTGGAATACAGACAGGGACTGTACAACTCAGCCTTTTCAGATGGAAAACTGGCAGAGATCCCTTCACTATGGCTGGCTTTCTTTAAATGGTCATGTACAAGTAAACTAGAAATTTAGAAGAAATGCTAAAATCAGAATAAGCCAAGAATTAAAATAATAAAAAATTACTGCGCATTTGCATCACTTAGATTTTAAAAAATAGGATAAAATAGTAAACTAACTTTAGAAAGTATTCTACAGCATATAACATAAAACTGAGTAAAATGCATAAAGCACCAAAGTGGAACCGACAAAAGGCCACCATACTCCTTAAACTAATGTCGGACTAATCCGCCGATATCAATGGGTTCAGCAGACAGACTGAGGGTGTGTGCACACGCTGCGGATTCTGCTGCGGATCCGCAGCGGTTTTGGCCCTGCAGGTCCGCAGCAGTTTCTGCTGCGTTGTACAGTACCCTTTTAGCCTATGGAAAATTAAATCCGCAGTGCACACTGTGAAGAATTTTCCGCGCGGATTTGCTGCGGTTTCAAATTCGCAGAAATAATTCAGGGTGTGTGCACACGTTGCAGATTCTGCTGTGGAATTTTCCGCGCAGATTTTGCTAAATCCGCAGATAAAATGACCTGCGGTTTACCTGCAAATTTGGTGCAGTTTTTGTGCGGATTTCCCCTGCAGTTTTCCACCTGCGGATTTCTATAATGGAGCAGATGTAAAGCTGCAGCAGAACTGCACAAAAGAAGTGACATGCTGCAGTTTAAAATCCGCACCAAATCTGCGCGGAAAAATCTGCAGCATGTGCACAGCGTTTTTTGTTTTACATAGCCTTAAATGGTACTGTACATCACTTGCCGTTCTGCAGGGCCAAATCTGCTGCAGAACTGCAGAAGAATCCGCACCGTGTGCACATACCCTAACATGTCAATTCTTTCTGCGGATTCCGCTGCGGTTTGCCACCTGCTCCATTGTAGTGGTGTGAAACCACAGGGCAAAACCGCAGGATAATCCGCAGATAAATCCTCGCGGAAAAATCTGCAGATCATTCCGCAGCGTGTGCACACACCCTAAGGTGTAAGGGGGCGTTGGACAACTGATTGTCTGGGAAGATGTTGATCTGGCATGTCTGATTTCAGAGTACCAATCACTTTGATCATCCGAAGATAATCCGCTGACGGACATGTTTGGTAGTATCTCTCTCTAAGGCCGGGATCACACATGCGAGAAACTCGGACGAGTACTGCCGCCAGCACTGCCGCTCCCGAGTGCCAGCGGCAGTGCTGGGTATTAAGATGTGAGACACGTCCGAGTTTCTCGCATGTGTGATCCCGGCCTTACAGAGCACATCTGTGTATGGGAGAGTCAGCCAAGATGGCTGCTGGATGAATGATCGGTCTCATGTGTATCGCAGGCTTTTGAGTACAAGTTTTGCTACAAGGATATTGAAGTGGATACTGCTTTAAATTCCACTTAAAAAAAAAAACCTTTAAATACTCTCTGAAGGAGCGTGCTATTGAGTTTAATGGTAAATGTTCCAAACACACATGTAATCAAAAAACAGCCCCATCTGCCTTACAGCTGTATTTTTCCACTAAAATTTGCTGAAAGCCTATTCAAATTGCATAAGAAGCTTTTAAATCCTCGTGAAAAACTCTTTGTGATCATACCTTAGAAGAGTAATTCCTATTCTGTTATCATACTTCCAAAATGGCACGTAAAAAGCATAGCTAATTTAAGATGGTCAAAAACCTTAGACAATTTTAGGAAGAACAATGGCAACAGAATCTGAGATCTAATGTTTGTAAGGCGACAACGTATTCTCCTGATATTTGTCTACTTTGTTTAATTTTAATATGTCTAATGCTCTGTTCACCCAGAAGATAAGTGTTTCCAGAGATATCAACAGCAGCTTATTACTATCATTATGACCATAAATACATTGCAGGTAGATAGGAAAGTGATGCTACGACCACTAGCAGTGAATATTAGTAAAAACTGGATACAGCTATACTAGAATTCTTGTACAAAATATCTAAACATAGGCATAATGGATAATCATAGGAACCATAGTACCATCAATCATATATAGGGAACTCCATAGTACATAGCCCGTACAGATATAAGGAGTATATAGATCTCAAGAAGTATTACCTAAAAATGCAAAAAATATCACATTTTATTACTTTTTAACAAATACAGCAAAAATATACAAAAATTAGGTAGATGTATAAAAATGGGTCAGTGGTGAAGACACAAAATGCCAGACAAAAGAAGACAGAGGGTATAGAGTGGGGAAAATAAGTGTTGGCTACACTGCCAATTTTGAAAGTTTTCAGACTGACAAAGAATGGAAAGGTTTGTAATTTTTACTGCAGGTACACGTCAACTGTGAGAGACAGAATCTAAAACTAAAACCAGAAAATCACATTGTATGATTTATAAATAATTTTATTGCATTTTATTGCATAACATAAGTATTTGATCACCTACAAACCACCAAGAATTCTGGCTCTCACAGACCTATTCATTTTTCTTTATGAAACCCTCCTACTCTACACTCATTACCGGTATTAATTGAACTTGTTTGAACTCATTACCTGTATAAAAGACACTTGTCCACACAGTCAATCAACCACACTCCAGCCTCTCCATCATGGCCAAGACCAAAGAGCTATCTAAGGACACCAGGGAAAAAATTGTAGACATGCACAAGGGTAGGATGAGCTACAGGTCAAAAAGTAAGCTGCTTGGTGAGAAGGCAACAAATGTTGGCACAATTATTAGAAAATGGAAGAAACACAAGATGACTGTCAATCTTCCTCGGTCTGGGGTTCCATGCAACTTCTCGCATCGTGGAGTGAGGATGATTCTGAAAATGGTCAGGAATCAGCCCAGAACTACAGGGTTTGACCTGGTCAATAACCAGAAGAGAACTGGAACTGCAGTTTTATGCAATACCATTAGTAATACACTATGTCATCATGGGTTAAAATCCTGCAGGGCATGACAATGTCCCCCTGCTCATGCCAGGACATTTCCAGGCCTATTTGAAGCTAGACATTGACCATCTGGATGATCCAGAGGAGGCATGAGAGAAGTTCATGTGGTCAGATGAGACCAACATAGAACTTTTTGGCATAAACTCCACTCGTGTTTCGAGAAAGCAGGGTGAGTACAACCCCATGAACATTGTCCCAAATATGAAGCATGCCGAGGGACACATCATACTTTGGGGGTGCTTTTCTGCAAAGGGGACAGGATAACTGCACTGTATTGAAAGGAGGATGGATGGAGTCATGCATCGCAATATTTTGGCCAACAACCTTCTTCCCTCAGTAAGAGCATTGAAGATGGGTTGTGGCTGGGTCTTCCAGAATGACAATGACCTGAAACACACAGCCAGGAGAACTAAGGAGTAGCTGCATCAGAAACATTACAAGGTCCAGGAATGGCCTGGCCAGTCTCCAGACCTGAACCCAATTTAAAATCTTTGGAGGGAGCTGAAACTTAGGCTATTTCCACACGGTCAGTAACCAGCAGCACTTTGAATGCAGCACATGTCCACTGCGTCCAAAGCGCTGCCAGCTTTTGAGCGCAGGTGATTCCGCATATTTTCATTGAACAGTGCAGAATCACAGCGTCCTATACATTGTGTCATGATCCATGCTGGATTGTGACAGATAAAAGCACATGTAACCTTTTTTTTTTTCCTTTAAGCTGTTTGCATAAAGTTAGTTTTGCCCCCGGTGGCCATTAGGGTCATTACACAGTGGTTTCTTTAGTTCTAGTTTTGCCCCCCGGTGGTGGCTAGTATTATTACACTGGAATCACTAGCAGGTGTGATTGCTCTGGCTCTTGCCTATAAAGGAGAGTCAGGTGATCTCACTCACTGTTGGTGATATTGGTCATTTCCAACCATCCTTGGTGGAGGAAGAAGCTAGAGAAGAGTTCCTTGCAGCTCAGAGTCCTGGTGTGGAAGGAGCAACAGTGAGGAGTTCCTTGCATCTCTGACAAAGCTTTGGTGAAGTAGCAGTTTTTCAGGAGGAAAGCTGCACTCAGGTGCTGAACTCTGTTGCTGGGAGCAATAGCAACTGAGCAAAGCTAAGTGGTTTTTCCCTGTTTGTAACTGTTAGGAGTGGCAAAAGGCACTAAATAAAAAATATAAATGAAGTACCTTCGCCACTCGGGGTCCACCGTTCGGTAGATGGAGAAACCGCAGCTAAGTGACGCAGAGCAATCTGGCGGTAATGTGCACAGGGTTTAGATAGCACCCAGGTGCACAAAGGAATCTCTGATAAACGCACAGAGACAATAAAGCAAATATAACAACGCTGAGCCTGTTCAGAGCACAGGAACTCAGCGCTGCACGAGCGGTATATGGTCACCGGAGTAGTTAAAAGACGGCACTCACTCCGCCAGGACCTACCGTAACTCTCGTGAAAAATAGGCGCTGCAACTGCAGACGCAAACAACAGCTGCTACAGCAGCGCGGCGTGAGACTGACCGCAAGGTAACACCACAGTAACGCAAGCGCAATGTTAGACGCTAGCAAGTGCAATAGCGGAGCAATGGCGCTCTGGCACTAATACTGGCTATGGCTCATTCCCTCACACAGACGTAACAACCAAGGAAGGGGGTTTCAAATGAGTCATTCACCAGTCCATGCATCCATCAACATACACACTGCAGCAAGTATGACTATACTAGCGCATGGCGGAACAGCCATGCGCGCTTTTTATAGCGAACGGGACCTTCCGGAAATCTCCAGGTCTCCAAGAGGAGCCAATGGGATCTGACACAGGACCTGAACACCTGACTCCCGATCTCCAATGGGAGTTCATCCCATGAGCATGCTCAGATGCAGGGGTAGAGGACTTAGCCTCTGGAGAGAGTTGCCGCTAGGCAATCTCTTCTGCAGTCTCCTCTACAGCAGGTGAAGAGCAGGAGACTGCAGCATGTGAGGATGTAGATTTCAGCAAAGGAGAGGCAGAAATCTGACTCCTAACAGTAACTTTCCAACTTTCCTTATGTGTGTTTTAGTGCAGTGGTGGGATTAGTTTCTGCACCGTCTAATTCATTAGAAAGGGATAGGTGCAGGGCGATCTAGGGTTTTTAGGTATCTTGCTCGTCGCCAGGTGCGGAACCTGCCTAGGAACCGTCAGGAGTGTAGAGACACTGACTCAGGGGAGTGCGGGAGGTCTCCACGTCCCCGTTCCCTATTGCAGGGCCCTCCATTGTATCGGTTTCTCTGGTTTTTCCCTTAGCTCTGTAAATTCACCCTGCTGGAGGCGGTGTATCCAGATACACATGTAATTATTGAAATTCACCTGCTGGAGGCGGTGTATCCGGCTGCACATTACATTGTTTAAATTCGCCCCACTGGTGGTGGTGTATCCAGGGTCACGGGTGTCATAGAAATTCGTCCTGCTGGAGGCAGTGTATCCAGTCATCCGTGACATCACATTATCACCAACAATACATTTTTTCTGCTGAGCCATGGACCCAATGCAGACCTTTGCCCAAATGCTGCAGATATTTACTGATGAGATTAGGGGGTTGCGCAGTGAGTTGGTGCAGCAACTGCAGCTGTTGGTGGGCTTTGGGGGCTTGGTTCAGGAACAGGCTCAGCCAGAAACCAAGATATCCCTCCCTGACAGGTTTTCTGGAGGGAGAGATCAATTCTTGGTTTTTCAGCAAGCCTGTAAATTATACTTCAAGCTGCGCCCTCATTTATCAGGGAGTGAAGAGCAACGGGTGGGAATCATTATGTCCTTTCTTAAGGGGGATCCCCAATCCTGGGCCTTCTCCCTGCCGGACGATTCACCATCATTAGAGTCCGTGGATGAGTTTTTTGCGGCTTTGGCGCTAGTGTATGGGGATCCTGATGGCGGCTCCCTGGCGGAATCCCGACTCCGTAGGTGTAAACAGGGAGCCTGGGTTGCTGAGGAGTACTGCTCAGAGTTTAGGAGGTGGGCCACTGACACTCAGTGGAATGACCCTGCACTAAGGAGTCAATTTGTGCAGGGTCTGTCTCCAAAGTTGCAGGATACTCTGATGCAGTACGCCGCCCCCAGGTCGCTGGAGGCCGCCATGTCCCTTGCCATCCGGGTGGATAGACGCCTAAGGGAGAGACATACACAAAATGTGCCCCCTGTTGTCCTCGCTAGGGAGGAGGACCCACCAGTGCGGACGGAGGAACCCAGGCAGCCCTGTGTTGTTGGTACAAAAAAGGGGTTGTCTGCGGCTCGCCGTGGTGGGGGGTATGTTTTTCCTGTGGAAGCCGCCGGGCCATTTCATGGGAGCCTGCCCAGTACGTGCCAAGTCTCCACACGAACCCATGCAAGTAGGAAGAGCTAGTTTGTGCACAGGGCTGCCTATGGTTCAGGGAGTGGTGTCGGCATGTTTCTACTGCGGGCAGACTGGTCATGTCCTTAAGGCTTTCCCTACGCACGCCAAATTATCTATGCCATCTCCGAAGCCGCATCCCCTGGTTGCTTGGAGGGAGGTGACTAGGGAGTGTATATTTCCTCCATTTTGTCCTCCCAAGGTACTATGTCAGCGGAGATGTTGGCTGGCGGGGTACCGGAGGTGATACCGGTGCTTGTGGACAGCGGAGCAGGAGTCGGTCTCGTGGATGCTCGCTTTAACCAGACTCATGGCCTGATGTGTAGGACGCTAGCACAATCTATAAGCGTCCAGGCGATTAACTCTGTTCCACTGAGCCAGGGGAGCTTGACTCAAGTCGTAGAAATTATCCATCTGCATATAGGACATCATAAGGAGTCCTTGGCATGCTACGTCTTGGAGGGAATGCCGGTACCTATCGTTTTAGGCCTCCCTTGGCTGAAAAACACAACCCGGTAATAGATTGGCAGGCTAGAGAAGTAGTCAGCTGGGGGCAGTCGTGTGACGACTGCTGCCTAGGGGCTCCTGTCTCTGCCATCTCTCTGCAATTGGCCCCTTCCTCTCCTGTGGGAGCAGCAGAGGTGCTGCAGGAGAGTAGGGGCAAGTCTCAACCCTCGCCATTGGCCAACCCTGGAAGGCGCAGACCTTGTGGTGGAAGGGGATGGAGGGTGGTGAGCCCCTTGGTGAATTGCGGGGGTGTGAGTGTGGTGACACAGAGGGACTCCTCTGTTGTCAGTAGGTGGGAAATCTTGCAAAATTGGCACTGTATCAAATACTTATTTTCCCCACTATAGTAGCATTTTTTGCCTATACTATTTGGGATCTATACACTACTTATATCTGTAGATTTTATATTAGAATTCTTGTGTATTTGGAGGTATTCAATGAATCTTTTCAGACTTCAATGTCAGTGGGACGGCTAAAAGTGGACTCTTAGGCTAATGCCTTTCCAGCCCTTAATTTTGCCCTTATATTAGTAATCACTCTTATCGGACACATGAAATCAGTAATTATTTTTTATTAGTGGCATAACAGTTTTCTATTATTTATTAATAATATATCATATTAGATTTCCTTCTTAGATGAACCACTCTTAAAATATGCATTCACCCTTTCACCCTGAAGCCATATAAGAAATAATCAGAATGAATATGGAAACCTCTTACTTATACAGAATCCGAAAGCTTCCAGCTTAGCCGGTGAGACTACGGCAAATCACTCATTATCAGTCATGTGCGCTACTCACGTTTGTTTAAATTTTCACTTGCAGTCATCCCAATTCCTATTGTACGGTTCACATATCATTTGACACATAAAGAAAGCAAATGTCAAGCACTGTCTGGTTCCTTTGTCTACAACTACTATGGGGATTTGCATCCTAAAGCTATGAAACTAATGTGGTGAAAAAAATAAAGACACCCCCCCCATAATAACCAGCAGAGACAAGGTAAATTACCCATCTTTTACAGAGATGGTTCTTTGATTTATGAACTGGAGGAATAAAGGGAAGATTTCCAGGGGTATCCATAATTTACATTATAATTGGGGAGGTGAGTTTATACAAATGATCTGGACGTCAAGGTAAATAAGCAGCAGCTTATGAAAAACAGCGGTAATCAAGAAATTAAGAATAGATTTGTCATAGGACTGCGCTAAAGTGTAAACAATATTAATAATACATACAAGGGGTCCATTCAAATTAGGTCATAGTAAATTATTAAAAAAAACTGCTTGATCTTAGGGATAACTACAAGGCATCATTTTTCATTTCATCTGCCTCATTTAGAATCAATATGACACCATGTAGAGAAGTAAAACTACAGAGTAAACCCCCAACAGATGATTTTTTTTCTGCCTTTTGTAAACTATGAATTCATATCGATGTTGTTAGCATGTCCCTTTCTTACAATAAAAGTCACACACTAACAAATCAGATATAACAAAGCACCGTAATAAAAAAGTAGATTTCTTTATACAATGGAGAATGGCAGTAACTAGCATTAAAGGGTAAACATTTTACAGTTTTTGTGTATCTTCTAGGAACTATAAAGGGAATCTGTCACCAGGTTTTGCCGATATAAGATGCGGCCACCACCTTTCAGGTCTCATCTATAGCATTCTATAATGCTGTAGATAAGTCCCTGATCCGACCTGCAAAATAAGAAAAATAAGCTTTTTTATACTCACCCGGGGGGGCGGTCCGATCCGATGGGTGTTACAGGTCCGGGTCCCGCACCTCCCATCTTCTTTTGATCGCGGCCCTCCTGCTTGCTTCACAGGCTCCCCGGCATCACGCTCCTGTGCAGGCATACTTATCTGTCCTGCTGAGGGCAGAGCAAAGTACTGCAGTGCGCAGGTGTAAGGGGATAGGATAAAATGTCTTTCATGCCTCCCTTCCCCTTTGATTGTCTTCCAGTTCTTAATGTTTACAGATGTGTTTTTATGATTATTGCCTGCGGTACTGCTACATTTATAATTATGTATTACCGCTCATTGCTTAAGGTATTGCCACTCGAATGTGTTACCATTATGTAGAAAACTGTATATATTGCCTTGTGTTCCTGTATGATAATATTGCATATATACACTCACTGGCCACTTTATTAGGTACACCATGCTAGTAACGGGTTGGACCCCCTTTTGCCTTCAGAACTGCCTCAATTCTTCGTGGCAGAGATTCAACAAGGTGCTGGAAGCATTCCTCAGAGATTTTGGACCATATTGACATGATGGCATCACACAGTTGGCGCAGATTTGTCGGCTGCACATCCCTGATGCGAATCTCCCGTTCCACCACATCCCAAAGATGCTCTATTGGATTGAGATCTTGTGACTGAGGAGGCCATTTGAGTACAGTGAACTCATTGTCATGTTCAAGAAACCAATCTGAGATGAATCGAGCTTTATGACATGGCGCATTATCCTGCTGAAAGTAGCCATCAGATGCCTGTTCTTAGCTGAGAGGAGTGGTACCCAGTGTGGTCTTCTGCTGCTGTAGCCCATCTGCCTCAAAGTTCGACGCACTGTGCGTTCAGAGATGCTCTTCTGCCTACCTTGGTTGTAACGGGTGGCAATTTGAGTCACTGTTGCCTTTCTATCAGCTCGAACCAGTATGCCCATTCTCCTCTGACCTCTGGCATCAACAAGGCATTTCCGGCCACAGAACTGCCGCTCACTGGATTTTTTTTCTTTTTCGGACCATTCTCTGTAAACCCTAGAGATGGTTGTGCGTGAAAATCCCAGTAGATCAGCAGTTTCTGAAATACTCAGACCAGCCCTTCTGGCACCAACAATCATGCCACGTTCAAAGGCACTCAAATCACCTTTCTTCCCCATACTGATGCTCGGTTTGAACTGCAGGAGATTGTCTTGACCATGTCTACATGCCTAAATGCACTGAGTTGCCGCCATGTGATTGGCTGATTAGAAATTAAGTCTTAACACACAGTTGGACAGGTGTACCTAATAAAGTGGCCAGTGAGTGTATTATGTGTTCTTTGTGTATGTACAGTCAGGGAAAGTTAGTTCATGCCTTCTTGGGACATTAGAGGAGGGCACACTTAGTACATAGTTCCCCCATAGACTGGGTAGTTGTAATTATGTTGCGGGCCACTAGATGGGGGTACACTAGTGGGATTTGATAGTAGGTCCATAGAGGGTTAATTATAGGAGATGCTGCTGAGAGTTAAGGTTAGTGCTGAAGGGTGGTTTGGTCAGACGGGCCAGGGCACCCAAGTGTCCACATAGGTTAGAGGTCTGGACAGCTTTGCAGTCACGTAACATTAAGTCGTTATTGCCCACGTTACCCACGGCCACTGCAGGTCTTAGCAGTGGGTCAGAATAGGAAAAGGAAGATGTGGCGTCTTACCGCCTGGGCCAATGCTTTTAGGGCAGAAGTTGCCTGGACTAAAGAGATGAAAGGAGTTGGAGCTTTGACGAGATCAGTACAGAAGGGCCGGATGCTTCACCGGGGGTCACCAAACGTAGTGATTGATGAATTCATGTATGGGGCGAAACAGGCTGAAGGAAATGTCATTATAGTGAGGTCAGACCTGGAAGGAACTGGGAAGCAGTCTAGTACGGTCCGGGCTGGGCGTGTTCTGCACAGAAGTGTCAACAAGCAAAGGAATGTAACGTGCGAAATCCTATGTAAAGAAAGTGTTAAAGTTGTCTCGGACTGTGTCTCCATTGATGGGGTCGCTGTCGCCTAGAAGAGGGACCGTTGTGACCTGGGAAGTGCCCGGGTGAAGATGAATCTGGAGATGCAGGTATGCCGAGGAGCATAGTATTGTTTCATGTAGGGGAAGGGCTGGACAACAGAATACAGGTCACGACTACGGTCCTGGCCCTCCCATACTCAGGCGCTAGGTCTCTCTGACCTTCCTCTGCGCCGGTGCACTGCAGTACTTTGCTCTGCCCTCCACAGGGCAGATAAGTATGCCTGCACAGGAGCATGATGCCGGGGAGCCATGAAGCAAGCAGGAGGGCGGAATGACAGGAAGATTGGAGGCGCCGGACTCGGACCTACTACACCTATTGAGCCGGACCACCCCCTGGGTGAGTATAATAAAACTTTTCTTTTTCTTATCTTTCAGTCGGATTGGGGGGGCTTATCTACAGCATTTTAGAATCAGGACCCAGACCCCGACCGATCTATAGGAAATTAAAGAGGTCAAAACATATTTAAAAAAATATGTTAAAGCTTATGCTTTAATTGGTATGAATTATATATATTTAGATGTGAGAACTGGCCATCCAAATTTTAAAGACACTGGAATATTTTAAAACATTGCATTGTAAAAATTGGTTGTTAGATTTATATATTCATGTGTGAAGATGTGTATCGCCTTTTTCATTTTCATGACCTGCTTTTCTGTTTAGTATGTGAAGCTGCAGAAATCTATTTCTTACACATGACATATAAAGTACACTATTATGGCACACTTATCAAGCAATGCACAGCTCATTTATACCGTAAATTTTTCTGTAAAAATTGAGTAGTTAGACATGTACCAAAACAAAACCCAAGAGAAAAACAAAATGAGCAAATTCCCTTCAGTAAATAAAGAGCAACAGTGCATAAAAGTAATACAGTGTACTTAGTTAACATATTTTTGATTAAAAGAAAGTAAAAGCCATCCTATCACATCATGGTGACCCAATTTGGGATGGTCCTAACCTACAGTATTAACCCCTTAACGATCTATGACATGTATATCCGTCATAGGTTGCCTCCCCCTCTTTGGTGTGGGCTCAGGCGCTAAGCCTGCGCCTTATCCAGCACATGCCAGCTGATCTGATCAGCAGTCAAGTTCTGCTAACAGCCGTGTGTGGAATTGCGATCCACCTGCGTCTGTTAACTAATTAAATGCTGCTATCAATCTCTGACAGCGACATTTAACTCATGCATTCCGGATGCCCATCTTAGCTCCGGTCATTGGCACCCCTGTCACATGATTGCAGGGTGCTGATGGGTTGACATGACAACAAGGGGTCGGTAGGAGACTCCTGTGGTTGTCATTGACTCACTGCTATGAGCGCCACCCTGTGGTCGGTGTACATAGCAGATAGCCTTTTTTGTTTAGCAGGGCTGCAGCCCTGCTATGTGTTATATAAAGGAATCAGAAGATTGCAGTTTTCAGTCTCTCAAAGAAGCTATTGAAGCAAGTAAAAAAATATAAAAAAGTGTAAAAAATAAAAGTTAAAATCACACTCCTCTTTTGCCCTATTCAAAATGAAACACTTAAAGAAAAAAGAAAAATACACATTTTGGTATCGTTGCATTTAAAAATGCCTGATCTAACAAGATATAAAAAGAATTAATTTGATCGGTAAATGGCGTAATGAGAAAAAAAAGACAATGCCAGAATTACGATTTTTTTTTGGTAGCTGCAGCATTGCAATAAAATCAAAACATTGTATCTATTCCAAAATTATATCAATAAAAATGTCAACTTGGCGTTAAAAAAATAAGCCCTCACACAGACCCAGATCCCGAAAGAAGGAGACGCCACAGGTCTCAGACTTTTTTTATTTTTTTGCGAACTTTAGAATTTTTTTTTCACCACTTAAAACAAAAATAAACATATACATGTTTGGTATCTACGAACTCATAATGACCAGGTCAGTTTTAGCATTTAGTGAACATGGTAAAAAAACACACAATTGTGGAAAGGCACTTTTCTTTGCAATTTCACTGCACTTAGAATTTTTTACTGTTGTCCAGTACACAATATGGTACAATCAATAGTGTTGTTCCAAAGTAAGACTCGTCTCGCAAAAAAAACAAGCCCGCAAATGGTCATATTGACAGAAAATAAAAAAGTTATGGCTCTGGGAAGAAGGGGAGCAAAAAACAAAACTGCAAAAATGGAAATACTCCTGGTCACTAAGGGGTTAAAACCTTACCATATGGGCGGTTTCACACGTCCAGATAATTCCGGTACCAGAAAAACCGATACCGGAGCTATCCGTGTCCATGTGTCTGTGTGGATACATGATACCTCCGTGTGGCACACATGTGGCAACCGTGTGCCGCATGTGTGCCGCATCAGGACCACACGGATGGCGACGGGAAAAAGCGCTACTGTAAGCACTGTTCCCGACGGCTGGTGCTGACTGCGGCTGTGATTCTTCTCTCCTGCTTGTGGGCAGGAGAGAAGAATGAATGAAAACCCGATGTGGGGTCCCCCTCATTTTCTGAACCAACCAGACAAAACTTACAGCTGGGGGCTGCAGCCCTCAGCTGTCAGCTTCAGCCAGTTTGGTTGTGAAGAATAGAGGGGTCCCCATGCTGTTTTTTTAATTATTTAAATAAATAATTCAAAAAAACGGCATGGGGTCCCCCCCTATTTTTGACAACCAACCTGACTAAAGCCGACAGCTGAGGGCTGATATTCTCAGGCTGGTAAGGGGCCATTGATCTTGGCCCCCCCAGCCTAAAAACAGCAGCCACCAGCTGCCCAGAAAAAGTGCATCTATTAGGCTGCTTTCACACATCTGGCGTCAGGGGTGCGGCGGCGTGCGGCAAAAAGTCGTACCGCCGGATCAGGCCTGCAGCGGTGACACCGGATGCAGATGCGGCGCCTGATCTGGTTGGAAAGCATTTAAAGGAGCCGCACCGGGGACGAGAGGCAGCGGCATGCGGGGGGGAGAGAGATACACGCGCACTGGGCACTTGTGGGTTAAACCTCACAGTGTCCGCGCATGCGCTGTTAAAAAATCCGTTCTGGCGCTGCAAAAAAACGTTGCAGGCAACATTTTTTGCTGACGCCAGACGGCGCAAATTTTACGCTTCCGGCTAAAAATGGAGGCGCCGCATGTCCATCCGGCACGATGCGGCGATCATTAAATTCTATGTGCCAAAACCGGATCCAATTCCGGATCCGGTTTTCACACTTTTTGCCGCATCGTGCCGGATTCAAAAAGCCGGATGTGTGAAAGCAGCCTTAGATGCGCCTAATCTGGAGCTTTGCCCGGTTCTTCCCACCTGCCCTGTAGCGGTGGCAAGTGGGGTAATAAAGGGGTTAATGGCACCTTTCTATTACAGTCATGGCCAAAAGTATCGACACCCCTGCAATTCTGTCAGATAATACTCAGTTTCTTCCTGAAAATGATTGCAAACACAAATTCTTTGGTATTATTATCTTCATTTAATTTGTCTTAAATGAAAAAACACAAAAAGAATTGTCCTAAAGCCAAATTGGATATAATTCCACACCAAACATAAAAAAGAGGGTGGACAAAAGTATTGGCACTGTTCGAAAAATCATGTGATGCTTCTCTAATTTGTGTAATTAACAGCACCTATAACTTACCTGTGGCACCTAACAGGTGTTGGCAATAACTAAATCACACTTGCAGCCAGTTGACATGGATTAAAGTTGACTCAACCTCTGTCCTGTGTCCTTGTGTGTACCACATTGAGCATGGAGAAAAGAAAGAATACCAAAGAACTGTCTGAGGACTTGAGAAACCAAATTGTGAGGAAGCATGAGCAATCTCAAGGCTACAAGTCCATCTCCAAAGACCTAAATGTTCCTGTGTCTACCGTGCGCAGTGTCATCAAGAAGTTTAAAGCCCATGGCACTGTGGCTAACCTCTCTAGATGTGGCCGGAAAAGAAAAATTGACAAGAGATTTCAACGCAAGATTGTGCGGATGTTGGATAAAGAACCTCCACCAACATCCAAACAAGTTCAAGCTGCCCTGCAGTCCAAGGGTACAATGGTGTCAACCCGTACTATCCGTTGGCATCTGAATGAAAAGGGACTGTATGGTAGGAGACCCAGGAAGACTCCACTTCTTACCCCGAGACATAAAAAAGCCAGGCTGGAGTTTGCCAAAACTTACCTGAAAAAGCCTAAAACATTTTGGAAGAATGTTCTCTGGTCAGATGAGACAAAAGTAGAGCTTTTAGGGCAAAAGCATCAACATAGAGTTTACAGGAGAAAAAAGAGGCATTCAAAGAAAAGTACACGGTCCCTACAGTCAAACATGGCGGAGGTTCCCTGATGTTTTGGGGTTGCTTTGCTGCCTCTGGCACTGGACTGCTTGACCGTGTGCTTGGCATTATGAAGTCAGAAGACTACCAACAAATTTTGCAGCATAATATAGGGCCCAGTGTGAGAAAGCTGGGTCTACCTCAGAGGTCATGGGTCTTCCAGCAGGACAATAACCCAAAACACACTTCAAAAAGCACTAGAAAATGGTTTGAGAGAAAGCACTGGAGACTTCTAAGGTGGCCAGCAATGAGTCCAGACCTGAATCCCATAGAACACCTGTGGAGAGATCTAAAAATGGCAGTTTGGAGAAGGCACCCTTCAAATATCAGGGACCTGGAGTAGTTTGCCAAAGAAGAATGGTCTAAAATTCCAGCAGAGCATTGTAAGAAACTCATTGATGGTTACCGGAAGCAGTTGGTCGCAGTTATTTTGGCTAAAGGTTGTGCAACCAAGTATTAGGCTGAGGGTGCCAATACTTTTGTCCGGCCCATTTTATAAGTTTTGTGTGAAATGATCAATGTTTTGCTTTTTGCTTCATTCTCTTTTGTGTTTTTTCATTTAAGACAAATTAAATGAAGATAATAATACCAAAGAATTTGTGTTTGCAATCATTTTCAGGAAGAAACTGAATATTATCTGACAGAATTGCAGGGGTGTCAATACTTTTGGCCATGACTGTATAAGGTGACATTAAGCCCAGATTAGTAATGGAGAGGTGCCAATAAGACACCTCTCCATTACTAATCCTACAGTAAATAAAGGGTTAAAGAAACACACTCACACAATAAGAATAAATTATTTTAATGAAAGAATAAAACACACACATTTTTATAATCTTTATTACACTGATAATTTCTTTGCGAAGCCCACGATCTTCTGAAAAAAGTTGAAAATAATAAAGCAAATATATACATTACCTGTCCAGCGCTCAGTCACGTTCCATGGCATAAATCCATCTCTGGGATTAATACATTTACAGCCGGAGCGCTGCTAACACAGCCGCTCCTGACTGTAAATGACTGGGGAATGAATGGAGCAGCCAGCGCATGCTCAGTAACTAGTGGTGATGTCACCGCTCATCACTGAGTCTGGCTCTGCGCCATTCATTCCCCAGTCATTTACAGTCAGGAGCAGCTGTATATTAGCAGCGCTCAGGCTCTAAACGTATTAACCCCCGAGATGGATTGACACCGTGGGACGTGACTGAGGGCTGGACAGGTAATGTATAAGGTTGGTTATACTGGGGATTTGTGTAACCAGAGATTCGGGACGCTATGGTAATTTAAAAAGTATGCCTTTGTGTCTTAGTTCAATGTGATTCCTTTGTGCCACACTCTGAAGGTGCACTTATTTCCTTATATGTTCCCTTTGTAATTAATCAATAATATGTATGCTTAGGAAATTGTGCTTATGTAGAATTTATGCCTTTGGGCTATATTTATTTTTTCATGACACAAGTATAATATCTCAATACTATTATGAAATTTTTCCTTTGAGCTGCAGTTGATGCTGCCCCCTAGGGGTATATGTTTATTTGTAAGAAATCACAGTAGCCATTTTATGTATTTTTAATAGTTTAATAAATAACATTTTTTGTCAACATTTATGGTTCTCTTCTTTTGGTGTCAGTTTATGTACTGCCGCCATTGGTTTTTGTAATTAAAAAAACAGCGTGGGGTCCCCTCTATTCTTGGGAACCAACCTTGCTGAAGCTGACAGCTGAGGGATGCAGCCCCCAGCTGTAAGTTTTGTCTGGTTGGTTCATAAAATGAGGGGAACCCCACGTTTGGTTTTCATTCATTCTTCTTTCCTGCCAGCAGAGCAGGAGAGCAGAATGTCAGCCGCGGTCAGCACCAGCGCTTACTGTAGCCGCTTCTTCCCGGCGGCCGTCCGTGAGCACGGAGGACAGTGTGAACTGTTCTCCATGTGCATGTGTGCAGCACGTGTTGCGGGCTGTGTCCGTGTTAAAACGGACATGTCTTCGTGGTTTGCACATGGACACATGGTCCATGAAAACATAGCAGACATCTGCATAGACCCATTCATTTGAATGGGTCTACGTGTGTCAGGGTCTCCAGTACGTAAGAAAACTGTCACTACACGTACCAGAGACACTGACGTGTGAAAGAGGCCTAAAGCTGTTTGTGTGAATAAGGGCTGATAAGAATCTAGGCTCACTGTTGTGAATTCACTTTCTGGCCTACCTCTGGTTGCTGGTGAAGGTAGTGGAGATGGTTGTATTGACAGAGGGGTCTCGAGTTCTCTTTCTGGGCTCCCTCTGGTGGTTACAGGAGGTAATGGAGCTGATCTAATTAACAGAGGCCTGCCACCTGATAATGAGGAGGACCATTGGACACTGGGAGTTTCTGACTGGATTTAAGACAGCCGACTCCCTCTATCCTTGCTGGTGATTTTTTCCTGCCTCCTGAGGTCTTAGTTTCCAGCTCAGTCCCTGCATGCTCCAGCTAAGTGTTCTTTTGCTATTGTTCACATTTGATTTGGTTTTGTCTATTTCAATTTTGTGTGGTCAGCCAGCTCCGGCTGGGGCTGTGCTGACTTTCCATCCTTATGTTACTGTTTGTGCCAGTTTATTTTTGTCCCTTATTAGATTGGCCTCTCTTTGCTTTGATTTCAGAATATACCAAAGTGCTGATATAATGGGCGACGTCTAGTGACTTCAGTATTTTTTCTATCAGACGTGTTGGGCATTTTTTGCAGGTTTTTTTGCGTGATTGCAGACAGTGTCTTTCTTTTCCTGTCCTGTCTAGTTAGTTTGGGCCCCATTGTTTGCTCAGCCTATTTTCCTACCTGCATTTGTGTTTTCATCTTGTCTCACCGACAATATATGTTTGGGGGCTATCTATTCCTTTGGGGTCTGCTCTGGGGCAGTTTAGATTTCCCCTTTCTTGCTTTAGGCTTATTTAGTTCTCCGGCTGTGTCGAGGTGTCTAGAATCATTGCAGGTACGCTCCACGGCTACTGCTAGTTGTATGGATAGGATCAGGGGTCGGCAATCCGCTTAGTTACTAACTTCTCTGGTTTTCTGTGGCTTAGCTTGGTCTTGCTTTCCTCCTCGGTGACCCAATCATAACAGCTCCCACTAATGGGCACCCAGCAGTGTGGAGCATTTTAAACATAATGTCCAGCTCAAAGAAAAGGGAGGCCACACCCTTATCTGTACAGTGTGCAGAGAGAAATAGAAAGCAAAAGCAATGCGCTGGAATGTAAGTTGGTGTGTATTCACACTGGTCACTAAATAGACAAAACCAAAGAGAAAACCAAAATGAATAAATACCCTGCAGTAAATAAATAGCAACAGTGCATAAAAAGCGCCACCTCCTTCTGTACGCGCGGTGATTCCAGATGTGCTTATTGAACACATCCGGAATTGCTGCATCGTATACATAGAGTAGGCTATTTACCTGCGGAGACTGAGCATCTCCACAAGGTAAATAGACATGCTGCGTTCTAAAAAGACGCTCCTCATGTCCGGAAGCGCAGGGCCGCCGGATGCATGTTTGCACGCATAGTGGAGACGGGATTTCATAAAATCCCCTCCACTATGCTGTAACATCTGGACGCTGCGGATTGAACATTGTGGCTGTACGCAGCATTCAACTCGCAGCTAATCCAGATGTAATACGCCACGTAGAAACATACCCTGAGAGACACATAGAGTTGCATAGAATTTAAATACACAAAACAGTAGAATTTAATTATCAAGACCACTTTTAATGCAGGTTTTTAGACCATTATTTCTCGTTTGCTACAAATTGTTGTAGATTTCAGCTTTCAGCACAAGTAGCAAAACTGGAAGAATGGAATGTTTTTCTTGGGATACATAAACTCTGGCCCACAGTGTAGTATATTTGGCCCACAAAGCTGGACAGGTTCACGGAGTATTTTTCCCCCTCCCAGCATTGCACTTTCAACTATATCAGCATCTAGGATTTAAGCAATGATGGAGGAGTGAGTATCAGCTGAAGCTCCATCCCACCATTCCCCCTGTGTCTGGTGTTTCAGAAGAGGGGACTAGACTGACTTGGAGACTACTTCCCTGACAAAGCTGTCGTGGGGACAGCGACACGCATCGGACCGGACAGACCTGATGATATGACTAGGGCTATGGGTAATTCTGTGACCGCAGTGTACTTCTATTTCCTTCATGCATGTGTTTATATGTAATATATGGCCATTGCTGAGGGTGCTGGTGGAATAGTTTTATCTTTGCTCTGAAATAATTTTTTGCTTGTGGTAATTAATTATTTAATATTTAATAGATCTGCTATTTAGGGCCACAACACTAATTTATATGATATTGGCTATATGCACTAATTATTTCTCTATATGCAGTAGTTACCAGAGCATGTAAAATGTTGCAGAGCGCCCCACCTGTGGCTCATATGTTTTTTACCTATTGACCTCTTTAAACACTTTTTGCATGGAGTGTGTCTACCCTATAATGGTTTATATATGTGTATAGCACATGATCTCTGCTAAGGGTGCTAATGGCTATAGCATATAGGTTATTTGGTATAATACTGCTGTGATATCTAATTACTTAACAATTTAATATCTAATATATTGCCACAGCATTTATTTATAATCTATATTTTGGCTATAACATAGTTTGCTTTTCATGTGCTGCCCTAGCAGCGATTAATGTGTGACTCACATGTTCACCGCCGCACTTCTATTTAATATTGCCCTCATGTTATACCTTTTCAGATTTGAATTGTCCTTGTTTGTGTGATTTGATGGTGCTTTTAATGCATATTTTCTGTCTGTCAGGCATTGGTGTTTAATAAAGCCTTTTTATTTATAAGTTTGACCTGTGTGTGCACTGTTTTCTGCACTTCTGCCTCTTTTTTTCCGCTAGATTGTTGTTGGCGCATAGTAGCACCCGGTTTATTCACTGTTTATTATCAAGTGTGTGCCCACCTCTTTCTCTATTATCCTGGTGTTTCAGATCAGCGGGCACAAAGACATCACTTCAATGCTCCAGCTGTACTGAGATGTGCAGAGAATCTAAAGAGATCACAGCAGCAGGTGGGAGTCAGAGGTGAGCCTATTATACTGTATGGAGCACTACGTGGGGCCATTATAATGCATAGAGCACTATGTGGGGCTATTATATATACTGTATTGAGTACTTTTTGGGGCCAATATACTATATAGAAAGCAATGCAAGGCCCCATTATACTGTATGGAAGACTAGGTGGGGCCCTGTTATATTGTATGGAGGCACTTTTTCTGACCATTATATATTTTTTTATCCTTTATTATATATTTAAATTGGGCCATATGCTTTTTACCACTGTTACATAACATTTTTGTCATGATCCAGGTTGGATGATGACAGTTAAAAGCGCATGTAACCTTTTTTTTCTTTAAGCTGTGTGCTTAAGTGTGTTTTTTTGCCCCCGGTGGCCATTGGGATTATTGCACTGTGGTGTCCTTTGTTCTAAGTTTGCCCCCGGTGGTGGTGAGCGTCATTGCACTTTTGTTTCTTTAGTTTAGTGCACATGATTGTAATGCAGGTGTGATTGCTGGCTCTGCTATAAAAGAGTCACAGGTGTTGCAATCAGCGTTGGTGATAGTATTCATTTCCAGCCATCCCAGGTGGAGGAAGGAGCTAGAGAGAGATCCTTGCAGCACGGTCAGAGCCCTGGTGTGGAAGGAGTCAGAGGGGATTTCCTTGCAGCTCTGACAGAGCTTGGTGGCAGCGTTTCAGGAGGAGAGCTGCATTCTGGTGGTGGACTCTGTTGCCAGGAGCAAGGGCAGCAGAGTAAAGCTAAGTGGTGTTTCCCTGTTTGTGCCTTTCCTTTATGTGTGTTTCAGTGCAGTGGTGGGATTAGTCTCTGCACCGGCCATTTCACTAGAAAGGGGTAGGTGCAGGGCAAGCTAGGGTTTAAAGGTATCCTGAGCGGCGCCCGGTGCAGAACCGACCTAGGGATCGGTAGGATTGTAGTGACACTGACTCAGGGGAGTGCAGGAGGTCTCCACGTCCCCTAGCGCAGGGCCCACCATTGTAATTATTTCCCTGGTGTTTCCCTTTATTATTTAAATTAGCCCTGCTGGAGGCGGTGTGTCCAGTCACACGTAACCATTACATTATCACCAACCATAACATTTTTTTCCCTCTGGTGAGCCATGGGCCAAGTTCAGACCAGTGAGCAGTGGTTGCTGGCCCTCACTGAGATTGGTGAGGAGTTGAATGATGCGGTTCAGCAGCACCTGCAGCGGAATTATGGGTCTGAGGCCTATCCTCTGCCTCAACTAGAGGGTCCATATACGGCTTTGGTGAGGATGTGCCGTGGAGTCGCTGCTGGGGAGCAGGACTTGCTTATACAGGCGGACGTACCCAGGCAGGTGGGTGGAGTCGGTGTCCCCATGGTGCTGCCTGGTGGTTCCCAAGGTGAAGGGGTACATCCCTGTAGTGAGCAGACTAATGATTTAGTCCTTGGCACTGACACCTAAAATTCTGTATTGTCAGAGAAGCCGTGCCCCCCTGGTCGTTTGGAGGAAGACGACCTGGGAGTGTATATTTCCTCCTTGCCCTCAGAAGGTACCATGTCAGCAGAGGTGATGGTTGGCGAGGTACTTGAGGACATACCGGTGCTTGTGAACAGTGGAGCTGAAGTCAGTCTGGTGGATGCTCAGTTTGTCCAGACTCATGGTCTGAGGTATGAGATGCCGGACAGACCCATAAGCGTCCAGGCCATTGACTCTGTCCCACTGAGCCAGGGGGGTTAAACCAAGACGTGGAAGACATTGGGTTGTATAGTGAACATCATGATGAGTCCCAGTCATACTACGTCTTGGAGGGAAATCCAGCACCTATCGTTGTGGGCCCCCCTTGGTCTAAAAAACACAACCCGGTTTTAGATTGGCAGACTAGGGAGTAGTCAGCTGGGAGCAGTCGTGTGAGGACTGCTGCCTAGGGGCTACTGTCTCTGCCATCTCTCTACAACCATCCCCTGCCTCTCCTGTGGGGGCAGCAGAGGTGCTGCGGGAGAGTAGGGGCAAGTCTCAACCCTCGTCATTAGCCAACCCTGGGAGGCGGAGACCTTGTGGTGGAAGGGGTTGGAGGGTGGTGTACCCCTTGGTGAATTGCAGGGGTGTGAGTGTGGTGACACAGGGGGACGCCTCTGTTGTCAGTTCTAGAATGAGTTCACCCAATTTTGACAAACGAATGTGTGGCAATAAACGTTCAGGTCCGGCTCTGTGTGTGAACGAGCATGTATGGATGGCCACCAAAAACATCCAGTGGAAGTGTGTTGCGGGGGTCTGGAATTCCCAGGTGATCGGGCCGTATCTGGTGTCGGTTATCCAGGGCCCAAAGTCTTACCAGCTCGAGTTACTCCCAAACATGCACATACACAACTCGTTCCCCAGGTCGGCGCTTCGGAGATGTGTGGTCCCTCCAGAATATACATTGCCAATACCAGCGGTGTTCGTTTGTCATAAACCTGAGGTGCAGGTAGATGCAGGTGTGAACTCTGGATCTGGGCGTCCACGCTGTAGGTGGTTCCCTGATGAGGAGCAGTCTAGAGGGTAAAGAGGCCCCTCATGGAGGGTACTGTCATGATCCAGGTTGGATGATGACAGTTAAAAGCGCATGTAACCTTTTTTTTCTTTAAGCTGTGTGCTTAAGTGTTTTTTTTGTCCCCGGTGGCCATTGGGATTATTGCACTGTGGTGTCCTTTGTTCTAAGTTTGCCCCCGGTGGTGGTGAGCGTCATTGCACTCTTGTCTCATTAGTTTAGTGCACATGATTGTAATGCAGGTGTGATTGCTGGCTCTGCTATAAAAGAGTCACAGGTGTTGCAATCAGCGTTGGTGATAGTATTCATTTCCAACCATCCCAGGTGGAGGAAGGAGCTGGAGAGAGCTCCTTGCAGCACAGTCAGAGCCCTTGTGTGGAAGGAGCCAGAGGGGATTTCTTTGCAGCTCTGACAGAGTTTGGTGGCAGCATTTCAGGAGGAGAGCTGCATTCTGGTGGTGGACTATGTTGCCAGGAGCAAGGGCAACAGAGTAAAGCTAAGTGGTGTTTCCCTGTTTGTGCCTTTCCTTTATGTGTGTTTTAGTGCAGTGGTGGGATTAGTCTCTGCATCGGCCATTTCAGAAGAAAGGGGTAGGTGCAGGGTGAGCTAGGGTTTAAATGTATCCTGAGTGGTGCCCGGTTCCCCATTCCCTAGCGCAGGGTCCACCTTTGTAATTGTTTCCCTTTATTATTTAAATTCGCCCTGCTGGAGGCGGTGTATCCGGTTTTACGTGTATTTCTGAAATTCGCCTGCTGGAGGCGGTGTATCCAGGGTCGCGTGTGTCATATCAATTCGCCCTGCTGGAGGCGGTGTGTCCAGTCACACGTAACCATTACATTTTTATATTATTCCAATATTTTATTCTAAGATCTATTAATTAAAATGTATTTCGTTCATGGGACAACCCCTTTTAAGTTTGTTTCCATATGAAAAAGTTAATTTCTTTATTTGATTCTAAGAAAAAATGTCCTCAATTAAAGACATTTTAATTTAATTAATGTAAAAGGCTGACCTGCGACTTTGTCCAAGCTTTTCATCTTGAGTTTGACTTCCCTGATCCAAGGTAACAAACTACAAAGAAAGTTGTGTCCCTTTTCAACTGCCCTTACTTCTATTTTGTGGAGTAGCAATAAATGATAGCAGAGGGGATGGAATAACACAAGACTTGAGGGTATGTTGGCAGTATGTAAAGTAGGGGCATTTTACCGGCACTGCATGTAAAAAATGGCGGGAAGCTTTATTTATAATTTGAATGTTATTTTGTAAAAATCTGTGTAGAGGTGAAAGTAACCTTTATTCACAATACAGTGTAATAGTGTCCCACATGAACAGAGTATGAAGCATCATGTTGCTCCCTGATACAAAACACATAATCAATTAAAGTTACTTTCTGCTAGTTATTCCAAATCAGCTACCTTGCCATATTCATGGCAGATTGGTACATACTTCGATTATGTTCTCTTTGCTTTGTTAAAAATAACGAGATATAAAAGAAAGGCTGCTAAGCCCAGGCCTGGCTACCTACTTCATATTCAGTTGTTTCTTCTCTACAGTTTAAACCTTTATTTTATTCATTATGCCTAAAGATTTAATGTTTTTTTCTTCAAATCTGACCTTGCGTACATGATAAGACTTGGTCCCGTTAGAACCTTATGTGGTGCCTTAGAGCTGCTGTAAATAACGCTCTATCACAAACCTTCACACTAGTGTTTTATGAGCGCATTTCGCAAGGTGACCCTTAGAGATGTTCTGCTGCAAGCAATGCTGAGAATTTTATTTTCATCTCTGAACTTAAATTCGTGGATATAGTAGTAACACATATGTACACAAAAGTCATATATTAGTAAGTTATAATGGTTCCCCATGTACCGACCAGAGAGCCCAAGGCAGACCTGGTTACTAGTCAGCAGCCAATGAAGGATTGTCAGAAAAAAAATATGTGCTCCTTAGCCCCTTCACCACCGGACGATTTTCTGTTATCATTTTATCCCTCCCCTTCTTCCAAGAGCCATAACTTTTTTATTTTTCCGTTCACAAAACGGTGCAAGGGCTTATTGTTTTGTGGAACGAGCTGTACTTTTGAATGACATCATTCATTTTATCATGTGACGCACTGGAATGAGGGGAAAAAAATTGCATTGAAATTGCAAAAAAAGAGCATTTCCACAATTGTTTTTTGGGTAAAACTGACCTGCCAGTATGATTCCCCAGGTCAGTACAATTACGCCGATAGCGAACATGTCTAGGTTTTTATTTTTTTTTAAATGGTGAAAAAAAATTCTGAAGTTTTGCAAGAAAATATTTTTTGCTTTTGTTGACATTTTCCAAGACCCTTAGTGTTTTTATTTTTCAGAATATGGGGCTCTGTGAGGGCTTATTTTTTGTTCCCTGAGCTGTTGATTTAACTGATATTATTTTGGGGTACACACAATGTTTTGATTGCCTCTCATTGCGTTTTATTGCAATGTTGTGGCAGTCCAAAAAATGTGAGTGATGTTCAATTTTTTTTCTGTTATAGGTTTACCAATCGTATTAATTTACTTAATATTTTGATAAATCAGACTTTTATGAAAGCAGCGATACCAAATGTGCATTTTTTTCAATTGTTATATATATAATGGGGTAAAAGGGGGTGATTTCAACATTTCTGTTTTGTTTTTTTTTTTAACTTTTTTTTCACTTTTAATTGTGTGTAATAGACTCTTTATGGGAACTAATAGCAAAGTCACAAAAAGAGAACTAAAATCCTCCAAAAATGAAAAATATAAAAACAGCAGAAAAAAGGCAGCACCGCTTACCTGCCCAGGTCTTTGAACAAATGCACTACTGGATGCAGCCAACCCATATAGCAAAGATGTTGGCAACACAGGGGCAAAATACTAAATAGACAGCCACTCACCACCTACCCATTCATGGAGGAGGTAACTGCTTAGTATACATTTGCACAATAAAGTCCTATATAGGGCGCTGTTTACATAACGGCAATGCATAGTGTCTGGTTCTCAGCCTATTAGTCATGCCCCTACTATTCAATTAGGCAGGCTGGCCAGCACTCTCTCAATCCATCCCAGTGTGAACACCTCTGTATACAGGACCATACATGCTGGGCTTGGCTGCACCCTGAAAAATATAGTGCACAAAATACTTAAAAATAGTGAGGTATTGGTCGATATTTTGGCCAAAATATGCAAGCTCACAACCCACGTCAAGGGTCCCCATGCTTGCGAGTCTTATCACTAAATTAATAGCAAAGCCACAAAAGACTAAAATCCTCCAAAAATTTAAAAAAAATAGAAAAACGGCAGAAAAAAGGCAGCACCGCTTACCTGCCCAGGTCTTTGAACAAATGCACTACAAGATGCAGCCAGCCCATATAGCAAGATGTTGGCATCACAGGTGCAAAAAACTAAATAGACAGCCACTCACTACCTACCCATTTATGGAGGGGGTAACTGCTTAGTATACATTTGCACAATAAAGGCCTGTATAGGGTGCTGTTCACATAAAGGTAATGCATAGGGTCTGGATCTCAACCTATTAGTCATGCCCCTACTGTGTTGCCAACATCTTGCTATATGGGCTGGCTGAATTCTGTAGTGTATTTGTTCAAAGACAATGGCAGGTAAGCGGTGCTGCCTTTTTTCTGCTGTTTGTTTTTCTTTAGGGGACTTGAAACTGCGATCGTCTGATCACTTGTGCTATATGTAATAGTGCTAAAATAAAAATCACGATCTCCTGGTTTTTAAGGGAGGACTATAATGAATGGCATGGGGACTCATCAGCAAAACCCCGGCTGTCATGACAGCCCATTATCGTCTCGCGATCACATGATGGGAGCGATCACATGATGAAGGGATTTAACAGGATAACAACCATATTGGACAATTAAACTAACCATCATGTGCAGGGAAAGCTACAGGCTCGAATTTGTTTAGATTTGACCCCACTTGTTGATTCCAGCTATTGTCACATGGCCGAAAGTATGACTTATAATTGGATGTCAACAAATGTTTCGTAACCGAAATGGTATATATCATAATGAATCTGGAATTAGTAGAAAAGTCATCTATGTCTAGTGGAAATAATTAAAAGGAGGCTTCCCTAGGAATATTTATGTTGGTAATTTTTTTTTAAGAACTAAGATATCATCTCATAGGTTCCTGATCTTGCTTGAAAGTTTATGAAAGAGTTAGGTTTGTTTTCTTTTATGATTATGGAAAAATCTTGGATCCCTAATTTCACACATTTTTTTACAGGGAAAGTTGGGAACCTGAGTATTTAGAGAGGAAATAGGAATATTATTTAGAGGAACGTCAGTAAGAGGACTGTTGGAATTTTAGAATATTTTTTTTCCAAGCAGCAGTAGTTGAACTTATCATTGGGTGAGATAGCAGTGGAAAGTTGGAAATGCTAAGATTAAGGAAGATAGAGGTTGCTGATTCATATATAGATATTCTATTTCTACCCAAGAAGTCTTTTTTTGGCCTGAAGAAAAGGAACTTCTGCTTTGCAGAATTAAGTTTGCTAAGTGATATCTGTGTAAATTAGGTAATCCTAGTCCTCCTTTTTCTTTATCTTGTGCTAAAATCTGTTTTGCAAATCTGGCGATTTTGTAGTTCCAAACATGTATCATTTGCGAAATGGTTGAGCCAAATATCCAGAAAGTATATTGGAATAGTTGTAAAAATGTAATGTATCTTTGGAAGGATACACATTTTAAAAAATATTATTCTACCTATCTGTGAGGATTCATTTTTTTTTCTATGTTTATAATATTATCTTGGATATCTATATAAAAGATCCTTTAAACTGGCATCTATTATGTTGGAATTTGGGATTGTTACTTTTATGCCTACATAAGTAATGGAGTTGATTCCCCAAAAATAGGAGACTTTTTTTAATATGTCCTATTAAGCCTGTGTCTAGATTAACACTCAAACTATTTTATTTTTTGGAGTTGATTTTGTAGTAAGATATTTCAAAGAAGGTATTATTAATCTTGGTCAGTTCTCTGAGAGAATTTATGGTCAGATAAAGTAAAAATGGTATCGTCTGCGAATAGGTTCATTTTATATAGTCTATTGTTAATATACATTCCCTTGATTTGGGGCTTAATACTGATTCTGCTAAGGGTTCCTTTGTTAAGGTGATGACAAACGGCAACCTTGCCTAATTCCATTGGAAATTTGAAAATGTTTAGAAAGGCCATTATTGACTAGAACGTTGGCAGAGTGTCAAGTATATAATGCTTGAATGGTGGTTAGCATGTGGCCTTGAAATCTAATTTTTTTTTAAAGACACAAAGGTAAATCTCCAATGTATGCGATTGAACGCCTTTTTGGCATCCATTGAGATAATTATAAAGGGATTTCTGTCTTTCTCTATCAAAGATATTAAGTCTAAAATCTTTCTAGTGCCATCAGACACTTTCTTACCGTGTACAAATCCTACTTCATCAGTGTGGACTAGTTCAGGAATAATCTTAGGCTGGTTTCACATTTGCGTTTTTTAGCGCTGGAAAAAAACGCATATGTGCGCATGCGTTTTTTCCCCTATATTTAACATGGGTGTGCATACCTGCGCGCTTGTAAGCGCATGTATGCGATTTTCATGCGCTGCGTTTTTTTGGGGTGTGCGTTTGTATTTTCCAGACGCAGCATGTTGCATTTTTTGGCCCTGCAAAAAAGCGCATGCGCACATATGCGCACATTTTGCGCTAAAAATGGCCATTATAGCCTATGGATGCGCATATGTGCGCACTGGCATGCTCATGTATGCGTTTTTTTGCATATGCGTTTTTTTTTTTAACCATGGAATTTAGGGGTTTGGGTTAGAGTTAGGGTTAGTTAAGGGGGTTTAGGGTCAGGGTTAGGGTTGGGGTTTGGGTCAGGGTTAAGTATGGTTTGGTTAAGGGTTAGGGTCAGGGTTAGGGTCAGGATTAGGGTTAAGTATGGTTTGGTTAAGGGTTAGGGTCAGGGTTAGGGTTAAGTATGGTTTTGTTAAGGGTTAGGGTCAGGGTTAGGGTCAGGATTAGGGTTAAGTATGGTTTTGTTAAGGGTTAGGGTCAGGGTTAGGGTTAGGGTCAGGGTTAGGGTTAAGTATGGTTTTGTTAAGGGTTAGGGTCAGGGTTAGGGTCAGGATTAGGGTTAAGTATGGTTTGGTTAAGGGTTAGGGTCAGGGTTAGGGTTAGGGTTAAGTATGGTTTTGTTAAGGGTTAGGGTCAGGGTTAGGGTTAAGTATGGTTTGGTTAAGGGTTAGGGTTAGGGTCAGGGTCAGGGTTAGTTAGGGTTTAGGGTTAAGTATGATTTGGTTAAGGGTTAGGGTCAGGGTTAGGGTTAGGGTCAGGGTTAGGGTTAGGGTTAGTAAAGTCATGGTTTGGGTTAGTGTGAGGGGCCACCTAATGTTGGAAAAAAACGCAAACGCGGTAAAAACGCATACAAACGCATAAAAACGCTGCGTTTTTTTCATGCATGCTCATAAAAATGCTTGAAAAAAACGCAGCAGTTGTATGCTTTTGTATGCGTTTTTTCAATGCGTTTTTTTGCGGGAAAAACGCGCTGCAAAAAAAGCAAGTGTGAAACTAGCCTTAGTTACTCTTTGGGCTATAATTTTTGCGTAAAGTTTTATTTCAGTGTTCAACAAGGATATTGGTCTACAATTGGATATATATGCCTCTGTTTTGTTTTGGAATTCCTGTTATTGTATTTTGTAATAATTCCCTGGCAAAAATGGCTTCCTTGGCCTCGTACTTGAATATGTCGGTTAATGGAGCAGTTAATGGATCATTAAAATTCCTGTAGTATTCATTTGTTATTCCATCTGGGCCTGGTGATTTGTTCTCCTTTAACGTGGATATCAATGATTTGACTTCATTTGGGAAAATGATAGCCTGTCCTGATAGCTGTTCCTTGTTTACACTAAGGAGTTGTATCTTATTAATGAATTGGTTAAAAGTATAATAATTTGGTTGAGTGTTTGTGTCTTTATCTAAATTGTATAGTGTAGAATAGTATGAGGCAAACGCGTTCAAAATATCTAGTGGGTGAGAGTAAGACTGACCTTCAAAGTTAATTGTGGGGCTTCTAGTTTTGATCCTCTGAGTTTTTACTTTATTTGCCATAACGTTTGTCATTTTTTTAATACGAAAAATAATGGTTCGCTTCGCAAGATTGGAGAAATTTGTCATATTCATCTATTAAAAGGACTTTAAGTTCTGTTCTTAATTTTAAGATATTTACGTGTGTCATATCTATGGGTAGCTTTTACAGTTTTAGTTCATCAATATTTATGTTTTGTATAACCATTTGAATCTTACCAAATGTTAGATGGAGTTAGTTCTTGTGATGAATTTTCTTTAAAATAAAATGTAATTGCTTCCTCAATTTTTTGCTTATGTGTAATTTTTAAAAGGAAAGAGTTGCAAATCCATAGTGCTGAGTTCTTTATGCCATCAAAAAGATTTTATTGAAAAGTGAACCGATGCATGGTCAGACTACAGTTTGTTTTCTATTGTAATGCTGCTAAATATCTGAAGAGAATGTATGGTTGTTAATATCAGATCAATTCTGGAAGAAGTTTGATGCGTAATAGAATAAAATACGAGAATGCAAAGAAGATTCAGAACCTTCTGGAGTTTTGTTCAAGGGTTATCTCCTTTTGCAGAGGGTAAGTCTTGCCCTGGGCCCACGAGGTTTCAGTGTTGATAGGAAAATCTGGCCATCTTTGGGGTTTTTTGATGACTATTGTTTTCAAATTGTGTAATATAATGAATTTTGTTGGAAATCCCCATTTGTAGGAAATATAGGTTGAGCGAAGTCCTGAAGTAATGGATGAGAAGCTTTTCCTTGCTGAAAGGGTTTCTTCCATAAAGATCACAAAGGTTTTCAAATGGTGAAGGAATGTTCCTGTTTCTTTTAAGGTCCTCCATAAATTTTTCTTTAACATGAAAGAAGTGGTGTCTGAAAATTACATCCCTGGGTAGTTCTTTGGCAATGAAGTACAGCTTTCAGAGTCGGTGTGCTCTATCAATGATCATGTCAATGTTGTTCGCTGATGGAAAGGTTGCTTTGAGGATTTGATTTAAATATTGAGGTAAATTGTGTTGCTGAATGTTTTCAGGGATCCCTCGTTTCAAAATTGTTTCACCTGTTTGTATCCTCTTGGTCTACTAATTTGGCTTTGAGTATTTTAATTTCCTCTTTAAGCATGTTTGGTTGTCCTCCATGACGTCTTGTTTAATTGTGACTTTTTTGATCTTTGATTCGTTTCCCTGATCTAAACCTTTCATTTCCTGGATAGCAAGCTGTAGAGAATCAAACCTTTTATTTATGTTGTTTTCCAGATAATTTTTGGAGGAAGTAATTAAGTTACAGAGTAATCTTTCTGAGGGGAAAAGGTCTTGTAGATAGAAGTCCAGAGTAGAGGTGTCAAAGGGAGTCGAGTTTTGATTGATATGAAAAATCTAATGGATTGGTTATGTCAAGCCTTGGTAGTGGTTTCTGTGGACTTATATTTGGACAATAGTTGTCAGATTCATCCTCCAAGTTTTCATAGATAAAGGCGGCTGATCCCATGATGTTGCTTAAGACTTCTTCAATTTCTTATCTTTTATTTCTAGATCGTGCCATGTCGGTGTTCTGTATGTCTTAAATATTTTCCTTCTCTTGCAGGGGATGTTTCAAAAGTGGTTAGATTGCTGCTAAAGTTCTGCTTAAAATCCTCATTGTTGGGCTTGGTAGATGTGTCCATTTCTTGGATATAGGAATTATTTTCTTGAGTATGATGAGGTGTTGCTGTGGACTCTGTGTTGAGAAGATGTCTTTATTCCTTTATAACTGGACTATTCCAATTAGATTACTCAGACCTGTTCTCTTTTACATGTTTAATAAATTCCTGTGAGAAGTTTGCTTGACTTATGGAATGTCCTGAATTAGACAGTATTGGGAGTCTATGAATCAACCTAGGCTCCTTGACAAACTTGGCATCTTCATCTGAGACTATATGCGGGGGCTTCAACTGTTCAGTCTTATGCAGCTCGTGCTGAGATTCCCTGCCTTGATTGGCATCAGAGCCTATGTAAGGAGGTGACCAAGCTCGTCACATGCCTCTCCCTCTTTGGACACTGTTCACATGGATTACATGCGGTACCTTGTCATTTATCAATGCTAATGTGCTCCTGTAATGTTGCTGTACTGTCTATGTCATGCTTATCAGCTTAGGGATAGAATAGAAGGTAGTATAGGACAATAGTGGGATTAGAATAGAGGGGTATACTAGAGATAGGGAATAAGAGTTTTAGAGTAGGTATAGTCAGCATAGGGGTTTTCCAGACTGGGAGGAGTCACAGAGTAGTGTAGTGCAGAACAGTGGGAATATAGTGAAGACACTTCCTGGTTAGTGAGCAGAGCCTGGGCAAACTTGCCCTCGTCAAGGAGTAAAGATGCAGCAGTGAATGGGGACAGTCTGACAGCCATGGGGATAAGGTTGCTTTGGCAAGAAGCGGCCTGAAGCTGAGAGGCATGCAGCTTAAACGGAACCAACCCAAAGAGGATCCGGGGTCTACGACCGTGGCAGGTGAAGCTGAGATGGAGAGTCTGGCACCTTTTCCATTTGAAACCAGAAAAGAGGATGGTAGGAAGCTGAAGGGTCTAAAGCACGGACGAGACAGGGATTGTCCTGGGAGAGCAGTGATTGCTGGAAAGGGACAGGGATTGCCCAGGAAGAGCAGAGATTGCTGAGACAGGACAGAGATTGTCCGACGAGGCAGGGATTGCCATAAGCAAGGCAAGGATTGCCAGAAGCGAGGCCAGGATTGCCAGAAGCTAGGAAGGGATTGTCAGAAGGAACAGAGATTGCTGGGAAGACAGGGAAGGCTGAAGAAATGTCACTCTGTATACACAGTACCGCATTTGTGCTGAAAACCCTGTTAAGTTAATCTGTTAAGAATGGACAGTCTCTAAAGATGTTTGTGAGGTCCATGGAGCTGAACAGGGGACTCTGACTGTAAATGCGAGTGTACTATTGTGCACGCTGTACATGCAGCAGAATGGACATTATGATTCATCTGTGGGGCACCAGGGTGAGGAAACACTACAGTCCATTGCCATGACTACCACCCTGGCTGCCTTACACCTATGGCAGTGTATCTGCTGTAGAGCAGCTGGGATACGGGGATTACATGGGGCTTTTCAGAGCTATCAGTTCTGGGGTCTTGCCTGTTCAGGGGGTGCCTTTTCTAAATGGCTGTCCTCCTTACCTGACGCTTCTGAAGAGGTCCAGGTCCATGCGGTCTCCTGACCTCTGTAGATGCTGGCAGCTCAGAGGCAGGGGAAGATTGCTAAGATTCATGGGGTCTTGAGCATTGCTACTGATGCCTTCTTTTTCCTTAGTGCAGTGTTATTTTCTTCAGACTTCAGCTCTGTAGAGGGTGTTGTCATCTGGTCCTGGGTCTGTAGAAGGAAGCTTGGATAACTTAGCTTGTGATTTTATCAGGGCTTTGGGAGAGACAGCAGCCTAGGTATGAGTCAGCAGTTTTGAAGGAGATTGTTGTTTGTAGGTGAATATAGTGTCTTTTTTACCTTTTCCAGCCATTCTTATAATCCTTATTGGTCCAAGGATGTTCCCAGGAGGTCCAGTACAGGTTCCCAAGTCAGATGCAAGCTGCATATCCTTCTGGAGTTCCTTACAGTAGCTTTCTCAGGATATTAGGAGCAGGAGCTCAGAAGCTTGCAGCCAAGTAGCAGGTTCAGGCCAATGCCACATCAGCGGCATTTTTCAATAAAACATTGTGAGACTAAACACACCTGAGAATTGTCAGCATGTGACCACAAGCATGCAAATCGCATACTTGTGGCCATGTGACAACTAAATGTGTACCAGGCAACCACGATAAGGCGATTCTCATTGCTGGGAAAAGATCTAATTCATACAGGATTCTACCTCCCCACATAAATGCAGGATTCAATCTTGGAGAGGATTCATATTAGATCATTTCCCAGCAACAAGAATTTCCTTATTGCGGCTGCTAGGTACACATGAATTGGCCAATTTATGCGCTAAGCATTCTCAATTTTTCCTATTTTCTAGAGCAGTAATGCAATTCATATATCATATATTTCAGGTTTGCATGCTATAGTGCTACTTTATTTGTTGGTTATATATGGAGGCAGCTACTCTTAGTAGGCACCAGTACACCTGGCTTCTGCTTGTGGTGACGGTCAGTCTTTTGTCATTTGCATGCCTGAAACGTGTCTGAGCGTCATCTCATCTACCACCATGAATTTTAATTCTATGTTTTAAAATAAAGCTTTGAAGATTTTTGTTATGTCTATTTGTTACAATAAAGATTTTATTAATTTTTTTTTCATGCAAGTAATTCTATTGGCTTTGTGTTTCCCTTTAACTCCCTGATAACTATAGTACTGCTTTAGGCTATTAGTGATTTGAGCCTGGGACAGAGGTTCAGCTTTCAACAAGACTATTACCCAAAGCATTCTGCTAAAGGAACACTCGAGTGGTTTAACGGGAAACTTGTAAATGTTTTGAAGTGGCCCAGTCAAAGCCCAGCATTTAAAGGGAACCCGTCAGCTCGTTTTTCCGCAATAAGCTCCGGCCACTGCCTTTCAGGGCTTATCTACAGCATTCTTTAATGTTGTAGATAAGCCCCCAATCTAACCTGAAGAAGAAAAACAAGTTTTACTATACTCACCCAGGGGAGATTAGGGTCCAATGGGTGTCACAGGTCTGGGTCCGGCACCTCCCATCTTCTTTCGATGTCACCTTGCTGCTTGCTTCATCGCTCCGGGGCCATAGCGCTTCTGCGCAGGTGTACTTCTCTGCTCTGTTGAAGGCAAAGTACTGCAGTGCGCAGGTGCTGGGCCTCTCTGACCTCTCCCGACACCTTCGCACTGCAGTACTTTGCTCTGACCTCAACAGGACAGAGTACACCTGCACAAAAGCACTATGGCCCTGGAGCGATGAAGAAAGCAGCAAGACGTCGTCGAAAGAAAATGTGAGGCGCCAGACCCGGACCGCCTGTGGGTGAGTATAATAAAACTTGTTTTTCTTCTCTTTCAGGTTAGATCGGGGGCTTATCTACAGCATTACAGAATGTTGTAGATATCCCCGAAAGGCAGTGGCCCCAGCTTATTGCGGAAAAACTAGCTGACAGGTTCCCTTTAATCCAATTGAGAATCTGTGGTGAGACTTGAAAATTGCTGTTCACCAGAGGAATCCATCTCACTTGAAGGAGCTAGGGCAGTTTTGTCTTGAGGAATGGACAAAAATCCCAGTGGCAAGATGTGGAAACGTACTGTCACACTTAGCGATGCACCAGCGATCCCGACCAGCGATATGACGCGGTCAGGATCGCTGGTGCATCGCTAAGTGGTCGCTAGTGAGCTGCCACACAGGCAGATCTCACCAGCGACATAGCAGCGGTCGGGGGTCGCTACTTACCTGTCAGACGAGGCGATCCTGACGTCCCCCCGCCCGCATCCACGCGTCGCTCGTCGGCGCCACAGGAAGCAGACGAGAAATGGTCCAGGATGTTCTCGCGCGATCAGCGATAACCAGCGGGGGAGCCGGTCGGAGGTAAGTATCAGACATAGCGATATCGCTAGCAATATCGCTGCTGCGTCACAAAACCAGTGACGTTATAGCGATATTGCTAGCGATATCGCTTAGTGTGACAGGCCCTTAAGAATGGTTTAACATTAGCGTTTTATCGCGCAGCGCATCGTGCACTATCGTGCGCATGCGCAATGCTCCCCTATGTTAACATGGTGGGTGCATGGTCTAGCGCTTGCACGCATTCATCTGCGTTTTCGAGCGCTGCGCTTTTTCCAGGTGTGTGCCCAGACACGCCAGACACTAAATGTTGCATTTTTTGTTCAGCCCAACACGTTAAAAAAGTGCATGCACATGTGTGTGCACAGAATGTGCAAAAAAATAACGTTACAGTCTATGGGGTCGCTGGCATGCGCATGGACGTGCGCACGTCTGTGCTTTTAAGCGCATGCAATTTTGGAGTAAACAATGTCTAGACACTTATTTCAACCACCCCCTACACAAGAAACATTGTTTGGGAGGAGTGTAGATAAAAGAAGGTGTCTGCTCTGTCAGACCACTACTCTACAGACAGACAGCAAGAGACAAGACACCCAGCAAGAGACAAGAGCCATATTTGGATCAGAGCTGCATCATCAAGAATGTGAGTATTCTTAATGTCCGCCTGTCCATTCAAATGTATTATGTACTAATGCTTTGTATTATTTTTTAATCGCAGCATGTCTTCTGGGGATGAATATACACCATCCCGGCATAACTGGCCCAAGCAGAGCGTGAGGTGTGTATCTTCCTGCCTTTGGTAAGTATATATACCAAAGCGAAATGGAGCCAAGAGCAATAAATAAAATATATTATTTTTATTGTTATCCAAAAGTTGATAAAATACAAATTTATAATGAATCAATCACAAAATTTGAAATGTATAAGGGAATCAGAAACACCCAGTTACCACACACAGATAAGGAAGGGTAAAAATGGCAATATATAAACAGTTGCATATTGTAATTATGGCCTAGTGGAATGCACAAAAAGATAGATAGTATTCAAAATTTATTATCCACCACAAATGAGGAGGGGAAAGGGTACAGGAAATATATATATATATCTTTTATATGAAAAGGCACAATTTTTTCTCAACATTCATAAGGTGCAATAGTGCATAATAAAGTGATCCATAAGAGGACCTACAAATGGGACATGGAGAAAGAAAAGTGTGGCTGTCACATGAACCCGTCCTGTGTGACACGACCCGCAGGCCGGTAACTAAAACAGCAAGACACGGCACGTGTAACTGTCCTGTGACATGACCCGCAGGCCGGTAACTAAAACAACAAGACACGGGGGAAGTGGAATCAGTTACAATGGTGGGCCCTGCGATAGGTAATGGGGACGTGGAGACCTCCTGCACTCCCCTGAGTCAGTGTCCCTCACACTCCTAACGTTCCCTATACAGGCTCCTAACCTATCGCCGAGCAGGAACCTGTCACCATAGCACACCCTACACCTATCCCTTGCTAGGGAGCTGGTTGGTGCAGGCACTGGCCCCACTGCTGTACTAATACACACCAGGGAAAAATACAAACAGGGAAACACCACTTATCTTTGCTCTGTTGCTATTGCTCCCAGCAACAGAGTCCACCACCGGAATGCAGCTTTCCTCCAGAATAGCTGCTACTTCTCCAAGCTTTGTCAGAGCTGCAAGGGACACCTCTCTGTAATTCCTTCCTTCACCAGACTTTACACCAGAGCTCCCCTGAGCTGTTCTCTGTAGTTCCTTCCTTCACCAGTCTTGGTTGGAAATGAGCAATATCACCAACAGTGAGTGAGAACACCTGACACACCTTTATAGTTAGGAGCCAGAGTCTCACACCTGTTACATTATCAAGTGCAATAACACTAACCACCACCGGTGGCAAACTAGAACAAAAGACACCACTGTGCAATAACCCCAATGGCCACCGGGGGCAAAACCAACACCAAGCAACCAGCTCAAAGGGAAAAAAAAGGTTACTTATTCAAAACCTGTCATAATCCAGCATGGATCATAACAGTGGCCTGATATCAGATATAACTGCTGCCGTGATACATACACTAGTCTGGAGAAAGTGAAGTGATCCTGTAACCGGGCCTACAATATAGCCTCAGACAAAGGGGCCTTAAGCAAATATAAGATGTAACTGCTACCCAGAAATATCAAGCCAAAACTGAATATATGCAATAAAATGAAAATTCTAAACATATAGCCAAAACAAACCTTTCTTTCCACAGCACCTGGAGCAGCACCCTGCAACCTGTCCCTGGAGCGGTCCTTCATCGAACGACCTCGGACCCATCCCAGCCATCCGACAGCCAGGAAGCAACTTGCAGGTAAGCAACACGGACAGCTGGTGACCAGGAAGCTGGTCAATCAGGTGTTCCCGTGTCCCAGGTCTCTGCCACTGGTTATGCGGGCACTTCCCGCCAGCGGCAGAGGGCCTTGGACAGGCCTGTCTTTCCCGAGTTCATGCACTTGAGCGAGGCCTTTCATGCCTGCCTCAAGGCGCTGTCAGACAGAGTGGAAAGCGGCTTTTCCCTCATGGAACGCAGTTTTAATCACATGGAACACCGCTTCCACTCTGTCGAACAGCGCCTTGACCGTCTGGAGGCTGACCTCAACAGACCAGCACTGTAAAATTGAAAGGGGCATGGCGGAACACCTTAGTCCTGAGCAACAGCTGAATGTGACGCAGGTCTGCAACACTGCTTACTTTCAGGCTATGCAGCAGAATCAGTACATGCAGCAGTCAGTGGTGTCATTTCCAACTGTGCCACCACTGACTCGCTACCGACTTATGCTGCATACCACTGCACGGCCACCTGCATTCCAAGCCAAGCTGGACACCACTACACCACACCAATGCTGAGTGCTGCTGGACACTCCACCGCCACGACAAGTGCTGCTCATCTGGAGCACCACGCCTGCTTGGAGCACCGCCCCCAATCCTACAGCCTGGACCAGCACTGCCGCCACTCCTACCACCTTGACCAGCATGGCTGCCACCACTCCTCCTGACTGGACCAGCACTGGCACCACTACTCCTACTGCAAGGACCACCACTGGCACCGCCACCACCCAGCAACATCAGCAGCTGCAGCAGCACCATCAGCAGCAACATCAACAGGGGGACCTACACTCTTTTTCACGAAACACAGCAAAGGTCACCCAGCTCCAGGCGGTAAAAAAGTGGAAGGCGGTTAGGCAGCTCAAAAAGGTCCAGGCAGGACACTCAAACCGAAAGGAAAAAAAAAAAAAAAGAGAACTTTGAGCGTCTCTCCCCCCTCACCTACCAGTGTCTCAAACTGCCGCTCATTCCATCCCTGATCTCCCTTCCCCCACTACTTTTGTCGCCCCTTCCCCTAGAACCCCTTCCTCGCCTACCTCCTCTCTCCACACCCCCAAAGTAGCCCAATTTTCCCCCAAACGTCCTTCACAATGAAACATTTTTTTTTTAAATGTGTAATTCTGCTTTCACCTAATATGGTTTGATTAATGTGTCTTTCGCCGCCAACACACACTGCACCGTACACTTTGTTTTTGCCCACACATACCTCCATTAGAGACACGTTTCTTGTGTCATTCCTGGAGATATGTGTAGTCAAAAACACAAATATATGGCTTGTATTTTCCCCACCATTCTCTTCACTATGCTAATATTGCACAGACTGAATAGAGGATGGTGTTGAGTGCAAGGCATATCTATTGTTATCTTGCCAGGTATCATAAAAAGTTTATTGAGGATGGTGTGTTTTTACCATCATCAATTCACTTATTGCGAGACAAGGCCAGGGGATTCTAGATATACCTTGTAATTAACCACATTCTCTATTCAGTATGTGGTGAATAAACTGAGATGATGGGGAAAATACCCGTCATATGTATAATACCCTGGCCTTGTAACTATTTATCACACGTGGGCAGGTGAATACACATATGAGCTTTAACCTGCAGCGTCACTTCAGTCTGCATATATTTCACGCAGACTGTAGCGATGCTGCAGTTTAACTCATGAATATTCACTTGCCCATGTGTTATAACACTCTGAAGTCAGGATGCGCTATTTTTGGCGTCCTCAATTCAGCATGACACTAGGCCTAGGGATTGTAGAAGTTGTATAAACTTTATTATCTCCCCAGTCTGCGTTCAAACTCAAGCCACAGTGGTGATCCTACAAATAATATTTATAGTCACATGGTTAGGTGTCATAAATAGTGACAGATTCTAGTGCATCCCTAAATCACTATTTGTAACATCAGGCCAGGTGACACAAGTATTAGTTGTATTATCTCCACCGTCGCTGCAAATTGAACACAAACTGTAGAGATGATAAAGGTCATACACCTTGTGTGTGTGTATAGTCACCTGGTCAGTAGTACTAGTAAATTCATGATGCACAAAACACAGCATCATGAATTCACTGGTACACCTGGCCAGTTGATTATTGGAGTGTAAAAAGACAGAGTGCACTCGGTACAGGTATTTTTTTATTAACATACACACAAGAAAACATTTTTACACCATTTTATTTTGCCATTCCAACCGTCCTACAGCTTTATTATTTTTTTTATTATTATTTATTTATAGCACCATTGATTCCATGGTGCTGTACAGGAGAAAGGGTTACAAACAAATTACATCTGAGATGAAGTTAGGCCGCAAATTGGTCCCTCATTTGACCAACTTCAACAGATGACCTGAGAGGGTGCTGAGTGAATTCAGGCAATGGGTTTGGAGCTGCATCATCGAGTTCAAGGGTCGGGTGCTCTTTTGCCATCACAAAATTATGTAGAACCACACACGCCTTCACCACCTCATCCACTGTTTCCAGTTTCAGATTAATGGCTGTAGTAAGAATGCGCCATCTGGAGACAAGTATACCAAAGGCACACTCTACAGTTCTTCTGGCCCTCGTCAGCCTGTAATTAAAGATTTTTTTTGTGTGGACCAAGTCCCGGCTGGAGTAGGGTTTCAGCAGGTTTGCGCACATTTGAAAGGTCTCATCCCCAACCATTACAAATGGCTGTGGCGGACCTTCGGTGTGGGGAAGAGGCCGTGGCATGGGGAAATTGAAATGGTTGCCATACAACCTCCGGCCCATGTCCGAGTTCTTAAAAGCCTGGCAGTCATTCCCACGGCCAAATGCCCCAATGTAAACTGCTACAAACATACAGTCTGCATCTGCAATGGCCATGAGTACTGTAGGAAAGTGCTTTTTGTAGTTATAGTACTCAGAGCCTGTTCTTTTGGGTTTGATATCCGGATGTGTTTCCCATCAACCGCTCCCAAACAGTTGGGGAAATTGCAGACTGTCCAGAATTTTTAAGCTATTTCAATCTACTTTTCGGCGGTGGGCAGGGGCATAAATTCTGGACAAAGAACCTTCCATAAAGCCCGGCAGGTGTTCGCAACAATTCCCGACAAGGTGGAGATTCCAATCCGGTACTGGAAGTGGAGTGAAGACAGGCTCTCTCCAGTAGCCAGGAATCTGCGAAACGGAGAAAGAACAAAAATTAAAATTTATGTATATTGTTTTTTAAAACAATAAAAGAAAAAAAAAAATTAGTACATGGCTTAAAAATAATTCTGCAGGTCTTTGTTTACTACATGGCAGAAATATAATTCTGCCAGCTTTGGAATAGTACATGTCACAACAAAGAAAATTATGCAGGCATTGGTTTTGCAATATTACATACTGTAATGTGACCAGGAGTCATTCCTCAGGAGGAATCGCACGACGGAGTTGTGTCCTGCCTCTGGATGGATTCTTGGACACGACCAAGCAAATCCCTGAAGCTTTGTTGGGACATCCGGGTATAGTCATTAAATTTCTCCGGGTTTGCCTGGAGCTCGCTGTAGTGGGTGTGGTATGCTCCACGGCTCTCCCCGAGTTAAATAATCGGATGTATCCACAAACGCCACCGCTGCCGTCTTCGCTGTCTCTCTCCCTTTGTTGATGGCAAGCAACTGCATAAGCCTGAGCCATTGCGATGTCCAGATCCAAGTTAAAGTGAAAACTCTTCCAGCGCAAATCCATGTTGACAAAGGAAAAAGCAAGCAAATGTACTCAGCTGTAAACAGGGTCTACATAAAGAATTCCCATAATACACGCCCACTGATGTCCCATTGGTGAAGTCTGTTGCAAGAATTTTTCAAGGATTTTCCTCCTGTGAAATGTGACACCTAGACAAACCCATGTGCATAAAAAATGCAAACGCATGGAAAAACGCTTGAAAACGCATACAAACGCTGCGTTTTTTTGTCGTAATGCGCACGCTGATGCGTCAAAATATCGCAGCGTTTACAAGCGTTTGCATGCGTTTTATGTGCGCTCGTAACGCTGGGCAAAACAGCGCAAGTGTGAAACTAGCCTAATTGCTGCAAAAGGAGGCTCCAGAAAGTACTAACTTTAGGAGGGTGAACAGTTATGCACACGTTGTAGGCATGTTCTTTACATGAACTGATACAAACTCTAAAAAGAAGTGAAATTTCAGGTTGTGAGGCAGCAAAACATGAAAAATGCCGAAGGGGGTGAATACTTTTGTAAGCCACTGTTTCATATATATATATTTTTTTAAGCATGAAAATCTATGAGTGATGGGTGCCACTGTTACATATTCGTCAGTCTCAATTTAACACAAACAAAAATGTAGTGTGACTATTGTCTTAGATGGAGCAGTTAAGAAACTATTGCAAATGTGGACAATCCCTTTAAACATCCATAGTGCATGTAAATAAGCAAGGAATAACTTTTCTTTTATGTAACCAAGACGTACAAGTAAAAACTTCACTCATTGTAAAGCTCAGCAGTCACAAGGGAAATGCAGAGTGCTATCTTTACTATATAAAGTTTATAGCGAAGCAGATCCAATATTTGTGTTGCACCTTGTAAAAGTCTAAATAATGCCTCATTTGTGCCTACTGACTCATGAAAGCTACAATTAGTCTCATGCTGTTTTTCCATTTTTCAGCTCAGTAAAAGGTGCAGTAATAGCCTAACATACTGTGCCCTACTTGCATATAGGACAGGTGCTAAAACAATTGGAGTTCTGCTAAGAAAATTTCTACTGTGTAAAATATTCGTAATGAATATTTTCAGGAATTGACAGCTTATATGCGCTTTACAACCTAGGGATTGTAAGCTTGAAAAATCAAATAATTATAAAAAAAAAGTTTCATCAATGAAAACAAATATTTAATCAAGTAAACTTATTTTACATCACCTTTTTGCCATACAGATAACAGTATATTGTCCCTTAAGATGTAAACATTGTTCATCCCCTGAATCCACATTTTGGGGTGTCCCATATCCAACCTAAATGATCATCCACATTACAGAGCCCTGTGCTCAGCGCCTGTATGGAGTCATAAAGTGTCCTTAAAGTGCCGCACAGGTTTCAAATCATACGTATGCAGAAAATCCGAAATGCTTGTAAGGTAGAATACTTTTGTAAAACATGGAGTCCAATGGCGATAGGCCCATTTTTTTTCCTGTTGGAATTATTAAAGAATCCCGTAGTAGAAAACGCTTTAAGACTCTATTTGAACTCAGAAACATAAGGCGGAACAAGAGGCGTCATACTTAGGTAGCTAATTTGAAATGGAGTCATTAGGGCCACAGTTCTTTATGTTCTTTAAGTTTTGTATACTATATGAACAAAGTATTGGCCACAGCTCACAATCCCTGAATTCAGGTTTTGTCACAGGTGTTTACCATCCAGCCCACAGCCATGCAATCTGCCTTTACAAACATTTGTGGAAAAAGATGTCTCATACTAAAGAGCTCACTGGATATGTTGTTGTCCTGTAATACATAGCCGCCATTGCAGTAAGTCAGATGTGAAATTTCTTCTCTACTAAATATTTTATAATCAACTGTATTATTGCAACATAGAAGGTTTTAGGAGCCACAGCAATTTAGCCATGAAGAGGCAGCCCACGAAAAGTTACAGAGCAGGGTCACTGAGTGCAGAAACTCAAAAAAGTCACCAGATGTCTGCTGGCTCAGTAGCTACAAAACTCCTAAGGCTTTAATAACATAAAAACTGTGCCCTGGCAGATTTATGGCTTGTATTACCATGAGTGAGAAACTATATGAAAGCCTTATATCACCAAGCACAATGCCATTCATTGGATACCGTGGTGTTACAGTAATGCTCAGAATAACAGCAGTGTGTTCCAAAACATGAGTTAATCACAAAATCTTTATACTAGTCTTTATTTCCATGCATTGGGAACATTGCACACCGTTTTCTAATTCAAAACAAGGAGAAATGTATATAAGTTTTAACTACTTTACACCCACAGTTTTTAGAACTGCTACTGCTTCACATCTATTTTGCATTCAACCAACTTCTGGCACCTGTCAACTGTTATTCCAGCCCAAAAAGCTTGGACTACAATTTTTAGGCATTTGTTGGCTTTGCCTCAGAAGCGGCATTTTTAATGTCACCCCACAAGTGTTCAATCGAACTAAGGTCCGGGGATTGGGCTGGCCACTTAATAACCTCAATTTTGTTGGACTGGAACCAAGATTTTGCTCGTTTACTGTTGTGTTTAGGGTTGTTGTCTTGTTGAAACACCCATTTCAAGGGCATATCCTCTTCAGCGTAAGGCAACATGACCTCTTCAAGTATTTTTATATATGCAAACTGGTCCATGATCTCTGGAATGCGGCAAATACGTCTGACACAATATTAAGAGAAACATGCCCATATCATGATGCTTGCACCACCATGCCTGTCTTCAGAGTGTATTGTAGCTTGAATGCAGAGTTTGGGGGTCGTCTGCCAAACTGCCTGCGGCCCTTGGACCCAAAAAGAGCAATTTTACATTCATCAGTCCGCAAAATGTTTCTCCATTTCTCTTTAGGCCATTTGTTGTGTTCTTTGGCAAATTGTATCAGTTTCAGTACATATCTTTTTTTTTTTTAACCATGGGACTTTGTGGGGACTTCTTGCTAAGAGATTAGCATCATACAGACGTCTTCTGTAACAGTACTCACAGGTAACTTGAGACCGTCTTTGATCATTGGCTGAGCCTTTGCTATTCTGGCTATTCTTCCATTCATTCAAATGGTAGTCTTCCCTTTTCTTCTACGTCTCTCTTGCTTGGCTTCCCATTACAAAGCATTGGAGATCATTTTAGCTGAACAGTCTATCGTCTGCATTTCTTTAGAACTTTTTCCCTATCCAAATCAACTTTTTAATTAAAGTACACTGTTCTTCAGAACAATGTATTGTACGACCCATATTTCCCAGGCTTTCAAGGAGAAACATTGTTCTGGCTTCATCGCTAAATAAGGACCACCTGATTCCCACCTGTTTCTTCACAGAATGATAGACCTCACTAACTGAACTCCACCCCTTTCAATTAATTATTTTAATACACAGACTCAAAATCATGCAGACGAGGACTGCTGATTCTGGTGGTTTTCTTAGAATCTACTGCACCAAATGGTTAATTGTTCGACATGTGGTAATATAATTTATACCAAAAACTGTGATTACCGGTAATCTGGTTAGTCATATTGGACTGCTATTATTTTGAACAATACTGTAAGTATGCCATCAATCAAGCAGTGAGAACTTATGTGGCGTGACAAATGACTCTTCTATTTCTGGCAATCTGATAGACAAATCTGGGTTTGGCAAATCCCGGGAGACCATTACCTGTCTGCATTGTTCCAACTGTGAAGTGTAAAGGATGGCTAATGATATGAAGTTGTTCTTCAGGTCCTTTAATTACAGTAAAAGGCCAATTTTATGCTCCTAACTTTATGGGAACATTTTAAAGAACATTTTTCTCAATTTGAGCATAACCGTGTCCCAGTTCACAAAGCAAGGTTCATAAAGGCATAGTTGGGAAGGTTTGGTGTAGCAGAATGTGACTGACTGCACACAGTCACGACCTGACTCTCATCGAACAACTTTGAGATGAATTACAATAGGGATTGCAAGCCTGGCTCTCTCATCCAATATCAATATCTGACGTCACAGATTCTATTCTGAATGAATGGCGCAACAAATTTCCAAAAACTCTTGGTTTTTATAACTGCAAAGGTGTGGTGGGAAGATAAAACCCATACAAATGCCTATGAATTCAGAATAGGATGTCGCAGAAGCTCCTGTAGGTGTAAATGTATAGGTATCCCAATACTTTTGTCCATAGAGTGTCTATTACTTCAGTGCACAGGGGATCTAACAATGGTTGCTTCTAATGTTATAAATTCAATATTTGTCTGATTAGTCATCAGTATTTTTATACAAGCATTGATGAAATTCACCTTAATTCCCATTGTAGTCTCTCCATATTATATACAAGACACGGTTTCCACATTCTATGGAAATTGCCTGCAATTATTCAGAAATACCTAGGTTCTTACATCCAAGGGAATACAGACATAAGTGTGCTTAGCTCTTTGAAGAGCAGTGTGCTTCTCTAGAAGGAAAAGGTTGTCATTAAAAATTCAATGAATTATCTTATTGGCGCAATGTATCAAGCCCCTTGCTGCACTTTACTAGGGGATATTAAACATTAAGAGCAGCATATTGGATTGAGTGTACCCATAGGCTTTATGCAAAGAAAAATTGTATTTTATGATGAAATATTTCTGTGTGTTTTGGCAGAGAGCGTTTAGAGAAGCAGCCAATTTATGCTGGCCCATGGGGCACATTGTAGAATGGAAATGGTGTCTCTGCATGACAAATATTCAATAAACACCTACGACCATTTATTCTAAACTGAATCTTAATAGTGCTTATGCTATTGTCTACAAACTTACAAAAGGTTTGCTGGTATTTCAGCATTTACTAGTATTTATAAGGTCAACAACCTTATACCTGACTGATTCAATTTTCATACATTCACTGCAGATATTAGGTCAAGTGCAAAGTGAAATTAATTTTGCACACTATACAGCCAATTATAAGTGAGGCAGGGTAAAAATACATAATGAAGAAAGGTGAAGATATGAGACTTGAGTTTAATGGCGGTATTTTATCAGCCATAGAAATTACGTAAAATGGGGACATGATGAATGCAAGAAGGTCAATTAGACTGGACAGAAGAAAATATATTAATGACTTCAGAGCTAGTGTTAAATGGCGGTACCAACCGGTAGTAGGAGGCACATGGAGTGCCACATTGTAGCAATACTCATTGTTACACATTGCAAGATCTAGGTATGTGTCTGTCGAGCTCAAAAACTTCAAGTTCAAGTTGATGCTCCCTTGTGCAAATGCATGTGCAAAAGATCCATTTTTTTCTGCTGTCTTTTGTCTGCAGGTGTCTGCACCAGAATGCACAGTATGCTCTGATTATTTTTTTTAACCCATTTTTGGTGCAGATTTGATGCAGCATTTTTAAATGTATTATTTACTGCAGAAATGCGGGGATCCTGTACTTAAAAATGCATTTGTGTCATACACTTATTTTTTAAGGCTGCCCATAAAAGCATAGCATGAAAAAACACACTAAAAATGCATGGTATGAGTTTTCATGAAATCCACATCCATATTTCAAGAACCGTTAAATGCAGAAGAAAAAACTGCAAATAAAAAGGATTTTCCTAACTTAAAAATTGATGGCACATCTCACTCTAATATTTGTCCCATCTCAGCACTCTAGGATTGGTTCCCATGTTTGGAACAGTGGTCCCTCAGCAAAGATCATGTCAATCCCCCCACAAAGTAAATTGATCACAGGCCGCCACATCTGGAAGAAGCTGGATGCAAAACGCGCGTCGGGGTGATGAGGGACATGCAATTCTCCGTGTTACTGCTGCCTTCATAGTTAATCTGCTTTCCCTGGTAATGTGCCTTGATTTCTTCCATTTATTTTATTTTGGATATATAGCGATTTATCATGGACTGATTATGGGTAAAATAAGTAGTGGTGTATGAGCTGTCAGATATTTAGCCCACATTGCAGATCTCCCCTAGTTTTGGGCACTTTTGATTAATTGTTTTAAGCTTTTTACAATTTTAATAATACTTAATAAAATATTGTACTGTTTTAATCTTATTTTCTGGAACTCTTCTTTCGGCTATGTCACATGTAAGTCTGAATTGTGGTTGAAAATATATGTAGAGGAGGACACGCATGAGTGTTGCTCTCTTCATTCTTTGCCATAGGCATATCGAAAACATCCAAATAGACTCAGAAGTTAATTATATCATGAAATCATGATATAATCATGTTTATTAATTATTAAACCATAAATAAAAATCACTTTAAGATTAGGAAACTTAGAAAAATTTCAGCTAAAATATACATATAAATTTCATAAAAGATTTTATACATAGAGATAAAAAAGGTCACACTTTTTTTCTACTCCACAATTAAAACACCAGATTTTGATTGATAAACATCAGCTTTTCTAGAAAACCTTCAAATCTCAAACATCTGGAATCATCTGGGGGGGGGGGTTTCATCAGAAACACAAACATTGAATACCAAAATATTTTTTTGATTTAGCAATTTTAGGCAATGTTGAAAACCAAGGGGGCGAACACTAATGGCAGATCTACAAGTGATTTTATCTCCTTCTAGATGGAAAAACAAGATTTTTTTAATTTTTGCAAAACAAATCTGGTTTGCATTAGTTGAACAAAAAAGGCCAAAAAGAAACATTAATAGAATCAATACTAATACAAAATCTGCTCAAAAATCAATCTGTTCTAACTTGCCAACCATGTGTTAGTAGACTGAATCCACATTGCCAAATGGTATGAGGTCCACTTTTCCCAGGTTGGAAAATATTACAATTATCATATAAAATTATCTAAATATTTTCACTTTAACTGACTTCATTAAACCTGCCAAGAAGGTTGCATCTTAACACTTTTGCTTCTTTGGAGGCTTTTGCTTCTACGATGTACTGCACTGGAGCTTTGTGTTTGTTCATGTTGCCTCTCCGGTATCTCTTTCTCTTTAACAGGGGAGGTGAGAGAGTTTTTTCTTCCAAAGGAAAAAAGTTGGGAAGTGATATCTGCAATTTCTCGTCTGTGATCAACAGAAGTTGGCGTCTTTCCATCCGCACTTTCACCCTCTGATTTTGAAGACTGGTCATTGGAAAAGCTTCCCTTGTGCTTTTTTTCCATCTTTAAAGTTTTGATGGTATCTAATGCCTGACTGAGTTCTTGTCTTAGTTTCTCTATTTCAAAGATGGACCGATCACGTTCTTCTTTACAGTTTTTAAGTGATCGGTCTAAAGAAATAAAGAATTCTTTGCCGAGTTTAGAGAATGCTTCTTCTCCTTAAGAAAAGAAAAACAAAAATAATCCAGCAGAATTACATTAAGAACCAAAAGCAAGCCAAGTCTAAAACAAATAAAAGAATTTTCACAGCTACATCTGAAAAAAAAGTCCTGACTTCTAATGTATTATATACAAAAAATCTTACGTGTTCCCATTTCTAGAAGTTGTATGGTAATCTTCAGTCACATCTCCTATTATTGGGTGAGACCTCTCTACGCACATCCCAGGCAAGGCTTTCATAAATCCAATCTTCACTATGGGTCCCTGAAATGCACTCTGGGAGCTGTCTGATACACAATCATTTATTTGATTGCAACTAGAAGTTCATACCGGACCACAGGGGTCTTCGTCCCCAAATGAGGGCTCCACGGTGAGCCCTGAGTTTGCATGTCCACATTGACACTGCAGCAGCAGAAGAGGGACGCAAGCACACAGTGTTAGTGTGAGCGCACTCTCACCCCTCTCTCCTATCTGCAGCGCCCACCACAGCATCACACAGTAGCAAGTAGTGAAATTATTAACGTCAAGGTAACCCATGTCAGAGCAGCCCCTAACCGATGTATTTAAAAACCTAATCATATGTATAGTACCTATATGAGCAGGATTCAGACAGGTGATGTCCGATGTGGACACACTGCAGAGAACGGCTTATATGTGCACGGCCCACAAGGAAGGGGTGGAGACCTCCCTAATCTTGTAAAAACAAGAAACCAATTGAATGCAAACGCATTTACAAGATTAGGGAGGTACTATACACATGATCAGGTTTTTAAATACATCAGCTACGGACTGCTCTGATGGGTATACCTTGACGGCTTAGGCTAAGTATACATTTTTTGCAAAAAACGTATCAACTGAATACCCTGTTTTTTATCATCTTTTTACTAGCACTTGCTGTTTATTTTTACCTTTTTACAACAGAGTATTTTTTCACGTTTTATTGTGTTTTTCTGTGTTTTATATTGATTTTGTTGAGATATTTAAAGGGACTGCTCGCACAGAATGACAGTTCAAACCAAGCACAAGCGCTCGCTGGTGTCATTCATTTGACTGCACCTTCCCACCTACTCCATCTATCTCTGGCTCTATGAAGCAAGAGCTGTCAATCAAAGAAGAGAGGGGTGGAGATTGTTTTCCCTCTAACAGATGGGAAGGTCACTTAAATGTTTGGCAATGCCAAGACTGCACCAAGCACCAGGACTTGGGTTGAGTAGTTATTCTGTGCTGTTAGACTCCCTTTAAAGCGGACATATCACCAGGTCAAAAGTGCACAGTATTTGCTCTAATTTTACCCCTGTTGCTTTCCAGAATATTCATTTATTTTTTAAATCCATAACATGGTTCCAAAGATATTTTCCTTTTTATTTTGTGCAAATTTTTATGGTTTTTACAGTTGCAGTCAGACGGCTGTATAACATGGTCGACGACTGCATCACAGTGCATGGACTGGCCGGAGGCTCTCCTGAGACTTGCCGGTCAGTCCGAGCATTGCGATCGTCGTCCATATTATAAGGCCGTATGACTGCGCCCTTAACAAGAGGGAGTTGCTTACAAGTAAATAATGCAGAGCAGCCTAACGACATAACCACAGAGTATCATGATTTTTTTCTATTGTTTCATTTCGAACGGGGCGAAAGGGGGGTGGGTGATGTGAACTTTTGTAATTTTTTTTATCTTTTAAATATTTTCAAAAAAATTTTTTTTTCACTTTTTGCATGCTGTAATAGTCTCCATGGGAGACTAGAAGCTGCACTATTTTGATCGCTTCTGCTACACATAGGCGATAATCAGATTGCTTGTGTTCAGCAGAAATGCTCACTTGCTATGAGCACCGACCACAGGAATTATCACCAAAAAGTTCTATCTTCGTCTCATCATACCAGAGAATCTTGTATGCTGGCTTTCATATGTCTGGCACTGAGGAGAGGCTTCCGTCGGGCCACTCTGCCATAAAGGCCCGACTGGTGGAGGGCTGCAGTGATAGTTGACTTTGTGGACTTTATCCCATCTCGCTACTGCATCTGTGGAGCTCAGCTACAGTGATTTTGCGGTTCTTCTTTACCTCTCTCACCAAGGCTCTTTTCTCCCACAATTGCTCAGGCCACTGTGCTCTTAGGAACCTTGAGCACTGCAGAAATTCTTTTGTAACCTTGGCCAGATCTGGGCCTTGCCACAATTCTTTCTCTGAGCTCCTTGGCCAGTTCCTTTGACTTCATGATTATCATTTGGTATGACATGCACTGTGAGCTGTGAGGCCTTAAATAGACAGGTGTGTCCCTTTACAATCAAGTCCCATCAGTTTAGTTAAACACAGCTAGACTCCAATGAAGGAGTAGAACCATCTTAAGGAGGATCACAAAGAAATGGACTGTATGTGACTTAAATATAAGTGTCTGAGCAAAGGGTCTGAATACTTATGACCATGTGATATTTAAGTTTTTCTTTTTTTAATAAATGTGCAAAAATTTCTACATTTCTGGGGCTTTTTTTTCAGTCAAGATGGGGTGCAAAGTGTCCATTAATGAGAAAAAAATGAACTTTTTTGAATTTACCAAATGGCTGCAATGAAACAAAGAGTGAAAAATTTAAAGGGGTCTGAATACTTTCCGTACCCACTGTACATCAGATAATGTGCCCGGAAAAGTGCAGGCTCCAGCGCTGAGCGGTTAACGGGGGAGTCTGATATCGGCATATTATTACACCCGATGTCAGATAGGGGTTTAAGGGGTTTTTCCATGAACATAAGTTAATTTTATGCAATAGATCTTGGAATAATAAATAAGTTCCACAATTCGATGTGTTTAGATAAACTGTTACTGTGCGGAAATAATCTTATAGATATGCTCCTGCTGTGTCCTGTGTAATGGCTGTGTCTAACCATACAGGGACTTGGTCTGATCATACCACAGCTCCTGGGCAGGGGAGGAAGCAAAAGAGTATACAAACATTACAGCTGGGGATCACAGCTGATTCTTTCTGTGAGGCAAAACATTTCAATGCCTGTTTTTAACCCCTTTCCGACATGTGCCGTAATAAGACGCCCATGTCGAACTCTCCCTGTTTGGTGGCACATGACAGCTGATTTATACAGCTGACATGTGGTCGCAACAGCCGCGCGGGTGGAATCACGATTCACCAGTGGCTGTTAACTAGTTAAAAGTCGCTGTCAATCTCTGACAGTGGCACTTAACTGGCACTTACAGGAAGCACGCTGGTAATCCTGCCCGTCAGTGATGCCGTCACATGACCGTGGGTCACCGATGGGTCGGCATGACAACCAGAGGACTGAAGCAGACTGCTATGATTGTCATTGCCAGTTTGCTATGAGCGCCAACCCTTGGTCGGCACTCATAGCAGGTGATCATTTCTGCTACACACAGGCGATCTGATCATCGCCTGTGTGTAGCAGAGGCGATCGAAGTAGTGCAGCTTCTAGCCTCCCATGGAGACTATTAAAGCATGCAAAAAGTTAAACAAAATGTTATTGAAAATATTTAAAAAAATTAAAAAAATATAAAAGTTCAAATCACCACCCTTTCAGCTCATTTAAAATAAAACAATGAAAAAAAAAATCAAATATACACATATTTGAGTTCAGGATCGCCCGATCTATCAATATAAAAAAAAGAATTAACCCGATCGCTAAACGACAAAGCGATAAAAAAATAAAAAATGCCAGAATGTTTTTTTGGTCGCCGATACATTGCAATAAAATGCAAAATGGCGTTTTTCTTTTTTTATATATAACAAATTTTGGATTTTTTTCTCACCACTTAAAAAAGAACCTAGAATAAATAAAATAAAAAAATATATGTTTGGTGTGTATGAACTTGTACTGACCTGGAGAATAATAATGGCTGGTCAGTTTTAGCATTTAGTGAACATGGTAAAAAAAACAAGACAAAAAACTGTGGAATTGCACTTTTTTTGCAATTTAAATGCGCTTGGAGTTTTTTTTTTCCCGTTTTCAGTACAGGACATGGTAAAACCAATGGTGTCGTTCAGAAGTACAACTCGTCCCGCAAAAAGCCCTCACATGGCCATATTGACGGAAAAATAAAAGGTTATGGCTCTGGAAAGAAGGGGAGCAAAAAACGGAAATTCAAAAACTGAAATGCCCCTGGTCGTTAAGGGCTTAAACAATGTTTTCCTTCAAAGAAAGAATTATTTGTGATACCCTGCTCTAATGTCTGTATACTTTTTCTCCTCCCCTGCCCTGGAGCTGTGGTATAATCAGACCATGTCTCTGTACAGTTCATGGAAAAACCCCTTTAAGTACAAATAGGAATTAAAAAAAAAATGCTACCTTCATGCTGCTGAGTTGTTGATGGAGTCAATGTGTCCACAGCATCTTGAATCTGTTCTGCATTGCTCTTAAAAATTGTTAGGAAATTTCTTAAAGAAGTTTCAGAAGCGTCAGCTTTAAGGTCAGCATAGGAGGAAAGCACATCTATAAAATACAGAAAAGGGAATAAAGGGTAGCCTTCATTTTAATCTGTTTTTCAAAAAATCAATAGTACACATTAAATTGTGAATTGTGGTCATATTCTATATGTAGGAGCCAATTGATTTTGCACTAAGCACTTTAAAAAAGGATTATTTAATCCCGGCATATTTATCTCAGGCCAAGTGGTATGATTACACAGTAATATGACTGGATGGTGCTTTATAGATATTTAATAAGACACTAATCTTTATTTTTTTGTCTGTTGAATTGAAATCATCCTCATTTTTATGAATTTATGCAAATCAAGTGTTCAATACAGATGGCTTTTTAATGTGTAATCACTATTGTACACGTTCCTCTTTTCTATTTCGGATTTGGACACATGCTGAATAAAAAAAAAAAAGGGATGGAAACGCCACAAATCAAAGTGCTGCATAATTAGAAGTTACATTAATTTTCAATAGACTTTAAGGCTATGTTCACATGTTGCGTTTTTTATGCTTTTTTCCCCGCAGGCAAAACTTACTCTATTGTCAGTAAAGAAGCAACATCAAAAAAGCAGGTATTGCTGAGTGTTTGCTGCGTTTTAGGTGCTTTTTTTTACTGCATTTTTGTCAGGATACATTTGTCTCTTGTGCATGCTGATAAAGTTCAGTGCATAAAAAAAATTGAACTTCATCAAGTTTTGGCACCAAAAGCTCAGCAAAACCTGATACCTGCATATTTTGCAGCGTTTTTGCACTACTTGCAATGCTTTCAATGGGTGAAAAACACTGCAAAAACGCTGAAAGTAATAACAGCTCTTTGACAAAACAGTCAGGGAAAAAAAAGGTGTGTGCATGAGATTTCTTAAATAGTATAGACTTTGCTGGTACTATGAAACGCAACTGAAAATTTGCATGAAAAAAACACATGAAAAAACACAACGTTGTTTTTGCAGCGTTGAAAAAACGCTGCAAAAACACAACATTGCACACATAGTGGTGAAGAATCAACAAGAGGGACACAATTGTGAAGTTGAATGAAATTTATTGGTTATTTTAAATTTTTGTGGAAATACAAAAACTGAAAAGTGGGACGTGCAATATTATTCGGCCCCTTTACTTTCAGTGCAGCATCCTCACTCCAGAAGTTCATTGTGGATCTCTGAATGATCCAATGTTGTCCTAAATGACTAATGATAATAAATATAATCCACCTGTGTGTAATGAAGTCTCCGTACAAATGCACCTGCTCTGTGATAGTCTCAGGCATTCACCCTAATCAAGCCCTATCAGAGCTAACAAACCTGACCCCCATGACTCCTGCCCTAACAAGGGCAGTCCACATCTGACCCTCAAAATAGAAGCCCTATTATGTCTCTGTGCATCCCGACGCGTTTCGTCAGCCCATATTTTTGGTCAATATGCCCATCAAGTGCTAGTAGGTGCCCTGAAGAGTCACTAACTGACGAAACGCATCAGGATGCACAGGGACATAATAGGGCTTCTATTTTGAGGGTCAGATGTGGACTGCCCTTGTTAGGGCAGGAGTCATGGGGGTCAGGTTTGTTAGCTCTGATAGGGCTTGATTAGGGTGAATGCCTTTTTTCCTGACCTAACATGAGTCTGACTGGACATCTGACTGGGGATATCCTCCATATGCATGCGGTGAGATCTTTCCATTTCTCATAATTATGTTTGTGGATTCTGTATATGATGTCTCCTTAATATGTATAAACAAGCAACTTCCTTGATAACCCGAACAGGGTAGAGGTTTTCTTTTTTTCTCTATAGAAAGTTGTTTTAATGTATTACTTCTAATAAGGAAACTGTTTATTGTTTGACCTTGATCTCGAGCTTTACTGTCTCAGACCAAGTATATTCTGTCCAGTCCTTTCAAAATTCGGACTTGGAATAGTCACATGTATATATGCTGTGTGATCTGTTTTTGAGACTTATACAGACACTCTTTGTTATAGTCTGTGACAATTTGATTTAGAGTGTTTTTATCTTCACTATATCTTGTGGTAGCTTTTATATTACTTATTAAAAGTTATGTTTTATGATTTTCTCAATTGCAGATATACTATTTTCTTCAGCAGGGACAGGGAAGATGGTTAAAATTGATGGGAAGATGGATGGAGCCAGATACAGGACAAATCTTGAAGAAAACCTGTTGAAGTCTGCAAAATACCTGAGACTGAGATTTGTCTTCCAACAAGACAATGATCCCAAACTTAAAGCAAAATCTACAATGGAATGGTTCACAAATAAACTTATCCAGGTGTTAGAATGGCCAAGTCAAAGTCCTGACCTGAATCCAGTCGAGAATCTGTGGAAAGAGCTGAAAACTGCTGTTCACAATCGATCTCCATCCAACCTCACTGAGCTCGAGCCGATTGCCAAGGAAGAATGGGCAAGAATTTCAGTCTCTCAATGTACAAAACTGACAGAGACATACCCCAAGCGACTAGCAGCTGTAATCGCAGCAAAAGGTGGCGCAACAAAGTATTAAGTTAAAGGGGCCAAATAATATTGCACACCCCACTTTTCAGTTTTTGAATTTCCACAAAAATTTAAAATGACTAATAAATTTCGTTCAACTTCACAATTGTGTTCCACTTGTTGTTTCTTCACCAAAAATTTACATTTGGTATCTTTATGTTTGAAGCATGATATGTGGGAAAAGGTTGAAAAGTTCCACGGGGCCGAATACTTTCGCAAGGCACTGTATTTTTTAATATGTTCAACACCCAAGTCCTTAGACCACTAGTGGTTGCTGAAAAAACTGCTCTGAAGCCCGCTCTTTAGCAGCATACAGAGCAAGGTACACGCTCAATAGAACGTCTACATGCCTGAATACCATTCTGTAAGCGCTCGTGCCGGAGTTCAGGGCTTCTGTCTTCTGATCTTATCACTTCAGAACTGTTTTTTTGAGCAATCTGTGGTGGCCTGGGTCCTGATGGATGTGTTATGGGGGCAGATCAAATTTAAATAAAAATAAATATAGGTGCTTTTTAAAATTAACGGAGTTCCAAAAAAATAAAGTGAACAAAAAAAAAGTACAAAAGAAACATCACTAAAAACTTGTCAAAATGCTGTGTGGGAGAAAAAAAACGTAATGGGATTGCCAATTCAATTCTATTCTAATAGCTTTCATGTGAACAGAATCCCTTAAATTTTATGTCCACATTTGGAGTTTTACAAAGAAAAAACAAAATTCTCACCAATATAGAGATATATTGATCACTGACCGCAGTGGTCTTTATTGAAGCAGTCAAATGTCGTGCAGGCAGAAGAGGAAGCAAGGAAAGTGGCGGTGAATTCCAGCAGCAATATATGGGCGAGTTGGATGATCGATAGGCAAGTATAAAGTGTGTGTGTGTATATTGTAGATTGTGAGCCCTCGCGGGCAGGGTCCTCTCTCCTCCTGTATCAGTCGTGACTTGTATTGTTTAAGATTACTGTATTTGTCTTTTACTATGGGTTTCAGCCTTTTGGTGGTGTGAACACTCTCCTACAGACTTGTTCACTGTGTGCATGTCCCATGTGTTTGCATTGTCTTTTATTATGTATACCCCTTTTCACATGTAAAGCACCATGGAATAAATGGCACTATAATAAGCAATAATAATAAATATACAGTTGTGGCCAAAAGTATTGACACCCCTGCAATTCTGTCAAACACAAATTCTTTGATATTATTATCTTCATTTAATTTGTATTAAATAACAAAAAACACAAAGGAGAAAGAAGCAAAAAGCAAAACATTGATCATTTCACACAAAACTCCAAAAACGGGCCAGACAAAAGTATTGGCACCCTCAGCCTAATACTTGGTTGCACAACCTTTAGCCAAAATAACTGCGACCAACTGCTTCCGGTAACCATCAATGAGTTTCTTACAATGCTCTGCTGCAATTTTAGACCATTCTTCTTTGGCAAACTGCTCCAGGTCCCTGATATTTGAAGGGTGCCTTCTCCAAACTGCTATTTTTAGATCTCTCCACAGGTGTTCTATGGGATTCAGGTCTGGACTCATTGCTAGCCACCTTAGAAGTCTCCAGTGCTTTCTCTCAAACCATTTTCTAGTGCTTTTTGAAGTGTGTTTTGGGTCATTGTCCTGCTGGAAGACCCATGACCTCTGAGGGAGAACCAGCTTTCTCACACTGGGCCCTACATTATGCTGCAAAATTTGTTGGTTGTCTTCTGACTTCATAATGCCATGCACACGGTCAAGCAGTCCAGTGCCAGAGGCAGCAAAGCAACCCCAAAACATCAGGGAACCTCCGCCATGTTTGACTGTAGGGACCGTGTTCTTTTCTTTGAATGCCTCTTTTTTTTCTCTGTAAACTCTATGTTGATGCCTTTGCCCAAAAAGCTCTACTTTTGTCTCATCTGACCAGAGAACATTCTTCCAAAACGTTTTAGGCTTTTTCAGGTAAGTTTTGGCAAACTCCAGCCTGGCTTTTTTATGTCTCGGGGTAAGAAGTGGGGTCTTCCTGGGTCTCCTACCATACAGTCCCTTTTCATTCAGACGCCGACGGATAGTACGGGTTGACACTGTTGTACCCTCAGACTGCACGGCAGCTTGAACTTGTTTGGATGTTAGTCGAGGTTCTTTATCCAACATCCGCACAATCTTGCGTTGAAATCTCTTGTCAATTTTTCTTTTCCGTCCACATCTAGGGAGGTTAGCCACAGTGCCATGGGCTTTAAACTTCTTGATGACACTGCGCATGGTAGACACAGGAACATTCAGGTCTTTGGAAATGAACTTGTAGCCTTGAGATTGCTCATGCTTCCTCACAATTTGGTTTCTGAAGTCCTCAGACAGTTCTTTGGTCTTTCTTTTCTCCATGCTCAATGTGGTACACACAAGGACACAGGACAGAGGATGAGTCAACTTTAATCCATGTCAACTGGCTGCAAGTGTGATTTAGTTATTGCCAACACCTGTTAGGTGCCACAGGTAAGTTACAGGTGCTGTTAATTACACAAATTAGAGAAGCATCACATGATTTTTCGAACAGTGCCAATACTTTTGTCCACCCTCTTTTTTATGTTTGGTGTGGAATTATATCCAATTTGGCTTTAGGACAATTCTTTTTGTGTTTTTTCATTTAAGACAAATTAAATGAAGATAATAATACCAAAGAATTTGTGTTTGCAATCATTTTCAGGAAGAAACTGAGTATTATCTGACAGAATTGCAGGGGTGTCAATACTTTTGGCCACAACTGTACATATACTTTTTGTAGGTTATGCTGTGCCAATATGTACAAAATAATTAAAAACTGCATATAACCATCAATACATCTAAACTGATTAAATAATATATTTTTATCACTTTACTTCCTGATGCTCCTCAATAGCCTTTTTCCACTTTGGTTGCAGCACATTTATGGCACAAGAAGAGCAGCAGTGATGTGGGGTCTGCAACCAGGAAAACAGAAGAGCAGCAGAGAGCATCATGAACACTGCACTAAAACACTATGGGGTAGAGAGGTATGGGTACTTTACATTAGACAGTTATTGTGATGTATTTCTGCCTGTGTGCAGTTGTTCAGTAATCTTGGACACCACTTTAACCACAGAATGTTATACCTAAAATGTCAATCCCTGTAAAAAGTGACCGAGTCTGTGATTATGAACAGTGACATATACATATACTTTCCCCCCATGTTCAGAGCTTTCAGGAAAAACAAAAAACAAAATAAACTCGCTACTGAAAGATACCAGCTATCTGTGCCTTGTAATTCCAGATTTTTACACTTTATGACGCATTAAAATATGGTGCAGTTTTGTGGCAGAAACAATAGCCAGATTATTAAAATTTCTGAATGGAACAGATGCCGAATTACATGAAATTGGAATATCAGGTAAAAAAAAAAATATCCAGAATGCATAAAGTTAAAGCTTCAAAGAAAAACATTGAAAAATGTCAAAGCTAAAATGTCTTAAAGTATTAGCAAAACAATCATCGTTCATTTCCCTTGCCTACTAAGAGCACGTTGTCCAACTTCTTTCTAAAGGGTAAAAACTAATAACAGTGACCAAGTTATCTTGACATGTTGGCCGGATGTGCAAGTGCTATTTTTATGTCTCACTAACCTTTCAGTGGAGAACAAACAACCGCCACAACATTTTCTTGAAAATTATGATAGGCTTGTTTTATCCCTTGGAAAAGAGCTTGTGTGTACTGAACTTGTAGGTTGTAAATACCCCGGTGGAAATCAAGCTCAGCTTCCAGGGCATGGATCTGGAAAACAAAGGTCACCAACAGACAGAATGACAAGACCTCCGATCCTTAGAAGAACTGGAGCCAGTACAGCATAAGTTTTTCAGGTGATAAATAAAGAAATACATATATTATAAATAAATATATACTCATTCAAGTGGTTGTCCAGATACAAGATATGGATAACTTTTCCTTAAAATAGACATGAATATTCGATTACCGTATTTGGGGTCCAACACCTGACACCCCCACAGATCAACAACAATTAGCTCCGAGGGTGGATGTAAACAAACACTTTGAATGGTGGCGGGCAGAGCAGTTTTGTTCTATGTGTAGCAGCCGCTGCCGGTTACTGCAGAAAATCTCCTGTTCTTTTGAATAAGAGCTAATGTGCAGTACCCAGCAGCAGATGTAAAATTCACCTCTGGTTAATGTATCTACATCCATCCGCCAATGTAACTAATACCAACTGATCAATGGGAGTACTGGGTGACTGTCAACCCCCCATCAATCTAATATCGATGACGTATCCTAAGTATAGGTCATCAATATCTAGTGAAAGAACAACCCCTATAATCATAAATTTAGAGAAGAAATTACTGGTATCTAAGAGTGTGAATTCACAGCACTCTATAGTTTATTGTGAAAATCAGAACATTGCCAAAATGTGATGAATACATCGATTTTACAGACATAAGATCAATGGCAGCTATAGAGGGCTGAATGTGAAAGCTTCAGTGAACACCAGGATGTTTAGTGCAAGACTCAATGGGTAAATGGGATGGTTGTGGGGAAAGCGCTAGTGTGAATAGAAGCAGAATCTATCCATGAGGAAATACTTCCTGAGAACTATGCAAATGGAGAAAGCCCTTACAGGACTAAAGATAGTTTCAGTCTGTGAGTGAGCTAATTTGCATACTGTTCTCCCATGTGCATTGCAGGTAAGATTCCATACTTGGGTGGTCTCTTTAAAGAGTGTAAGTATATCAGGCACTTTATGAAAAACAAAAAATGTTCCTAAGAACTAACATGCAGATAGTTGCTACCTACCTGCCTGTTATGCATTGTATTGTTTCTCTCCAGCATAGAGCGACCATGGATCGTTCCTGCCGGTGATGCAGATGCCTCTCCTGATGCGACGAGGCTGGACTTCCGAAGTCATTCTGATGGACAGCAAATGTCCTCAGTCAGGCAGCAGGAATTTGGCTGTCAATCAGAGTGATGTTGGAATTCCCGCCCTGTTAACAGAGCAAAGTGGAAAAGAATCCTCTGCTCTGTAGACGTGACGTCAGGAGAGGCAGCTGATTCTGTGACCGCTCTGTGCCAGGGAAGAATGGTGCCGGGAACAACTGGCAGGTAGGTAGCAACTACCCGACTTGTTAGTGCTTAGGCACCAAACCGCTGCAGGACCAGCTCTGCCCTCACCTATTGTATCCTCACCCATCCCTTGTAGATTGTGAGCCCTCGCGGGCAGGGTCCTTTCTCCTCCTGTACCAGTCATGACCTGTGTTTTTTAAGATTACTATACTTATTTTTTATTATGTACACCCCTCCTCACATGTAAAGTGCCATGGAATAAATGGCGCTATAATAATAATACTGTCCCCCATCCTGGTACAATGTCCCCCATCCTGGTAGAATATATTTGAATGGGAGACATTATGTTATAATGTCCCATATGCTGGAGTAATGTCCACCATGCAGGTATAATGTCCCCCATTCTGGTATATTCTGTTATAATGTCCCACATGCTGGAGTAATGTCCCCCATCCTGGTATAATGTCCCCCATTCTGGTATATTCTGTTATAATGTCCCACATGCTGGAGTAATGTCCACCATACAGGTATAATGTCCCCCATCCTGATATATGCTGCTATATGTCCCATATGCTGGCCTCTTTCCGTTCTTCTCCAGTACATTTTAAAAAGAAAAAAATGATTCTGCTCACCTTCCTCTACTCCCACAATGTGCAGTGTCCTCTTCTGTAGCCTGCAGCTGATTTATGTGTGCCAGTATGGGCAGTGCATGATGTCACTGCCATGAGTCTCGGTTTCACTGGCAAGCGGATGTCTGCTGTCGGCATCTGATTGACTGGCAGCATGTACTGCGCCATAATACATTTCACCTGAATGTGCATCTGAGGATGTACATCCAGGTGAAATTGGAGAGTTGGCAGGCCCGGACACACCCTCTATGACTATGATCATTACACCCCTGCTCTGTTTAAAAAATGATTAACATAATGCAGCCTCAGTACTAGCACACAGTTGTGTATCTCAAGCCAGGTGCCTTTCCAGCTAAGCAATGTCCCTTTTCAAATGATATGGTAAAATTGTTTAACACACATAATAAATGTGGTGCTAGTTTTTTGGAACAAATAAAGGCAGAAATGTACAAGAATAAGCATTATAAGCCCCCCCACACCTGTGGTTATAAGACATATAGGTAAATAGACGATAAACTGTCACACAACAGCCAATCCAAACCAAGGATGATTCATGATCAGTCTTTTACTGTATAGCACAATACTGGGAATTACAATGTATGGGGACAGGAATAAGAATGACTATCGATTAATTCAATGGTACTCATAATAAAGTACGTGCGGCTACATCAGGGAAAAGTATAGACAGATGCAACTTCTTCTGACAATTAAAATGGATAGCCACGTATTTTAGAAACTTGGAGGAGTCATCTGATCGCAAAAGCTGACTCCAATCCTTAAAGGGACTCCATCCTACCATTTAAAGGTGATGATACATCAGCCATGTACAATCATCCAACCTGTTACGCTTTGTTTGCCTACTGCTGCCTCCTTTGCCAAAACAAATATTCAGGTTTTCCTGTATCCAAGATGGCCACCACTGTGACATGAGGCGTATTGGTCAGATCCAAGCCTTCCTTGCTTACACTATGATGTGAATGTGTAGTTCAGACTTACTACTGCACCCTAGGCCAGGGCCGGCTCCAGGTTTTTGAGGGCACCGGGCGAAAAAGTCTCAGTTGGCCCCCCCTTAACACATACCACGACTCATGCCGTGTGACATCCGTGGTGACGGCCAAAAACGGACTTCTCTCTGTGTGGATCACACGGACACGCATGTGATCCACACGGACACTCGCTCTGTGGCAAAACACGTTCATGTGATGGAGGCTACTGATTAGTAGTGTACGCATGAAAGAAAGAAGAGAGGGGAAATAAAGAACAGAGAAAGAAAGAGAAAGAATGGAAGGAAGAACAGAGAAAGATACAGAGAGAGAAAGAAAGAAAGAACAGAGAAAGAATGAACAGAGAAAGAAAGAAAGAAAATAAAGAACAAAGAGAAAGAAAGGAAGAACAGAGAGAGAAAGAAAAGAACAGAGAGAAAGAGAAAGAAAGAGGGTAAAGAAAGAAAGAACAGATAGAGAAAGAAGAAAGAAAGAAAAAGAACAAAGAGAGAGAAAGAGTGGACAGAAAAAAACAGGGAGAGAGAAAAAGAAGGAGGGGAAAGAAAGAACAGAGAGGTAGAGAGAAAAAGAAATAGGGGAAAGAACAGAGAGGAAGAGGGGAAAGAAAGAACAGAGAGAGAGAAAGAAAGAGAGGAGAGAACAGACAGAGAGAAAGAACAGAGACAGAAAGAAAGAGAACAGAGCGAAAGAACAGAGAGAGAGAAAAAAAAGATTAGAGAGAAAGAACAGAGAGAGAAAGAAACAGAGAAAGAAAAATTCTATAAAGATACTATAGCAGCCCGGCTCCCATTGTAGTGCCCACCTGAGCCTCCCGGTGCAGGACATATCATGATCCGCTGACATGGCCGACATCCCTGATTCCAAGGCGATCCTGCTATCCGCTGTCAGAGGAGGACACGGTGATGGATCTGAAGCATTCCCTGAAGTGCCTCCATGGTTCCGTCACAATCTCCTACTGAAATTACCTAATTTCTGGTCAGCTTCCAGCACGTCACTTCCGGCAGAACGTTACGTGCAAGTTTTAAATTGCTCCTTGGGGCTCCGCTGTGTACTCCTGTGTTCCGCGGGGAAAGTATGCTCCCGGCTGGGGCAGTCTCTCTCTCAAAATCGGGACTGTCTCGCTGGATCCGGGACAGTTGGGACTCGGGAGGTATAAATGCTCCCCACCATATACCTCGTACACGCACGGCTCCGCTTTGTATGCCTCGTACACACACGGCTCCGCTCCGTACCCCTTGTACACACGCAGCTTCACTCCGTACACCCCCGGCTCTGCTCCGCTCCATAAACACACGGCTCAGCTCCGTACACACAGGGCTCCGTTCCGTACATCTCGTACACACACGGCTCTGCTCCGTACACCTCATACACACACGGCTCTGCTCCGTACACCTCGTACACACACGGCTCTGCTCCGTACACCTCGTACACACACGGCTCTGCTCCGTACACCTCGTACACACACGGCTCTGCTCCGTACACCTCGTACACACACGGCTCTGCTCCGTATACCTCGTACACACACGGCTCTGCTCCGTACAACTTGTAAACCCCTCCTGACCCCACCCAAGAACACACACGGCTCTGCTACATCCACCTTGTTAAACCCCTCCCTAACCCCACACAAGTACACACACGGCTCTGCTACATCCACTTTGTTAAACCCCTCCTGACCCCACACAAGTACACACACGGCTCTGCTACATCCACATTGTAAACCCCTCCTGACCCCACACAAGTACACACACGGCTCTGCTACATCCACCTTGTAAAACCCCTCCCTGACCCCACACAAGTACACACACGGCTCTGCTACATCCACCTTGTTAAACCCCTCCCTGACCCCACTGTCCCACACATAAACGTTACCTCATCCATCCAGACCAGCACCATAATGAAAAGCCACCAGCACTGCAGAGTCCTGCAGCCGCCCTGATCATGTGACCCGACTCCTCCCCTCCTGTGACCTCATCACAGGTCCTGTGCTGGCACCGCACACAAGATTACAGCCGAAGGAAGCGATGATCATTGCTGGCTGTAAGGGGCTGCGTCACTGCGTGGGTCCCTCGCGGAGGGCGCATGATGGGGTCAGTACATGGGGGGCGTGGCGGCGGCCGGCGGGTATCCCAGACAGCGTGAGTGGGCCCACCCATCTCGCCAGGGCCCCGGCACTTGCCCGGGTGCGCCGGGTGCTGACGCCGGCCCTGCCCTAGGCCACCGCAGTGGCCATCTTGGATGTAGGAAAAACGGAACGTTGGTCTCAGTGGAGCAGGCAGTGGCACTCAATCGGAGAACCAGGCAGGGTAAATACACATGAAGAATGTATAGTCAGTCTTCAGTACCATGATTGAGGGTTGCTTTGTGCTAGTCATTGTGTAAAGGTGATGAAGTATATGAAACAGCAGGGTGATAACACTTTTATGACATGTCTTGGTAGCTAAAATCTAATTGAAAACCTCCGTAATACTAATGGCTGCAAAAACAATCTATAAAGTACAGACAGGGTTCACTATCAAAAGAAAACATAGGATCAATAAGACTAAGTCTATGATCAAAAGCTTTTTGTATGCCATTAATCAAAAATTGATGCTATACACAACAGTTTTTTGTTAAACAGTGATAAATTGAAAAAGAATAAAATAATTTTAAAACCTAAAGGAATGTCAGGGCGATGGAAAAACATGGACTTAATTTTTCAAACAAAGGATTTTTGAGCCATGGCAGTATGACAGTATTTATATTCAAAAAGATTCATAAGCACAGCTGGGTCCTGCGTCCCGTAGTCAGCAAAAAATAGACGTGGACTGATTCTACTGCGCGCTATGTATCCTTGTCTCTAAAACAAGCACCTGCAGTGTGTAGGAAATTTCCCACATATAAATATCGGTCACGTTCTCATGTTAGTGACAGGGCGTGCAATAAGGTCTGCAATTCAATGTTTACCAGGCGATGTGACAAACAGCGATGTCTGGTGTGGCACATTATAGAAAAGAAACATCACTGCAAAATCAATGCAAATCTGAGAAATGGAGCAAGAAACCGTAGGTGTAAAATAGAATGGATATTTCTGTGTGTTTTTTGGAAAGGGATGATTTTTCTAAGGGTAAAAGAGCAATTTTAATAAAACAGAGGAAACTCAGCAATAAAATGATAAGAGGGAGCTGCCAAGATTCTACTTTAACAAGAAATATTCAGAAGCTGCAGATAAATTACGTACCGTAAGTCTCGATAAATACATTGAGTGTACCACTCGCCATAATGCCTTGTATAAGACCTATTTATTACATTCCGCTCATTATAAACAGAGTTCGTTCATTAATCGGCTGTGTCGGAAGTATCCTTACCCCTTAATGACCAGGCCATTTTCATTTTGTCACTTCTGGTTTACTCATCTCAACCTTCCAAGAGCCGTCAATTTATTTTTTCGTTTTATTCATTTTGACATAGCCTTGTAAGGGCTTGAGTTTTTTTTTTTTGTAAGTTATATTTTTTATTGACACTACTTAATTTAAAATTGGTATCAATAACAAAGGAACATGGAAAAAAAAAATTCTATGCGATGAGGAATAGAAAAAAAATAAAATAAAACAGCATTTAGATTCTTTTACAATGTGCACAACTTCATTCTGTGGGTTAATACAATTACAGAAACATTTCTTTTTTTTTTAAAGAAACAAAAATGTCTAAGGCTTTGTTCACATGCAGCATGTTTTAGCTGCATTTTTTTTAATGCAAATTAATAACTGAGTTTTCCATTTATATTACCACCAAAAACAATGAGATTTCACAAATCTCATGGTCAAGCTTGTTTTTTTTAGTTTCCTGACTGAATTGGAGAACTGCAGCATTTTTGAAATCTGCAGAATGTCAATTCTTTCAGCATTTTTGTAGCAGCTTTTCACCCATAGAAAGCAATGAGAAAGTATAAAAAGTCAACTAATGTTTGTTGAAGCTTTTTTAAGTGTTTTTTTTTTTTGTGAATATAACTAACTTTAATAAATATGTACTTTAGACAAAGCAAACGTATAACTCACACCCTCCAAAAATAAGATAAAAATAGCATGAAAATTTACCAAAAACACTGAAAAATGGGCATTTTGAATGCAGTGTTTTTACAGCCAAGAGAGGTTTTAGTTGTGGGAAAAAAAATGCATTAAAATGCTGCATGTGAACATAGTTTAAGACTCAGAAATTCTCTATTTTAGCAACTTTTTCATAGTGTTCACAGTGCAGAATAAATTTGTGATTTTATAAATGTATTATTTCTTTTTATTTTTAGAATAGTGGTGATTCAAATGTTTATGTATTTTATTATTCATATGTTTACAATTTGTTCCCCCCATGGTCCTTGAACTTGTGACCACCTGATTGTTGGTTGCCTAACAAACAAGCAATCCCTGCATGTGTTGTGGCTGTCGAGCATGTTCCGATAACTCCTTATCGGAGCATGCTTGTTTAACACTAGTTAGAAATCGAGCAGTGTGAGAAAAGGAAGGTCTGTGAGATAATCCACGTATAAGAATAGCGTCTTAAAGGAGGGGGCAGTTAGCTATGGAAAGTGTTAAATGAATTTGGCAGCCCCCTTCGAAAGTGCTTCACTGGTCTTGGTTTTCCAGAATCCGTGCAATAAAACATAATCAAGCAGCTGTTTCCTGGTCCTGGCTGGGAGAAGCCTAACTCCGTGAAAGCTCGGTAGGCTTCAGAGCAGCTGTTTACAATAATGGTTTTACTTCACACATAACAGAAAGCAGATCAATCGTGAAGCACTATACAATGAATAGATGATTGAATCTTGGCGCTAAAGTAACCTTCAAGATACCTGTTGCACCGCCATTAGTCTGGAATAATTGGCGGCTTTCACTAATGCTTCAGCCGCTCTCTTTGCCCTCTGCTGAGGAGCGCCTTTGGGAAATGCTGGCAACACAGCAAGAACATTCTCCACAGTAAATTCCTGGCTCACAGAACACTCAATTTTTGCCTGTAACACAAACATAATAAAAGTCAACTGGTGGAAACCAAGAAAGCATCTTCTTCTATAAAACCCAGGTGGAAACAAGCTGAATAAACAGATAATATATGGAGAACTATAAAGTCATAAACATGAATGGAAATCAAAGCACTGACAATTTGGTTAGCTAAATGTTTATAGCTCGCCTTACGTGCCCCCGCGTTTTATCGCCATTTACAACTAAACATCGCAATGACGAGAGAGCAACCCGGATACTTACATCAATATGTGTGTGGTTTCTATCAAAATATTGTATTACATTTTCTATTACGAGCTGTCTAAATATATTATACAGAAGGGATCATTACAGGCCGATGTGGAATTACACAACAATTAGTTAGTCAAAGGCCACCATAGCAGCAGTGAGGAGTGATACGAGTGATACAAGCTACACACTATTAAAATATTTGTGTTATGTTTTGTATGATAGTTTATAATGTGCAAAATGTAAAAAATCCAATAATATGGACAGACCACTAACTGTGGTTAGTTATAACAAATTATAATGATTATATTGCACATAAAAACATTTCACATCATATATTCAACACTACAGATTTGCAACACAAATTAACTAAACGATTTCCTAAGTATTGATAGTATTTTATTTTCAAATCTTTCAAGAGCCTTTTGATAAACATTTTTGTTTTTTCCTTTCGGTGCAAAGATGAACAGATTTTTGGCAGTTTCAATCCTTGAACAGGCCACGTAATCTTGACCATGAGAAAAGCATGGAGATTGCAAATTGATCCCTACTACTTTCAAGGACTGTCCCTGAGCATTGTTAATGGACATTGCAAATAGCAGTCGAAGTGGAACTGGAGTCGTTTAAAATCAAAAGGCAAATCAGATGGAATGAGTGGAATTCTTAGACTGAAAATGTCCTCTCCTTTGGCACATCCTGTTGCTGAGCTGTGTATATAATCCTATTCTGTGTGTTACTGTCTGCTGAGCCGTGTATCTAATCCTATCCCATGTGATACAGTCTGCTGAGCCGTGCATCTAATCCTATCCCGTGTAATACAGTCTGCTGAGCCGTAAATCTAATCCTATCCCGTGTGATACAGTCTGCTGCCCTGTGTAGCTAATCCTATCCTGTGTGTTACTGTCTGCTGACCTGTGTATCTAATCCTATCCTGTGTGATACTGTCTGCTGAGCCGTGTATCTAATCCTATCCTGTGTGATACTGCATGCTGAGCCATGTATCGAATCCTCTCCCGTGTGATAGTCTGCTGAGCCGTGTATCTAATCCTATCCTGTGTGATACTGCATGCTGAGCCATGTATCTAATCCTCTCCCGTGTGATAGTCTGCTGAGCCGTATATCTAATCCTATCCCGTGTGATACAGTCTGCTGAGCCGTGTCCCTAGTCCTATCCCGTGTGATAGTCTGCTGAACCGTGTATCTAATCCTATTCTGTGTTACTGTCTGCTGACCTGTGTATCTAATCCTATCCTGTGTGATACTGTCTGCTGAGCCGTCTATCTAATCCTATCCCGTGTGATAGTCTACTGAGCCGTGTATCTAATCCTATCCCGTGTGATAGTCTGCTGAGCCGTATATCTAATCCTATCCCGTGTGATACAGTCTGCTGAGCCGTGTATCTAATCCTATCCTGTGTGTTACTGTCTGCTGACCTGTGTATCTAATCCTATCCTGTGTGATGCAGTCTGTTGAGCTGTGTATCTATTCCTATCCGGTGTGATACTGACTGCTGAGCCGTGTATCTAATCCTATCCTGTGTGATACTAACTGCTGAACCGTGTATCTAATCCTATCCTGTGTGATACTGTCTGCTGAGCCGTGTATCTAATCCTATCCTGTGTGATACTGACTGCTAAGCCGTGAATCTAAGGCCGGCGTCACACTAGAGAGGAATACGGACGAGTGAGAGGCGATAAAACAACGCATTGCACACGGACCAATGATTCTCTATGGGGCAGCTCCCATCAGACGTATTTTTCTCTCGTATTTTCTACCGTCCGTGCCAATCGCAGCATGCTGCGATTGTCAGCGTATTAGGACCGTAGTACGCCAATGCAAGACTATGGGTGCACAAAAACATTGCATTACACACGGACCACCCGTGTGACTTGCGAGAAATACGCCAGACTTTTCCTGGTGACAGGAAATGGGCCAATCCATCATCAGGAAGCTTAGACATGCAAATTAGCTCAAAAAGCGCTCCATACATACAGGAAGTACGCCTCCAAGGAGTACAGCATCATGGCACCCTACCTTAATGTTGAGCTGCTAATTGTTCTTGTGCATGATCGCCCGGAATTATGGGACCAACGGGATGCACATTATGCCAAACCGCGCAAGAAAGGAGGCTGCATGGAGGCGCATATGTCGCAAAATGTTCCCTGATTTTGGTGATCGGTCACGTGAGAAGCAGCAGAACATAAGTACGTGCACATAAATTATGTATGTCAAATTACCTGCCATCCCAAAAAAATGTTATAAGTAGGCCCCCCACACATCCTGTGCTTCTGATATTGGGCTCTTGTGTCTTGTAAATTATTTTTGGACACACTGTTTGACCCTGAGAGAATGTTACCCTGTCCCCAAGCTCCTCATGATGCCTAGCAAAAACAGTTTAAAGAGTTGCTAATTGCCACATGAGCTACTGTGACCCTGTGCATCTGGCCTGGTTGCACCAATGCTATATGCCACCCTGGGTAGAACTCACACGCTAGTAGGCCACATGACTTTGATACTAGTTCAAAAACTTGTTTTCGGCAAATTGTAAGTTTTCATTCTTTTATGTCACATTGCAGTTGAAGATGTGATGAGACGCTGGCGCAGCATCCGTGACCAGTATCGCCGTGAGCGCCAGCAGCGGGCAAGAAGTGGTTCAGGGGCCCACACAAAGCGGAAATATGTTTGTTTTGACCGCCTCTCGTTCCTCGCTCCAATTATGGATCTCAGACCGTAAGTATGACAAAAACACCACATGACACAAATGCTTTATAGGGCCCGATCAAAAATTTCCTTTTTCTACGTTTTATATTTAATCACAGAACTCACTCTAACATCACGGAAAGGGAGACAAGGTCTGAATCAGAGGCCATCGATCCTGTAGGTGGAGGGGTTGAACTGTCTCGACCATCTTGTGAGCTTCCAAGGAGCCAGGCTCAAGTCACTTCTCCGGCTCGACCTGATTCTGCCCTAGTACCTGGACCGCCACCAGAAACACCACCACCAGGAAGAGAGCCACAACAAGGACCGTCAGCTGCATCACCACCCGACATCCATGATGAACAGGGCAACAGCAGCAGCCCAACTGTTTGCCTAGAGGGCTCCCCCCAGCCTGCTGTGCCATCCAGGCGACGTAGACAAAGGCGCCATATCCCTGCCACTGATACCACGACCAATGTGGATACAGGGGCCCAAAATTCTCGTAACAGAGTTGCCACTGATGATGGGGAGGAGTACTCACGCAGCCTTGCCCATTATCTACGTTCCCTTCCCCGTGAGGTGCGGCTACGTGCAAGGATCCATTCAGATCCTAACTGACGCAAGCACACCCCCCAATACCCCTTATGAGCTGTTTGAGTTTCTGGAGACGTGGCAGCTGTCACCCAGGAATCTCATGCGTCTTAACCCACACCCCCAAGTGCTTGCTCAATCAGGGTCTGAGGATCCTCCTACATGTGGGCCTACACCACACCCCCTTCCCCCCCTACCCAACATTGGCAAAATCATTCACAAATGTCAGGGTATAACCCAGCACACCAATATGGCCACTTGTTCCCAGCCAATGTTGGAGGCTGGTGCCAATCTGGTTGGAGACGACATGGCCATTTTGGTGGTTTAGACTCACGGCCCTACCAGCCTCAACAGGAGAGTCGTCTCCAATATAGTGCCCAGTATCCACCTCAAGCCCATGAGCCGGCCCACTACCTCCATCATGGGCAACAGTATGCCCCCACACAGGCCGAGGGCCAAGGTGGACACACTAGCCATCAGGCAACACAGGCTGGGCTGCCGCTTTCTCCAACCCCTACATACTACAATTTATAACTTTGTGTGTGTTTTTGTGGTTAAATGCTGTATTTTAACATTGGAAAAATTTGCTTGTGTTCTAAGGCCAATTCCGGCCATTTTGATAAATAACATAAGGCTTCACAAGGCCTTTAAAAAAAGGATTCATAAAAAGTTTTCACTTTCAATTGTTGTTGTGTTTATCAATTATGCACTTACATCATGACATGCTGCCATATGCTTACATTACACATTGATTTCTAAACAGAGAAAAGACATAAGGGACTGATTCTTGAGTGGATCCTGGTAGCTGGCGTGGTGGTGGTAGATCCAATTGGTTGGTGCGTAGCCGCCGACCCATAATGGAAGTATTGAAGACTCTAGAGTCTTCCGTCCTTCCATAGGCCCCAATGTCAACAATTATTAACTTGCATTGGGGGTCGGCCAGAGCCAACAATACAACAGAAAAGTATTGTTTCTAATTGAAGAATTGTGAGCCAGAGTTCGGCGGCTTACGCACCCGGATATGTTTGCCATCAAGGGCCCCAATACAATTAGGAAAGTGGCATTCCTCCTCAAAGTCCCTTGATATCCTCAACCAGTCTTCCATCCTGGGCTGGGGAATGACAAATTGATGTAGAGTTGACTATATTTGACTACATGTCGACCTGATTATGCCAGAAATGGTAGATCTTCCAATGAGAAAATCATGGTGGAGGGCGGCAGAAGACAGGCCAGTGGACAGGAAGCTGAAGAACAACAGAAATGGAACATTTTAGAATGCACAAATTAACAAAACACCAGGTACATACATACCAAACTTGTTAGTGATTCATATCTACTGGTAGAAGAAAAAAGCAGTGTGTATAGAAGTCATGATCACCCACAATTGTACTCAATCAAAGCAATCAATATGAAATTGTAAATTTTTATTATACAAAAGCACACAAATCCTCCACTTTCCCCTGAGGAAGCCACGCTTTCTAGTGGCGATACGCGTGGGGTTGTCCCCACATTACACCCATATGCTGGCTGCAGGTTTAACCCATTGATCACCTTTATTGTGAGGTAGTATTATCGTGTTTTTGATTGCTGATTTTCAGCCTCATTCTTTGTGCTTAACCAGAGGTTTCTCTGACTTTTTTTTTTTTTTTTTTTCTCCCAGGTCATTTTTTGATTCTATACAGCTCTCCTTTTCTTTTGTTGGCCATATTGGAACATATGGTCACTCATTATCATTACATACCTTATAGTATTTTTTGTCAGGAGATTAAGTACTTTATTCTTAGGCATACAGTGTTTACATTTTGATCTTACTGGATGCTTATCCAAATATAGGTCCCAGCAGACCTTAGGTTGCCAATTTGGGATTGCTCATATGCCTTTCATGCATTTTTTGCACATTTATTGGGAGATAACAGATCACTCATCACATTATTTACTGGGCTTTTGCTGTCTCTACACATTTATATGTATATTGGCTGCCAAATGAATGATGGTTGTATATGTATTGTGACATCTTTTTTGTTTTTTTACCTGCTCATATTCATATGATAGAATATTTTGATCATTAATAACTGCCAGCTTGGTGTATATGTGTTTATAAGGGTCTTAACATGGACTCTGGGTGGTTCTATTTTTGGCATTTTTTAGGCCTTTTTAATTGGTTTTAACCATTGTGTGTTCAGATTTGTGTGCTTTTGTATAATAAAAATTTACAACTTCATATTGATTGCTTTGATTGAGTACAATTGTGGGTGATCATGACTTCTATACACACTGCTTTTTTCTTCTACTGACATTTTATATTGTGTGTTGTCATAGATCCCCTCTAATATCCTGGGGTGCGCTCAAACCCCTTTTCTACAACCTGATTCATATCTACTAACACACATATATTTGGTCGCACAATCACTACGTGATATTCAGTACATATTACACATAACATTCTGGTCTGTAAGCTTATATATATGTGGAATAAGAAGTGGGCATTAAACTTCGGACCAAATAAAAAACAGAGTTTGGGCAACACATCATGAACATAGAGAATGTGGTTGTGTAGTACATACCGTAATGTGAGTACAAGTCGCTCCTCTGCAGATCTAGCTTGGCGCATCCTTGTGTCCTGAAAGGTTATCCCAGGATCCCAGGGCGCACTGTCTCCAAGAGTAGATCAAATGTTGCAAGGCTCATGCGACAGTATTTGTATTGATCCCGCAGAGAAGAATAGAGGAGCTGAAAATGACCTTTTGTGAGTCGTTGCCTCAAAAGTGGATGGACCCACATGCGTCGCCTCCTCCTCGGATCCACAATCACTGGGTATGGCTGGCCAAAGCGCCTGGGCAAAACCCAGTTGAAGAGAACATGGTCAGTTGGGGTGAACTGAAGTGTGTCAGACATGTTTGCTAACAACCAGCAAGACCCCCACACAAGCAGAGCACCAAAATGGGCAGATTGGAGGCTGCCACCTGATGTTGAGGCAATAAATAGGGTTGGTGCTGATGATTTAAATTATGTGCAGGCCTCAAAACCGTTAAATGTCCGTTTTGCAAGGCTGCGAGAAAAAAAAACGGTATACAGATGCCATACGGATGCTTACATGAGAAAAATACGCGGCCACACCCTGACAACGGATGACATACGGAGCACTATTTAGGGACCATTTATACGTATTACGGACGTAAAATACGGTCCGCATTTTTCTACTTTGTGTGTGACTCCAGCCTAATACTCTCCTGTGTCAGAACAATATAAAAAAGAGCATGCATTTATTTAGCTCTGTATTCCATAATGGTGTACATCGGTGCAAGTAGTCATGGTGCTACTTCCCTGTTTTTCTGTCAGCAAGTTTTCATGTATTCACTTGCCCTTCGTATTAGTTTCTAATGTGCTATAATATTTTTGGGGTATGCATACCAACAATAGTGATGTAGCACCTTTGTGACATCTACTTATGAATATCTGTGTATTATTGTGAGCATGCACATTTATCTGAATAGTAATAGCTTTGCCCGCAAACAATTGCTGGCTAGCCACTGCGCATGCACTATGTACACATATGTGACTTCTGGTAGCTACGTAGAGCGCGCAAGCGCACTATAGGCTTTGACTCTGACCAGTGGGCACTTCCGGGTGTTCCACCGTACGTCATTGTAAACACTCTGTGTCCCGTACTGTGGGTGCGCAGGCGCAGTACATGCTCTGACCCTGACTAGTGAGAATTTCCGGGCGATTCATTGTGCGCGATCGCAATGCCCTCTGCTGTTCTCCTGCCGCCGGCCGGTAATAACTGTAGTTAATGATTTATGCATAAATAGTTGGTTACAACAGAACCGGACAAGCTCACCTTGAAAAAGACACCTCGGGTGTCGGAACGCGTGGGTTATCATACACCACTTTGGCTGCATGACTGCTTCCCATATGACGGGGCGACTTCGTCTTTTCCCTGACTGACTGGTTTATGGTGATGTATTAGTCCACCTTATTTTATTTAGGCCAGCAGCCTCTCCATCAGGTTGTTTTTTCATTCAGGGTTTAGGAGTCTGTGATTTAGCAGGAACTCATTGGTGGTTATAACTACATGTCTTGTTGTCTCCCTGATAATATGGTGTAAGACCTATCTATATTCTGTGGGGCTATATTAGCAGCATTTCTACATGATATATGGTTTGTGCAATAATTAATTATTAGCGGCCAGTGGTTGTATAATATTGATCACCTTATATTGATTTTTGGGGACCATGTTTGTCTCAATCTACTGTATTTTTTTAAGTGTTTTTGAACTGTGTGCTGTCTTCTGGTTTTGTAAACAATAAAACATATTTTGTTATATCCATTTGTATTTTGTGTGGCGATCCTAAATATATGCATGCTCTTTTTTTTATATTGTTCTGATACAGGTTACATGCATTTAGTGATCCCTGTAGTATTACTCTTTCTGGTATTATAATGATGGTGCCCACTTGATTCACTTTTCAATAATACTCTCCTGTGTGTTATTGTCTGCTGAGCCGTGTATCTAATCCTATCCTATCTGATACTGTAGGCTGAGCTGTGTATCTAGTCTTATCCTGTGTTATACTGTGTGCTGATGTATCTAATCCTATCCGGTGTGATACTGACTGCTGAGCCGTCTATCTAATCCGCTCCTGTGTGCTATTGTCTGGTGAGCCGTGTATCTAATCCTTTCCTGTGTGATACTGACTGCTAACCTGTATATCTAATGTTATCCTGTGTGATACTGACTGCTGAACCATGTATCTATTCCTATCCTGTGTGATACTGTCTGCTGAGCTGTGTATGTAATCCTATCCTGTGTGATAACATCCGCTGAGCCATGCATCTAATCCTATCCTGTGTGATACTGTCTGGTGAGCCGTTTATCTAATCCTATCCTGTGTGATACTAACTGCTGAGCCGTGTATCTAATCCTATCCTGTGTGATACTGGGCTCCCCCTGCAGTCTGTGTCAGAGGGTGGTCTGTGCTGGAACTGTAATAAATTGTGTTATTTTCAGCTTTACAGAAGGACGATAACACCATAGAAATGATAAGAATAATAGGCCTCAGTTACCACAATGTCTACAAGGAAAACTGTTGCTCATAGCAACCAATCACAGCTCAGCTTCTTTTAAACAGCTGTGGTGAAATGAAAGATGCTTAGTGATTGGTTGCTGTGTGGAGTGGGCGTGGCCGATGAATACACACATACATACAGTGGGGAAAAAAAGTATTTAGTCAGTCAGCAATAGTGCAAGTTCCACCACTTGAAAAGATGAGAGGCGTCTGTAATTTACATCATAGGTAGACCTCAACTATGGGAGACAAACTGAGAAAAAAAAATCCAGAAAATCACATTGTCTGTTTTTTTTTTCATTTTATTTGCATATTATGGTGGAAAATAAGTATTTGGTCAGAAACAAAATTTCATCTCAATACTTTGTGATATATCCTTTGTTGGCAATGACAGAGGTCAAACGTTTTCTGTAAGTCTTCACAAGGTTGCCACACACTGTTGTTGGTATGTTGGCCCATTCCTCCATGCAGATCTCCTCTAGAGCAGTGATGTTTTTGGCTTTTCGCTTGGCAACACGGACTTTCAACTCCCTCCAAAGGTTTTCTATAGGGTTGAGATCTGGAGACTGGCTAGGCCACTCCAGGACCTTGAAATGCTTCTTACGAAGCCACTCCTTCGTTGCCCTGGCGGTGTGCTTTGGATCATTGTCTGTCACGTCGCCGTCAGACTCGGGGCCCGCTGTTCCGCCCTCAGCCACTAGGAGGCGACGGACTGTCACGCCGCCCTCGGGCTCGGGGCCTGCTGTCCAGGCCTCAGCCACCAGGAGACGCCGGACTGACATGTCGTCGTCGATCTCGGGGCCTGCTGTTCCGCCCTCAACAACTAGGAGGCGCCGTGGCTCGCGCCCGAGTGAGGGTGGCAACAATGAAAGGGCTTCTGCGCAGGCGTCTACTGGACGCAGACTCCGCTCCTCTGTCAGTCATGAAGGGGCTGGTGCATCATCATCAGGTCTGGTCCTGGGGGCGGTCCTGATGACATCACCAGCCCGGGAGCCTGTGAGGGACGACCTGATCCCTCAAATACCTTGGGACTGGGCTTGCAAGCCGCCGGATATATTCTTGGTTCCCCTACGTGTTACTTGTGATTGCCTATCGTTAACTCCGACCTCAGCCTGAACTTCTGACTACTCTGTTGCCTGCCGTTTTTGTACCTTGCATTTCTCCTGATTACTGACGCTGACCTTGGCCTGGATTCCTGACCCCCTCTACTGCCTGACGATTTTGTACCTCCGCTACTCTCCCGGTTTTTGACCTCTGCCTGGACTCTCGACTCTGCCTCTGCCTGCCGTTTCTGTACCTCCACTGCTCGCCTGGCTTCCGACTCCATTTTTGGCTCCCTTCCTGCTGTTCTATTGCGACCGTTCTGCTCTGGCACTCTGCTCCTGTTCAGACAGCGCTTCCTGGGCTCTGCAGTAAATCCAGATCCCTGTATAGGGGTAAAGGGTGTCGGTGCTACTCGGGGCGCTGTCTGTCTGCAGCCCAGACCCGCAGACGGACGCGACATTATATCCGGCCCAAATAAAACTGTCTCTTGTGTGTGTATATACAGTGGGGCAAAAAAGTATTTAGTCAGTCAGCAATAGTGCAAGTTCCACCACTTAAAAAGATGAGAGGCGTCTGTAATTTACATCATAGGTAGACCTCAACTATGGTAGACAAACTGAGAAAAAAAAATCCAGAAAATCACATTGTCTGTTTTTTTTTCATTTTATTTGCATATTATGGTGGAAAATAAGTATTTGGTCAGAAACAAAATTTCATCTCAATACTTTGTGATATATGCTTTGTTGGCAATGACAGAGGTCAAACGTTTTCTGTAAGTCTTCACAAGGTTGCCACACACTGTTGTTGGTATGTTGGCCCATTCCTCCATGCAGATCTCCTCTAGAGCAGTGATGTTTTTGGCTTTTCGCTTGGCAACACGGACTTTCAACTCCCTCCAAAGGTTTTCTATAGGGTTGAGATCTGGAGACTGGCTAGGCCACTCCAGGACCTTGAAATGCTTCTTACGAAGCCACTCCTTCGTTGCCCTGGCGGTGTGCTTTGGATCATTGTCATGTTGAAAGACCCAGCCATGTTTCATCTTCAATGCCCTTGCTGATGGAAGGAGGTTTGCACTCAAAATCTCACGATACATGGCCCCATTCATTCTTTCATGTACCCGGATCAGTCGTCCTGGCCCCTTTGCAGAGAAACAGCCCCAAAGCATGATGTTTCCACCACCATGCTTTACAGTAGGTATGGTGTTTGATGGATGCAACTCAGTATTCTTTTTCCTCCAAACACGACAAGTTGTGTTTCTACCAAACAGTTCCAGTTAGGTTTCATCAGACCATAGGACATTCTCCCAAAACTCCTCTGGATCATCCAAATGCTCTCTAGCAAACTTCAGACGGGCCCGGACATGTACAGGCTTAAGCAGTGGGACACGTCTGGCACTGCAGGATCTGAGTCCATGGTGGCGTAGTGTGTTACTTATGGTAGGCCTTGTTACATTGGTCCTAGCTCTCTGCAGTTCATTCACTAGGTCCCCCCGCGTGGTTCTGGGATTTTTGCTCACCGTTCTTGTGATCATTCTGACCCCACGGGGTGGGATTTTGCGTGGAGCACCAGATCGAGGGAGATTATCAGTGGTCTTGTATGTCTTCCATTTTCTAATTATTGCTCCCACAGTTGATTTATTCACTCCAAGCTGGTTGGCTATTGCAGATTCAGTCTTCCCAGCCTGGTGCAGGGCTACAATTTTGTTTCTGGTGTCCTTTGACAGCTCTTTGGTCTTCACCATAGTGGAGTTTGGAGTCAGACTGTTTGAGGGTGTGCACAGGTGTCTTTTTATACTGATAACAAGTTTAAACAAGTGCCATTACTACAGGTAATGAGTGGAGGAAAGAGGAGACTCTTAAAGAAGAAGTTACAGGTCTGTGAGAGCCAGAAATCTTGATTGCTTGTTTCTGACCAAATACTTATTTTCCACCATAATATGCAAATAAAATGAAAAAAAAACAGACAATGTGATTTTCTGGATTTTTTTTTCTCAGTTTGTCTCCCATAGTTGAGGTCTACCTATGATGTAAATTACAGACGCCTCTCATCTTTTTAAGTGGTGGAACTTGCACTATTGCTGACTGACTAAATACTTTTTTGCCCCACTGTATATATATCACACCTATATGAAGACAGTTTCTCTGAATTTTTTTTTCCTTTCCTCTCTTGCCTGAGCTGATTGTTGGACTAAAACACCTGTTACTAAGCCTCAGTATACAGCCTGGAGGATCAGTCTCACCTTCCTGCTCGAGCATGCTGCAGTTAGGAGACTCCAGGGACAAAGCTGAACGTCAGAGATCCGTACCCCGGGAACATCAGCCTCTGAGCAGCTCTGGCTATGGTTGCGCAGAGGCTCAGGTATTGCCCGCAGATGCGGCCAAAGTTTTACTACCTATTTCATTGTATTTTGGTCAGGATTCTCTGTGTTTAAAAGCCTATGTCGATAGCGGGTCTGAAGGGAATTTTATGGACTCTTTTGCTGCTAAAAAACTTGGTGTCCCACTACTGAAACTTAATATTCCAATTAAAACCACAGCTATTAATGGCACATCCATTATTCAGGAGGGGGTTAAATTTGTTACTGCTAAGATAACTATGTCAGTAGGAGCACTACATACTGAGCTTATTTCCTTTTTTGTGTTGGACAATCTATCTTCTGCAGTCATTTTGGGAATGCCGTGGCTACGTCAACATAACCCTGTCATTGACTGGCACCTGGGTGATGTGGTGCGCTGGAGTTCGCAATGCCAGGATAATTGCATGTCTGTAGCAGTAAATCAAACCAAGCTAAAAAAACACCCTTTCATACCGTTTGCTCTCAGGGATTATGGAGATGTCTTTTCCGTTATAGAGTCTGAGAAACTACCACCCCACAGAGAGTATGATTGTCCTATAAACCTAATTCCAGATGCCCGTCTTCCAAAAGGGAGAATATTTAATCTCTCTGGTCCAGAGCGTCAGGCCATGAATGAGTACATAGCGGATAGTTTAAGAAAGGGGTTCATTAGACCATCTATTTCACCAGTTGGAGCTGGGTTCTTCTTTGTAGAGAAGAAAGATGGTGGTCTCAGACCCTGCATTGACTACCGGGAATTAAACGCAATCACTATAAAGAACCAGTACCCGCTTCCACTCATCCCTGATCTTTTTAATCAGCTAATTGGAGCCCGTTGGTTTACTAAACTTGACCTCCGGGGGGCATACAATCTAATCCGCATAAGAGACGGCGATGAGTGGAAGACAGCGTTTAATACACCTCTTGGTCACTTTGAGTACCTAGTAATGCCTTTCGGACTCAGCAATGCTCCTGCAGTGTTTCAGCACTTTGTTAACGATATTTTCAGGGACATCTGTGGTGTGTATGTCGTTGTGTACTTGGATGACATTTTGATTTACTCCACTGACCCTGTGACACATGCTCAACACGTCCGTTCAGTACTGCAGAGACTGCGGGAGAACTCCTTGTTTGCTAAGTTGGAGAAATGTGTCTTTTTCGCTGAGGAGGTACAATTTTTGGGGTACATGGTCTCAGGCAGGGGGTTCCGCATGGATCCTGCCAAGATCCAACCTATTAAGGCGTGGGTGCAACCCAAATCGCTGAAAGCACTGCAGCGATTTTTGGGATTTGCCAATTACTACCGTAAGTTTATCAGGAGTTTTTCTGAGATTGCCAAGCCACTCACGGATCTAACCCGAAAGGGGGCGGACGTGGCCAACTGGAATCCCGAGGCCATTCAAGCATTTTCTACGTTAAAAGAATGCTTTGTGGCCAACCCGGTTTTAGTACAACCTGACTTAGACCGCCCATTTATTGTGGAGGTGGATGCCTCCGAAGTCGGAGTGGGAGCAGTGCTATCGCAAGGCACTGCAGCCCTCACTCAGCTGCGCCCGTGTGCTTTTTTTTCCCGAAAGTTCTCTGCCACAGAGAAGAACTATGATATTGGGAATCGGGAATTACTAGCAATCAAATGGGCCTTCGAGGAATGGCGTCACTTTCTCGAAGGCGCCAAACACAAGGTCACCGTCATTACAGACCACAAAAACCTGACCTACCTGGAGTCAGCTAAAAGACTGAATTCCAGGCAGGCCAGGTGGGCCTTGTTCTTTTCAAGGTTCAATTTTTTAATCACCTCTCGCCCTGGCACGAAAAATGTGAGGGCCGATGCCCTCTCTTGCAGTTTTTGCCCCACACAAGCCGAAGACTGTGAACCCGTTCCGATATTAGCCAATGGGATCGTCGTGTCGGCAGTTTCCTTGGACCTTCTGGAGGAGATCCGTAGGTCTCCGGAACGAGCTCCTGACACTACACCCCCCCCAAAAATTGTTTGTTCCGAATTCCTTTCGCCTTCAAGTTCTTAAAGAGTCACATGACTCTGTTCTGGCAGGTCATCCTGGGCTCAATAATACCACCAGGTTGGTAACTAGGAACTTTTGGTGGCCGACGGTGGTCAAGGACTGTAAGAACTATGTTTCAGCATGTGAAGTCTGTGCCCGCGCCAAATCCACCCATAATCGCCCTGCTGGCTGGCTTCAGTCCTTGCCCACCCCTGAGAGTCCATGGACCCACATCTCTATGGACTTCATCACAGACCTGCCGACCTCAGATGGGAAAACATGTATCTGGGTGGTGGTAGACAGGTTCAGCAAACAGTGCCATTTTATTCCCCTGTCTGGCTTACCTAACTCCGAAACCTTGAGCAAATTGTTCCTTGTGCACATTGTACGTCTTCATGGTGTTCCGTCAAATATTGTGTCCGACAGAGGTACCCAGTTCGTCTCAAAATTCTGGAGGGCGTTCTGTAAACGCATCGGTGTTGAGTTATCCTTCTCCTCGGCCTAACACCCCGAAACCAATGGGCAAACCGAACGTGCTAATCAAGCTCTGGAGCAATACCTCCGTTGTTACGTGTCAGGATACCAGTCCGATTGGGTAGAACATCTGCCATTGGCTGAGTTTGCCTTAAATAATCGCTACCAGGACTCCATTAAAACTACCCCTTTTTTTTGTAACCTTGGATTGCATCCGCGCTTTGGGTCGTTCTCGGCTAGGATGTCGGAGCTCCCTGGGGTAGAGAAAAACATACATCGCTTGAAAACAATATGGTCTGAAGTAAATACGAATTTGAAAGGGGCTCAAGTTAGACAGGCTTCAGCTGCAAACAAACGACGGTCCAAGGGGCCACACTTGGGGGTTGGGGACAAGGTTTGGCTTTCGACTAAAAACATCAAACTGAAAGTACCGTCTGCCAAACTGGGTCCCAGATTTATCGGCCCATATGAAATTATAGAAGTGGTTAACCCGGTAGCCTTCCGTTTGAAACTTCCGCAGTCATTTAAATTACCTAACGTGTTCCACAAGTCTCTCCTCAAACTCTATCGCTCCCCAATTCACCCTGTCCAGTCCCCTCCTCCTCCTGTTTCGGTCGGAGGGTCCTTGGAGTATGAAGTCCAGGGTATCCTTGACTCCCGCCTTGTGAGAGACTCCATACAGTATCTTATACACTGGAAGGGCTACGGCCCGGAGGAGAGGTCCTGGGTCCCCGCAAGGAACATCCATGCCAAGGCATTAATTAGGAGATTTCATCTCCTTCACCCTGACAAACCGGGTTTTGAGGGTCCGGAGGCCCCTCCTGGAGAGGGGGGTACTGTCACGTCGCCGTCAGACTCGGGGCCCGCTGTTCCGCCCTCAGCCACTAGGAGGCGACGGACTGTCACGCCGCCCTCAGGCTCGGGGCCTGCTGTCCAGGCCTCGGCCACCAGGAGACGCCGGACTGACATGTCGTCGTCGATCTCGGGGCCTGCTGTTCCGCCCTCAACAACTAGGAGGCGCCGTGGCTCGCGCCCGAGTGAGGGCGGCAACAATGAAAGGGCTTCTGCGCAGGCGTCTACTGGACGCAGACTCCGCTCCTCTGTCAGTCATGAAGGGGCTGGTGCATCATCATCAGGTCTGGTCCTGGGGGCGGTCCTGATGACATCACCAGCCCGGGAGCCTGTGAGGGATGACCTGATCCCTCAAATACCTTGGGACTGGGCTTGCAAGCCGCCGGATATATTCTTGGTTCCCCTACGTGTTACTTGTGATTGCCTATCGTTAACTCCGACCTCAGCCTGAACTTCTGACTACTCTGGTGCCTGCCGTTTTTGTACCTTGCATTTCTCCTGATTACTGACGCTGACCTTGGCCTGGATTCCTGACCCCCTCTACTGCCTGACGATTTTGTACCTCCGCTACTCTCCCGGTTTTTGACCTCTGCCTGGACTCTCGACTCTGCCTCTGCCTGCCGTTTCTGTACCTCCACTGCTCGCCTGGCTTCCGACTCCATTTTTGGCTCCCTTCCTGCTGTTCTATTGCGACTGTTCTGCTCTGGCACTCTGCTCCTGTTCAGACAGCGCTTCCTGGGCTCTGCAGTAAATCCAGATCCCTGTATAGGGGTAAAGGGTGTCGGTGCTACTCGGGGCGCTGTCTGTCTGCAGCCCAGACCCGCAGACGGACGCGACATTGTCATGTTGAAAGACCCAGCCACGTTTCATCTTCAATGCCCTTGCTGATGGAAGGAGGTTTGCACTCAAAATCTCACGATACATGGCCCCATTCATTCTTTCATGTACCCGGATCAGTCGTCCTGGCCCCTTTGCAGAGAAACAGCCCCAAAGCATGATGTTTCCACCACCATGCTTTACAGTAGGTATGGTGTTTGATGAATGCAACTCAGTATTCTTTTTCCTCCAAACACGACAAGTTGTGTTTCTACCAAACAGTTCCAGTTTGGTTTCATCAGACCATAGGACATTCTCCCAAAACTCCTCTGGATCATCCAAATGCTTTCTAGCAAACTTCAGACGGGCCCGGACATGTACAGGCTTAAGCAGTGGGACACGTCTGGCACTGCAGGATCTGAGTCCATGGTGGCGTAGTGTGTTACTTATGGTAGTCCTTGTTACATTGGTCCCAGCTCTCTGCAGTTCATTCACTAGGTCCCCCCGCGTGGTTCTGGGATTTTTGCTCCCACAGTTGATTTCTTCACTCCAAGCTGGTTGGCTATTGCAGATTCAGTCTTCCCAGCCTGGTGCAGGGCTACAATTTTGTTTCTGGTGTCCTTTGACAGCTCTTTGGTCTTCACCATAGTGGAGTTTGGAGTTTGAGGGTGTGCACAGGTGTCTTTTTATACTGATAACAAGTTTAAACAGGTGCCATTACTACAGGTAATGAGTGGAGGAAAGAGGAGACTCTTAAAGAAGAAGTTACAGGTCTGTGAGAGCCAGAAATCTTGATTGCTTGTTTCTGACCAAATACTTATTTTCCACCATAATATGCAAATAAAATGAAAAAAAAACAGACAATGTGATTTTCTGGATTTTTTTTTTCTCAGTTTGTCTCCCATAGTTGAGGTCTACCTATGATGTAAATTACAGACGCCTCTCATCTTTTTAAGTGGTGGAACTTGCACTATTGCTGACTGACTAAATACTTTTTTTCCCCACTGTACATTCATTTTTATATATATATAGATTTTATGACATTTTACATCATAGATGTTATGTCTTAATAAAAAAAAATAATTAGGGATATATGAAGCTACAACCATCAGTCTATATTACAAATGAAAACTGTATTAGTATCTTGCTTTTATATTAAAATAAATAGGGGTTCTCTAGCTGAGGTTCTTATGATCACCTGTCCTCATGGGTTTCTACTTGTGTATTAAAAAAGATATTAAATTAGGCGTGAGTTGTGAAACTCTTCTCTTTACCAGATGATGAGGAAGGGAGGATGAAAAAGTGAAAGGTCTTACAGGTAATGGATGGTGGGGGGAGTTACAGTTTCCAATACTCGGCCAACCACTTGCGAGTCCCTATATTTCCCCAATAGTAAAAACCTATACTCACCTATGGTACGGCTGTATGGGCCTGGCTCTCCCAGGGCTCACGTAACATTGTCTTCTCCTCTGGACAAACCAAGACATCCAGAGGAAGGGAGAGCTGAGGCTGCTGAGAGTAGAGTGAAGCCAGCGCTGATTGGCCTCAGGGATCGCATGACATAATGTCACATGAGCCGTGGAACAGCGGCTGGCACCAAAGGAGACTAAAGGTGTTATTATTTTAATGGGGATGGGGGAGGAACATAGGGGTTGTCAAAGTAATAGAAGTTAGGCCCTCCTCTACTCTAAAGCATGGTAATTTGTGATGAGTGAGTATACTCGTTGCTCGGGTTTTCACGAGCATGCTCGGATGTCCTCCGAGTATTTTGGCATGCTCAGAGATTTAGTTTTCGTCATCTCAGCTGCATGATTTGCGGCTGCTAGACAGGCTGATTACATGTGTGGAATGCCTGTTTGTTAGGGAATTCCCACATGTATTCAGGTTGTCTAGCAGCCATAAATCATGCAGCTACTTCGACGAATACTAAATCTCTGAGCATGCCAAAATACATGGAGGACACACGATCATGCTCAGAAAAACCCGAGCAATGAGTATACTCGCTCATCACTAATGGTAATGTGTCTATAAGCCCAATAACTATCTTCACTAATTAGCAATTAGCTGCTGTTTTGGATCACTCAGCTTAGAGACAACAGTGTCCAATGTCCCTAAATGTACCGTCTCAACGGCTATAAAAGCTTAGAAGAAATGCGTAATTTGCTGTGAACATGCACTGGTTGACACAACTTCTCATTTAGTACAAAAGATAGTAAACAAAAACCTGTGATCAAGCAACAAAGGACTCCTGGAAGGTGTCATTGAAAATCGTCGGAGCGGCGTTAATGTATTTACTTCATTTAATTTTACTTCATTCAGTAGAGAACTTGTAAAATCAACTATAGAATAGCAATTACTTAGCCTTCCATTTATTTTCACCAGGTTTTTGTATGCACTGTGGTCATCATAATTTTCTTTGTGCGTTTCTTTGAGGATGTCTACTTTTACACCACACTCATACTAATGCTGATGTCACGCAACAAGTGTCAGCTTTCTGTTGACCCTCTCCTGGGCTCATATATACAGTATATTGGCATACCTTTTCTTGAGATAAAATGGAACAGAAAAGTCTGCAGAATTTGTATTCTCCAGTATATGGATGATTTTTTGCTAATCACTCTTTTCAGTTCTGAAAATTTTTAAATTTTTCCAATTTTTGGCAAAAATTAGTCAGCTGCAATTTAGCTGAACCCAAGATGGCCAAGCAAATGTTTTAAAAAATAAATAAAAACAATACCTCACCGCTGCCTGTGCCTATTCATTTCCCCTTCCTTTGTTGTAAGCATCCTCTGTTGCTGACTAGGCCTCTGATGTCACTGTTCCATTGCAGCATAAATTTTGACATCATGATATGTGACTCCCAAGGCCTAGACAACAATTGAAAGGCACAGAGGTCCAAATGGCGGGCTGCTTAATGGATGAGCAATGGAGGTGCTACTTAATAATAATGTTTAATTTTATATAGCGCTAACATATTCCGCAGCGCTTTACAGTTTGCACATATCATCATCACTGTCCCCGATGAGGCTCACAATCTAAATTCCCTATCAGTATGTCTTTGGAGTGTGGGAGGAAACCGGAGTACCCGAAGGAAACCCACGCAAACACGGGGAGAACTCCTTGCAGATGTTGTCCTTGGTGGGATTTGAACCCAGGACTCCAGCGCTGCAAGGCTGCAGTGTTATCCACTGAGCCACCGTACTACCCACTTTTTTTTTTTTTTTTTTTTTTTTTACAGCCTATGCATATTATGCTGTGGGGTCGAGAGAGACCCAGGAACAAAATAAGGAACATTCACATTGAATAACTCACAATAAAATCAAATTTCCCTGTAAAATCTGCATGATTTGCTGAATTCAGAACTTTGCAGATTCAATCACCTCTAGTGTACGTGAAACCACTGAGCAGGACTGTACAAAATCATAGGACACAGACCAGTGCAAGTCAGCATACCCACTGTGAAATAAGTGGACAAAGCAAAACAATTGACTTACATCTAAATGATTGATTAAGTATGCAACGGTAATATCTAGCCATGGGAGCAGTGCCTCCAAATAATTGTTAGGTAGAAATTTATTTTAACAGTAAAAAGGAAAAAAAAATTGTAATCTAAAAGATTAATTCAATACTTGATCCTACAACAATCCATTGGATGGGGAAGTGTATTTTAAATCGACCCTAGCATGCCATAAATATGGAAGAAGATCACATTGCTGAAATCTTGGATGACCACTGAGATTCAAAACGATAGGGCACTAAAATGTCTACCAGTTTATAGCATGGAAGATATTAAATTGGCGTCAATATGTCAAGGATGTGGCAGTCGTGATGTGTCTTACTCAAGAGGGATGAACTCTCACTCCACTCAGTCTGTGTCATGAGCCATCGCATTAGAATTCAGCTTGAACGTCTCCAAATGGGGTGTGAGTCAGGCACACAATTACTGACAGTCTGGGGAAGAGAAGGTGAAGTCAGAACCTGTGGGAGAAATTACAAGGATGGGTTTTGCTTTGAGGTGCTAGGCAATAACCATTAGGGATGCTGCAATCCTTATCTGGTGGACAGAAGGCCTAGTATCTTCTTTAATACTATTACTTGACAAGAATATATAGCTGGCTGTGGTTAGTTTAAAAGAAAATCATCCACTGTGTTGGATATAAATGTGCCGTGTGTATGAGAAAAAAAATTTGGCACTGTACAGAGGGATGGAATTCCAAATCAACCATTTATTTGATGGAAGTCTACATAGCCTGACATCAACCATAGACTTGTGGAAGGAAGACTTTAGAGGAGAGCTCCAAAGCACCATACACTTTAGAAGATGGCCCTGTGACCCCTCTGGTTCATCAACCCAGTAGAGCACCTATGTTCTCAGCTTTGTAAGGCTAGTTTCACACTAGCGCTTATTCCATGCAGCGCACGGCGCCGCTAAGCCCCGCCCCCTGCCGGCTCCCTGCCCGCCCCATCCGGTCATCGCCGCCTACTATCGCACATGGACGCATGCGATCTGCGCACCCTATCTTTAGCATAGGGTGTGCAGATCGTGCGCTGGCCGTGCTCTAGTAGGATTTTAGCGTGCGCTGTGCACTTTTTGAGGTGCAATTCTTTGGTATTATTATCTTCATTTAATTTGTCTTAAATGAAAAAACACAAAAAGAATTGTCCTAAAGCCAAATTGGATATAATTCCACACCAAACATAAAAAAGAGGGTGGACAAAAGTATTGGCACTGTTCGAAAAATCATGTGATGCTTTTCTAATTTGTGTAATTAACAGCACCTGTAACTTACCTGTGGCACCTAACAGGTGTTGGCAATAACTAAATCACACTTGCAGCCAGTTGACATGGATTAAAGTTGACTCAACCTCTGTCCTGTGTCCTTGTGTGTACCACATTGAGCATGGAGAAAAGAAGACCAAAGAACTGTCTGAGGACTTGAGAAACCAAATTGTGAGGAAGCATGAGCAATCTCAAGGCTACAAGTCCATCTCCAAAGACCTGAATGTTCCTGTGTCTACCGTGCACAGTGTCATCAAGAAGTTTAAAGCCCATGTCACTGTGGCTAACCTCCCTAGATGTGGACGGAAAAGAAAAATTGACAAGAGATTTCAACGCAAGATTGTGCGGATGTTGGATAAAGAACCTCAACTAACATCCAAACAAGTTCAAGCTGCCCTGCAGTCCGAGGGTACAACAGTGTCAACCCGTACTATCCGTCGGCGTCTGAATGAAAAGGGACTGTATGGTAGGAGACCCAGGAAGACCCCACTTCTTACCCCGAGACATAAAAAAGCCAGGCTGGAGTTTGCCAAAACTTACCTGAAAAAGCCTAAAACATTTTGGAAGAATGTTCTCTGGTCAGATGAGACAAAAGTAGAGCTTTTTGAGCAAAGGCATCAACATAGAGTTTACAGGAGAAAAAAAGAGGCATTCAAAGAAAAGAACACAGTCCCTACAGTCAAACATGGTGGAGGTTCCCTGATGTTTTGGGGTTGCTTTACTGCCTCTGGCACTGGACTGCTTGACCGTGTGCATGGCATTATGAAGTCAGAAGACTACCAACAAATTTTGCAGCATAATGTAGGGCCCAGTGTGAGAAAGCTGGGTCTCCCTCAGAGGTCATGGGTCTTCCAGCAGGACAATGACCCAAAACACACTTCAAAAAGCACTAGAAAATGGTTTGAGAGAAAGCACTGGAGACTTCTAAGGTGGCCAGCAATGAGTCCAGACCTGAATCCCATAGAACACCTGTGGAGAGATCTAAAAATGGCAGTTTGGAGAAGGCACCCTTCAAATATCAGGGACCCGGAGCAGTTTGCCAAAGAAGAATGGTCTAAAATTCCAGCAGAGCATTGTAAGAAACTCATTGATGGTTACCGGAAGCGGTTGGTCGCAGTTATTTTGGCTAAAGGTTGTGCAACCAAGTATTAGGCTGAGGGTGCCAATACTTTTGTCTGGCCCATTCATGGAGTTTTATGTGAAATGATCAATGCTTTGCTTTTTGCTTCATTCTCGTTTGTGTTTTTTAATTTAAGACAAATTAAATGAAGATAATAATACCAAAGAATTTGTGTTTGCAATCATTTTCAGGAAGAAACTGAGTATTATCTGACAGAATTGCAGGGGTGTCAATACTTTTGGCCACAACTGTATGTGAAAATCACTGATGAAACACGGATGGTAAAATCTGACACATTGACCAAACAATGAAGAAAATTGGATCCAAAACACTGATGACTGGTACAATATTTTTCAAAAAACTTGGATGTCTTAATGAGGTCTAACTTGGCTTTAGTACGGTAAAAGCTTATGCTTATAAACAAGCAAAACAGAATTAAAAATCTTATTAAAAATCAATGTGTATTATTATGGAGTCTCAACCATTTACTGTGCACAATCAAACATTTAGTTAGGAAGAAACATCTGAGAAGAAAACATTTATCCAGGAAATAAAAAAACACTTTGTTAATGGCTAATTTGTAGGGGTGTTAAACTTCATCAGGAAGTATAAATGTAGTTTGCGGACTAAAATAGGTTACTAAAATACGCCAGTTCGAATAGTTTTATTAAATTACAGAATATTAAAAAATAGCAACTTTAATTTTCAAGTAAGATTAATGAAATATATACACTGGTCTGAAGACATTTTAATATTTTGGGATGTTGCTAATCTGGAAACATCGTGATCTATATGGTTTAGGTACATGAGTACTCTTGGTATACAGTTCTTCTATTTACGCAATTAGCCTGTTTGATCTGAAAGCTATCTGTCATGTATTTTCACTGGGAAGAAAAGAAACAAATGCTCTGCCAGACAACCCTGGCAGCGGCTTATCTAGCATTATAACAAAAGGATCAGATGCTTGAAATCAAACTATGCGATCCTCGTTCCACAATATCATATGGCAGAAAGGATCGGGAGGTCCACATGTTAGAGCAGGGGTCCCAACCTATAGATCGGGAGTCACATGTGGCTCGCCGACCCATGAATTGTAGCAAGAATTGTGACATGTTCGAGTCCCCACAGCTGCATGTTTCGCGGCAGTTAGACACAAATAGCGAGCACTTGTGCTCTTCACTAGTTGGTACCCATCAACCCCATAAGATAATATGGTTAGTCTGGCTCTGCCAAAGTGTCCTTTTGAGAGGAAAAATAGACCCAGAAAAAACACTATGGCCCAGACTCATCAAGACCAGCATTGCACACGCCAGTCTTGATGAGGGTGCATGCCTCTTAATGACTCAGGCATATCTAAATAGCGGTGTGCGAATCTTACTCTGATCATTGACTGGTGTAAGATTACTGGTGTACAGTATGTCACAGCTCATCATGAATTTATTGAGCTACGGCATCACGTCCCAGTACCACCCATGCTCCGCTCATCTTGGCAGTGCTGGATGAAATTGTTGTGAAAGTATTTAAAGTCACAACATTTTTTTACATTTTTGAGTTGCAAAATAATTTAGCATTTATTAAAAAGTGTTTTACACCAAATTTCTGGGTCAGTAGCATCACCACTACACATACAGACCACCTCTCATCAACTCTTGTAATGGGATCCCAGAGCAGCCTGCTAAAAGTCCCCGTCACTGCTAAACGGCCCTTCTGTAAAGCTCAGCCAAGGACTGAACTACAAGGTATACTACGAATGGTATAAGAGATGTTATGATCGGCAGGGTCAAGTCTCGTGTGAGAACTAATATAAAAAAAAAAAGGTTTAAAACAATAAAAAATATACAAAATTAATTATACAGTAAACATGTGAAAAAGAAAAAAAAAAAACTTGAAATGCCATAGCCATAAATGCATTTTTTGGCTGCCACATCAGCCTGAAGCAAAAAAAAGATGAAAACATCTGCACTAAAAATGTATAGATAGAGGCCTTTTCCTTTATTACCCAACATAATACTTATTGAAGTAGCAATTTTACACGAAATTTTACATATTGTATGTTTTCTGCTCCTGCCCTTTACGGGAACCTGTCATCAACAAAAACGCTATTAACCTGCATATATACAGTGGGGGAAATAAATATTTGATCCCTTGCTGATTTTGTAAGTTTGCCCACTGATAAAGACATGAACAGTCTATAATTTTAAGGGTAGGTTCATTTTAACATTGAGAGATAGAATATCAAAGATAAAATCCAGAGAATCACATTGGATAAATTATATAAATTTATGTGCATTTTGCAGTGAGAAATAAGTATTTCATCCCCTACCACCCTTGAAGAGTTTTGGCTCCTACAGACCAGTTAGACATTCCTAATCAACTCGTTACCTGCATTAAAGACAGCTGTCTTACATAGTCACCTTTATAAAAGACTCCTGTCCACAGACTTAATCAGTCAGACTCTAACTGTCATGATCCCAGTGCAGGTTTTTGAGCTGCACGTCAGGGGTTAATGTCTTGAGCTCAGTGCAGGTTTTGACCTGCACACCTGGGGTTAATGATTGTGGCCTCTCTTTGGTTCTGGGAGAGCTTCTTAAACCCCTGGGAAGCTCCAATCCCTGTCAGTTATACTTTTGCCTTTGGCCAAGTGTGGTGACCTCCGTGTGCCTGTTTGTTGTTATAGCTTGTTTATATGGTTCTGAGCCGGTTCTGTTCCCCGTTGTGAGTTTGCCTGTTGATTCTGTACTGCGCTACCCTCTATGTGTATGACTCGTTGCCTGTTATCTGGCTACTCTCTACTCGCCCCTCTTGTACCTCAGCTATCTCTGTGTATGACTCATTGGCTACGTCCTGACTATCCTCCTCCCTGTCTATGCCCCTTGGTAGCTTTGTCTCGCAGTTACCCTGCTAGGAGTTCTCTTGCAGCTCCTAGCTCTCTGGAGTTTAGGCCACGCCCCCAGCAGTCACGTTCTTCAGGTCCTGCTGTTCTGAAGTATGCACCTATTCGGCTGCTGCCTGCTCCACAGGTATCTTTGAACACAGTTCGCTTTACTCAGGACACGCGCACTGGCTCAGTGAGCAAGCTTAGTGCGTTGTTTCTGACACTAACCTCTACAACATGGGCAAGACTAAAGAGCTTTCTAAGGATGTCAGGGACAAGATCATACACCTGCACAAAGCTGGATTGGGCTACAAAACCATAAGTAAGACGCTGGGTGAGAAGGAGACAACTGTTGGTGCAATAGTAAGAAAATGGAAGAAATACAAAATGACTGTCAATCGACATCAATCTGGGGCACCATGCAAAATCTCACTTCGTGGGTTATCCTTGATCATGAGGAAGGTGAGATCAGCCTAAAACTACACAGGGGGAACTTGTTAATGATCTCAAGGCAGCTGGGACAACAGTCACCAAGAAAACCATTGGTAACACATAAAGGTTTAAAATCCTGCAGTGCCCGCAGGTCCCCCTGCTCAAAAAGGCACATGTGCAGGCCCGTCTGAAGTTTGCCAATGAACACCTGGATCATTCTGTGAGTGATTGGGAGAAGGTACTGTGGTCACATGTTATATTAGTCTTTTTTGCTTTGCTGCCAGTTCACACCCGAATGCTGATATAGTGGGGGAGAGGTCGTGAGACCTCAGTGTTTTTTGTACATCAGACGTGTTGGATTTTTTAGGGTTTTTGCGTGATTGCAGACAGTGTCTTTCCTTTCCTATCTTATCTAGACAGTGTGGGCCCCATCATTTGCTCTGTCTATTTTCTGCCTGTGTTTGTGCCTCATCTTGAATCACCGACAATATATGTTTGAGGGCTATCTATTTCTTTGGGGTTCTACTCCGGGGCAGTTTAGATTTCACCTTTCTTGCTTTAAGCTTAGTTAGTTCTCCAGCTGTGCCGAGGCGTCTAGGGCATCATAGGTACGCCCCACGGCTACTGTTAGTTGTGTTGTTAGGATTAGGGGTCTGCAATCCGCTGAGTTACCAACCTTTCTGGTTTCCTGGTGGCCTAGCCTATTCCTGCTATCCTCCTCGATGACCTATTCATAACACCGTCCCCACTGTCAAGCATGGAGGTGGAATCTTTATGTTTTGGGGGTGTTTCTCTGCTAAAAGCACAGGACTACTTCACCGCGTCAATGGGAGAATGGATGGAGCCATGTTCCGTAAATCCTCCTTCCCTTCGCCAGGATATTAAAAATGGGTCGTGGCTGGGTCTTCTAGCAAGACAATGATCCAAAACATACAGCCAAGGCAACAAAGGAATGGCTCAAAAAGAGGTACGTTAAGGTCATGGAGAGGCCTAGCCAGTCTCCAGACGTTAATCCCATGGAAAACTTATGGAGGGAGTTAAAGCTCCGAGTTGCCAAGCGACAGCCTCAAAATCTTAATGATTTAGAGATGATCTGCATAGATGAGTGGACCAAAATTCCTCCTGACATGTGCGCAAACCTCATCATCAACCGCAAAAAACTTCAGAATGTTGTGCTTGCCAACAAGGGTTTTTCCACCAAGTATTAAATCTTGTTTGCCAGAGGGATCAAATACTTATTTCACACTGCAAAATGCAAAAAAAAAATGTATATAACTTACAAAATGTGATTTTCTGGATTTTATTTTTGATATTTTATCTCTTAATCTTAAAATTAACCTACCCTTAAAATTATAGACTGTTCATGTCTTTGTCAGTGGGCAAACTTACAAAATCAGCAAGGGACCAAATACTTATTTCCCCCACTGTATTTAAATATTTTTATTCCATTATAGTCTGACTAAATTTACAGGTATATTAGTAAATTCCCAGACACCATTATCAAAGGACTAAACAAGATTTGCAACTTAAAATTCATACAGAATACATAAAAATGCACAGATAAACACACACATACTTCAAAAAAATTATTTTTTTTCAAAGTACAAAGCAAACCAAGATCCCTCCTGTATTATGACTCAAGTTCAAAAAGAGCGTGAAAATTAGCTTTGAGCTAAAGAACCGGTGAAATTAAATGGGAAAAGATTCCCTACAGAATGTATTAATTTATTATGTTGCTTTATGTGCTGTAAAGATGCACAAACGTTTCTTAACTGCAGCAGATACCTGCGGGGAAATTTTAATGAAATCTGTCAGTTTAAAAGTTTGAAAACCGCAGGAAAAATAAATAAATAAATGTGTGTTTATATAGAGAAGAAAAAGAAAGGACATCAACGGCCATAACATGGAGAAGCCTAATGCTAAAAGTCTGCAGCAAAATGTTAAATATTTCATGTGTCCCTTTGTCCAATGTACATTAACCCCTTACTGACATGTGACATGCTTGTACGTCACATTTGTGGGGTGAATGTATGACGAGGGCTACTGCCACTCTCAGGATTTGAGAAAACTCCGATCCCAGCAATTTAACCAGTTAGATACCACAGTCAGACCGCAAAATTTTACCAACTAGACAAAGGAAGGACGACACCTCTGTCACCCCCATGCAATCCAACACAACCTTCCGGGTTGATGTGACAGCCAGAGGCGTAGAAAAGGCACCCTATGTTGCCATCTTAGTACTTCTATTAATGTCTTGGCGCAGGGGTGTGTCCTAACAGGGAGCTAACAATTGTCAAAATTAGGAACAGGGCTTGGTTCATCTTTTTTCCCCATGCAACTGCTAATTTGTATACAGTTATGAGAAAAACTAAGTACATCCTCTTTGAATTATATGATTTTACTTATCAAGGTATGACCAGAAAAATCTGGTCCTTGGAAGGTATTCCGTTTTGAGGAATCCCCCTGTCCCCAGCAGTTTGCTTTTAAAACAATCTGCAGCACAGAAGTCATTTTGACAGCTCTGCAGCCAATCAGTAAGCTCAGTGGCTCTGAGCGGCTTGTGCCGTTTATTACGGGCATAGATGTTGAGCTCACCGATTGGTTGAAGCGCTGTCAATGTGATTCAGTGCTGCAGACAATAATAGATACAAGGAGCAGTAGTGAAAACTCAGCGCTGGACCAGGGTAGGGTGAGTAAAGGATAGATTCTTTTTTTCTTTTTTAATAAACTGTACTTGGGGACACTGAGTTTCCACAGAGGGCAAACCCCTTTAAATTTAGGTAAATGCAACCTAAGATGAACAACAAAACAAGACAAATTACACTGTGTTTTTTCCAACCTACTACTGTAATTTGGAATAGTGAGAGGCACATAATGGCTGATTAAATCAGCTGTCCAGTGCGGAGAAAGATGCGGGCTCAGTGTGTGAGCCTGCATCAAAGGCAGAGACACAACATATGAAATAAATATACGTCATATGTCGTGAAGGGGGTTAATGGTACAAAAGTCACCCTATGCAAGCCTGGGTGCATTTGGATTGTAATTTGAAAAAAATACTGCCAAAAAAAACATAAAAAAAAACATTTTACACAAAAAAGACTGATGCACAGATTTTTGAAGAAATAGCGTGAATAGAGGCACATACCATTTATGAGCCCTCCCCCATTTCATGTCGTTGCAGTCCGAGTCACTTCAGGGAGACCCAAAGCTTTTTCACGAATACATAGTATATAACATAGTTTATTTAAAAAATCTCTTAACGTATTCCAATATATCATTCCAATTCAATGTGTTTATAACAGAAAAAAAGTCAAACAAAAAAGTATACAGGACAATAATAAAAAAAAATGCAAAGTAGACAGAAATGTTTACATGACTTACAGCAAAGAAAGACAATAGGTATTCACTCACCCAAGGTGCAGATGGTACAATGAGGGTCATTGTGAGCAAATCTCTGCAGCATTCCTCCAAGGACTGAGAACATCGAGTCAAATGATTTATTAACCGGGAATACGTAACTGTAGGAAGCATGTGATGTGCCGATTGTGACGGGTCTGTTCCTGGGGCTAAAACAATGCTCAGTGTCTGTCTTGCAGCATGCAGGTGTCTGAACAAGGTGCTAAGTTTTCCTTCAAGCGCACTCTGTTTTAGGAAAAAAGAAAATCAATCAAGTCAAACAATATCATGAAACACCCAATACTTCATCCTATTGACCTATGGGGAATTCTCCATCACATATTTTGTGTACGTGAGCAGAAACTCAGCTTGTTACATATTACAGGGGTAGAATGTAAAAAACATATATATATATATATATATATATATATATATATATATATATATATATATATATATATATAAAAGCTCATAAAAATGGAGTAATAAAACGGTACACATATTTGGTATCACCAACTGTCACACTAGTAAACCCCTGTAGTGTACACTGTAAAAAAATTAAGTAAAATACAAGGTAAAAAACATACTTTTTTATCATACCTCTGAACAAAAAGTGGAATAAAACACGTAGTATGGAAACAAAAATGATTTTGCTGAAAACGTCATATTGTCCAGCAAAAAACAAGACGCTATACAGGTCCATCAGCGGAGAAATAAAAAAGTTACAGTTCTCACAATATAGAGATGCACACGTACCGTAATTCTCTTTTCTATAAAATAGTTTTCATTGTGTAAAAGCAGCAAAACATAAAAAAATTATATAAATGTGGTATCGTTGTAATCGTACTGATCCTAGGAATAAAGATACTTTATCATTTTTACGTCAAAATTCCTGAATTGCTGGCTTTTGATCATTCTGTTTCCCAAAAAAAGGAATAAAAAGCGATCAAAAAACATTATGTGCTCGAATAAGGTACCAATAAAAATGTCAGCTCATCCCGCAAAAAACAAGCCATCACATGACTAATTTGGCAGAAATGTAGAAAAATTATAGCTTTCAAAATATGCGAAGCAATAAAAAGCGGTTATTAGCATGTGATAGCAGCCAAGCGTAAAAAAAATATATATAAATCTGGTATAGCTGTAATCGCACCGACCTGAAGAATTAAGTTGTCTACTCACGTATACTGCATGAGGAACGGCGGAAAAAGGAAACCATCTCTTCACCTGCTGTTTGCTCATTCAGGCTCCCAAAGATCACACTAAGGGCTCGCTCGCACAATAAACATCGCATAGCACTTGGACCAGTGTTAGTCTATGGGGCAGCTCAGTCCTGTGATTATTTTCTCATGCCAATTCTGCTTGAGAAAATAATCGCAGCATGGAAAGGGTGCATTAGAGAATCGGACCGCACTCACCCATACAAGGTTATGGGTGAGTGCGAAACATCGGGCTGCACTCAGATGTCATCCGAGAGCAGTGCGAATACCGCAGACGCAGGCAATGGAGGTGATGGAGAAATTACCTTCTCTGTGTCCTCCACACCTGTGCTGCAATTTTCTAATGTGAGAGAATCAAAACACAGCGCACTGACACTCGCCTCAAACTCTGACAGAGTTTGAGCCGAGCGACATTTGCATAATAGGCCCCGATTCATACACTCGTTTGACTCCATCCTAAGACTCGGCTCACAATTATCTTGCACTGAATGCTTACACCTGGTTTCTGTGCAAATCTCTCAAATACATGATTCAAATGGAACCCCCGGTGGAAGATTCCCTATAATGAGGCAGATAGAGGCACTGTGGACGCCGTCTGACATGTGATTTAGTGGTGTCCATATATTTAAGCGTTCATAAAATAGCGGACCACCAGTTTTGTGCACCTCTCAAAAGAAGGAAAAGGATGAACAGAGGTCAAATGGAGTCCAGAGTAACTCTGCTGCCTCATTACAGTGAATGGATCCCTCAGGGGTTTCATCTGAATCATGTCATTCTGAGATCAAGGCCATGTTCACATGTTCAGTATTTGGTTAGTGTTTTACATCAGTATTTGTATGCTAACGTCAGGAGTGGAATAATCAAAGGAAAAGTATAATAGAAACACGTGCATCATACTAAACGTGGCCTTAGGTCTCTTTCACACATCCGGATTTCGCCGTCAGGCGCAATCGGGCATGTGTGTAAAGAAACGGATCCGTTTTTTTTTTCAGCCGGATCCGTTTTTTTGTCATTGAATAGCACACGTGTCGGATCGCGCCGCATGTGCTTCCGTTTGTTCCAGTTTTTACCGGATCCGGCTGAAATCTGCTGTCCAGCGGCCAGACAGAACGCGTGCTGCAACGTTGTTTTGTCCGGCGAAAAAAGCCGGACATGCACGCCTGCGGCACTTCCGGTTCTGTGGGCCAATGAAAGGCAATGGTAACGCCCGGCAGCCGGATCAGGCTTTTACCTGATCCGGCCACCGCTTGCAGTTTTCCTCCTCTGCGCATGCCCGGATATCTCTCTTACTCTCTCTCGAAAAGTGGTCTTCCCCGTACTGCGGTGACTGCCGAGTCCGCCGTAAGTTGCGCCGCAGCTACTTCTGCTGCCTCCGCTTCCGGCCGTCCGGCTTTTCGCCGCACACCGCCGGAATCTCCCGGACGGATGTGTGAAAGTAGCCTTAGATGGAAACCTTGATGTAAGTGCTCAGCACAGAGCACAGGATAAACGTGATCCGAAATGTTAAGTAAAATGTTCTCAACAAAAGCTTCAACTCAATCCACAAAAAAAGCAAGTCCCCACTCAGGTCGGTCATCTGTTAACAGAAATATAAAGGGCTTCCACATTACTAGTAGCCCAAAGGCTCTGGAAAGTGTCATGGTTTCTCACCCAGCAAAACAAATTCAGGGAATTTTGCACTCCCAAATCCAAATATACATCTCCCTTCTAATCCCCACAGTATGCCCAACCCATATTTAGGGTCCACATGTTTGGCATTTCTGTAGCTATGGGATCCCGCCTAAGTTACAGGGTCCATGTCTCCGGAAGCACGAGCTGGGCACAATGTATAGGATACAATGGCAAATTTGTAATTATCACCAAGCAACAACAACTACTGCTTGTTTCTTGAAAAAACACTGTCAAAATCGTCAGTGCACATGTAGATAAATTCCCAGAGAGTTGTAATTTCAAAAATGGGTTCACGTGAGGGGAGATTCTGCTATTTTGGCACTTAGGGTCTCTGTATGTGGAGTCCACAAACTATTCTACGATAATTTGTTCTCCAAGAGGGAAATAGTGCTCTGTCCCTCCCGCGTCTCGCTGTGTGGCTAAGCAGTACTGTACAGCCACATATGAGGTACTGCCATGTTCAGCAGAAATTGTAACAAATTAAGTTGCTAGTTTTACTCATTTACCCATGATAAAATGTAAAATCTGGGGCTAAACCAACATTTGTGTGGTAAAAATGTAATCGTTTTTTTCTTCACTGCCCAATGGTATAAAATTCTGTGACACACCTGTGGTGTCAATATAATCACTGTACCCCAATATTAATTGAGAGGTGTAGTTTGTAAAATGGGAGCACTTATGTGGGGTTCTGCTGTTCTGGCACCTCAGGGACTTTCCCAGTGGGTCATGGCACCCGCAAACTCTAACAGCCAATTCTTCAAAATCTCAGAACCTTCCCTTCTGAGCTTTTAACTGTGCCTAAAAAGTAGTTCCCAATTACATGTACAGTATTGCATTGGTGCTCTTCAGAGAAATTGCAGAACAAACTGTTAGGTCCATTTTTATCTATTAGTCCTTATAAAAATTAAAAACTTTGGTTAAAAAAAACATTTCAGTAGCAAAAATGTAGTTTTTCTTTCTTCATCTCCCAATGATAAAAGAAAATCTGTGAGGTACACATGGTGTCAATAAGCTCACTGAACTACAAGATAAATTCATTGAGAGGTGTAGTTTGTAAAATGGGGTCACTTATGGGGGGCTTCTTCTGTTCTGGCACCTCAGGGTCTCTGCCAATGTGACATGGCACCCTCAAACCATTCCAGCAAAATCTGAACTAAAAATATGGTGCTCCTTCCCATTTGAGCTTTCCACTGTGCCTCAAAAGTACCTTTTGACCACATATGGGGTATTGGCATACTCAGTAGAAATGGCGTGACTCCGTGATGCAGTAAAACAATACTTTCTTTAGCCAATGCAAGTAGTACATGGATGCAGGGGAACATGTGCAGCGGAGGACGTCGATCAATGGGTCCAGGTATGGTAGGAAGTGGATAGGCGGATCCTAATATAGAGACAGTGTCTTCTCCACTACCCCTCTGTAACAACAATTAAAAGCAAGTTTTTTAATTTAAAACTAACAATTAAGAAAATAAAATTTTACCAAAAAAAAAATTTTGTTTTTTCTTTTTGACAAAAAAATTGACATGTCAATCTTATCATTAACCCCTTAACCCCCAAGGGTGGTTTGCACGCTCATGACCGGGCCAATTTTTACAATTCTGACCACTGTCCATTTATGAGGTAATAACTCTGGAACGCTTCCATGGATCCTGGTGATTCTGACATTGTTTTCTCGTGACATATTGTACTTCATGCTAGTGGTAAAATTTCATTCATATAACTTGCGTTTATTTGTGAAAAAAACGGAAATTTGGCCAAAATTTTGAAAATTTCGCAATTTTCCAACTTTGAATTTTTATGCCCTTAAATCACAGAGATACGGCACACAAAAAAACTTAATAAGTAACATTTCCCACATGTTTACTTTACATCAGCACAATTTTGGAACCCCAATTTTTTTTTCTTAGGAAGTTATAAGGGTTAAAAGTTGACCAGCGATTTCTCATTTTTGCAACACCATTTTATTTTTACGGACCACATCACATTTGAAGCCACTTTGAGGGTTCTATATGATAGAAAATACCCAAAAGTGACACCATTCTAAAAACTGCACCCCTTACGGTGCTCAAAACCACATTCAAGAAGTTTGTTAACTCTTCAGGTGCTTCACAGGAATTTTTTGAATATTTAAAAAAAAAAAAATGAACATTTAACTTTTTTTCACAAAAAAAATACTTCAGGTTCAATTTTTTTTTACCAAGGGTAACAGGAGAAGTTGGACTGCAACAGTTATTGTGCAGTTTGTCCTGAGTACGCGGATACCTGATATGTGGGGGGGAACCACTGTTTCGGCGCATGGCAGAGCTCAGAAGGGAAGGAGCGCCGATTGACTTTTTCAATGCAAAATTGGCTAGAATTCAGATCGGACGCCATGTCACGTTTGGAGAGCCTCTGATGTACCTAAACAGTGGAAACCACCCACAAGTGACCCCATTTTGGAAACTAGACCCCCCAAGGAACTTATCTAGATATGTGGTGACAACTTTGAACCAACAAGGGCTTCACAGAAGCTTATAACGTACATTGTACAATTAAAAAAATCATATTTTTCCACAAAAATGATCTTTTCACTCCCAAGTTTTATTTTCCCAAGGGTAACAGGACCCTTAAAGTTATTGTGCAATTTGTCCTGAGTACGCTGATACCCCATATGTGGGTGTAAACGACTATTTGGGCGCATGGCAGAGCTCAGAAGGGAAGCAGCGCCATTTGACTTTTTTGGCTGGAATTGAGATCGGACACCATGTCGCGATTGGAAAACCCCTGATGTACCTAAACAGTGGAAACCCCCCACAAATTACACCATTTTGGAAACTAGACCCCCCCAAGGAACTTATCTAGATGTGTGGTGAGCACTTTGAACCCCCAGTGCTTCACAGAAGTTTATAACGCCCGGGCGTGAAAATAAAAAAATCGTATTTTTTCCACAAACATGATCTTTTAGTCACCAATTTTTTTATTTTCCCAAGGGTACCAGGAGAAATTGGACCCCAAAAGTTGTTGTCCAATTTGTCCTGAGTACACTGATACCCCATAAGTGGGAGAAAACTACTGTATGGGCACACGTCAGGGCTCGGAAGGGAAGTAGTGACGTTTTGGAATGCAGACTTTGATGGAATGCTCTGCGGGTGTCATGTTGCTTTTGGAGAGCCCCTGATGTACCTAAACAGTGGAAACCCCCCACAAGTGGCCCCATTTTGGAAACTAGACCCCTCACGGAACTTATCTAGATGTGTGGTGAGCACTTTGAACCCCCCAGTGCTTCACAGAAGTTTATAACGACCGGGCGTGAAAATAAAAAAATCGTATTTTTTCAACAAACATGATCTTTTAGTCCCCATTTTTTTTATTTTCCCAAGGGTACCAGGAGAAATTGGATCCCAAAAGTTGTTGTCCAATTTGTCCTGTGTACGCTGATACCCCAAATGTGGGAGAAAACTACTGTATGGGCACACGTCGGGGCTCAGAAGGGAAGTAGTGACGTTTTGGAATGCAGACTTTGATGGAATGCTCTGCGGGTGTCATGTTGCCTTTGGAGAGCACCGAATGCACCTAAACAGTGGAAACCCCCCACAAGTGACACCATTTTGGAAACTAGACCCCCTAAGGAACTTATCTAGATGTGTGGTGAGCACTTTGAACCCCCAAGGGCTTTACAGAAGTTTATAATGCCCGGGCATGAAAATAAAAAAATCGTATTTTTTTTCCACAAACATGATCATTTAGTCCCCAATTTTTTTATTTTCCCAAGGGTAACAGGAGAAATTGGACCCCAAAATTTGTTGTCCAATTTGTCCTGAGTACGCTGATACCTCATATGTGGGAGAAAAGTACTGTATGGGCACACGTCGGGGCTCGGAAGGGAATTGGTGACGTTTTGGAATGCAGACTTTGATGGAATGTTCTGCGGGTGTCATGTGCGTTTGGAGAGCCTCTGATGTACCTAAACTATTGAAACTCCACACAAGTGACCCCATTTTGGAAACTAGACCCCCTACGGAACTTATCTAGATGTGTGGTGAGCACTTTGAACCAAATGCTTCACAGAAGTTATTAATGCCCGGGCGTGAAAATAAAAAAATCATTTTTTTCCACAAAAATTATATTTTTGCCCCCAATTTTTATTTTCCTAAGGATAACAGGAGAAATTGGACCCCAAAAGTTGTTTTTCAATTTGTCCTGAGTACGCTGATACCCTATATGTGGGGGTAAAACACTGTTTGGGCGCATGGCAGAGCTTGGAAGGGAAGGAGCACCATTTGACTTTTTTCAACGCAGAATTGGTTGGAATTGAGATCAGACACCATGTTGCATTTGGAGAGCACCTGATGTGCCCAAACAGTGGAAACCCCCCAATTCTAACTCCAACCCTAACCCCAACACACCCCTAACCCTAATCTCAGCCCTAGCCCTAACCGTAATGGGAAAATGGAAATAAATACATTTTTTTTTTTTTTTATTATTTTTCCCTAACTAAGGGGGTGATAACGGGGGGTTTGATTTACTATATATAGCCGGTTTTTATATTTGGCAGCTGTCGCACGCTAAAAGACGCTTTTTATTGTAAAAATAGTTTTAGCATCACCACATATTGAGAGCTATAATTTTTCCATATTTTGACCCACTGAGTCATGTGAGGTCTTATTTTTTGCGGGACGAGTTGACGCTTTTATTGGTATCATGTTCGTGCAACGTGACATCTTTTGATCGCTTTTTATTCCTATTTTTGGGACGCAGAATGAACAAAAACCAGCGTTTCATGAATTTCCTTTTTGGGGGGTGCCTTTACACCGTTCCGCGTGCGGTAAAATTGATAAAGCCCTTTTATTCTTCGGGTCAGTACGGTTACAGCGATACCTCATTTAGGTCGTTTTTTTAATGTTTTGGTGCTTTTATGCAATGAAAACAATTTTATATAAAAAATAATTATTTTTGCATCGCTTTACTCTGCGAGCTATAACTTTTTTTATTTTTTCACTGATGACGCTGTATGGCGGCTCGTTTTTTGCGGGACAAGATGACATTTTCAGCGGTACCATGCATATTTATATGCGTCTTTTTGATCGCGCGTTATTGCACTTTTTGTTTGGCGGTATGATAATAAATCATTATTTTTTGCTTCGTTTTTTATTTTTATTTTTTAAGGGGTTCACTAAAGGGGTTAACTAATGGGACAGTTTTATAGGGCGGGTCGTTACGGACGCGGCGATACCAAATATGTGTACTTTTATTGTTTTTTTTATTTATTTCCAAAAAATGAATTTATTAGGGAATATTTTTTTTTTCTTTTTTAATTTATTTAGCGATTTTTTTTAAATTATTTTTACACTTTTTTTTTTTTTTTACTTTATTACATTGTCCCAGGTGGGACATCACTGTCCTGTGACAGATAGCTGATCTGTCACATCAGAGATCACTGTGACAGATCAGCGATCTGACGCAGGCACTGCACAAGGCTTCCTCCTTGCCTGCGCTTTGCAGGTATGAGGAAGCCAGCTCCCTGCAGGCCCCCGAAGGTCCCCGTCGCCATCTTGGATTCGGGGACCTGCAGGGATGGAGCCCCCCCGCAGCAGCGCTGCACATTGCGCTGCTGTGGGGGGCTCAGGGAAGCACGGAGGGAGCCCTCTCCCTGCCGATGCTTCCCTTTAACCCCCGGTATACCGCGATCGTATTTGATCGTGGTGTGCAAGGGCGGTCCGTGACCGCCCCTGACACATTGTTCTGGGTGTCAGCTGTGATAATCAGCTGACATCCGGCCGTGATCAGCGGCGCTCACCACGTGGGCGCCGCTGATCGCTGTGACGTACTATCCCGTCCCTGGGAATTAAGTCCCAGGGCACATGGATGGGATAGTACGTCACATGACAGAAAGGGGTTAAAGCCACATGGACCTTGTGCGTTTGTGCATATTTTCCATCTGGCCTCCCTACATAAAAGTAGCTTTTTTAAATCACCACATTGGTCTGGTAAAGTCACCCTTTCCCAGCAAAACAGAGCACCTTCGGGTCTGAATTATGTACATCGCATATATACTCAATTAGACGTTTTGATCCTTTCCCTGTGGAGATGGATTTAAAATGTTCCCTAAACCTTACAAAAAGGGGTCTAATAAGTTTTCCTATATAGAACCTCCTGACCGGGCTGAAAGGGTCATACACAACAAACTGAGTTCTACAAGAAATAAACTGATTAACAAAATGTGATATTCCACCTATAGAGATTGGATTCGTTTTCAAGTGAAAAAGACAAAGTGGCAAGAGCCACATCTGTCATTTCCCTTTACAGAGGAATTTGTTTAACCAGTTATTTAACCGGTTACGGACCAAATTATCCTTCAAATTTTGACACTGCCAAGGAGTAACTAATGATTTTTCCTGAACCACATCTTAGATCCTTATCTGAACTTAGAACATGCCAATTTTTAATTATAGCAGAACGCATCACTTTGTCCAGCGGACCGCATTTAAAGCTAAAGATGAATCTCCTGGATTTTGCACAGCTTTTATTAATGCGAGGTGTCCTAAGTGCTTTGGGACTTGATTCTGTAGCCTTTCTCAGAGCGTCTACAAAAATCTTATGCGCATAACCTCTTGATAAGAACCAACTTTTTAATTCATCTGTTTATTTGTCAAAGCTTATTTCTGTATTATTGACCATCCTCAAACGCAAAAACTGAATACCGTATATACTCGAGTATAAGCCGAGGCATCTACTTTTGCCACGGAAAACTGGGTAAGCTTATTGACTCGAGTATAAGCAGGGTATGCATTGTCCCCTCATTCCTGTACTGGTATGCATGCCTCCCCATCCCTGTCAATGTATGCATGGCTTCCCGTCCATCATTGTATGCATGCCTCCTCCGTCCAGTCCCTGTTTATATAGCACCCGTCTGTCCCTATATGCATGGCTCCCCCCTCCCATCCCGGTATGCATGGCTCCTTATCCCCTATCCCTGTTTGCATGATTCTTATTAAAAAAAAACAAAAAAAACCACATCTTACTCACCCTACCTGAGCGCCCTGGGTGCTGGCACTGCATCTCATTCCGGCCGCTGGCGCCTGCAGCTCTTCCTGCAGAGCGGTCACGTGGCCCCGTTGATTAACATAATGAATATGTGCTCCACCCCTATGGGAGTGTAGAGCAGTGCATATTCATTACCTTAATGAGCGGTGCCATGTGACCACTCTGCAGGAAGATCTACAGGCACCGGTGGCCGGAACGAGATGCAAGTGCCAGCACCCAGGACGCGCAGGTAGGTGAGTATGATGTGTGCTGGAAGCCGGGGGCTGCGGCTGGCACTGTATGCTATACAGCAGCGGCACAGGCTTTAGCCACAGCCACCGGCTCCTGCCTCTGTGACCCGCCGCTCCCCCTCCCCGCCAGCTTTCTGGCACAATGACTCATGTATAAGCTGAGGGGGGTGTTTTGAGCACATAAAAATGATTTTCTATATACTTCTGTGAGGAGTGTTTCATTATTTACTTGAACCCTGACATCCAAGAAATTGAGTTCATGGCCCCCAAAAACAGATGTAAAGAACATTCATGTTGTTGGAATCATTTAGGTAAATAACAATCATTTAGGTAAATAACAGGTTAATAACGTCCTCTTTTGAACCTGACCAAACTACAAAAATGTCATCCATATAACGCGTGTAAGTTTTTATATATTTTAAAAAAAGGATTTTTTTTTAGAAATAACAAAAATCTCTTCTAAAACACCTCGGTACAAATTTGTTAGGACATAAGCAGCTGACATGCACATAGCTGGCCCTGTGTGATGAATATACCATTTCTCTAAAAACTTAAACAAGTTATGGGTGAGGATGAACTCAATAGAATCACAAACAAAGTTGATGTAATCAGAACTTTTATCAGTTTGAAAGAGAATGTTGCGAACCGCTTGAGTAAAAATCGTATGTGGTATTCTCGTAAATAGGTTTTCAACATCGATTGAAGCCGAAGCTAAATCCTCCTGCCATTCTATATCTTCACTACCCTTAAAAATTCTCCAGTATCTTTTAAATATGATAGGACATCTTTTAGGAGGGGTTGCAGGAGTCAGTCAATATACTTAGATAGTGGCTCCGTCAAAGATCCCACTCCCGAAATAATCGGGCGTCCTGGGGGAGATGTAGCAGATTTATGGATTTTTGGTATTTTTGCGGTTTATTGGGGTACTCCGGGAATAACTTTTCAGCTTGTCTCAGGGAAATACGGTATTTAATCCCATAAAGTCAGTTCATGCCTACATTATTCTTACCTTACCAATTTACACTATTTAGTGCTGATGCATAACATACAAATCGGATTACACAAATATTTAACCACAAAATGTAATGTAACAAAATAGGAAAAAGCCAAGGGGGTGAATACTTTGCAAGCCAGTGTATATGTGATGGAACACTACAGTTTGGCACACTTTCAAGGCTCAGAAGGGAAGGAGCGCCAATTGAATTCTGGAGTGCAATTTTGGCTGGAATAGATTGCGGATGCCATGTCACATTTGAAGAGTCCCTGACAAGCCAAAACAACAGAAACTCCACAAGTTACCCCATTTTGGAAAATACACCTCTTGAAGAATTTATCTAGGGGTGAAGTAAGCAGATTTAACCCTCAGGCAATTCACAAAGTTCTATACTACAGGGCTACGTCAATGGAAAATTACCATTTGGGCCCTAAAATGTTGCTACAGCCTCAAGATTTTTCTTTTTGAAAAGGGATAATTAGAGAAAATGGACAATTTTTCACCCAGGATTTTACAAGCTGTACACTTCTGCTCCGCCGAGTAAGCTTGAAAAGGTATGTTTCAACTTGTTTGGTGATGGTTTTTCTCTTTTTGCACAATTGCTTGACTTTGTTCACACCTGTGCAAATCACCTCATACCAAGCTATGGACATAGATCCGGGCATTGAAACCACAGAGCAGTCAGCTTCCTCTCATGGAATATTAGCAGGGTGGGAAAATGCAGGTATATTTTTTATTGATTGTAACATCAAAGACGACTATCAAGTCTTAAGTTCAAGGACTTTGGAATATAAAATAATCAGTCTGGCCAAAAAAGAAGTCAGATTATTTTGGTCTGTTAAATCCCTTAAATTGTACGTTGATTGTGAAAGAGTACCTAGAAGCTTACGTGTTTATAAAGAAATTTCCCATTTCCAACAGTATACCATATTTTTCTGATTATAAAACTCTCCGGATTATAAGACGCTCCTCAAATTTTGAGGATAAAAATAGGATAAAAACTTTTTTTTTAATAAAATGGTAGTGCTTCTTATAATACACTAGTTGAAGAGCCCGGCGCTGCAGGGGGTGGTGGCTGAGGTGAAGCGGGGTCCCAGGGTCGCTGCTGGAGGAGGAAGGACTGGGGTGATGCTGCAGGCCGAAGGCTGGGATGAGGAGGTGTTCTGATGTGCGGCGCAACGCTGCAGGTGTCCGGCTGCTGCTGCTGCTACACTGTGTCTGGTGCTGCTGCTGAGCTGTGTCCAGTGCTGCTGCTGCCATGCTGTGTCTGGTGCTGCTGCGCCGTGTCCGGTGCTGCTGTGTTGTGTCCGGCGGTGCTACAGGGGGCCCTGCCGACATTTTGTGAAAGTAAAAGCTGAAAGAAAAAAAGCGCAATAGGGTCTTACCCGAGAAAATAAGAATATAAAACAATTAGTTATACTCACCCTGTGCAGGAGAGTATCAGACATAAAGGAACAAGGTCAGCCTGCTGCACATCCAAATGACCACGCCGTGGCCATAAAATCATCAGATTCAACGAAGGAATTTTTATGGATTAAGCGTGCGCTGCCAGACCATCACTCCTCACAAGTTGTGCGCTTTATACATTTAATTCCCAACGCGTTTCAAAGTTAAAAACTTCTTCCTCAGGGGATGACATGATGACAGAGGAAGAAGTTTTTAACTTTGAAACGCGTTGGGAATTAAATGTATAAAGCGCACAACTTGTGAGGAGTGATGGTCTGGCAGCGCACGCCTAATCCATAAAAATTCCTTCTTTGAATCTGACATTTTGTGAAAGGCCAGAGCCCCTGCAGTTCTTGTGCGGTGGACTCCGGGAAAATGGCCTCCGGGGGGCGGCGCATGCACAGATGGAGATCTCGGTACCAAGATTTCCAGAGATGATATCTCAGCTGTTGTAGCAGTTTATCTCCAAATCCTCCTCAAATACTCAAAACTTGGCTCTGGCGATGTATTCATGTAAGTACCCTTTTAAATTTTTGGTGGCCTTTGAGATTAGTTATTTGACATTGAAGCTCTCTGACCAAAAAGAGAATCCCTGATTTAACACAATAGGAATGGTTTATAAAGATACTACATATTGTGCAGCAAGTAACACCTCTACTGAAATCTCAAGTTTTTTTGTAAAGGGAAATGCTCCTATTCATGGCCAAAACCTTTACACTCAGGCAGTCACATATTGTCTTTCAAAACAGCTGTAGCGGTTGTGAAATGGACAAGACCTCACTAATAAAAACACCAGGCAGGAAATTTGGTCTTTAAAATTAATTTCTTAAAATAGAGATTTTGCCAGGATAGATAGTTTAAAAAGTACAGCCTAAAGCAATCAATGTGAACAAGAGGATTCTCAGAATTTACCTAGACGCCCCACTGATCATAAATATTGGATTTTTTTAATCTATCTGGACAAGCTACAAATAACTATCAAATTTATTTAAAGATGTTGACCAATATTACTTACATTGGAGAATAATGCAGTGTTTTTATATACTGTGTGCTTCATATATATTTTTTATTTATTTTTAATAATCTTTATATAGCGCTAACATATTCCGCAGCGCTTTACCGTTTGCACACATTTTATCATCACTGTCCCTGATGGGGCTCACAATCTAAATTCCCTATCAGTACGTCTTTGGAATGTGGGAGGAAACCGGAGAACCCAGAAGAAACCCACGCAAAAACGGGGAGAACATACAAACTCCTTGCAGATGTTGTCCTTGGTGGGATTCGAACCCAGGACTCCAGCGCTGCAAGGCTGCAGTGCTATCCACTGAGCCACCGTTTTGCCCAGATATATAAAACTAGCACAAAGAAAATGCAGTTTGGGAAATATCCATTTTTGTGCGTGAACTACATTTTCTATATGAAGCGGATTGATAATTTTTTTTTCAAAGCTCTGACAGTGGCATTTTCAAGAACACAGGCCCACGTCTTGTAACTTCTGTAATCTTGCTGTCTAGATCACTATAGGTTGGGAGCACACAATGAAAATAGTGTGTGCTACTGACCTGCATAGCTAGTACCCAATGAATTATGGCCCATTTAGATGAGCCAATCTGCAGGAGAATAGAGTTTAAAAAATGTTATTTTCACACTGACATACTCAGGCGATTTTTAGGCAAGTCTGCTCAAAAAACAGCAGAAAAAGCCCCAACAACACAATCAATAGAATAGATATTTTTGATCACGATAAAATGGCACAGGGTGAACACACCCTTATAATAATAATTTTATTTCTATAGCGCCGACATATTCCGCAGCAGTTTACATTTTAAAGGGGACATGTACAGACGATAGACGTTACAGCATAACAATAATCACATAGATCATAACATATACCAAGAGGAATGAGGGCCCTGCTCGCAGGCTTACAGTCTATGAGGAAAAAAAGGGGAGACACGAAAGGTGGGTGGTAACACACCCTTAGGCTATTTTACCGATAGAGCAGCTATAAGGAGAAAATTACATTTCATTCTCCCTTTAGCTGCTAATTTCCAGTTGTCAGGGTGGTGCAGGGAGCTGTTACAGTCCTCGCTCGCCACAAAGTGAGCCCACTGTTCTCACTCCTGCCATATTAGCAGTCTGTTCAGGATGCGCTCACACACAACAAAATAGCCTGGCAGTTAAAGTACAGGGGAAGCAATTACAGCGAGCTCACTATATAATGAGTGGGAACAGTTACAGCCCCCTGCTTCAACCCGATGACTGGAAACAAGAGGATGCCCGAAAAATATAATTTAATTACCTCCCTGTAGCCGTGCTTCCAGTAAGCCTTCCAGACAAGATTTAAATGGAATCTTGTCACAAGGTTTTTGCCAGCCCATCTGAGAGCAGCATAATGTAGACACAGAGACCGTGAATTGAAATTGAAGCTCGAGAGTGATAATAAGCATATTCCTAGTGCATTCTGAGAATAATGAAGAGTTGCCGCAAGCCTGAAGATCTTTGGATGTAGCTTGATTGAGCTGCTTGAAGGAAATAGTCAAACCAGGAACTGAAGCTTGAGGGAGATAATTTGCATATTCCTGGCGCATTCTGGGAAGAGTGAAGAGTTGCTGCGAGTCTGAAGATCTTATGGAAACTTTACGGAGATTCAACAGAAATTCGTTACATGTTTACAGACTTGCCAGAGGAAAAGACAAACTTTAAGTGCCAGTAATATAAGCTTGTGACTCTGTTAGAGGAAAAGGTGCAAACTCTTCAGGAGAGAATAATTACACTGAAGATCATGAAAGATGAGGATTTCCTTGACAGAGCAGAAGAATCTCGTAAGAATGTTGCAAGAAAAGAACTTTTCAGCATTTCTGCAGAAGCTACTGAGAGTAGAAATAACTATTCAGAATGTTAGAAGACAAGCACATTTTAATGTACCTGCAAAAGAAGACAAACAGAATGATGTGACCCAAAGAAGCAGGAGCATGAGGAGGCAGTAAGCACCCATACCGCTGAAGAACCACTATAGGCACCACGAAGGACAACAATGAAAATGTTCATTGAAAAAGTGCTTGGCCTACAAAGAACACCAGTTAGAATTCAGAAGCCTCTTGAAGGGAAAAAAAGAAGCGCTGTGGTGAACAAGAAAAGGAGAGTGGTGACTGTGAGGAGCTGGGCTTGTTCTTAAGACTATTGGACTAATGCACGTAGAGCGGAATCCATGGCTCTAAGGGATTCAGAGTTTTTGCAGTACAGAGCACCAGTTACGTCAAACTTATTGTTGTGTTCTATTAGAGATTAGATTATTGTGTTTTATTAGACATTTGTTTGCTCGTCAGTTCAGCCTCAGGGATCAATCTTTCAATTCCGTGACAGTAAGCAGAGGAAGACGTGCATGCTGGATCTTATGCATACATATGGCCAGACCCAAGATTGGAAATCAAGAAAAGAAATCATTCCATTACTTTCATTAGTGTCCCAGGGGTCTCAAGCAATTATTCTCCCAGCCACTAGTCCCATTATGTGGATAGATATAGTAAACCCAGCGGCGTTATCACACAGGGTCTCACATGCAGGCCCAGGTGATGGGTTCAGCCTGAGAGAAATACCTCCACCAATGCACAGATAGCTTTGGGGGGAGGGTGTGAACACTTCTGGTCATTAAGGGAGCTGATTCCAGGGAGGGAGATCAATAAGGAACATGTTTAGTGAGGGAGTTGATGCAGTGACACCAAGGGGCAAGGATATGTTGATGAAGTCCTGGTTCCCCTGTATGGATGACCTATAGAGACTGGATCTCAGTTGCAGGCTAGAGTTTGATACACGTGCTACGGTCGCAATATCTACAGTCATGGCCAAAAGTTTTTAGAATGACACAAATATTATATTTTCACATGATCTGCTGCCCTCTGGTTTTTATGTGTGTTTGTCAGATGTTTTTATCACATACAGAAAAATAATTGCAATCATATTATGAGTAACAAAAGGTTATATTGACAGTTAGAATGAGTTAATGCAGCAAGTCAATATTTGCAGTGTTGACCCTTCTTCTTCAGGACCTCAGCAATTCTCCCTGGCATGCTCTCAATCAACTTCTGGATCAAATCCTGACTGATAGCAGTCCATTCTTGCAAAATCAATGCTTTTATTTTGTCTGAATTTGAAGGTTTTTGTTTGTCCACTCGTCTCTTGATGATTGACCTCAAGTTCTCAATGGGATTAAGATCTGGGGTGTTTCCAGGCCATGGTCCCAAAATCTCTATGTTTTGTTCCCTGAGCCATTTAGTTATCACCTTTGCTTTATGGCAAGGTGCTCCATCATGTTGAAAAAGGCATTGTTGATCGCCAAACTGCTCTTGGACGGTTGGGAGAAGTTGTTCTTGGAGGACATTCTGGTACCATTCTTTATTCATGGCTGTGTTTTTAGGCAAGACTGAGAGAGAGCCCATTCCCTTGGCTGAGAAGCAACCCCACACATGAATGGTTTCAGGATGCTTGACAGTTGGCATGAGACAAGACTGGTGGTAGCGCTCACCTGGTCTTCTCCGAATAAGCCGTTTCCAGATGTCCCAAACAATCGAAAAGGGGATTCATCAGAGAAAATGACTTTACCCCAGTCCTCAGCAGTCCACTCCCTGTACCTCTTGCAGAATATCAGTCTGTCCATGATGTTTTTTCTGAAGAGAAGTGGTTTCTTTGCTGCCCTCCTTGAGACCAGGCCTTGCTCCAAGAGTCTCCGCCTCACAGTGCGTGCAGATTCACTCACTCCTGCCTGCTGCCATTCCTGAGCAAGCTCTGCACTGCTGGTAGCCCGATCCGCAGCTGAAACACTTTTAAGAGACAGTCCTGGCGCTTGCTGGTCTTTCTTGGGCGCCCTGGAGCCTTTTTGGCAACAAGGGAACCTCTCTCCTTGAAGTTCTTGATGATGCGATAGATTGTTGACTGAGGTGCAATCTTTCTAGCTGCGATACTCTTCCCTGTTAGGCCATTTTTGTGCAGTGCAATGATGACTGCACGTGTTTCTTTAGAGATAACCATGGTTAACAGAAGAGAAACAATGATGCCAAGCACCAGCCTCCTTTTAAAGTGTTCAGTGGTGTCATTCTTACTTAATCATGACAGATTGATCTCCAGCCCTGTCCTCATCAACACCCACACCTGTGTTAATGGAGCAATCACTGAAACGATGTTAGCTGGTCTTTTTAAGGCAGGGCTGCAATGATGTTGAAATGTGTTTTGGGGGATAAAGTTAATTTTCTAGGCAAATATTGACTTTGCAAGTAATTGCTGTTAAGCTGATCACTCTTTATAACATTCTGGAGTATATGCAAATTGCCATTAGAAAAAATGAAGCAGTAGACTTTGTAAAAATTAATATTTGTGTCATTCTCAAAACTTTTGGCCATGACTGTATAGTCTGGATTTGAGGAACTATCTTAAGGAATGCTGTTGCCAGCTGGGGCAAGAGATATGTGCTAAGGTTGTATTATCTGTCATCTGGAGGAGCGTGGACTTTGACTACAGACTATACTAGCTGGAGATATGAAATCTTTGGGCAAACCAAAAGTTGGAAGATAGTGGATATTGCCTGGTGCGGGGACAGTGAAACTACCGACTTCGCGGTGGGGAATTTATGGACTGGGTGCAATGTATTTTGGCCATCTACCCAGAGTTGTTGTGCAACTATGGATGTAAGGAGTAAAAAATAGCAGCATCGTTAACCTGCCTAGGTGATTATTACAACCCACAATCTGAGATCTTCACAGGTGGTGACAGCGGGGAGATCACTTATCTCTGGACAGTATACCAGGGAAAGTTAATGAGCAATGACTTGGCAGACTCCATCTACAAGAGGCTCAAGAATGAGGAGCTGAGAGCCCTTTGTTCTGAGAGAGAGCTAGAGTGGTTGCCGAAGGACAACCGGGTGACCCTAATACAACGCTTAGCTAACTGGGACCGCGAACACCCACAGGAGGAGGTCAGTTCAGACAGATGACTGTAAATAACAGGAAAGAGGGGCCCGCATCTTTAATGTCTCAGAATATACCAAAGTTCAGTGAGGACACCGCGGATATTGATGAACATCTCAGGTTATTTGAGAACCTCTGCCTGCTGCATGAGGTGTTATTTGGTGACTGGTCAAGATTTTTAAGCGTTAACCTGACAGGAAAAGCAAGAGAAGCTTTTAATAACTTGTCTTCTCGGTATCAGAGAGGTTACTATACCATTTGCAGGACATTACTAGAGAGTTGTGCGATCGCACCTGAAACCTACCGAATAGGCACCGGGAGTTTGCTAACACATTATGTACGGCATGCACTCAGTGGATAAAAGGACTGGGGGCTTGGGAAGCATAACATGTCTTGGATATATTCATGATGGAACAACTTATGTCAAAGCTCCAGGTGACTTAAAAGAATGGGTGGCGGATAGAAAACCACTCAGTCTGGATGAGGCTGCAAGATTGCATGATTATTGGTCTGCCAATCGACCAGGGCTACATGCCTATGCGGCATCAATAGTAAAAGATAGAATGTAAATAACAATAAAAAAAAATATATTGTTATTCTCACCTTCCGACATCCCGCTCAGCTTTCCCGCCTCTCTCCACGCTCCCGGTCCCAGTAATTCTTTGCGACAATTACCGCGATGACGTCCAATCTCGCGGGATCGCGACGTCTCATGGTCATTCGCGATGACGTCGCGTGAATGACCGCGAGACTTTGCGATCCCGCGAGAACGGACGTCATCGCTCGCAAAGGCTTACTGGGACCGGGAGCGTGTAGAGAGGCGGGAAGGCTGCGCGGGGCGTCGGAAGGTGAGAATAACAATATTTTTTATTTTAAATTCTATTTTTTACAGGGATATGGTACCCAAAGCCCGGAGGACAGTCTCCTCTCCTCCGGATCGTGGGTACCATCCGCAAATGTTCTGCTTATTTTTCGCATGGTGTGCACAGCCACATGCGGAAAGTAAGCAGAACAATGCATTTTTATGAGTGCGGGATCGCCGCGATTCCGCGAAATTAACGAGCATGTTGCGTTTTTTTACCGCGAAGCAATTCCGCCGCGGTAAAAACCGCAGCATTAGCACAGCATTGCGGAATCCCATAGGAATGCATGGGATGCTAATTTTTTGCATTTTCGCGGTAAAAACCGCCGCGGAAACGCGAAAAAAATGCAACGTGTGAACTCAGCCTAAATGAAAACGACTACAAAATGAGTCTATACAAATGCACAGAGCATGGGAAACAAACAAGATGTGGAGCTGCTAACACAGGAAGAGAGGTGGAATAAAAACCTTGAAGGCTACAGCTTATTTATTAAAAACAGGATTTACAAGAGGGGAGGAGGTGCTGCTTTGTATGTCAGGAAAATGTACAGTGCCTTGCGAAAGTAGTCGGCCCCCTGGAACTTTTCAACCTTTTCCCACATATCATGCTTCAAACATAACGATACCAAATGTAAATTTTTGGTGAAGAATCAACAACAAGTGGGACACAATTGTGAAGTTGAACGAAATTTATTGGTTAGTTTAAATTTTTGTGGAAATTCAAAAACTGAAAAGTGGGGCGTGCAATATTATTTGGCCCCTTAACTTTCAGTGCAGCAAACTCACTCCAGAAGTTCACTGTGGATCTCTGAATGATCCAATGTTGTCCTAAATGACTAATGATGATAAATATAATCCACCTGTGTGTAATCAAGTCTCCGTATAAATGCACCTGCTCTGTGATAGTCTGCATCACAGACTATCACAGAGGAAGATCGGCAAGGACTCAGACTTCAGAAAGGCAGATTTTAATAGACTCAGAAAGAGTGTATGAAAGGGCCAATGACTGGATGTTCTAAGGCTATGCGCACACGTAGATTTTGTTCCTGCGGAATTTTCCGTGCGGATTTGTAAAAATCCGCAGGTAAAATCTCAGGTCAAAAGACCTGCGGTTTACCTGCGGATTAGCCTGCGGTTTAGCCCTGCGGTTTTACACCTCTACAATGGAGAAGGTGTGAAACCGCAGCGGAATCCGCACAAAGAATTGACATGCTGTGGATCTGAATCCGTGGAAAAATCCGCAGCATGTGCACTGCGTCTTTCAGTTTACCACTGAAAACAATGGTACTGTACAACGCACCTAAATGTGCTGCAGACCCGCAGCAGAATCCGCACCGTGTGCACATAGCCTAAAGGACAGAAATGTCCTAAATTTATATTAACTCCTTCACCCCGAAGCCGGTTTTCACATTCCTGACCAGGCCAATTTTTTCAATTTTGACCACTCTCACTTTATGAAGTTATAACTCTGGAACGAATCATTGGATCCCATTGATTCTGAGAACGTTTTTTTTTAGACCATATTGTAGTTCATGATAGTGGTAAAATTTATTTGATATGACTTGCGTTTGTTAAAAAAAAAAAAAATCGAAATTTAGCAAATATGTTGAAACTATTGCAATTTTCAACCTTTTACTTTTTATGCCCTTAAATCAGAGAGTCATGTCACACAAAATAGTTAGTAAATAACATTTCCCACATTTCTACATTACACCAGCACAATTTATGAAACAACTATTTTTGTTAGGAAGCTACTTGGGTTAAAAGTTGACCAGCAATTTTTCATTTTTACAACAAAATTTACAAAACCCTTTTGTTTAGGGAACACAACATTTGAAGTGACTTTAGGGGGCCTATATGATACCCAAAAGTGATACCATTTTCAAAAAACTGCACCCCTCAAAGTACTCAAAACAACATTCAAGAAGTTTATTAATCCTTCAGGTGCTTCACAGTAATTAATGGAACATGGAAGGAAAAAAAAACATTTCCCTTTTACTCACAAAAATTTTCCTTTAGATGCAATTTATTTTATTGCCATAAGGCAAATGGAGAAACTGCACCATAAAATTTGTTGTTCAATTTCTCCTGAGCATGCAGACACCCCATATGCGGAGGAAAACCACTGTTTGGACGCATGGAAGGGCTCTGAATGGAAAGAGCACCATTTGACATTTTGAATGTAAAATTTGCTGGAATAATTAGTGGACACCATATAGCGTTTGGAGAGCCCCTGATGTGCCTATACAGTAGTAAACCCCCCCCACAAGTAATACCATTTTGGCAACTAGACCCCTCAGGGAACTTATCTAGATGTGTGGTGAGCACTTTGAAACCCCAGGTGCTTCACAGACGTTTATAACTTTGAGCCACGAAAATTAAAAAAAAAACAAAAAAAACATTTTTCCCACAAAAATGTTTTTTAGCCAATTTTTTTTATTTTCATAAGCGTAACAGGAGAAAATGGACCCCAAAATTTGTTGTGCAATGTCTCCTGAATTCACTGATACCCCATATGTGGTTGAAAACTACTTATGAGACACAGTGTAAAGCTCAGAAGGGAAATAGCGCCAGATTACAGTGCAGATTTTGCTGCATTGGTTTGAGGGTGCCATGTCACAATGGCAAAACCCCTGAGGTGCCAGAACAGCAGAACCCCCTTAAGTGACCATTTTACAAACTAAACCTCTCAATGAATGCATCTAGGGGTGAAGTGATCATAATGACACCACAAGTGAATCACAGAATTTTATATCATTGAGCAGTGAAAAAAAAAAAACTTAAATGTGAACTACCAAAATTGCGTGTTAGCCCCAAATTTTACATTTTCATACTGGGAAATGGGTAAAAATGACACCAAAATTTGTCCCACAATTTCTGCTGAATGTAAAATACCCCATATAGAGATGACCAAATATGTTTGGGTTCCCTCTTAATTGGCAAGCTATAGTGCTTGTCGAATAAGCTGGAGAGGAAACCCGGCTTCCTGGATCGCGCAGGCTTAACAGCTGATCGTCACCGCAGCTGCACGTGTCGTGGCTATGTCACAGTCGCAGCACATGCATGGAGAGCCCAACACACAGGCTCTTCTCTAACCCCATATGTCACTCTACAGTACTGCTTAGCCATACGGAGAGACTCAGGAGGCATGGAGTACAGGTTTTTCTAGAATAGTTTGTGGACTCCATATACAGAGCCCCTAAGGGCTAGAAAAGAAGAATCCCCCTTCAAGTGACCGCATTTTGGAAATTATACCCCTTTCAGGATCTATCTACAGATGTAGTGATGATTTTGACTCCATGGGTGTTTTCCAGAAACAAGAATCAGTGTTGTTGCTGAGTGAAAGTTAAACTGCCATTGCAATGCCCAGTACGTTATGCCTAGCTCATGCTTCTGGAGACATGCACCCGTAAATTAGGCAGGCTCTCATAACTACAGAAATGCCAAACATGTGGGCACTATATGTGATTTACACACACGGGGGCTTAGAAGGAAGGAGGGGCATTTGGATTTGGGAATTTGCTAAATTTATTTTGAGGACGAGGAGCCATTTTGCTTTTCCAGAGCCTTTGTGCTAACCTGGAAGCCCCCTATATTTCCATTAACAGATGATGGACCTGAGCGGGCACTCACTTTTTTGTAGATTGATTTGAAACTTTAATTGGGAACATTTTACATAACATTTTGGATCACATTTATCCTGCGCTCTACCCTGAGCACTTAGTTTGGGGTTTCCACCTAAATTTCCGAGTGACATGATTCAGATGAAACCCTGAGGGATCCACTCCCTATAATGAGGTACCAGAGTTACTGTGGACTCCGTCTGGCCTCTATTCAGCGGTCTCCTTTTCAGAAGTGCACAAAACTGTGGTCGATGGCACTTTTACGTCGCCGGATCACAGGTCAGATGGCCTCCACAGTGCCGCCATCTGCCTCAATATAGGGAATTTTCTGCCAGAGGTTACGACTGAATCATGTATTTAAGAGATTTACACGGAAGCCTCAGTGTAAGCGCATTATAAATGTGCGCAAGCCTTACTGTGATCTTTGGGAGGCAGAATGGAAAAATCAGCAGCAGGTGAAGAATTGGTTTTATTTTTTACACTGTTCCTCGTGTGGTATAAGTGATTAGACGACTTTACTCTTCGGGTTGGTTAGATTACAGCGATACCAAATTCATATCAGGTTTTCATGTTTGAATAACAATAAAAAGTAGTTTTTGCATCCCCATATTTTGAAAGCTATAATTTTTCCATATTTCGGCCGACAGCCATGTGATGGCTTGTTTTTTCTGGGACAAGTTTTTATTAGCTTTTTTTTCAGACACATAACATGTTTTGATCGCTATTTAGATTTTTGGGAGATAGAATTAACAAAAAACATCAATTCAGGATTTGTTTTTGGGTTGTTTTATTTTATACAGTTCCAAGTGTGGTAAAATTGATAAGGCAGCTTTATTTTTCAAGTCAGTACAGTTACAGTGATATCAAATTTATATTTTGCCACTTTTACACAATAAATACTTTTATAGAAAAAAATATTATTTTTGCATCTCTTTATTCTGAGAGCAATAACTTATTTTTCTGCTGATGGAGCTGTATGGCAGCTTGTTTTTTGCGGACAACATGACATTTTCAGCATTACTATATTTACGTTTGTCTTTTTGATCGCGTTTTATTCCACTTTTTGTTCGGCAGTATGATGATAAAGCATTGATTTTTGCCTCGTTTTTATTTTATGATGTTCACTGAAGGGGTTAATTAATGGGACAGCTTTATAGAGCAGGTCATTACGGACGCGGCAATACCAAATATGTGTACTTTTTTTTTTTTTTTTTACATAAATACAGTATATTTATTGGAATAATACTTAACTTTTTTACATTGTCCCAGGATGGGACATCACTGTAGAGTATCAGATCGCTGATCTGATACTCTGCAATGCTTCTGCACTGCAGAGCAACAGATCAGCGTCTGACAGGCAGGGAGGGAGGCATGTCAGCTCCTTCTCTTAATATTCTGCACTATAGGAACAAAAGAGCGCAAATAGGGTCTTATCCGATGATAAAGTTATAAAGGTATATAGAATCTACTCACCTGCTGTAGGAGAGTTAAAGCATATAGAGTTAGTGATCAGCTGCTGCACGTCCAAGGGTCCAACAATTGACCCCCGACACATCAGATCCTATGGAGCTTTTTTGGACTTCGTGCGCTGCTTAACATATAGCACAAATACCAATGTATTAAAAGATCAACGTTTTTATCCCAACACGTTTCGAAGCATGAACTACTTCTTCCTCAGGGGTATGTCATCCCCTGAGGAAGAAGTAGTTCATGCTTCGAAACTTATCTTTCAGGTTACATCAGAGGCTTATCTACACCATTACAGAATGGTGTAGATAAGCCCCTGATGTCGATGCTGGCAGCTCATAGTCCAAAAAAAGGTGACAGATTCCCTTTAAAAACTGTTTTATCAACTGCAGATCTACACATTTTCTGAATTTGGGGCTCAGTATAACCCCGCCGACTTCACCAATTGGCAGCTTTTTGTATACACTGTGCATAGGCCAGCAGTTACCAATCAGTGGATGGGGTGTGGCTGGACGACATGGCAGCAAGTTTACTAGTCCTTTAGTAATAATCTACTACTAATAAAACAATGAATATAAAAAAAATTGCAGCAAGCAGATCAGTAAGTGATACATCGCTGGGATCAGGGATTCTGCATCATTCTGCTCTCAGATTAAGTAGCAATAACCTGGAGACAGATTCCCTTTAAATGCTTTACACCTACAGATTACCACTGTATCTGGAGGTAAATAGCATTTTTGTATGTGACAAGCACCCTTTAAAGGGAACCTGTCACCTTGTTTGCTGCTATAAGATGCGGCAACTGCCTTTTGGGGCTTATCTACAGCATTCTATAATGCCGTAGATAAGCCTCCGGTCCGACCTGAAAGACAAGAAAAACAAGTTTTATTATACTCACCCCAGGGCGGTCTGGTCTAATGGGTGTTGCAGATCCCAGGTCCGCTGCCTCCCATCTTCATGCGATGTCGTCATCCTGCCTGCTTCGTGCCACGGTGCTGCGCAGGCGCACTGATCTGTCATGTTGAGGGCAGAGCAAAGTACTGCAGTGCACAGGCGCTGGGCCTCTCTGACCTTTCCCGGCGCATGCGCACTGCAGTACTTTGCTCTGCCCTTAACAGGACAGATCAGTACACCTGCGCAGTAGCGCTGCACGAACCAAGCAGGATGATGACATCGCATGAAGATGGGAGGCGCCAAACCCGAGACCTGCAACACCCATCGGGCTGGACCACCCCCGGGTGAGTATAATAAAACTTGTTTTTCTTCTCTTTCAGGTCAGACTGTGGGCTCATATACAGCATTCTAGAATGCTGTAGATAAGCCCCGAAAGGCAGTGGCCGCATCTTATAACGTCAAAACCAGGTGACAGGTTCCCTCTAAGCTAATAAAAGAACAAATACACGTCGGAGCTCACCAACCCCAATGTTCTATCCACTCCACTCAGTTTGTGCTCAAATTATATACTTGAATGGAAACATATAATCAATAGAATATTGTTATTTTAAATGGAATGCATACACCAGAAAACCTTACTATCTGCACAAGAAAAACAAAACAGATAAACAATATATATAAAAAGCAAAGGAAGTGAGACGTCCATCTTTGCCAGTGACAGTGATGGAGGAGCTGTTTACACTGCCAATAGCCTTAAGGGACACACTAGTCTAGTAAACTGTGACAATATAGATTATTCCTCTGAATTTTCTACTGAAACATAATGACACTGCAGAGAAAAAGTGATAAAGCTGGCAATAAAATAGTTATGATTAATATAATGCTTTAGAATAACAGCAAAAAGTAGGCCTTAAAGATAGAACTAGCAAGAAATACATGTATCTGCTGTCTTCTTTGTATCAATCTAGAATCAAAACATTTCCAGATTTGATGTAATACATTCGATAACCATTCAGCTTCCAAATATATAGTACAGTTAATTCATGTAATTAGTATGATCTAGGTCTGAAAGATTACAAGAGCATATGGCAGACAATCCGGAGAAGTTACAAGATCAATGAGGGGGCAATCATGATACGGCCAAAATGTACAACCTACGAATGTGCAAACAGGACTGTGTCAGATAATAATCCAGTTATAAAATGCAATGACCACACTCCAAACCAAATTTATAATTCATAAATTATCCATCTGTTGTGCCGCGCAGGCATAATTTACTATTGACAGCCCTCATTTTAGGAGTTAATACAGTCTTTTGACGGAAGATGAATCTCCACTTAATTCTCCACACTAAAACATCAAGGAAATCTCAAGTGGTATGAAAAAGTTCTTGCTTCAAGGTTATGTGCACACAGGGCCTTTTAGATGCCGGCGTACCCGCTGAGTTTTTCAAGAGTAAAGGGGCCTTTACACATAGTGATATCGCTAAAGCGTCACCGATTTTGTGACGCAGCAGCAATATCGCTATGTGTGATACTTACCTCCGAGCGGCTCCCCCGCTGTCTGTCGCTGATCGCGCGAGATCGTGCAGCTCCATTTCTTGAAGGGCGCTTCCTGCTGGCGCCGACGAGCGACGCGTGGACGCGGGCAGGAGGACGTCAGGATCGCCGTGTCTGAAAGGTAAATAACGACTGCTGCTGCGTCGCTACATCGCTGTGAGATCTGCCTGTGTGGCAGCTCACTAGCGACCATTTAGCGATGCACCAGCGATCCTGTCTGGGTCGTATCGTTGTCAGGATCGCTGATGCATCGCTAAATGTAAAGGAGGCTTAAGATGCTGCAGGAAAACACCGGTGGCATTTTTCTGAAGTATCTTTTTTGACGTCCTTTGCAAATCTGCTGCAAAAACTGATGTGTAGGCAGAAAGAACACAGCATCAAATACATGAGTTTTTCACACTTTTTTGCATGGATTGTTTATGCGTTTTTCCAATTCATTACTATGGGTGAAATCTGCAGTAGAAACACTGAAAAAATTGACATGTTGCAGATGTAAAATTGCAAGGAAAACAAACAGCGCGTGCATGAGACTCCAGGAATCTCAATCACTTTGCTGGTACTAGGAAATCCTTCAGGTTTTGTAATAAAGCTGCACAGAAAAAAATACTCAACAAAAGTGCTGTGTGTATACAGACAATAAAAAGTCTGGCATACAGAGCCCCCCTAATGGGGAGTGCCCCAGGTGCCCCACTGCACCCATGCTGAAAGGCAAAGCCACTGCATCTCCAGGTGACACTACCCCACAGCAACAATGACCATCATTCAGCACCAACACCAAGTCCACACAGTCTGTCAACAAGCAGAGAGCAAAGCAGGTAGAACTCCTCTTGCAATCACCTGCTAATTACAAACTTTTTTCAAAGTAAAACAAATTAAAACAAAAAAAAGAATTGGGAACGTATGCAATATGCTAGAACAGTAAAAAAAAAAAAAAATTAAAAAATGTGCAAAAATTTTCTGAACATGATCATTACAGGGCCATTTCTTTTTAAAAAACACGTGAATAGGTTAGCAGATCATTAAAGGGGTTCTCCACTACTAGGACAACCCCGTCTTGATCCAATTGTTCAGCCCTGATAAAATAAAAAAAGCTTATACTCACCTCCTGTTCCGGCGCCGTTCCAGCAGTGTCGGCACTTGCTCTCCCCGGGGCTTCCCTTCAGTTGTTGCGACACACAAGCCCAGTGCCCAATCAACGCTGGTGTCACTGTCTCCACCTTTTGCTGAATTGAACATGAAGAGGAAGTCTCGGCTGCAGCTGATCTCTGGCTTCCTCTTCATGTTCAATTCGACAGAAGGTGGGGACAGTGACGCCAGCTCTGATTTGGTTCCAGGCTCGCATGTCGCAACAACCGCACGAAAGCCATGCGGAGAGCGAGTGCCGACACTGCAGGGACGACACAGGCATAGGAGGCAAGTACAAGCTTTTTTACTTTATTCGGGTCAAGCTTGGGGTATGACAAGGTGTTGTCCAAGTAGTAGGAAACTTCTTCAAACAGACCCATCCAAATGTAAGAGTCATACTATACGACCAATAACAGTAAAGCTGGCCAAACATGTCTCATAGCTGTCAGCTAAACACTTGGGGATCTTTCAGACGTTCGTGATAATTGGCCCAATCTCAGATCGCAAAGCATGGAATAGTCAAGTGTCTCTTGAACGGAGCGTGAAAGCCTCATAGAAATACATGAAGCTGTCACACTCAGGTCAAGAGACGAGCGGCCAGTCCGTGTATTGCAATCCAAGATCAGATTGATGATCACGGACATCTGAAAGAGCCCTTGCTCACATTACAGTTATTCCTCCCGAAGCTCCATTGGTAAAATTCAACAGTATGTTCTGGGTGTGGTTCGGGAGCCCCACCCCCATACACACAAGATTCTCAAACCAATAGAAAGTGGTGAATTTGACTAGTTTTTCTCATTTGTATGGGCTCCTTCACACAGCAGTAACATTCGTTACAGTACATTAGGACTCTGCTGTCAAGCATTAAAGATCTAGCAAGAACATTTAGCAATATTATGTTAAATATTATCCACCACTTGGCCTTTAAATACGCAAGGAAATTGTCCTTAAATGTCAATTCAGGTCTAAAAACATTGTAACATAAAGCAAACCATTGTGAAAACCTCAGGAAGAAAGGTTAATTGGTTGATTCATACTCTGCTCATTGTGTTGACTTGTCCAAATAGCTGTGGAAGAATATATTTAATAGAAAACATAATATGGAGCAACAGGCCAACACGAATCCGCAGGCTTATGTAAACATTATAACTACTACCACCCGGGAATATTTTTTAAGCAAATATTAATCTTGTGAATTAATTAAGGACTGCATATGATCTTTAATAAAATCCAAGTGACTATTTCAATATTTTCATTGCAAATGTGACTTGATTGGATCTTACAAAATTAGGTATTTACAGAAAAAGAAATAGAATTAGCATTTCTACTATGTTCTGAAAAGTTGTTCTTCACATACAGTACTGTGCAAAAGTTTTAGGCAGGTGTGGAAATAAACTGACGACAATGCTTTTAATAATAGAAGTGTTAATAGCTTATTTTTAGGAAATCAACAAAATGTAAAGTAAATAAACAGAAGAGAAATAAAAACCAAATAAATATTCAATATTTCATATGACCACAGTATGCCTTAGAAACAGCATCAATTCTACTAGATAGATATACTTGCACAAAGTCATGCATTTTGTAGGAGTAGAGATGTAAGAGTAACCAATTTTCATTTGAATGTTGAAACAGACATTAACTGAAACAGAATCAACCATGTTAGAGACTTAAAAGTGGGTTAGAAACAGCTAAACTCTACTACAAAAGGAGCTACATGTCATACACCATAACAAGACTGAGCACAGCAACAAGACACAAGGTAGTTATACTGCATGAGCTGCATGAGCAAGGTGTCTCCCAGGCAAAGATTTCAAAGCACACAGGAGTTTCAAGATGTGCCGTTTAAGCCGTTTTGATAATGCACCGTGAAATGGGAAACATTGATGACCGTAGATAAAGTCGTTGGCCAAGGAAACTTAGTGCAGCAGATGAAAGATACATCACAATTACTTCCCTTCAAAACTGAAAGATATTGTCATGAGTGGGTCACATACTCCTAGGAGATCTGGGGTTAGAAAATTACTAAGTTTTGTAAATCACAGATCTTCTGTTTAGCCTGAGTGTTTGTGTTTCATATTAAATGTATTTATTTTCTTTTGGTGCTGAAGAGGTTAACAACCCTTTCTATGCCTGGTTAGAAACTTGCAGCTCTATCTCACAGCTGTTCATGACCTGGTAATTTCCTCTCCTTACAAAAGCTGGCCAGACCTTCTCTTCTTTGCCAGTGAAAGTTTTACTTCCTAGCTCCTTGGAGCTGTGCTGAGTTGGAGATCTTTGTTGCTGCTGGAGATTGTTGTATGATGTTTTTGGTTGCATGCTTTCCTCATTATCCTATTCCCATTTAGTTCATACATTCCTATCCTTCTCTATAAACCACTCTATCTTTGGTGAGTGTTTTGTATGTTAGTTACTTTTTTGTTATCTCGGTTTGTCTTAAGTGTTTATACACTTACATTTCTGTCCCAGGCCTCCTGGGTAGATGGAGAAGAGACAGCTTTGGGTATAACAGGAGAACAGTAAGGCTGGTGGCCAAAACCTCTTCACCTTTAGAAATACCTTTGGGAGCAGGGATAGTTGGGTTCCCAGCCCTAGGAACAGTGCAAGGCCCCATTCCCTATTTACGTACAGTCACAGCACGACAGATATATCCTGTCGTGCTATCAGCTCAGATCTTGCAACAACCAGTGGGACCCAATTATACCCATCTACTGTTTGGAGAAATCTGGCCAGAAGTAGTTTTCTTAGAAGCATTACAGCCAAAAAGCAAAACCTTCAACATGAAAACAAGACCAAGAGACTCAACTATGCATAAAAACATAAGAAATAGCAATAGGTGCTCTGAACTGATGAGTCAAAATATGAAACTTTTGGCTGTAACAGAAGGCAATTGTCTGCAGACAGGCTGGAGAGCAGTAGAATAGTGAGTGTCTGCAAGCAACAGTGAAGAATGGTTAAGGTTCATTGCAAGTTTAGGTACTCCAATTCAGAAAATGTGGTTGCAGATTTAGTGAAGATTAAGGTTGGTCTCAATGCTGAGAAATAAAGCCAGATACTAACCCATCATGCACTCTCATCAATGAGACAAATAATTGGCTCTAAATATATTCCATAACCAGGCAACAATCTCAAACATACAGCCAATGTCATCATGAGCGATCTTCAGCTTAAAATAGCACAAGAAGTCCTGGAAGTGATGAATTTGCCCCTACAGAGCCCAGATCTTAACATCAAGCAAGTAAGCCTGTATTGGATTATTTGGCGACATTGAAGGATTTGCGTAACCTACCTGTCAAGTTCTTTAAAAATAAAAAAAAAATAAAAAATTGATGCTTCTTTTGAAGGCAAATCACACTAAATACTGATTAGATTTCTCTTTTGTTCATTCACTTTGCATCTTGCTAATTGAGAGAAATAAAATTAACAACATGTACTTTTTGTATTTTTTAAGCTTTCTTACATTGCAATTTTTCCACACCTACGTAAAACGTTTCCACAATACTGTATGTTTTAAAAAAAGTTTTCTTTGTTTTGTTTTTTTTTAAGAATCCACAATTTTTTCACAAATTGACTTGTCTGCAGATAACACAGCCAGCCTTCATGCATGGTTTCTTCCATCACTTTGACTCTTCCGCTACAGCAGAGAGTGGTGAGGAGCCAAGGAACATGCCCGATAAACACTGAAGTTAGTCAGTGCTATTAAAAGCATTCATTATGATCTGCTCATCCTAAAGAAAAACAATGTATGATGCAGCATAAACTACCTGTACTTGTAGATAGTAAAAGGGGAAGTTCTCATCTTCTTAAGGCAGTCCTGGTATTATAAGATAACTCTAATAGCATTTGGTACATGTGCAGTTAACTTGTAATTGCCAGACTGCATTGGACTCAGGTGGAGACTGGGACTATTCCTCTGACCCTGAAAAGTGCATCAAAACATACGATTGCAGCTAAAACCCACCTAAACATGACATTTTTTTTAAAAAACAGCCCCCTCAAAAATATCTTAAATCCATTCAAAAAACCTTGGCACCTGAAAAATAAAGTTTTTGTAGACCTGTGTAATTGCTACTGTAAATCACAAACCGCTAAAAAAAAATCTAGATTTTTTTTACAGCACACAACGCAACGTGTACAGAAAAAAAACAGCTTTGTTTAATTACAAACCCCTTCGCACAACTTTTCATCAAGCAGCAATTCTAAATATAGGGGGTTTTTTGTATATGGATAGGAATTTTCATGCAAAGAAATGGTAAGATTTATGTGCACACATCTATACTCACAGGAGCACATGTTCGAAACATGACAAAACTGACCTGACCGTTTATAGAGACAGCCATTTTTGACAGACTGCAATCTGTTCCATCTGTCAGAAACATTTTAGACATTTTTTTTTTTTTGTGAGAATTGTTATCGCCATCACTGTAGATTATAACAGGTATCATTAGAGTCATGGTCAGAATATTTTATGAAAGTGATCGGGCTAGGACCGTGTAACCTTTACTGATGATTGTGTGGGGTGTGACTAATGTGGTAGGACCTATCTGAGACAGTCATTTGGACTCTTGTAATTGGATCGTGGCAACAATAAAACAAAATTATTATGCACTGGGGGTGACCAGAAGAGTAATTGCTCATATGTGACAATCATAGAGCAGGTATGTTGTCTAGGTGGGACAACATGAACCCTTGGGGTTATGTGCAGCAAGACTGGATTTTCATGGTATGGTTTACCCCGATTTTAACACTTTTTGTCTGCTTGATAAGTGACAACAAAGAAACAAACTCACGCACTACTGCCACAAACTGCTATGGTTTTGAGGTATATATAACCTATAAAAAAAAACAAACTGCAAAATTCCGGAAATTTACAATATTACCGTGTGTGCCTTTTGACATGTTTTTATGTACTTATGAAGAACACCAAAAAACCTTGAGAAAATCACAATAAAAAATGTCCTACAAGAACCTTGTTCTATACAGAAGATGAGGAGATAACACACCACAAACTGTCCTCCTCGCCATGCTGCCAGTCCGTTCCCCTTGCTGTCCCCACATAACTCCTTAATATTGGTTGATGACTGGGGAGGCGGGCGGCCCACTATAACAGGCTGTATTTTAGCCTGGATCATACCTAGAACTTGACGATTTACAGCAAGAACTAGATTGGAAGTCTTGTCGGGCGATCAGACACATGCAGCTCTCTCTTCGAGACAACATATCTCTCCCAGGATTGAGACTAGGTTCTAACTAAAGCTCTAAATCTAAGCTTTAAAACAAAAACTCTAGCTCTATTGTAGGCTGAGAAAGGATCAGTAGTAGTCAGTACATATCTAATACATGCCGGCTACTGATGTGCCTCATTCAATGATCTACAAGATACAGGGTGAGGGATCATTTGTCACCATTTTGTAAACGATTTAAAAAAAAAAGTAGAATAATTGTCTTGTAACACCAGTTTCAGATGAGAACAGAGCAATGTAATAATGTCTATGGAAAATGTTTATAAATTGCACCAAGACTTGGACACACTGTTCTCGTATTATACAAAAAAAAAATGTCAAGTTATGTATTTGGGTACAACTAATGTGCATGCAACCAAATGTTCCAGGATACAGCTATGAGATTCATTGGTCGAAAAGGATCCAGGCATAGTTACTATAAACTAAATTAGAGTATGCAATGTCAGTCAGCAGCTTCTAGGACTAGCAGGATACTGACATGTACAAAGAGGTGTTGCAAAACTAATAAAGTGCATGGAGACCCATATTCCAGCAATGTGTCACTTAACGGGCTGCCTGCTGTCATTTTCATAAAATCACTGATTTATCTGCTGCAGATTTAGCAGAGCTCTGAAAGCTTATCCCTGTATAACCCCACCCACATCACTGATTGGCAGCTGAAAGGTGTACTCAGAAAGCTGCCAATCAGGGGTGGGGTCAACGTTATGCAGAACATATGAATACAGAGGGCTACAAGGCAGTAGCTTTACTAGTCCTCTAGTGATAATCTCCTGATAAAACAGTGATTTATCAAAACTATACTAAGCAGCCCAGTAAGTGACACATCACTGGAATTAGGGTATCTGTTTGTATATTATTCTGCTCTCAGAGTAGGTGGAAAAACCTGGTGACAAATTCCCTTTAAGTCTTTAAAATACAAAGTGGGACATAATAAATTTTTACACATTTATAAGTGGCCCATAATATACATGGTAAAAAGCTATTCAATGTTAAATAGGTATTCCATCTCCAAGATCCTATCTCAATATGTAGTAGGTGTAATAATAATATTAGCAAATACCTCCAATTATAAATGTATTTGAGTTCTTAAGATAAACTATGTCACTTACCCCATGTGCATGGCATCGCAGCAGCTTAGGTACCCATGGTTACGACCACTCATATAGTGACAGTTCATAGAATCATAGCATGGTAGAGTTGGAAGGTTCCTCCGGGGTCATCGTGTCCAACCCCCTGCTCAATGCAGGATTCACTAAAACCATCTCAGACTGATGTCTGTCTAGCCTCTGTTTGAAGACTTCCATTGAAGGAGAACTCACCACCTCTCTTGGAAGCCTGATAGTGGTCGTAACCTTGGATACCTAAGCTACTTCAAGGCCCTGCAAATTGTACATTTTGATAATGAATGATCCAATTTGGCACAGAAAGAAGCACATTGTTCTGATAAGATATATTACAAAGTTGCTTATTTTCAGATATACTATTGATTTACGAAATAAAATTAAAACAACGGGGTTTTCCTTAAGCGATGACCTTGACTGCTGGGGTATGCGATGTGTGCACTAGGTGATGACCGTTACCCATGGCCCAGGACTAAGTGCCATCGCTTCTCCTTATTTCTCACCTATCAGAGATCTCCTTGTGAATTTGTCTTGAATATAAAGCAACTATACAATAAAATATCCAGTAAATTAGATATATGATCATAGGAAAGATTATAAATCCTAAACAACCACTTACCATCTTTAAATGATCTAATATGATAAAAATAAAATGCTGCATAGTCTCCTTGCAATTAAATTACAATATTCATATCGCTGTGACCCCTTGCCCTTGTGATTACCATTCAGAAATGTCCTGTTGAAATGCAAATTCCTCCCTTTGTTACCACTAATCTAATGCACTGTAAAACATTATGTAAGCAAAATGGCTGTAATTCGCAAAGACTTAATTGTAAAGCCGGCTGCACATATTTTAATAAGCAATGTGAAACCCTGCCAGCAGGTGCACTATATGAGGTAGTGCTGGAAATGAATAATTCAACACGGAAAGCACTTCTGCTGAGAAGGAATTTGCAATAATGTTTTTCATGGGAGATCAGTAGCTCTCATAGGCTGTCAATGTCAATTTGCTTCAGTTTAGCTAGAAAAGGTCACACCCATAACACAAACAATAAGAAGTATGACATGGCCATTGTGCGGTTCCTCCTACAGGTTAGGTCTGTTTGGCCTTATAATATAAATTGTGTAATGGTTCTTTCCAAATCAATTTTGAAGTTGGTTTTGACAGACAGAATAGATGGTAAATATTGTGAAACTAGATTAAGGCCCGATGCTATCGCATCGGGAGGATAATGACACACCTCTTGCCATGTTAACCCTCAACACACACTCCTCTCACCTTTCACCATCTCCACTCACTCTTTCACTCCACATACGACCCTTTCTCTCACTCCGTCTCTCATACTCACGCCGTCATCGCCGCTGCGCCACGATCCCCGACATCTTCTTCCGCCGGCGCCATTCTGGATCCAGACGTCGTCCACGCCGGCGACATGTTCTTACGGCGACACCATCTTGAGTATCGCGAAATCCCGCGATACTCAAGATGGCGTCGCCGCAAGAACATGTCGCCGGCGTGGACGACGTCGGGATCCAAAATGGTGTCGGCTTGACAGACGGGTCACCGTTGAAACGTTGCCATCTGAGGATCAGTAAAGTATCCACTTTTTTCACATTTAATTTGAGTGCTGCCTATTTTTTTTCCTTTTTTCCATATATATATATATATATACACTCACTGGCCACTTTATTAGGTACACCATGCTAGTAAGGGGTTGGACCCCCTTTTGCCTTCAGAACTGCCTCAATTCTTCGTGGCAGAGATTCAACAAGGTGCTGGAAGCATTCCTCAGAGATTTTGGACCATATTGACATGATGGCATCACACAGTTGGCGCAGATTTGTCGGCTGCACATCCCTGATGCGAATCTCCCGTTCCACCACATCCCAAAGATGCTCTATTGGATTGAGATCTGGTGACTGAGGAGGCCATTTGAGTACAGTGAACTCATTGTCATGTTCAAGAAACCAATCTGAGATGATTCGAGCTTTATGACATGGCGCATTATCCTGCTGAAAGTAGCCATCAGATGTTGGGTACATTGTGGTCATAAAGGGATGGACATGGTCAGCAACAATACTCAGGTAGGCTGTGGCGTTGCAACGATGCTCAATTGGCACCAAGGGGCCCAAAGAGTGCCAAGAAAAAATTCCCCACACCATGACACCACCACCACCAGCCTGAACCGTTGATACAAGGCAGGATGGATCCATGCTTTCATGTTGTTTACACCAAATTCTGACCCTACCATCCGAATGTCGCAGCAGAAATTCGAGACTCATCAGACCAGGCAACGTTTTTCCAATCTTCTACTGTCCAATTTCGATGAGTTTGTGCAAATTGTAGCCTCAGTTTCCTGTTCTTAGCTGAGAGGAGTGGTACCCGGTGTGGTCTTCTGCTGCTGTAGCCCATCTGCCTCAAAGTTCGACGCACTGTGCGTTCAGAGATGCTCTTCTGCCTACCTTGGTTGTAACGGGTGGCAATTTGAGTCACTGTTGCCTTTCTATCAGCTCGAACCAGTCTGCCCATTCTCCTCTGACCTCTGGCATCAACAAGGCATTTCCGGCCACAGAACTGCCGCTCACTGGATTTTTTTTCTTTTTCGGACCATTCTCTGTAAACCCTAGAGATGGTTGTGCGTGAAAATCCCAGTAGATCAGCAGTTTCTGAAATACTCAGACCAGCCCTTCTGGCACCAACAATCATGCCACGTTCAAAGGCACTCAAATCACCTTTCTTCCCCATACTGATGCTCGGTTTGAACTGCAGGAGATTGTCTTGACCATGTCTACATGCCTAAATGCACTGAGTTGCCGCCATGTGATTGGCTGATTAGAAATTAAGTCTTAATACACAGTTGGACAGGTGTACCTAATAAAGTGGCCAGTGAGTGTATATATATATATATATATATATATATTGTGGGGAATAGATAGCTCAGCTGGGGATCTTTGCTTTGGCACAAGCGTGTGGCTATGAAGTCACTTCAGCAGACTAGCAATATGGACACGGCATATTTATTGTGCACACTTGTTATCCAATGTTACACATGCCAAACATGAAATAAAACGTCTAAGGCCGTCTGGCCACTAACTAACAATAGCAGGCTAACTACAAAATAAACCTATATAACAGCAAACAAGTCCATGTTATCTTACTGTGTCAGCTCCCAGCTCAGCAGACGATAGACTAAGAGATCCCAGCTCCTCCTGATTATATCAGCTGGACCAGTCAGGAAACCAAAACCTGTATTGAATTAGTGGAGGGGGAACTACCAGTCCTTTCCATGCTGATCACTAAGGAAACCAGGACTGGATTACAGTGAAATAAACTGGCTTCATCATCAGTACAGGGAGACATATGAAATGAAACGGGGAGAAACATACCTGTTTTCTAGTACCTCTCCCCTTGGCACCTCACACACCCCCCTCCTCTGTTCGAGCCCGTGGGGTCGGACAGGACGAGTCACCAAGCAGTGCGTTCTAGACAACGCATCTGCATTTCTGTGCGCTGTGCCCGCCCTGTGCTCAACGGAAAATTTAAACCCTTGTAATGCTAAGAACCAGCGTGTCACCCGTGCATTGCCTTCTTTTGCCCGGGACATCCATGTTAGGGGCGAATGGTCCGTCACTAGCCTAAACTGGCGACCTAGTAAATAATAGCGCAAGGTGCACAGGGCCCATTTCACAGCCAGGGCTTCCCGCTCAACTACACTGTAGTTCTTTTCTGCTCTCGTAAGCTTTCTGCTTAGATAGGCCACTGGGTGTTCCTCGCCATTTACTTCTTGAGACAAAACCGCGCCGAGGCCCACCCCAGAGGTGTCTGTTTGGACAATAAACTCCCGTTTAAAGTCTGGTGCAACCAACACTGGTTGGTCACAGAGGACTCTTTTCAATCGCTGAAAGGCCTCCTCTGCTTCTGCGTTCCACTTTATTGTGACAGATTTCGACCCCTTAGTAAGATCTGTGAGAGGAGCTGCGATGGTCGCAAAATGTTTGATGAACCGCCTATAATAACCAACGATCCCTAAAAAAGCTCCAACCTGTTTTTTGGTTACCGGTCGTGGCCAATTTTGAATAGCATCCACTTTATTGGCTTGAGGCTTCACGACACCTCTCCCTATGCTATATCCCAGATAGCGAGCCTCTTCCAATCCCAACATACATTTCTTGGGATTGGCAGTCAACCCAGCTGTTTTTAAGGAGTCTAAGACGGCTTGTACTTTTGACAAATGTGTGTCCCAGTCATTGCTAAAGATAATAATGTCGTCCAAGTACGCAGATGCATACTGGCCATGGGGTTTTAGGACAATATCCATTAGACGTTGGAAGGTGGCTGCGGCACCATGCAACCCAAATGGCATATCTCGGTACTGGAATAATCCCTGGGGCGTAACAAAGGCAGTTTTCTCTTTGGCTGATTCCGTGAGGGGAATCTGCCAATAACCTTTTGTTAAGTCAATAGTAGATATGTACCTAGCCGAACCCAGTCTCTCTATCAGTTCATCGACTCTTGGCATCGGGTAGGCATCGAATTTCGATACTTCGTTTACTTTCCGAAAATCGTTACAAAATCGGATAGTCCCATCGGGTTTGGGCACCAGTACGATAGGGCTAGCCCAATCACTCCGGGACTCCTCAATGACCCCGAGCTCTAACATCTTCTTCACTTCCTGGGCAATGGCTTGTCTCCGAGCCTCCGGAATTCGATATGGTTTAAGCCGTACCCGCGCCTGTGGATCAGTAATAATGTCATGTTTGATTAGGTGACTCCAGCCAGGAAGTTCCGAGAAAATATCTGCGTTCCTCTGTATGAACTCCCTGGTCTCTCGTTTTTGCCTTTCGGATAGCGTGTCTGCAATACCCACTTCTGGCGGAGCTACCTGGGGGTCCTTTACCTTAGAAGGTGGTGCCCCTCGAGGCCCATCCTCAAGGGCAGCTCCTGCCACCAGACTCTCCCTGTCCCGCCAGGCCTTAAGCAAGTTTATGTGGTATATTTGTTAGGGCTTTCTCTTGTCTGGTTGGTGTATCTTATAATTTACTTCACCTACTCGTTCCAGCACTTCGTATGGTCCCTGCCATTTCGCAAGAAATTTATTCTCTATGGTAGGCACCAATACCAACACCCTGTCTCCGGGTTGAAAGACTCGTGTTTTTGCCGCTCGGTTGTATACCGTGCTTTGGGCATGTTGTGCGCGCTCTAAACACTCTTTAACTATTGGCATAACTGCTGCAATTCGGTCCTGCATAAGTGTTATGTGTTCAATTACACTGCGATAAGGAGTTACCTCTTGTTCCCAAGTCTCCTTGGCAATATCTAACAGGCCTCTAGGACACCGCCCATAAACCAACTCAAAAGGTGAAAAGCCTGTGGAGGATTGGGGTACCTCACGTATAGCGAACAGGAGGTATGGTAGTAGGGCATCCCAATCTCTCCCGTCCTTATCCACCACCCTTTTCAACATTCCCTTTAGGGTTTTGTTAAAGCGCTCCACCAAACCATCAGTCTGAGGGTGATATACTGAGGTACGCAAATGGGAGATTTTTAGCAGTTTACATAAATCCTTAAGTATACGAGACATAAAGGGGGTCCCTTGATCCGTAAGTATCTCTTTCGGAATGCCAGTGCGGGAAAACATATTAACCAGCTCCTTTGAAATTGATTTCGCATTGGCATTCCGCAAGGGCACTGCTTCGGGATAACGCGTGGCGTAATCCAATACTACCAAAATGTACTGATGACCCCTGGCAGATTTAACTAATGGACCGACTATATCCATTGCTATCCTCTCGAAGGGCACCTCTATTATTGGTAAGGGCACTAAGGGGCTTCTAAAATGTGACATAGGTGCGGTCAATTGACACGTAGGACATGACCGACAGTACTGGGTCACGTCTCCCACTAGACCCGGCCAAAAGAAACGTTGCAGAATACGGTGTTTTGTCTTTTCTACCGCCAGGTGTCCTCCCAAGGGATGTTTATGTGCCAACTCCAAAACTACCTGGCGAAAGGACTTAGGTACCACTAGTTGTTCTACCACCACCCCTCGCACCTTGTCTCTGTGATACAACATATCCTGCTGCACCGCCACGTGTGGGAACTCGTTTTGAGCCCCTGGGTACAATGGTCTTCCCTCGGAGACCTTTATGTTTTCCCACGCCCTTGCTAGAGTGGGATCCTGGTGCTGAGCGGTCCCGAACTTACCACGGGCCACCTCAAGGTCAGGCATTTCTAAAACATCCTCTAGCTGGTCTGCCTCGCCTGCATACACAGCCAGAGGAGAGTCCACAGATTCTAGTACTTCCTCTGAGATGAGTTCTCCGTCGTCTTGCTGCAATGGTTCAGGGGCTAGCTCCAGAGCACCGTCTTCAACTAGAGGGTTCATGCCACTTTTGAAGTTCCACAAGTCCCAAAATAAGGGAAAGTCTCTCCCCAGGATTACACTGTGTCCCATAGACTTTATGACTGCCGCCTGATGTCTTTCCGTCCCTACTGGCGTGGCAAGAGTAACCCAGGCAGTGGGGTAGTTCTTAGTATCCCCATGGATGCAACTAATGCCCACGGTTAAGTTCGTTAGGGCGCTAGAGTCCACCAAACTGGCATGTACCAAAGTTACTTGACTGCCGGAATCCAAGACGGCATTCACACTATAACCGTCAACCTCGACATGGCACACGTGTTGTTCATTTCGCGTGAGGGTCTCCGCCACACAGACTGACTGCACATATAATGAAAGACGCCTCATAGCATTACAGTCCATTGGCTCTGTAGTCATTGGGCAGTTAGCTGCTACATGGCCAAGCCCGCGACATCGCCAACATTGTATAGGCCCTTGTCTCCTCGATGGAGATCCCAGACGAGGTCTGCTGGCTTGATGTGAGCCCGTACCACCTCCATAGTCCTTTGTAGGTCTGCTACCCTTCATCGTGACGTTCTCTTCTTTTGAAGATGGAGTAGGTTTCGCAGGACTCTCCAGCGATTTCTTGGGGGGCCAGTGGGGTGCTAACGTCCCTTGGAGTAGGCTTTCAGAAGCATTGTAGCGTTCGACCATATTCACCAACTGGTCAGCGGTAGTTGGGTCACCCTGTCCAACCCACCTCTGGATCTTAGCGGGTAAGGACCGCAGGTACTTGTCTAGAACAACACGCTCCACCATCTGTGCGGACGTTAAAGCCTCCGGTTGCAGCCATTTTTTTACTAGATGGATGAGATCATGCATTTGTGAGCGGGCTGGCTGATGCTCCACAAAATTCCATAAATGCACCCTCTGTGCACGTACATACGTGTTTACTCCCAGCCTTGCCAGGATTTCGCCTTTGAGTTTGATATAGTCCATAGCATCCGCTCCACTCAGATCGTAATAGGCTTTTTGTGGATCTCCGCTCAGAAATGGAGCAACTACCTCAGCCCATCTGTCCAGTGGTAAGTGCTCACGTTCTGCAATACGTTCAAACACGGTGAGGTATGCTTCCACATCATCGTCTGCGGTCATTTTAAGCAAAGTCTTCTGTACGGCTTTCTGCGCACTAGCAGCGCTTTGTGCACGGTCTCCCTCATCTCGGGGTTGCCGAACCAAGGCCTGTTTTATTGCCTCCAACTGCTCTTGCTGCATCTGGTGTTGCTGCTCCAGAGCCTTCTGGAAGCAAGCATTAGTCTGCTGTTGCTGCACATTTGCTTGCAATAACTGCTTCACTAGTTCCTCCATATTACTGGACTCTTGGCTCTTCAAAAGTGCAGAAGCTTTCAGCCAGGACATACACAGCGTTTTCTCTGCAGTCACAGTCCAGCAGCCACAAGTGCCCGCATTCGAAACACCATTTGTGGGGAATAGATAGCTCAGCTGGGGATCTTTGCTTTGGCACAAGCGTGTGGCTATGAAGTCACTTCAGCAGACTAGCAATATGGACACGGCATATTTATTGTGCACACTTGTTATCCAATGTTACACATGCCAAACATGAAATAAAACATCTAAGGCCGTCTGGCCACTAACTAACAATAGCAGGCTAACTACAAAATAAACCTATATAACAGCAAAGAAGTCCATGTAATCTTACTGTGTCAGCTCCCAGCTCAGCAGACGATAGACTAAGAGATCCCAGCTCCTCCTGATTATATCAGCTGGACCAGTCAGGAAACCAAAACCTGTATTGAATTAGTGGAGGGGGAACTACCAGTCCTTTCCATGCTGATCACTAAGGAAACCAGGACTGGATTACAGTGAAATAAACTGGCTTCATCATCAGTACAGGGAGACATATGAAATGAAACGGGGAGAAACATACCTGTTTTCTAGTACCTCTCCCCTTGGCACCTCACAATATATATATATAATGATTTTTTTTTTTTGACCAGATTTAATTTTCAAATTTCTAACTGAAAGGTTGTGTACTCCGCAAGGAAATTGTGTATGGATGTGTATGACTTCTGGAACACACAGTATATGAAAGTCATCTGAACCTGCTAATTTCAGGCCGGTCTTCTAAAGTGCATATCAACTCCCTCCCAACATCAACCGTTACAGAAAATGAAGCGTTTCTCCGAAAAAATTATTGCAATTACACATCTTTTGTTATACACCTGTTTATTTTCTTTGTATGTATTGGACTAACACACACAAAAACACCAGAAAAAAAAAGGCTAATTGGACATAATTTCACACAAAAACCTCAAAAATGTCAGTGACAAAATTTGTTAGCACCTTTCCAAAATTGTGCAAAAACAACTTTTTTTCAGGCATGTGATGTTCGTTTAAACTAAACTGACCTGTGGCAAGTAGCAAGTGTGAGCAATGTGAAAATCACACCTGAAACCTGATAAAAAAAGGAAGAAGACTCAATCTTTGAATTGTGTCTGTGTGTGCCATATTAAACATGGAGAACAGAAATAGGAAAAGAGAACTGTCTGAGGACTTGAGAACCAAAATAGTTGAACAATAACAACAATCTCAAGGTTACAAGTCCATCTCCAGAGATCTTGATGTTCCTTTACCCATGGTGCAAAACATAAACAAGAGGTTAAGAACCCATGGCACTGTAGCTAATCTTCCTGGACATGGACAGCAGAGAAAAAAATTTATGAAGGTTGCAAAGCAGGATAGTCTGGATGGTGAATAAACAGCCCCAATCACGTTCCAAAGAAATCCAAGCTATCCTGCAGGCTCAGGGTGCATCAGTGTCAGCATGAACTATCCGTAGACAATTGAATGAAATGCTATGGCAGGAGACCCAGGAGGACCCCACTAATGATACGGAGACATAAGAAAGCTAGGACTGCAGTTTGCTAAAATGTACATGAGTAAGCCAAAATCCTCCTGGGAAAGCTTCATGTGTTCAGTTGAGAACAAGATAGAGCTTTTTGGTAAAGCACATCATTCTACTGCTTACCAATAACAGTAAAATATGCTGGAGGTACAAAGATGTTTTGGGATTGCTTTGCTGCCTCTGGCACTGGGTGCCTTAATTGTGTGCAAGGTATTCATGAAATCTGAAAAATACCAAAGAATTTTGGGTTGCAATGTAGTGCCCAGTGTCAGAAAGCTGGGTTTGCGTCCTACTTTATGAGTCTTTCAACATGACAATGACTCCAAACATACTTCAAGAAGCACCCAGGAATGGATGGAAACAAAGTGCTGGAGAGTTCTGAAGTGACAGCAATGAATCCAGATCTAAATCCCATTGAACACCTGTACAGAGATCTTAGAATTGCTGTTGGGAGAAGGCACCCTTGAAATATGAGAGACTTGGAGCAGTTGGCAAAAGAAGAATTGTCCAAAATTACAGTTGAGAGGTGTAAGAAGCTTGTTGATGGGTTGATAGTTATAGGAGTCGATTGATTGCAGTTATTTATTCCAAGGGGTGTGTAACCAAATATTAAGTTGAGGGCGCCAAAACAATTTTGTACGGCTCATTTTTGGGGTTGTGTGTGAAATTATGTCCAATTTGCCTTTTTTCTGTTTTTTGTGTTGTTCCAATACACACAAATATATATATATATATATATATATATATATATATATACATACACACACACATGCATACATTTTATTTTTTCTTTTAAAATGTATCACCTTATTTCTGTCAGCCCAGCAGCAGCATTATTTCTCTCTCATGGAGCCAGATTGAATCCTCACTTAAATATGCACTCTAGTTGCTCATTTTCCCTTTTGTAATCCTGCGGCATTTGTGACAAGATAATATTCAATCGATGGCTCTACATGTTGCAGTGTGTGCACACTTTACTCTTTTCCATGTTAATTATTCATTCAGTTGTCTCTCATTCCCCTATGGCTTAGTTGAGATATAAAGGATTGAGAATCTATCAGATCTTTAAATTAAAAGCTTTGATGATTTCAACATGAGGTTTTCTGCAGCTATCGACTTGACAGTTGGGGTTTTTTTTTATCTAAACCAGCTCCTTTAACCGAAATAAAAAAAAATCACCACAAATTAAATATGTGCCAGTATCACAAAATGTACGTTCACATTTAAATAAAACAGTATAAGTATTTCATACTTAACGAAGCATTCCCACCCAACTTTCTACTGCTTACACTTGTGTAAATGTACATGTAGTGCAGCATTAGCGTGTTAATATACTCACCGATTGCATCATGCCAACGTTCAGTGTGCCAAGTAGATCTGGCAGAGCTAGACTCGTCTATGGACAAATGGATTATTATCTTCTCGTCAAAGATATTAATTTTGTTTTACTCTTTTACAGGGGACATGAGCATCGGAGGGCTATCTTCATGTGAAGGACAGGTGAGGGACATGGTTATTTACTATTTTAATTTTTTTTTACAGGAGACATGGGCTTCAGTGGACTTGGTGTCAAGGTGAGTATAACTATGCTTTTTTATTTTTAAATGAAACAAATTTGTCAATGACTATTTCACATAAAGAACTTTATTTATTGTGTTTTTTATGGATGTGCCATTTCTGGGGCATCTGAGAGCTGATGTTTTTAGTCTGGGAGGGGGCCAATATCCATGGCACCATCCTAGCCTATTACTATCAGCCCACAGCTGTCTGTCTATCCTTTGCTGGTTATTACAGGGGGACCCTACATCATTTTTTTGAGGGGGGATCACCTATTTTAATAACCAGTAAAGGATAAGTATACAGATGAGAGATGATTTTAATAACCTGGGAAGCACCATGTGTATTACTCCCTTCCCAGGCTATAAACATCAGCTCCCAGCTGTCCGCTTTCCCTCTGCTGGTTAAAAAAATTTTGAATGATCCCACACCATATTTTTTCAGATACTTTTTTATTAAATACATGTACAGTAAACTACAGAAGCAATGTACTAATTATATGTCACTAACATCTTTATATCTATCAACTCTATGTACCTATATCTATTCTGTCAGGTCACGCTGTGATTTTTCTTTACACGGCTGATGAAATGTCGGTTTTTTAAAGAGATGGGTGCGTGAAAATTGGACTGTGCTCGCATGGTCCGAATGCTGTGCGATTTTTTAATTGCACTCATTGACCTGCATTGGTGAGCCTCATCTGACATATGAGAACAATCGCAGCATGTCATCATTTTTTTCTCAGTCCGATTTGAGCTGAGAAAAACGGACTCATAGAATAACATTAGTCAGAGTGCAATCAGATTTTTTATTGGATTGCACTCGTCGTTTTTTCTCACAAATAATTAAGTGCCCTTACAATGGAAGTCAATGGAGGGTCAGAGTGGGAACTCTGGGGGGGGGGGGGGAGTTAGTCTTTAATACTATTAGATAACATTTTATAAATTCTTATTAGTAATACAGTAGTAGATAAAAAGCTTTCACCTTTATATTATGAATTTGTCGTGAAAAGCAATTGAAACTTTACTGTTTAAATCAATTCAGCATATGTTAATATAAATCACACAAGGGGTCATCATATAGGGTATGCACCATCCTGTTAGCTGACTTTTAAGACAACGGTTTTAGCTTTTTCATTTTAGTTGCTTGACTTGTGTCTGCAGGGAAAACTGACAAAAATATTCAGACTAAAAGTCTGCATGATTTGGTGCGTCTCTCCCTTTAGATTTCAAAGCCTTAAGTGGTTAAAAAGTTACAAAAGTGGATATAAAAGTCTACACATCCCTGTTAAAATGGTCGGCTTTTGTCATGTTAAAAAAAAAAAACTCCGAAAAGAATAATTTTAGAACATTTTTCACCTTTGCCACCTACAATCTGTACAATACAATTGAAAAATAATCTGAAATCTTTTTGTGTGGAAAAGGAAAGATAAATAACTTAAATAAGATGGTTGTATAAATACGCACAGCTTTAGAATAATACCTTAGAATCATAGAATCATAGAATCGTAGAGTTGGAAGGGACCTCATGGGCCATCTGGTCCAACCCCCTGCTCAGAGCAGGATTCGCTAAATCATCCCAGTCAGATGTCTGTCCAGCCTCTGTTTGAAGACTTCCATTGAAGGAGAACTCACCACTTCTCGTGGCAGCCTGTTCCACTCATTGATCACTCTAACTGTCAAAAAGTTTTTTCTAATATCTAATCTGTGTCTCCTCCCATTCAGTTTCATCCCATTGCTTCTAGTCTTTCCTTGTGCAAATGAGAATAAAGTTGATCCTTCTACAATGTGACAGCCCTTTAGATATTTGTAGACAGCTATTAAGTCTCCTCTCAGTCTTCTCTTTTGCAAACTAAACATTCCCAATTCCTGCAACCTTTCCTCATAAGACAGGGTTTGCAGACCGGTCACCATTCTGGTCGCTCTTTTCTGAACTTGCTTTAGTTTGTTGATGTCTTTTTTAAAATGTGGTGCCCAAAACTGGACACAATATTCCAGATGAGGTCTGACCAAAGAGGAGTAGAGGGAAATAATGACTTCACGTGATCTAGACTGTATGCTTCTGTTAATACATCCTAGAATTGCATTTGCCTTTTTTGCTGCTGCATCACACTGTTGACTCATATTCAGTCTGTGATCTATTAGTATACCCAAGTCTTTTTCACATGTGCTGTCACTTAGCCCTATTCCTCCCATTCTATATATGCTTTTTTCATTTTTATTGCCCAGATGTAGTACTTTGCATTTCTCCCTGTTAAAAACCATTCTGTTAGTTGCTGCCCACTTCTCCAGTTTATTTAAATCTTTTTGAATCCTTTCTCTCTCTCTTCTCTAGTATTAGCTATCCCTCCTAGCTTTGTGTCATCAGCAAATTTAATCAGTTTACCCTTAATTCCTTCATCTAAATCGTTGATAAAGATGTTGAACAATACAGGGCCCAGGACAGAGCCCTGTGGTACCCCACTTGAGACATTCTTCCAACTGGATGTGCAGCCATTTACGACCACTCTTTGGGTCTGATCACTAAGCCAGTTATGAATCCACCTAACAGTTGCCTTGTCCATTCCATACTTAGTCATTTTTTCAATAAGGATTGTATGAGAGACTTTGTCAAATGCTTTGCTGAAGTCTAGATATACTATATCTACAGCATTTCCTTGATCCACCCAATCAGTGATACCGTCATAGAAGGAAATTAAGTTAGTCTGACATGACTTATTAGTTACAAACCCATGCTGACTCTGTTTAATCACTTCATTCTCATCCAGGTATTGACATACATGTTGTTTAATAATTTGTTCAAAGATCTTTCCTGGTATAGAAGTCAGACTCACCGGCCTATAGTTGCCTGGGTCCACCTTCTTCCCCTTTTTGAAGATAGGAACAACATTTGCTCTTCTCCAGTCTTCTGGCACTTCTCCTATTCTCCAAGAATTTTCAAAGATTATGGAGAGGGGTTCAAAAATTTATTCTGCTATCTCCTTCATCAAAGGATCCTTGTTAAAAAATCCTTTGAATTTATGACAGCAGTCTTTTTGGATAGGAGTCAATCAACATGGCACATCAAGAATTGGCAATCTTTATCCACTCCTTCTTGCAGTAGCACTCCAAATCTGTCAGATTATGAGGCTATCTCCTGTGTGCAGGTCCCTCTTCAGGCTGACCCTCAGATCTTCAATTGGATTCGGGTCTGAGCTCTGGCTGGGCGTTCCCAAAACATTCACCTTCTTCAGAAACCAAGAAACCATTCTTTTGTTTATTTGCTGGATTGCCGAAAAATTAAATTCTGCTTCATCGTCAGCTTTTTAGCAAAGACCTGAAGATTTTGATGTAAAATTGACGGATATCATGGCTAAAGACTCAGTTCCAGCTACTGAAAAGCAATGCAAAATGCAGCCTTCTCTATGCTTCATTGTGGGTATGGGGTTCTTTTGGTGATGTGCAGTGTTGTATTTGCCCCAAACATACCTTTTGGAATTATGGCCAAAATTCAGCCTATTAGATCATTTTTTTGCTTGTATTTGATCAATTTTTGAAGGACGTCCAGTTCTAGGTAATGTCTCTGTTGTATCAAATTTAAGCCTGTTCTTGATGAGTGTTCCATGATATATCTAATGCATTGGCAATGTTTTTGTACCCATTTCCTAACTGAGAACTTTCAACAATGAGATCGCTTTGCTGTGTTGTAAAATGTTTATGGACCATGGTTTTTACTGTAAAATGCAACTAAGAAAATGACAGGAAAATCCAACTTGAACAGGTAAACTTTATATGAGGTTAATCGTAATCACTTTAAATGATTGCAGCTTTGTAACGACTACTATTTAACATGAGTGTAAATGACTGGCCATGCCTGAAAACAGCTACATCTCCATTTATAAGAGGGTTTGATACTATCAACATCTCTCCCAGTTGATACAGCCAGGCTGCAGTTCTTGTGGGGTTAACGGACATAGCCCGACATACATCATTTCTAGGTGATTCCTGGTTAAGTGCAGCAGCTCAGTCCACGGCTCTCCTCACACAGCCTCCTGGCTTCTTCCTGCGCTCTCCCACCAATGGTGAGTCAACCCTTTTGTGGGGGAGGTCTGAATTCAATTGTCCAATTCAAACACAAATTTGATAAATCACCCAGCTCTAGTCTCTAATGAGGCATCCATTTTTAAGCCCCCTTTACATTTAGCGATGCACCAGCGATTCCGACCACGATATGACCGGGGCAGGATCGCTGGTGCATCGCTAAATGGTCGCTAGTGAGCTGCCAAACAGGCAGATCTCACAGCGATGCAGCGACGTAGCAGGGGTCATTACTTACCTTTCAGATGCGGCGATGATGACGTCCTCCCGCCCACGTCCACGCGTCACTCGTTGGCGCCAGCAGGAAGCCCAGCAGGAAGCAGCCGACAAGAAATGAACGTGGACGATCTCACGCGATCAGCGATAGCCAGCGGGGGAGCCGGTCGGAGGTAAAGGGGGTTTAACACATAGCGGTATCGCTAGCAATATTGCTAAAGCGCCACCAATTTTGTGACGCAGCAGCAATATTGCTAGCGATATCGCTACATGTGACACTTACCTCCGACCGGCTCCCCCGCTGGCTATCGCTGATCGCGCGAGATCGTCCACGTCCATATCTCGTCGGCTGCTTCCTGCTTTGCTTCCTGCTGGCGCCGACGAGCGACGCGTGGACGCGGGCAGGAGGACGTCATCATCGCCGCTTCTGAAAGGTAAGTAATAACCGCTGCTGCATCGCTGTGAGATCTGCCTGTTTGGCAGCTCACTAGTGATCATTTAGCGATGCACCAGCGATCCTGACCGGGTCATATCGTGGTCGGGATCGCTGGTGCATCGCTAAATGTAAAGGGGGCTTAAGTATCACATGTAGCGATATCGCCGCTGCGTCACAAAATCGGTGACGCTTTAGCGATATTGCTAGCGATATCGTTATGTGTAATACCCCCTTTAGGATGGAGACATTTGGCATCATTTATGCAATGAGCTTTTTCCGAAAATAATAATAATAAAACAAAAACTTACTAGAAACTTAACGATGTCATCTCCTGTATTTTTCTACAAGTTTTAAGATTTTTTTTCACAAAAGAATAGAATTTAGGCCAACCCTGTTCTTCCTAAGACCAGCTTTAGGCCCTGAGTGACTAGAGCCATGTCAGTAGGTGTAAGACTATTAGGGAACAGAGTGCGAGAAGAAAAAAGCCAACACCTGTAAACACGATCTGCTGCATCTTACACGCCCATCATCACCCTGCCAGAAAAGTGTTTGGCAGACTGCAAATTGCCTCGGAAAAAACTGCTCTTTTCCAGGTGACCGAAGTTCCAAAACTTCTTTGTTTTTTTCCACACTGCACCTTGTGTACAGGATGGAAAGCTCTTTATAGCTGAGTCAGCAGCGCTAACATGTCTAAGTACCTACATATCTACCAGATGATCACAATGCTTCTATTTCTTAACTGATGTCACATAAGAGGCTTATAAAAGTGTTCTGCTATAAAGATGATGGCGCACAGTATGTTTGCTGAGACGAATCACCAATCAAATATTATCATCATCCTAACAATGCAATGGAAGGGTTTTCTAGTTTCAACAAATAAATCCCATTTATTGCAAAATGAAAAGTTTTGTAACTTTTTAATATAATTATGGTGTTGATTTGATTCTATTTTATCTATTAAAGATTAAAATAGTGGAGCATGCAACCTTCCTGAAGAACCGCAGCTAGAAAACAGGGGACTATACCAACAAGACCCAATAAGTAGGCAAACTAGATAAAATAAATTGTTTTGCGCTGAGTTTCAGGTTTAAATATATGAATAATTTCCAGGTTCTATTTAAAAAATGAAGATTTATAGGAGGCCATAGTGTATTACTCTAGTCAATGAGGAAAAACCGTTACCTTAATGTAACGTTGCACAGTTTGCAAGATCTTCACTGTGCAACGTTACATTAAGGTAATGGTTTTTCCTCATTGACTACAGTAATACACTATGGCCTCCTATAAATCTTCATTTTTTAAATAGAACCTGGAAATTATTCATATATTTAAACCTGAAAATCAGTGCAAAACAATTTATTTTATCTACTTTATCCATTATATTCGATTCAGTTTTACTTGTGGAAACCAAAATACACCTTTAATGAAAAAAAATATATATACTGTATAACCCGTAGCAATGTACTTTTGTGTACTTCAACCTTTATTAAACATTATTCTCAATAACCTCATGCTAAACCACTTTCAATATACATCTGCTTTTCCTTTATTATTACCAAAAATCATCAACTATCCAGAAACAAAGAAAAAAAATGTTACTGCCTATGGTCAGGAAATAAACACGATTTTTCCTTTCAGACTGGCACCTTGATTTAAAAACAGGGCTGGATAGGGTGTCATTTTTAGTTATTTATTTTAAAGAGTCATCTTTGCCATGTGCCGACACCATAGTCAATAAATGGGCCTATGGAGGGTCCTAAGCCATGCAAGTACACCAGCTTTCCACAGTAATCTCTGCCCAACGTCTCTCTTGTGGCCGGATTGAGTGCTCTATCCTCCTGCTGTGTCTTGGAATTTCACATTGACACCACAAGGATGTGCCATGCGCTCCCAGTCCAGAGTGCCATCATGGCTGAGGGTAAAGGTTGTACTAATGCACCGCATACATCAGGCAGTTGATAAAGCAGGGAGTTTACCATGTTTGTGCCCAGTAAGGGATTTTAATGATGAAATCAGTGACATACCAGGAGAGTGGAGAAGTTAATCAAGGCCAAGAAGTAGGCATTGGGAAAAGTACACTGCAGAGAGCTAGAGCACTTGTCAGCTCATATGCATAATGGTTTAAAGTTCATTTTCAAAGTAAGGGCCCATTCAGACGCCTATTAAAATAGTTTCAAGACTGGACCGCAATGCATGGACTGGCTGCCGGTCTCCTGACCCGTGCGTGACAGCTTTATATATTTTTATGAAGCAATCACGCTTGAATTAGGAGACCTGTGACCAGTCCGTGCATTGCAGTCGGATCTCAGATCGATTTGCTCGGACGTCTGAATGCACCATAATTCTTAGATTTGTTAATGCTATAGTAGCCAGGAAGATCCAGGCAAACTCCCTTTAACATGTTCTTTAGCTTGACCCCCTCTTAACAAACATTTTGGAAATTCGTAGCCATGACATTATTACTATTGTGTATAATGGCATCTTGAAAACTTACCACATAGAGAAGGTTAAGGTTATCAACTTTCCCGTAACAAAGATCCAACAGGGTCACTGGATTTTTAGTCGCTTGTCTTACGGACATTATCCATGGTAGAGCCAGATTTTCTACACTTGTTGTCTATAAGGAAATAGCAGGAAATAGATGATAATGGGTTTGGAAGGAATATAATAAAACAAAACAAGGGGGGTTAAATGCAGTGATGTAATTTCAGTCCATAGTAAGATCAAATGGTGCCATCACAACCAGTGTGTGCACAGTGCTACCTTCTGCAGGGACAGAGCATTATGCACAATCTACAGAAAGCTTCCATGACTAACTATGGAGCTACATTGCTCTGCATTTGAGCTTAGCTGCAGACACAGAACAATATGACATTTATCAAAACTATAGAATTTGATAACAATGCAGCAGCGCTAGCATATATATATGTTGAATCAGCTGCAAGTATAGAAAATCCCCACCACAAAGGGGAAAAGAGAGGAATTACAAGAAAGGTAATGGAGAATACTCGCGCAGTCACGTGGTGCCCAGATCAGCTACGGTGTGCAAAAGGAGCCAAAATCTAGTACCGACTTTTTCCTCTGATCCACCAACTGGCACTTTATATGTGAACATCCACTGTATCATCACAACTCACCATACAAACCCTACGTATGACTCATCGATCTACATGTGAATATCCACTACACTACTACAGGTATTTGTTGTTCTAAATCAGTGTTTGCATTTATATGTTTGAGTCACAGCGCGAGTATTCTCCATTACCTTTCTTGTAATTTATCAAAACTAGAAGCAAAGTTGCATAAATTTTATACTGGAACGTATCGCCCAGATAAAACTACCCTTTAATGTCACAAGATGTACATACACATTGGGGCATATTTATCCACCTGCTAATTGTTAGTGCCAACATACCTTCAAAGTAAAGAGTCTTAAAATGCACTAGCTTTATCAAAGTCATTTATACTGGTTAATAAATTTATGTATCTTTGTACTGTATAGACCAACTTTAAACCACCTATTAGTTGGGCACATCTTTTGTTGCATGATTTTGCATTTAAGCCATGGCCATTTCCAGTGAAGGCACCATCCGTGTCAGCCAAGGCATAAAACCTGTCTAAAATATGACACAAGTCATGACAGGCTGTGGGTTTTTTCCAGAGTTTTAGTGCATTCTGTTAGAAAGTTATTTTGAAATACATTTTTCTTCTTTTTAAAGATGTTCTCTAGTCTTATGATTTAGATGTCCCACCCTTAGGATAAATCATGAATCAGGTGTTTGCAGCATAGTTCATAAAAGCTCAGCGCCAGACTCTGTGTAGTGGCCGGTCTCAGATGCTGTAGTTCAGCTCCATGGAAAAACCCCTTTGGCCATTTTTGCTATTAGAGGAAATAGTGAGATAATTTCAAGTGAAAATACAACATATGTTGGAAACCTGGTACACACGTCACAAAACAGTGGACAGTAAAGGCCTCTATGCAGATTAGAAGACTGTCTAATGCAGGGATTCCCAACCTGTAGCTCGGGAGCCACATGCGGCTCGCGGTACCATGAATTGTGGCTCGCGACTGTCTGCCAGCTTGGTGCATTAGCTCCAGGTCTAGCAAACAGGCATGAAGAGCACATCTCAAAATGGTGAATTTTGTGAGTAGCCCTGCACAGAAGTGCAGATGAGGATGCACATATACTGGTCTTAGGGGTTTAGAGATGTTTTAGGTATGGTACGCTGGAGGATGGCACTACCTGTTAGAGGAGGTGCTAAAAGCTGGATATGACAGTGTGTTTGGAGTCCTTGATGGGAGAATACTGAATGGGGGTATTGTGGGAACCCCTGGATCTCAGTATACTGCTTTGGAGTGATTTCTGTGGAAAAGCTTTGGTTATAATTATACCGTACCTCTAATGGGAGCTTTGGTTGACACTACTGTGAAGGGGGTGGGAGCTGGATGTGGCTCACGACCATCTCTCAGTGCTGAATGTAGCTCGCGACCCTCTCTCTAAGCTGAATGTGGCTCTCAAGGTCTGAAAGGCTGAAGACCACTGGTCTAATGTATAAGGGCCTCCTTACTCTTTGCTGACAAATGCTGTCAAGTGAAAGAAAGAATCCTGAAAAATACGGAAAAAATTCAATGACCAATACTTTTTTCTCCTTGGAGTCTATCAGCGGTTCTCTCAGAGAACACAGAAGAAAGTGGGCCTTCAAAATGAGATTCGGCTTAGAGATCTTAAACGAAAACTATAGAAAATTTTGCAGTAGTCAAACATAGACATGAAAGGGGAAAGAATCCGTTTGGCATCAAAACTATGGGTGTCCCTTTGGTAGGACAGAGATGAGCAAATCGGTTCACACGACCAATCAATGTTCTGTGGTTGTTGGACAGAAGCTTGTTTTTATTATGTACACCCCTCCTTACATGTAAAGCGCCATGGAATAAATGGCGCTATAACAATAAATAATAATAATAATAACCAACTCCTACATGCCAGAATCATAGATTCCTCTTTTGATTAGCCATCCTGGCACAATATCATCAATGAGGCATAACATGACACACAAAAAATGTTGCAACAGGTTGGCTAATCAGAAGAGGAGCTGGGGATGCCAGTTGGTAGGAGCAGGTTTGCAAGGCTTCTAATCTGGCACCACAGAATATTGACTTGACCCCTGCAATAAAAGTCCTGCAAATCATTTCATTCAACTCTACTAGGAAACAATTAGACTGTTTATTACACAAATATTATGAACTTAAAAATAACCTGTCAAGACAATTTTGTAAGTATAGTAAAGACATGGATGTAATGGTGCTGTAATACTGAACAAATTGATACCTTTGGAGAAGATATCTGCTTTATTGTTCTTCTGTAATCAGCACTTGAAGTTTTATACTAATTAGATCTTCTTCCGGTCTGTGATTACCCTGCTCTTCCGTTTGCCTCCCGTCTGTGATTCCCCACCTCTTCTCTCTGCCTCATGTGAGTTCCCAGCTCTTCCGCCTGCCTCCTGTCAGTGATTCCCCAGCTCTTCTGCTGCCTCTGGTCTTTGTATGACAAGACACTAGAGATGGGCGATCCTTTGGATGTTCTCGTCTGGCGGGTTCAGTCGAACAGTTAAAAAAAAAATTTGGTTCCGGTATCGCAACAGTACCCGAACCCATACCTCATTCACTTGAATGGGCGGTTCGAACATCCAGTGTTTGCCACGCTGTCATGGCAGCACAGTAAACACTGCCTCTGATCGGCAATAAAATCATGACTGCCGTTCAGAGAGCTACAATTACCACGCTTTCAAATGACAGCGTGAGCCCGCAACTGTGATCGAAGGTAAAAAGTTTACCTCCGGTCACTGGAGTTGACTGATGGGACTACTACTCCCATCAGCCTACACCTGCTGCCACTATTAACAGTGAGAGCAGACGCGGCTGAAGGGAGTATTCATCAGCCGACACCTGCACTCTAAATAATTTTTTAAAGAAAACAACGTTAGTTACCTTGTATTTTTGATAGCCAGGCAAAACTTATAGCTGCAGTAACCCTCAGCTGTCAGCGTTAGCAAGGCTAGTTATCAAGAACAATGGGGTCTCACGCCGTTTATTAAATCTCCCCATTTCTGACAACCAGCCAACCTAAAGCAGACAGCTGGGGGCTGGTGTTCTCAGGCTGGTAAGGATCCATGGATATCCTAAAAATAGCAGCCCACAGCTGCCAAGAAAAGGCGCATCTATTAGATGTGTCAATTCTGGCACTTTGCCCTGCTCTTTCCATTTGCCTTGCAAGTGGGGTTCATACTTGTGGGGTTGATGTCACCTGTCACGGAGTTACCACGACAGAGAGGAGCCAGAAGAACGCAGCGTTTGATTGCTCCTACTCCTGTGCTGATAAGAAGCACTTCACCTTTCTAAACGGAGTAAATCTGTTTTAGAAGTAGAGGGATTATTCGGCCATGTTGAGAGCTCTGGGAGCTAGGGCTCTCAGCTGCGAATGGTTAGCCACTCCTATTCCCTACATAATCTGGGTCTTGACTGACGCACATCGCCAGAGTTAGCTTTTGCTGCATGGCTGGGAGGATAGTAGTTGCTGGTTATATGAGAAGGCATTTGGTGGGTTTATCGGTGACTGTTGCTTGATTTAGTAAGTGTGATAATTCTCTTTCCTTCTCCTACTTTGGTTTTATCCCCATCCTCCACTCCACGATGCATTCCTCTGTTATATGTGAGTGAAAATTTGTATGCCTGGTATTTTTTGTCTCCCCTGTTCGCGTTAGCTTGTTCGTCAGGTTGGTGTACTACGGTGCACACCTTCTCCCCTCTTACCTGGGTGAGGGAAGGGTACAGACAGAGGGCAGATTCGGAGATAATGCAAAGTACATATCCTCGGCATCTTCACCTTCAGAAGTAACCCGGGGAACAGGGCGAGCTAGGGTGCCCCTCTAGCGTTAGGGACATCACCTTTGTATTGTCCGGTGACATCAAGCCCACAGTTTAGTAATGGAGAGGTGTTTATAAGACGCCACTCCATTACTAATCGTATAATTACACTGTAAATCACAAAGCAAGTATAAAGTCCTATTATTTGAAATAAAAAAAAAATCACACTTTTACTTTTTTATTTAAAAATAAGGAACAGTTATACTCACCTAACACCCAATTCCACTGAAGCCAACGTCTCCTGTACAAAAACAAAAAACAACCATATCCCTTACCTGTCTGTCAATCTGTCCCATGCCGTAAACCATGTCTGGGGATAAACAGTTTTCAACCTGGACGGTGCCAAGATGCGATTGTCCAGGCTGAAAACCACTGGGGAAGGAGGTGCAAAGCTACAAAGGTAACATCAAACCCACAAATATGAACCCCACTTGCCACCACAGGGCAGATGGGAAGTGCTGGGCAAAGCGCCAGAATTGGATGTGCCTTTTCTGGGCGGCTGCTGGATGCTATTTATAGGCTGGGGGTGACCAATATCCATTCTTACTATTCTTGATAGCCAGCCTTGCTAATGTGGACAGCTGAAGGGATGCAGCCTGCAACTGTCATTTTTGCGTGGCTAATTATCAAAAATACAGGGGAACCCATGCCATTTTTTTATTATTATTTACTTAGAGCACAGGTGCTGGCTGATAAATACTCCCATCATCAGCTCCTGCTCTCGCTGTTATCAGCGGCGGCAGGCATAGGCTGATGGGAAAAAAAAAAAATAAAAAAAAAAAAAAAAAAAAAAATCTGAACTGAGAAAAGTAAGTTAATGTGTATGCACAATGTAAGTGCATATTAACACATGACCATTAACCAGAGAAAACAAAAAGCAAAAAACACAAATATCCTGAACTAAAAGTAAAAAATATACTGCAAATAATGCATAAAGGTAATAATAATAATAAGGGTATTTAGTAAACATAATTTTGATCAAAATAATGTACAAGCCATCCCGCCACGTCACGGCAACCCTTGTGGGACAGTCCCTACTCTAGTATTTAAAACCTTATCACTTGCCAAGTGGCGTGAATGTGAATAATGGTCGAGCGGCTGAACCACTTGTAACAGCTTAGGCCAGACTGGATGGCTTTCCCAGCTCAGAAAGAGGGCGGTCACACCCATATATGCACTGAATGCACAATGAAATGAATAAAAAACAAATCTGAACTGAGAAAAGTAAGTTAATGTGTATGCACAATGTAAGTGCATATTAACACATGACCATTAACCAGAGAAAACAAAAAGCAAAAAACACAAATATCCTGAACTAAAAGTAAAAAATATACTGCAAATAATGCATAAAGGTAATAATAATAATAATAAGGGTATTTAGTAAACATAATTTTGATCAAAATAATGTACAAGCCATCCCGCCACGTCACGGCAACCCTTGTGGGACAGTCCCTACTCTAGTATTTAAAACCTTATCACTTGCCAAGTGGCGTGAATGTGAATAATGGTCGAGCGGCTGAACCACTTGTAACAGCTTAGGCCAGACTGGATGGCTTTCCCAGCTCAGAAAGAGGGCGGTCACACCCATATATGCACTGAATGCACAATGAAATGAATAAAAAACAAATCTGAACTGAGAAAAGTAAGTTAATGTGTATGCACAATGTAAGTGCATATTAACACATGACCATTAACCAGAGAAAACAAAAAGCAAAAAACACAAATATCCTGAACTAAGAGTAAAAAATATACTGCAAATAATGCATAAAGGTAATAATAATAATAATAATAATAATAAGGGTATTTAGTAAACATAATTTTGATCAAAATAATGTACAAGCCATCCCGCCACGTCACGGCAACCCTTGTGGGACAGTCCCTACTCTAGTATTTAAAACCTTATCACTTGCCAAGTGGCGTGAATGTGAATAATGGTCGAGCGGCTGAACCACTTGTAACAGCTTAGGCCAGACTGGATGGCTTTCCCAGCTCAGAAAGAGGGCGGTCACACCCATATATGCACTGAATGCACAATGAAATGAATAAAAAACAAATCTGAACTGAGAAAAGTAAGTTTTTATTCATTTCATTGTGCATTCAGTGCATATATGGGTGTGACCGCCCTCTTTCTGAGCTGGGAAAGCCATCCAGTCTGGCCTAAGCTGTTACAAGTGGTTCAGCCGCTCGACCATTATTCACATTCACGCCACTTGGCAAGTGATAAGGTTTTAAATACTAGAGTAGGGACTGTCCCACAAGGGTTGCCGTGACGTGGCGGGATGGCTTGTACATTATTTTGATCAAAATTATGTTTACTAAATACCCTTATTATTATTATTACCTTTATGCATTATTTGCAGTATATTTTTTTACTTTTAGTTCAGGATATTTGTGTTTTTTGCTTTTTGTTTTCTCTGGTTAATGGTCATGTGTTAATATGCACTTACATTGTGCATACACATTAACTTACTTTTCTCAGTTCAGATTTGTTTTTTATTCATTTCATTGTGCATTCAGTGCATATATGGGTGTGACCGCCCTCTTTCTGAGCTGGGAAAGCCATCCAGTCTGGCCTAAGCTGTTACAAGTGGTTCAGCCGCTCGACCATTATTCACATTCACGCCACTTGGCAAGTGATAAGGTTTTAAATACTAGAGTAGGGACTGTCCCACAAGGGTTGCCGTGACGTGGCGGGATGGCTTGTACATTATTTTGATCAAAATTATGTTTACTAAATACCCTTATTATTATTATTACCTTTATGCATTATTTGCAGTATATTTTTTACTTTTAGTTCAGGATATTTGTGTTTTTTGCTTTTTGTTTTCTCTGGTTAATGGTCATGTGTTAATATGCACTTACATTGTGCATACACATTAACTTACTTTTCTCAGTTCAGATTTGTTTTTTATTCATTTCATTGTGCATTCAGTGCATATATGGGTGTGACCGCCCTCTTTCTGAGCTGGGAAAGCCATCCAGTCTGGCCTAAGCTGTTACAAGTGGTTCAGCCGCTCGACCATTATTCACATTCACGCCACTTGGCAAGTGATAAGGTTTTAAATACTAGAGTAGGGACTGTCCCACAAGGGTTGCCGTGACGTGGCGGGATGGCTTGTACATTATTTTGATCAAAATTATGTTTACTAAATACCCTTATTATTATTATTATTATTACCTTTATGCATTATTTGCAGTATATTTTTTACTTTTAGTTCAGGATATTTGTGTTTTTTGCTTTTTGTTTTCTCTGGTTAATGGTCATGTGTTAATATGCACTTACATTGTGCATACACATTAACTTACTTTTCTCAGTTCAGATTTGTTTTTTATTCATTTCATTGTGCATTCAGTGCATATATGGGTGTGACCGCCCTCTTTCTGAGCTGGGAAAGCCATCCAGTCTGGCCTAAGCTGTTACAAGTGGTTCAGCCGCTCGACCATTATTCACATTCACGCCACTTGGCAAGTGATAAGGTTTTAAATACTAGAGTAGGGACTGTCCCACAAGGGTTGCCGTGACGTGGCGGGATGGCTTGTACATTATTTTGATCAAAATTATGTTTACTAAATACCCTTATTATTATTATTACCTTTATGCATTATTTGCAGTATATTTTTTACTTTTAGTTCAGGATATTTGTGTTTTTTGCTTTTTGTTTTCTCTGGTTAATGGTCATGTGTTAATATGCACTTACATTGTGCATACACATTAACTTACTTTTCTCAGTTCAGATTTGTTTTTTATTCATTTCATTGTGCATTCAGTGCATATACGGGTGTGACCGCCCTCTTTCTGAGCTGGGAAAGCCATCCAGTCTGGCCTAAGCTGTTACAAGTGGTTCAGCCGCTCGACCATTATTCACATTCACGCCACTTGGCAAGTGATAAGGTTTTAAATACTATAGTAGGGACTGTCCCACAAGGGTTGCCGTGACGTGGCGGGATGGCTTGTACATTATTTTGATCAAAATTATGTTTACTAAATACCCTTATTATTATTATTATTATTATTATTACCTTTATGCATTATTTGCAGTATATTTTTTACTTTTAGTTCAGGATATTTGTGTTTTTTGCTTTTTGTTTTCTCTGGTTAATGGTCATGTGTTAATATGCACTTACATTGTGCATACACATTAACTTACTTTTCTCAGTTCAGATTTGTTTTTTATTCATTTCATTGTGCATTCAGTGCATATATGGGTGTGACCGCCCTCTTTCTGAGCTGGGAAAGCCATCCAGTCTGGCCTAAGCTGTTACAAGTGGTTCAGCCGCTCGACCATTATTCACATTCACGCCACTTGGCAAGTGATAAGGTTTTAAATACTAGAGTAGGGACTGTCCCACAAGGGTTGCCGTGACGTGGCGGGATGGCTTGTACATTATTTTGATCAAAATTATGTTTACTAAATACCCTTATTATTATTATTATTACCTTTATGCATTATTTGCAGTATATTTTTTACTTTTAGTTCAGGATATTTGTGTTTTTTGCTTTTTGTTTTCTCATAGGCTGATGGGAGTAGTAGTCCCATCAGCCAACACCAGTGACCGGAGGTAAACTTTTTACCCCGGATCACAGCTGTGGGCTCATTTGACAGCTTGGGAACCGTGGCTCTCTGACCTGCGGTAATGATTTTACCACAAATCAGAGGCAGTATTTGCCGTGTTGTCATGCACATGACAGCGTGAGAAACACCAGGTGTTCAGGGTGCCTAACCCAAACAGCAACAGACTTTGCCGTGATTTCCATGTTCGGGGTCCGTGCCCAAAAGTGCATTCGGTACAGAACCCAAACTTTACTGTTTGGGTTTGCCCATCTCTACAAGTCACTGCTGAGTTTTCAGAAAAGAAGAGGCCAGTTATTCCCAGAAGGTAGGCAGGCGAAGGGGTAGGCGAATCACAGTCCGGAGGCAGGCGAGGGGCCAGGCAATCACAGACTAGAGGCAGGCAGAAGGGCAGAGAATCACAGGCAGGGAGGAGAATACGCAGTGCACAGTTCAGCCCCTGTGCACCGAAATCTAATTAGCAGACACCTTCAAATGGAGATTAAAGTAGAATCACAAAATAGATTTCTACACCAAAGGTTTCAATTTACATCAGGATTACAGCGACAATACAGCCATGTCTTTTTCTTTACATTGATTTCTTAAGAGAACCTGTCAGTACAATTTAATAATCTTTTAGAGTAGCAGTCCTCTAGTATTTGGCAAGAAGGGACAAACATGTAGGTACTGAATGGAATAAAAATACATAAAATAATCTATAGGATGAATAAGATGGCAAGTACGAATCCACATATAGATTTACAAATAAAGCCACATTAAATAAACATTTTCAAGAATCATAGAATCATAGAATCGTAGAGTTGGAAGGGACCTCCTGGGCCATCTGGTCCAACCCCCTGCTCAAAGCAGGATTCGCTAAATCATCCCAGTCAGATGTCTGTCCAGCCTCTGTTTGAAGACTTCCATTGAAGGAGAACTCGCCACTTCTCGTGGCAGCCTGTTCCACTCATTGATCACTCTAACTGTCAAAAAGTTTTTTCTAATATCTAATCTGTGTCTCCTCCCATTCAGTTTCATCCCATTGCTTCTAGTCTTTCCTTGTGCAAATGAGAATAAAGTTGATCCTTCTACAATGTGACAGCCCTTTAGATATTTGTAGACAGCTATTAAGTCTCCTCTCAGTCTTCTCTTTTGCAAACTAAACATTCCCAAATCCTGCAACCTTTCCTCATAAGACAGGGTTTGCAGACCGGTCACCATTCTGGTCGCTCTTTTCTGAACTTGCTCCAGTTTGTTGATGTCTTTTTTAAAATGTGGTGCCCAAAACTGGACACAATATTCCAGATGAGGTCTGACCAAAGAGGAGTAGAGGGAAATAATGACTTCACGTGATCTAGACTGTATGCTTCTGTTAATACATCCTAGAATTACATTTGCCTTTTTTGCTGCTGCATCACACTGTTGACTCATATTCAGTCTGTGATCTATTAGTATACCCAAGTCTTTTTCACATGTGCTGTCACTTAGCCCTATTCCTCCCATTCTATATATGCTTTTTCCATTTTTATTGCCCAGATGTAGTACTTTGCATTTCTCCCTGTTAAAAACCATTCTGTTAGTTGCTGCCCACTTCTCCAGTTTATTTAAATCTTTTTGAATCCTCTCTCTCTCTTCTCTAGTATTAGCTATCCCTCCTAGCTTTGTGTCATCAGCAAATTTAATCAGTTTACCCTCAATTCCTTCAACTAAATCGTTGATAAAGATGTTGAACAATACAGGGCCCAGGACAGAGCCCTGTGGTACCCCACTTGAGACATTCTTCCAACTGGATGTGCAGCCATTTACGACCACTCTTTGGGTCCGATCACTAAGCCAGTTATGAATCCACCTAACAGTTGCCTTGTCCATTCCATACTTAATCATTTTTTCAATAAGGATTGTATGAGAGACTTTGTCAAATGCTTTGCTGAAGTCAAGATATACTATATCTACAGCATTTCCTTGATCCACCCAATCAGTGATACCGTCATAGAAGGAAATTAAGTTAGTCTGACATGACTTATTAGTTACAAACCCATGCTGACTCTGTTTAATCACTTCATTCTTATCCAGGTATTGACATACATGTTGTTTAATAATTTGTTCAAAGATCTTTCCTGGTATAGAAGTCAGACTCACCGGCCTATAGTTACCTGGGTCCACCTTCTTCCCCTTTTTGAAGATAGGAACAACATTTGCTCTTCTCCAGTCTTCTGGCACTTCTCCTGTTCTCCAAGAATTTTCAAAGATTATAGAGAGGGGTTCAAAAATTTCTTCTGCTATCTCCTTCAGTACTCTGGGGTGTAATTCATCTGGACCTGGAGACTTGAATTCATTTAGGCTAGCTAAGTGTTTCCTCACTATCTTTCTGTTTATAGATATCCTGGATTCTTCTATTCCCTTAATAGGACAGTGAATAACAGTTGATGTTACATTTCCTTTCTGAGAGAAAACAGATGCAAAATAGGAATTTAAAAGTTCAGCCTTCTCAACATCCTGTCTTACCATTTCATCATTTTCATCCTGTAAAAATCCTATGGCATCTTTGACTTTTCTTTTACTTTTGACATATCCCCCAAATCCTTTATTATTGCTTTTGACATCTCTTGCAAGCCTCAATTCATTTTCAGCTTTAGCTAATCTGATTTGTGCCCTGCAGGTTCTGCAGACAGCATTATATTCTTCTTTAGATATGCCTCCCTCTTTCCATTTTATAAACATTTTTTTCTTCCTTTTTAGCATGTGCTTAAGTTCTGTGTTCATCCATCCTGGTTTCCTTAACTGCTTCCTATTCTTCCCTCTTTTCGGAATTGTTAACAACTGTGCTTTGAGAATTTCATTTTTCAAGATTTCCCATCCTTCCTGGACATTTTTGTCTTTAAGGATATCCAGCCATTGGATCCCTCCAATTCTCTTTCTGAATCCCTTAAAATCTGCCTTTCTGAAATCTACATTTACATTAGTTCTATATATTGTTATACAATGGAAAAAAAATCAAACCCCCATTATATTTCAGAATTTTATTCATAGCCTAAACTACATTTGTCATAACTTATAGATTAAAAGAGTCCAAATATAATGACATAACAGAGCAGAATTATTTGTATCAGTTTCTCTAGCAGTCAGAAGTCAAACGTCCACATTAATATTTCACTGACAGGTCCTATGACCTGGCCTTTATATACCGGCACTTATTTTAATTGTCTTGACTTTCGGCCTGCCCATACCATCTGTACACTGTTTGAGGTCTTTATGTCTTTTTTTGTCTCGGTTTAGCGTTTCAAAAGAATTTAAAAGGTTACCATAATTACTAATACTTAAGCAGGAATTACATAAAAACTTATCGCAGGAAGGAAATATTCCTCCCAATGAGGTCTATACTATGTAACACCAGATTACTAATAGACTTCTATTACCAGAATGATTTTATGATCAGCTAATTTCCACCACTGTCCTTGTGACCCAACAGAATTCAGAATTCATGGCAACCTGTATTCTGACTATGGACTGTAGGGAATGGTCAGTGTTCTGCCCATTCTGTGCAGCAAGATATTTTTAAATGCTGGTCCAGCGATCGCCAGTAGGTGTCATAATTTGCCCTTCTCTTTTTATTCATGCGTTTGGAATCTTCTGTTCTCCCAAATGGTTAACTGTTCAGAACCGCCCCTTCTTCCTGCCCTGGTCAACAACATGTAACCATTTTTCAGCTGTCTTCTGAGTAGCTCACATGTGCTCAGCTCTCTGCAAAACCATTGATATAACAAGCGGATTCCAGTAAGGTTTAATGCATTTATGAATATATGTTATGCATCTCTGTTAGCTGGCCATAATGCAGCCTCTCATGAGGTTTGCAATGCATGTTCAGCTCCTGTAATGCTAGTACACTGCATGATAGTTATGCATCATCCGTTCAGTGAGTGCAAAGCTGACAACCATTAGTTGTTAGAGACATCTTTCTCTTTTACTGCTGTGTATGTTATATTGCTCAGCTTCTATATAAAGCATGCTACTGATATAACAGCATCCTGTATCATTGCTACTGTTGTGTGATTACCTGCCAGTACTGATGTATTGTATATTGTCTACCAGTACTGTCATGCTGCTTTACCTGTTTCTTAAAGTTTTTACCTGAATCATCCACATTTTGTACAATATCTGAATCATCCATAACTGTGTTCAACAACCTCTGATATCATCTACTACTGTTCTACTATACCATACCTATACCATCTGTTATCATCTCCCATTGTCGTCCATAACATCCCAAAAAATAATAGACTTAAGCACTCATACAGTCTTGTTTCTGGGAGTGGATGAAAGGTTAAGCCGTATGCTGGAATCCACAGAGCGTCATACGTGGAAGAAGGCAGAACAGTCGGCAAGCTTCAGAAAATGTTAACCCCCTCCATAGCTTGTTAGATAAGATCATTCTCACAAGGAGCTGACATATTGGATTAAAGGAATCTAAGACTGCTAATTTCAGCAGCTAGACAGCCACACCATTTACAATTTACTGTGGTCTTCTGTGAGATGTCTTGCAGCAGCTTACTTCCCTTTCAACACTGAAAATTTATGGATGCTCAGAGCCATATGTTCATGTGTATGGTGGATTGGGAAAGATAGTGGTCAGGCGCTTTAATAGATCTAGGATCCATAAACAAATTGTTCTCATAGTAAAAAAACATGGGTTCATACCTCTTTCACATGAAGCTATTCAGGATAGTAATTGCCCTGTGCGGGTTCATGCTATAGGACTTGCATTACTAGAGCCAACTACTCATGGGGCATCTTGTAGTATTCATGCAACAGAATAGATAGTAACTGAGAAAGCAATGGCCTAATGCACAAAGGCAGGTTGACCAGAGGTAAAACCAAGCTTTATATTCTCTACGTAAAACAAAGCAATGTCCAAATGAGTTAAACTGACATACCACCTGGATACCCATAAATACGTTATATTTGCAGATGAAATCATGGTTCAATAATTACTTCAATAACTGCTAGTCCAGTTTGGGAATGGCAGATTTAGGAAAAGAAGGGCAACCAGTGTTAGTGCTTTCAAGATGTTCTGCCAGCCATAGAAGCAGCGTAAATATTTTGAGATGCCAACTTCACATTAAAGAAATATATGAAAATACTTCTTTACTGTGAAGTAAAACATATTTGCTGCTTATTTCAGTGTGTAAGTCCTTTATATTACAGTTCAGGACACATAGATGTGAGCGCTTGTAGCTCTGGCTCCCGGCCAGTGTTGCCTTGTAACCGTAAAGTCCCCCCCCCCCAATTTTCCAATGGGCCCACACGAGTCTGTCCAGGAAAATTAGCTCTCCGTCCAAAATTTCACCTATCCAGTTATGTTTGTTCGCGAGGTTAAAGCCTTTTCCAACATCCATTTCTTACTCTGAGAACCTGGCACATGGTATATTACTCTGCCTCATAAAAGTGTCCAGAAATAAAAGTTAACAAAACACAAAACCTGAAAACAATAAAAATATGTAGGATGGGTTAGGATTTATCCCATAGACTCACCTTTAGTAAACCTAGGCTTGTAGAGTGGCTTGCAAAAGAATTCACATCACTCTGCATTTTTGTGTTTTGCTACCTCACAACTTGGAATTTCACTGTTTTTGTAGGGTTTGAATCAGTTCATGTAAAGAACATGCCTATAACTCTGAATATATGATTTTCTTTTTATTATGAAGCAACAAGTAGGTCAAAATAGCTGAAAACATCAGTGTGCATAACTATTCCTCCCCCTAAAGTCAGTACTTTGTAGAGCCTCCTTTTGCGGCAATTATAGCTGCAAATCACTTTGGATAAATGTCTATGAGCTTTCCACATCTTCCCACTGGGATTTTTACTCATTCCTTAAGGCAAAACTGCTACAGCTCTTTCAAGTTCGATGGTTTCATCTGGTCAACAACAATTTTCCAGTCTGACCACAGTTTCTCAATTGGATTAAGGTCTGGGGATTGACTAGGCCACTCCAAAACATTTATAGGTTTCCACTCCACTCGAATGTTGCTTTAGCAGTATGCTTTGTGTCATTGTTTTGATGGAAACTGAATCTCTCTTCCAGTCTCAAATCAATGACAGACTGAAACAAGTTTTTGCTCAAGAATATCCCTGTACTTTGCACTATCCATCCTCCCCTCAAATCTGACCATTTTCCCTATCCCTACTGCCGAAAAACATCCTATAGACATAATGCTGCCACCACCATGTTTCACTGTGGGAATGGTGTTCTTTGGGTGATGAGCTATGTTGGTTCAGCGCCTGACATAGCGTTTAACTCGGTGGCCAAAAAGTTCAATTTTGGTCTCCTCTAACTATAGCACCATCCTCCACATTTTTGGGTGATGTCCCACATGTCTTTTGGCAAACTCAAAACAAGTCTTGCAATTTTTGTGTAAGTAAAAGCTTTGTTTGCCCACTCTTCCATAAAGGCCATCTCTATGGAGTGTACGGCTTACTGTGGTTGTATGGAGAGATACTCCAGTCTCTGCTTGAGAACTCTGCAGTTTCTTCAGGGTTGCCTTTGGCTTCTGTGCGGTGTCTCTGATAAATGCCCGCCTTGCCCAGGCTGAGAGTTTTGATGGGCAGCCACCTCTTCACAGGTTTGTTGTGGTACCATGCTCTTTCCATTTAATGATAACAGATTTGGGGTGGGTCAAAGATTGGGATATTTTATTTAATTTTTATTTTTTTGCTTGTTTTAAGATCATAGAATCGTAGAGTTGGAAGGGACCTCCTGGGCCATCTGGTCCAACCCCCTGCTCAAAGCAGGATTCGCTAAATCATCCCAGTCAGATGTCTGTCCAGCCTCTGTTTGAAGACTTCCATTGAAGGAGAACTCACCACTTCTCGTGGCAGCCTGTTCCACTCATTGATCACTCTGTCAAAAAGTTTTTTCTAATATCTAATCTGTGTCTCCTCCCATTCAGTTTCATCCCATTGCTTCTAGTCTTTCCTTGTGCAAATGAGAATAAAGTTGATCCTTCTACAATGTGACAGCCCTTTAGATATTTGTAGAAGCTCTCCTTCGTCTTCATGGTGTTTGCTAAGGCCTGTTTCACACTTCCGTTTTTGTGTCCGCCAAACGGATCCGTTTCCGTTTTTTTGACGGAAACTGATGCAAACGGATCCGTTTTTTTAAAAACGGATCCGTTTTTTTGACAGATCCGCGGTAACCGTAATGGAAGTCTATGGGACAAAAAAAACGGATCCTGCAAAAAATGGCGGATCCGTTTTTTTACGGAAAACAACGGATTTTGACGGATTTGAAAAAACGGAAGTGTGAAACAGGCCTTAGTGGTACCCCTTGCTTAATAATGTGGCAGCCTCTGTGGCCTTTCAGATCAGGTGTATACACTGACAGGCTATGTGACACTTAGGCTGGTTTTCACACTTGCGTTTTTTTGCGCTGCTCTTTAGCGCAAAAAAACGCATGCGCTTTTTCCTCTATACTTTAACATGGGTGCGCATACATATGCGCACGTACGCGTTTGTATGCGCATGCGGTTTTTTTTGCAGTGTGCGCTCGGGCGCACAAAATGCATCCTGTTGCATTTTCTGTGCGTCCGACTTGCCCAAAAAAACGCATGTGCACGCAATGCGGGTTTTTTTTACAGCAAAACACCCATTAAAGTCTATGAGTGCGCATTTTTAAAAAAAGCATGCTTTTTTTTAAAAAAAAATGCACCAAAACCGGCAAAAAAACACACACAAACGCATGATGTGCTTTTTTCATGCTTTTGTGTGCGCAAAAAACACGCAGCAAAAAAATGCAAGTGTCAAAGTAGCTTTAGATCGCACAGAGGTGGACTTCCTTTCAGTAAACATGTAACTTATGAAAGTAATTGCTTGCAGCAGAAATTTTTAGGGGCTTCATCGCAGAAGGGGTAAAAACATATGCAAAAGCCAATTTTTAGTTATTTGATCTCAGAAATTTAATATATGCCTATCTTTTTCACACTTCATTAACTTAAACTATTTAGCGCTGATGCATCACACACAAATACAGTAGATTACGAAAATCTTCAAACACAGGTTGTAATTTAACAAAGCATGTAAAAAGCCGGGGGAAAGGGGGGGAGAGGGTGAATACAAGACACTGTATATTTGGAAATTGTACATAATGATATTCTCTAATACATTTTTATTATTTTGATTGTCCCCTTCATGAGCAGAAATTATCTGATGATATATTACAAGAGCTGTCATTATGCTGGGCAGTGTATAGTTTGGTCCAGAAATATTTGGACAGTGATTGAATCATCGTGATTTCGGCTCTGCATGCCACTATTTTTTATTTAAAAATGAAACAAATGAGATACAATTGATGTGTAGACTTTCATGTATAATTAAAGGGGTTTAAAAAAAAAACCCTATTAATTTTAGAAATTGCAACCATTTTATTACAAAACCTTCTCATTTCAGGGGTTCAAAAATTGAACAAATTAACTTTAACATAAATAAAACGTTCATTTTTAATACTTTGTAGAGAATCCTTTAAAGGCAATGACTGCCTGAAGTCTGGAACCCGTGGACGTCACCAAACGATGGGTTTACTTCAATGCTAGGCCTTTATTGCAGTTGACTTTAGTTGTTGCTTGTTTGTGGGTCTTTCTGCCTTACATTTAGTCTTAAGCATGTGAAATGCCACTTGATGGGTTGAGATCTGGTGATTGACATTGTAGAATATTCCACTTCATTGCCTTAAAAACTCCTGCGTTGCTTTCACAGTGTGTTTTGGGTCATTGTACATCTGTACTGTGAAGCGCCGTCCAATCAACCTTGCTGCATTTGGTTGAACCTGAGCAGAAAGTATCACCCTGTACACTTCAGAATTCATCTGGTTGCTTCTGTCTTCAATCACATCATCAATAAACACTTGTGATCCAGTGACTGGAAGCCATGCATGCCATCACACTGCCACCAACATATTTTACAGAGGGTGTGGTGTTGTTTGGATCATGAATTGGTCCAAAACTTCTCCATACTTTCTTCTTCCCATTATTCTGGTACAGTTGATCTTAGTTTCATCTATCCAAAGAATTCTGTTTTAGAACTTGGCTATCTTCTTTAGAAGTTTTTTTGCCAACATCTAATCTGGCCTTTTTATTTTTAAGGCTCATTAATGGTTTGACCCTTTTGGTGAACCCTCTGTATTTGCTCTCATAAAGTCTTTTCTTTATAGTAAACTTAGATACTGAAACACCTTTTTCCTAGAGAGTATTTTTCACTTGGGTGCATGTTGTGAAAAATTCTGCGATTAATCACCACTGTTGTATTTCATGGATGTCCAGGCCTTTTTGAGTTTACCAGTGCACTCTTTTTTTGATTTGGCGACTCCTAACATTTTTGCATTCTCTCTGATTGATATTTTCTTTTTTTTTTCAGCCTAACGATGGTCTATCTTCTTCCATTAAGAGCTCATTTGACCACATGTTGTGGGTTAACAGCATCATCATTCAAATGCAAATACCACACTTGGAATCAGCTACACACATTTACCTGCTTAATTGATGTGGGAATGACCCATTAAAAAGCTTTTCAAATAACTTTCCAATTATTTTTGGTCCCTTTAAAAAGAGAAAGCTACATATTAAACAGCTGAAATTCCTAAACCCTGACTGACTTCAATAGGGATGTGAATAACTTCAAATTAAGGGTACGCTCACACTAGCCTATTAAAAAAAAAATTGGTCTCATTCTCATCCAGAAAAGTGGTATGGGTTTTGCTCCACTGCATGAATGTCCCGCTCATGTTCCTTGACGGAATCCTCCTCCATGTTTCTAGGGAGTCTCCAGTCTTGTTTCTCGGTGACGGCACTGCCTGTGTGTCCTGGATCTCACCAGCCAATGTCGGTGTTCCTGGATCCGTGCGGTCTGTGTTTTGCCTGTGTCCCGATGTTCTGCCTGTTCCCTGGGCTCCATCCTATGATGAAATCTGTCCGGGGGCGGTGTCTGATGTTCTCCTGCTGTGCCTGCGCTACGACTGAGGCCTGAGAGAGAGGTTCTCCTGATATGCCCATGTCAGATGACCCTGGACTGCATCAACCCTTGATGACCTCCTACCATCTTCTGACATCTGGAGACCTGTGATGTTCACTCTTCCTTGTTGTGCGGAATCGGAAGCCTAGCATTGTTATGTCTTGTGTTCTGTATGATGACTTTATGTAGTAAACTTTATGTTTCTTCTAACCTGAAGTTGTGCGGTGTCATCTAGTCCTGCATGTCACCACTTTGTCCACATGCTCAGCTTCCACAGACCTAGGTCGCTGCCCTTCCCTAGTCCGGGTAGGCACAGGTCCCCCTCTGAGGTCCAATGAGTCCACATTCTATTACCACCTGGGACGCACGCCCCAAGTTTTCGTGGCCTGGGAGCGTAAGCTGACTAAGCTAAGCCGCGTCCGTTCATGACACTGCTTTTTTTCACCCAGCAGCTATCATTTACAGGACCATTTATAGTTTCCTATGCTACAGAACTGTGATGTATCCATAAAAATGAGATGCCATACTGATGGTCCATATGGCATCCATTTTTTTTTTCTCATACTTCAATTTTTTTCTCACGCTGAATACAGCTGAGAAAATAAACAGATCAGCTCTGCCTTACTGAATAACATTGGTCACAGTGCAATCCGATTTTTTTCTCGTATTGCACTCGTCCCATGTGTGGGCAAGCTTTAAATCTGCACTTTAAGCCCATATTGATTATACAAAGGCATCTTGAATATGTTTGGTAGACAACTAAAATGCCAAAACTTGTGTCACTGTCCAAATATTTCTGGACTGTATAGTTAGTGAAAAACAGCTTGGGTCTGTAAAGAACAAATAGGGCTCTTACAGACGCAATGACCACCTTTTGTTTAGACAGACTGACCATACTTCCATGCACACAGAACGCTCCTTACTTCGATCGTTTCAGATTATTGGCCTGTTTAAAGGGTCCCTTAATTACCATATTTTTAGGACGATAAGACGCATTTTTTTCCCAGAAATTTTTTGAGGAAAATGGGGGTGTGTCTTATGGTCGGGATGCACTTACCAGGAGACACATCCCAGGTTGATAGATGGTCGGTGTTGCGGGGGCTCCGCCGGCATTTATGGAAATCCCAGAGCCCCCGCACATCCATCCCGGGCTGGTGTGCGGCATTTTCGCAGATGATCGGTGGTTCGGGGGCTCTGTGGGCCTTTTGTGAAAGGCCGGAGCCCCCGCACTTCCATTGCTGTAATGAATCTGATGAGTTGATCTTCATGAAAATGGCCACCAGAGGCGGCGCATGCGCAGAAAGAGATCTCAGGAGATGAGCATCAGCCTGGGATGGATGTGTGGGGGATTTCACAAAATGGCAGAGCCCCCGCACCACCAAACCTGCTGTACCAGCCTGGGATGAGCTAGACCACCGAACACCTCATGTGACCCTGCTCCACCAGCGCTCCCTATCACTCCCTACCCCCCAGGTAAGCTGAATTCGGACTGTAAGACGGACCCTCATTTGACGCATTAATTTTTTTTCCCTATTTTTCTTCTGAAAATTTGTGGTGCGTCTTATGGTCCGGAGCGTCTTATAGTCCGAAAAATACGGTAAGTAGCCTTGGCCTATACTTTAATCAATCCTGGTTATAAAATTCAACTGAAGTATAGAAATAAATTCAGAAAAATAGAGCTGACGTTTTTCACATCAATTAAAATTTTGCTGGTAGCTTCTCAATGCCACTTTTGCCACTGTGTCACTATTCATGATTAGAAAAAAAAAAAACGTCAATTTGTTTTTTTTGTTAGGGATATGGAGTGGAATAACATAAGAAAGCGCAAAGTAAGACTAAACTTACATTTAATGACTACCTGTCACAATAAAGCATTTAGTCTGCCATCAGCAAGGTATAGAGAAGGATATATAGTTTTGTGGAAAGAAAGAGAAACAACCTAGCATCCAGTTTAACGTAAAAGACATCTGGCTTTACTTAAGGTCCAGGTTAAGATCTCCACGAAAAAACAGAAGAGAATTGTTGAAATCTCTGCAATTATAATGCTGAGGGGTCTAGTAAGTGTTGCAGACATACAGAGATGGCTTTGAATACAACTCCTCCACCTCCACACTCACTAGACCCATGATGGCAAGTGCAAGGAAGAGCAAAATCCAAGTTATACTGAATGTTTTCAGACAAAACTATATCAGCTATCTCTAAGTCTCCTGCTTTACAATATGCAGTGCAGAACACATGTTTTACATGCCAGTTTCTCCATAAGGCTGGGTTCATACTGCATTATGGCAGTTCGTTAGACGGACTGCGTTACACCGCGGCATAACGCGGTGTAACGCAGTCCGTTAACGCTGCCATTAACACCTATTATCGGGCGCATTACTAACGCATGCCATAATCGGCATGCGCTAGCGATGTGCCGTCATTCTGTGACGGAGCCTCGGACGCAAGCTGCAGCGTCTGAGGCTCTATCACCGCTAGCGCAGAAGAAGCATTTGCGCTAGTGGTATAGCATAACGCGATCTCTCTGTCGTCTCTGTCATGTATAACAGAGTGCGACGAATCAATAGACAACCCTGGCACAATAACATCACTAAAAAGCTTTGGCAAGCATCCAGAATTGCAGAACGGCGCTGGAAGAAAACAGATTCGCAAGACGACTTCACTGCACTCAAACAAGCAACACTCGCATTCAAATCTGCCCTCACCTCTGCTAAACAGGCCTACTTTATATCCTTTGTATCTTCCTTATCCCACAACCCCAAACAGTTGTTCAATACTTTTAACACCCTCCTCCGCCCACCACTGCCCCCTCCGACTTCCCTAATCTCTGCCGAGGACTTTGCCGCACACTTCAGAAACAAGATAGACCAAACATGGCAAGTCTTTATTGCTCAACCACCACAACCCCTTTGCATGCCAGACCAATGCCCAAACCCCATAACCTCCCTATTTAACATCACTGAAGGGGAGCTTGCTCATCTTCTCTCTAAATCACACCTCACCACTTGTGCACTTGACCCTATACCATCCAACCTCCTCCACAACATCACCACCACTCTTATCCCATCCCAAACCCGCCTCTTCAACTATCACTAACTTATGGTACCTTCCCTTCTGCTTTCAAACATGCCACAATCACGCCTATCCTTAAAAAGTCAACCCTCGACCCAACAGCCATGTCCAGCTATCGCCCAATATCGCTGCTCCCATTCGCTTCTAAACTCCTGGAGCAGCACGTCCACGCTGAACTTTCCTCCCACCTCTCATCTAACTTGATCTTTGACAATCTACAATCTGGTTTCCGTCTCCATCATTCCACTGAGACAGCCCTGACCAAAATTACCAACGACCTACTTAAAGCCAAAACTAACGGACAATACTCTATAATCCTCCTTCTACACCTGTCCTCTGCTTTCGACACAGTTGACCACTGCCTCCTACTATAGATCCTCTCCTCCTTTGGCATCAAAGACCTTGCCTTATCCTGGATCTCCTCATACCTTTCCAACCGCACATTCAGCGTCTACCACTCCCACACTACCTCCTCATCCCACCCTCTCTCTGTTGGAGTCCCCCAAGGTTCTGTTCTAGGACCCCTACTCTTCTCAATCTATACACTTGGCCTGGGGCAACTCAAAGTCCCATGGATTCCAGTACCACCTTTATGCCGATGATACTCAGATCTACCTCTCTGCTGAACTGATCCAAGCTCTCTCCACCTCCTGTCGCCTCCAGCTCAAAAATATTTCCAGAATTCGTCCCTTCCTCAACCCTCATTCTACTAAAATGCTTGTACATGCCCTCATCATCTCCCACCTCGACTATTGCAACATCCTTTTCTGTGGTCTCCCTGCTAACACCCTCGCACCATCAATCCATCCTTAACTCTGCCACCCAACTAATTCATCTCTCTCCTCTGCAAATCTCTTCACTGGCTCCCACTCCCTCAGCGTATCCAATTCAAATTACTAATACTGACCTACAAGGCCATCTATAACCTGTCTCCCCCATATATCTCTGAACTAATCTCCCGATATCTTCCCTCATGTAATCTCCGGTCCTCTCAAGACCTCCTTCTCTCCTCCACACTTATTCGCTCCTCACCCAACCGCCTCCAAGACTTCTCCCGAATATCCCCCATCCTCTGGAATTCTTTGCCCCAACATGTCCAACTATCAACCACACTCGGATCCGTCAGACGGAACCTGAAAACCCATCTCTTCAGGAAAGCTTACAGCCTGCAATGATCCTCCCTGCCTCCTCACCACTACTGGAGCTACCGCCTCACCATCACTGGAGCTGCTGCAACTCCCCAATCTACTGTCTCCTTCCCCCACCATCCTGTAGAATGAAAGCCCGAAAGGGCTATATCAGTCTGTGACTTTTAGTTTGTTTACTGTAAGTGATATCTGTAATTTGTATGTAACCCCTTCTCAAGTACAGCACCATGGAATCAATGGTGCTATATAAATAAATAATAATAATAACGTTAACGCAGCCCGTCAACGCTGTGCGTTGAACGGGCTTGCCTTAAGGCAGCTTGAACCTGGCCTAAATTGTTTTTAGGATGCCGATCCAGCAAATGCCACTAAGATTGGAGTCCAATCTTACGAATGTTAGAAAAATGAAAAACATGACTATATTTATGAATTGTAACAACAATGTTTGCCTGGTACTGAACTAACTTAAAACTTTATCGTAAGGTGTCTCAAACAATCTTTATACAAAAGCAGCAGGAAAAGACACAGAATTTTGTCTGGAGGTAAGTGAAAAAAAGACTATGGGTTTATACGTGGTGAAATGACAAATTTCCTATAAAGAATTTTTGTGCACTTTTTATGGGTGTTGGCAAATCTCTTTACGTTACAGGATAAAAAGGAGCTGTGAGGCTTATATTTTGGGTAATATGCAAAATGTTTAAAGAAGTTGTCCACTACTTGGACAACATCTTCTCATACCCCTCACTTGGCGCCCTTAAAATAAAAAAAGCTTATACTGCCCTTTCGTGCCGGCTCAGTTTCCATGGTGTAGGCACGGTCTCCCGATGCGACACAAGGCAGTTTACTAATAAACTGTTCAACACAGCAGGTTTCACCCCATTTCATCTTCCTTCAGATGATCCCACAAATTTGCAGATTTTTTGACAACTGTACTTTTCCAACACAGGCTCTCCCTGTTAGGCATCATTTATTTCTGATAGATAAAAACAGACCATTGTTTAATGTTGTGTTTTTCTTAACTGAGGAGAAATAACTAAGGACAGGTGTTCGCAGAAACAGGTAATTCTTAAAAAATGGAAAATACCAGCTGGTATCTTACAATAAACATATAGAAAGTGTGCAAAAGCTGAGCAAAACCAAACAATGACGGCTATATAAAATTAGAAAAAAAGGTGAATGTGTTCCTTTGAGTGAAGAGAGTAAATAACTTGGAAGCCAAGTGATCCAGTGTTCAAATACCGATCTGTTTGCATTCTCTGACATGTTTCTAAATAGTATGTTTGCATATCGAGTGCAAATACTAGAGGGATGATTATGAAATGTAGAGTGGAGTTATTCATTCCATCATGACAGATTTCTGGTTGGGAGTGCGAAAAACTGACATACACCAGGGGAATGTCAAATGGAGTAAAGACAGCAGCCTCAGCTCTGGAACCAAATATTCTTCACTGCTGCAGTCTTTTCCTTCCATAATCAAGTAATAGTATTTGCAAAGCACAAACGTGCTAATTCTATAATAATATGTATGTGTACGATAAATCTGTATACACACAAAGATGACAAATTACACGGGTTCTCAGCCTGAATGTGTATTTACAAAAATCTGATTAACAAGGTTTTCCTGATTTACTCTTTACGAGATCAGCTTCTGTTTATAACACGAATTATATGAAATGAACACAACCTAAAAAAAAAAACATTCACATTGATGCACCCAGAAATGAAGGTTTATTACAAAAATGTTGGAAGAAATGTATCAGTAACACAGGGGATGAGTGTATTGCTGACATTACAAAGTTTACAAAAAGGAGTTCATAATATATCATCCTTCCGTCAGAGGCATAAAAGGAAAATGTCAGTGAAGTAACCTACTGTACAGATCAGTTAAAAGGATTATTTAAAAATTAAATACTGCACACACACACACACTTCTGTAGAGAAGACTTTTCAACAGTCTCATTGTCATCACAGGCAGGGTTACAATGAAAGGCAACTCCTCTTTATATACAGTGGGTTGGGAAAATATTCAGTCCCACCCTTGGCCTTTTTTGTGTTTTGCTACTTCACAACATGGAATTTCACTTTTTTTTTTCCCGAGGGTTTGCATCAGTTGATGTAAAGAACATGACTACAACTGTGAACATTTGTTCTTTTTATTGTGAAGCAAACTCTAAATTATACAAAATAACTGAAAACCTCATTGTGCATAACTATTCACCTCCCTAAAGTCAGTACTTTGTAGAGCCTCCTTCTGTGGCAAATACAGCTGCAAGTCGCTTTTGAAAAATCTCTATGAGCTTTCCACATCTTGCCACTGGGATTTTGCCCATTCCTTAAGGCAAAACTGCTCCAGCACCTTCAAGGTATATAGTTTTGACTAGACCACTCCAAAAGAATTGCACGTTTCCCCTTAAACTACGCGAGTGTTGCTTTAACAGTATGCTTTGAGTAATTTTCTTGCTGGAAGGTGAACCTTTGCCCCAGCTTCAAATCTCTGACAGACAAACAGGTTTTGCTCAAGAATATCCCTGTATTTCGCACCATCCATCTTCCCCCTCGACTCGGACCATTTTCCCTGTCGCCGAAAAACATCCCTACAGTATGATGCGCCCACCACCATTTTTGACTGTGGAGATGGTGTTCTTGGGGTGCTGAGCTGTGTTAGTTTGGCGCCAGACATATCATTTACCTTGGTAGCCAAAAAGTTCAATTTTGGTCTCATCTTACCACAGCACCTTCCTCCATACTTTTGGGGATTCCCCCAAATCTTTTTGCAAGCTGAAAACAAGCCTTATAATTTTGGTGTGTAAGTAAAAGCTTTTTTTCTGCCCACTTTTCCATAAATGCCACCTCTATGGAGAGTATGGATTATTGTGGTTGTATGTTCAGATACGCCAGTCTCTGCTTGGGAACTCTGGAGCTCTTTCAGCATCACTTTTGGTCTCTGTGCAGCCTCTCTGATTAATGGCCTCCTTGACCAGGCTGAGAGTTTTGGTGGGTGGCCCGCTCTTAGTAGGTTTGCTGTGATACCATCTTTTTTTCATTTGATGATAATGGCTTTGATGGTGCTCCGTGGAATCATCCGAGATTTTTTTTTAATAACCCAACCCTTACTTGTACTTCTCAACAACTTGGTCCCTGACTTGTTTGGCGATCTCCTTGATATTGCAGCCTCTGTGGTCTTTCCGAAAAGGTGTGTGTGTATACTGACAGACATGTGACACTTCGATTGCACACAGGGGCTTCACAGCAAAAGGGTTGAATTCATATGCACATGATAATTTTTAGTTATCTGATCCCATAAATTAAAATGTATGCCTATGCTTTTCACACAAATCGGATTGCAAAAATATTTAAACACAGGTTGTAATATAAATAGGTAAAAATCCAAGGGTGTAAATACTTTCACAAGCCACTGTAGTAGATAATACAGGATCCACCATTCACAATAGGTGTCAAGAGAGCTCACCTCTTCCCTCTTCCTTCATAAAGGACCTTTGATTTGATTAGAGTCTGCCAAGATAAGGCTTCTCTGTAAACAATTAAGTTCTGAGTCAGTATATTCCAGCTAACGGCACAGGATTGCCTTGGGTGAAATTCAAGTACATTTTTAAAAATTACATAAATTAACAAAATTTAAAAAAAAAACAAACACTGAACATAAAAACATGATTCAAATATCAGGTAATTTTATGATGACACATTGCCTTTAAGTCCACATATTAAAATATTTAGAACCCGTTGATATTACCGAGACGAGTGACCATTTTATGAATTGAGGGTCTTAAAGGGAATCTGTCACCCCACTTTAGCCCTATCAGCTGCTGGCACTGCCATCAGGGGCTTATCTACAGCATTCTGCAATGCTGTAGATAAGCCCCCAATGAAACCTGAAAGATAAGAAAAACAGGCTAGATTATACTCACCGGGGGGCGGTGGGTGTCGCGGTCCGGTGCCTCCCATCTCCATACGATGATGTCCTCCTCCTTGCTTCTTCCTCGGCACCAGCGCAGGTGTACTTTATTTGCCCTGTTGAGGGCAGAGTAAAGTACTGCAGTGCGCAGGCGCCGGGAAAGGTCAGAGAGGTCCGAGGCCTGCACACTGCAGTACTTTACTCTGCCCTCAATAGGGCAGATAATGTACGCCCGCGCAGAAGCAAGGAGGAGGACATCATCGTATGAAGATGGGAGGCGCCGGACCGGACTGCGACACCCATCGGACAGGACCGAACGCCAGGGTGAGTATAATCTCTTTTTTTATTATCTTTCAGGTTACATCGGGGGCTTATCTACAGCATTACAGAATGCTGTAGATAAGTCCCTGATGGCTGTGGCCGCAGCTTATAGGCCAAAAATGGGGTGACAGACTCCCTTTAAGCCTCTGATATTGTCGGTGATTTGAATTTAAACATTTGATCCTTTCCTTTCCTGAGAAGCAGCATATTTCCCCTCCCTATTGAAAACATATGAATGCTTGGTCAATCGAGTGTATGGGAAAGCCGGCTATCTAAGGTGTATGGGCACCTTTAGAATAAATAAAATGTTTAGCTGACTGGCAACGTAGTTTATAGGTATAATCTACACACAATAGATAAAAGGAAACTGTACATGTAACAAACTCTGCAAAAATCAATAATACATGTGTATAAAAGAAACTTTGTAATATATCTTATCAAAGACTTATTCTTCTTTCTCCACTTCTGAACCAATTCTTCCTCTGCCCCCTGAACTCAATTTCCACTCTGAAAAAACCCCCAGCTCAATTCCATTTTGCTCAAGGCAATATGGACTAACATCGCAGTGAGATGTCAGGTTACACAGGATATTATTCTTGATGGAGAGGGCATGCAATAGCAGGCGTGAGAAAACAAGGCAGGGAAACATACAGAATGATTGAGCTAAGCTTTCTAACAAACCATTTACTTAACCCCAGAGCTGGATTCACAGTTTCACTGCTCAATACTGGTGTACCATTAACTCCATGCGGTGTCTGCCACCTCTGTCTGTATGCTAAGGAGTGAGGAATAGGAATGCATCCCTGCATGCTATGATGTATATAGGAGACATGGTATAAGCTTGTCTTCACCCACAAGCTCAGATTTGACTGCAAATATAAAGACAGAGTCTGCAGAGGGGAAATTTGGTGAAAATGAAGGATACAAATCATATAATAGCCAAAGATTGTTTTATTTCTCACGAATACAGGTAAGAAGGCTTATTCAGAAAAAATACTGGAAAGTACAATTACCCTTTAAAAGGACACCATCATCAGAAAATGACCTATTGTTTAAATCAGGTTTTTGTGTTAAATGTCTTTTTTATGCAATTCAGTTTTAGCAATGATATTTTTCCATATCAAGATCTCCAATACAAAAAATAAATAAATCGTGCAATTTTTTCATGTTTCTGCTTTTTTGTACAGACTTTTTCATGCTTCTTGTTGACTTTTAGTATGCAGCTTGTTTCAATAGATCCATATTTGTACTGTTTTTAACCCTTGGAAGCCAATAGTTTAGGGGTTTGATACAAATGCAGTAACCCAATTTGTATAGTTCACATGTGCTTACTACTTTTTATCAGAAGTATTTCAGTAACATTACAAAAACAGCAACAACAAAAAAAAGTCATACCTAAGTGTAGAAGAGCACTACTGCTGGTTGTCCATGGTAAAAGACCACGAGATTCTTAAAGAAACAGGGAACTTCTATATGTAATAGGACAGACACATTAGTGTATTTTCACTGAACAGTGCCTTGTGAAAAGTCTACACGTCCCAAATGTCAGACCCCCACCGGTCTCACCCTCCCACTACACTGCTCGCGTTGGCCATTTTGTGCAATACGTTGCATTACGGACAGATGTCTGGCGATTTGTAAATAAAACTAAAGTATGGAAAGACCCAAGGAGAGTAAATGATGCCAAGCTTTTAGTAACAGAGAACTGCTGAGACCGGGCTTTGGAGCCCAGCACGTTACATAATGACCTATTAGGGTGAAACCATCTTGCATTTAGCTGCTAATCCATTAACTTTTTTTTAAACCATATTTATAGCATGAGTAGGGAACCATCAAACAAGAAATTTCCTGTTCTCCTACATCACTCCGCCTGCCTCGATTCATGGATGCTATTTATAATTTCTAAAAACCACAGCAAGTGAGAAGCAAGGGCTAGCCAGATCTGACTATGCAAGACTGACATGGAAAATCTTTATGCTATGAATCACTAACATATGGCAGAGGAGGAAAAAAAACAAAGCTAAACAGCGCAGTCAATAAAGGACACACTGTGAAATTAACTAGGTTTCTAACTCATGTAGAAAAGCGGAAACAAGTAAGATTTTATGGGGGGCTGAACGCAGCCAATAAGTGCAGCTGTGGAAAACATCTATATTTGGATAGTACATGACCACTTCGCTTTCAACATATATTAAGTGCTCCGAAAAATGCAATGTCATTAATGTGATCTCTGGAAATTCATATTTGGGCTTAGAGATTCTTAAGACTCAAATACAAAAATGCCAAACCCAACAACTGGATATGGAGCTTGTGAATCGAACAAAAAAGGGTGATTTTACAGAATTCTGCATTTTGGATATTTAATAATGTATTCCTGTTATTAGCGAACATATGACCTGATCAACGAAGCTGTGAAACTAAACAGATTGGTCTCCAATAATAGCATGTCTGTAACCTCGGCATTGTTATAGCAAGTGTGAGGCAAGGGACCATCCAATAAAGATATAATAATATAATAAATTTTATTTCTATAGCGCCGACATATTCCGCAGCACTTTACATTTCAGAGGGGACTTGTACAGACAATAGACATTACAGCATTACAATAATCACATAGATCATAACAGATACCAAGAGGAATGAGGGCCCTGCTTGCAAGCTTACAATCTATGAGGAAAAAAAAAAAAAACATGGATTTTTGTGAGTACTCACCGTAAAATCCTTTTCTCCGAGACGCTCATTGGGGGACACAGAGACTGTGGGGTGTGTGCTACTGCCGTCTGGAGGCTGACACTAGGCATACAAAAAACAAGTTAGCTCCTTCTCCGCCGCATACACCCTCGCCCCGATAGCGGGCGGAAACCAGTTTAGTGCAAAAGCAGTAGGTGAACATCCAAAAATTAGCCTTAACGCAGAAAATCATATGTCTGAAAAAGGACCACCCTACATTAAATAAGGAATTATACTAATTAAATAAACAAGAGCCAACTGGCTATCAGGGTGGGTGCTGTGTCCCCCAATGAGCGTCTCGGAGAAAAGGATTTTACGGTGAGTACTCACAAAAATCCATGTTTCTCCTTCATCTCATTGGGGGACACAGAGACTGTGGGACGTCCTAAAGCAGTCCCTGGGTGGGAGGACAACTCACCGATCCAAGCCGCATGCCCTCCTGTCTAAAGGTGTGCCACTGCTGCTTGGAGAATTTTCCTACCCAGACTCGCATCCGACGAGGCCTGAGTATGCACATTGTAATGCTTACAAAAAGTGTGCAGGCTGGACCAGGTTGCTGCTTTGCATACCTGCTCTGCCGAAGCCTGGTGCCGAAGCGCCCAAGAGGCGCCCACTGCCCGAGTAGAGTGCGCCCCTATCCCTGTTGGAATCGGTGCGCCTCTAATACGATAAGCCTCCTGAACAGTTAGGCGAATCCATCTGGCTATGGTTGATCGTGAGGCTGCGAGACCCTTCCTGCGCCCTTCCGGAATCACAAACAACGAGTCCGTCTGGCGAAAAGGTGCGGTCCTTGACACGTCCCTCCTAAGAGCTCTTACCAGATCTAAAGAGTGGAGCGCCCTTTCCACTCTGTGTACTGGTGCTGGACTGCAGAAAAGCCAGGATGTTGGGGACCGAAAAGGATAATGGCGCAACCCCGTGTTGGTGGAGTCATGGGTGCCGCACAGACTAGTCTTGTGCCTCTGTGCAAGCCCATGGTTTCAATACCTAGGGGTGGACAGGGCTAAGTCTGGCCTAATGTCCCACGTCGCGGGAGAGGAAACGTGGAGGGACACTCGCATGTGGTTGCCCGTTGCTGGTTTGGGGAAATCGGATCCTTTCAATAGGATGCGTTGCCCCTGTCTTATCTTCATAAAACAAAAAACAAAGAAAAAAAATAGATGTCTGGGGAAAAGTCCCAGATATGTCCCTCGGTGAGGGAAAGGATACGCGGAGGCGATACTCAACGCGTGCTCGCCCGTTGTTGGTTTGGGGAGATCGGACCCTTTCTATAGGATCCGTCGCCCCTGTCTCATCTTCATGGTAAACTAGAAAAAAATAGTCTGGAGAGATCCAGACTGCGTGTGCCTCCATAAGACACTAAGCAAAAACTGGTTTCCGCCCACTATCGGGGCGAGGGTGTATGCGGCGGAGGAGGAGCTAACTTGTTTTTTGTATGCCTAGTGTCAGCCTCCAGACGGCAGTAGCACACACCCGACAGTCTCTGTGTCCCCCAATGAGACGAAGGAGAAAAGGGAGACACGAAAGGTGGGTGGTAACAGTTGCCCTGATTGTATGGACCAGCCATAATGTTAAGTGTGTAACAGTACAGACACAGAGGGCTAATGGATGCATAAAGCATGTGGGAACATGATGCGGGGAACCTGATTAAGGTAAAAACTTTTGGCTGTGCCACACAGGGATAGATTAGGTTAATGTGTTGAGGCGGTAGGCCAGTCTGAATAAATGAGCTTTCAGGGCACGCTTAAAATTGTGGGGATTGGGGACTAATCGTATTAACCTGGGAAGTGCATTGCAAAGAATTGGCACAGCACGTGTAGTCTTGGAGACGGGAGTGGGAGGTTCTGATTTTTGAGGATGCTAACCTCAGGTCATCAGCAGAACGGAGGGCGCGGGTAGGATGGTATACTGAAACAAGGGAGGAGATGTAGGGTGGTGCTGAGCCATGAAGAGCTTTGTGGGTGAGGGTAATAAGTTTGTACTGGATTCTGGAGTGGATGGGTACCCAGTGTAATGACTGGCACAAGGTAGAGGCATCGGTGTAACGATTGGCGAGGAATATGATCCTGGCAGCAGCATTCAAGACAGATTGCAGGGGGGAGTTTGGTAAGAGGGAGACCGATTAGAAGAGAGTTACAATAGTCGAGACGAGAATGAATAAGAGAAACAGTAAAAGTTTTTGCAGAGTCAAAAGTAAGAAAAGGTCGAATTCTAGAAATGTTTTTGAGGTGCAGATAACAAGAGCGAGCCAGTGATCGTATGTGGGGGACAAAGGAAAGCTCGGAGTCAAGCATGACCCCAAGATAGCGGGCATGTTGCTGGGGAGTAATAGTGGAACCACACACAGAAATAGCAATGTCGGGTATAGGTACATTTGTAGAGGGAGGAAACACAAGGAGTTCAGTCTTTGACAGGTTCAGTTTCAGATATAGTGAGGACATGATGTTAGACACAGCATTTAGACAATCACCGGTGTTTTCTAGAAAGGCAGGCGTGATGTCAGGAGAAGAAGCATATAATTGGGTGTCATCAGCATAGAGATGGTACTGGAAACAAAATCTACGGATTGTTTGACCAATAGGGGCAGTGTACGAAGAAGAGGGGGCCTAGGACTGATCCTTGAGGAACCCCAACAGTAAGGGGAAGATGAGAGGAGGAGGAGCCAGCAAAAGATACAGTAAAGGAGCGGTCAGAGAGATAGGAGGAGAACCAGGAGAGAACGGTGTCCTTGAGGCCAATGGAACGGAGCATAGTGAGGAGGAGCTGATGATCCACAGTGTCGAATGCTGCAGAGAGATCCAAGAGAATTAGCATGGAGTAATGACCATTTGATTTAGCTGTTAGTAGATCATTAGAGACTTTAGTGAGGGCAGTTTCAGGAGAGTGTAAAGAGCGGAAACCGGATTGGAGATGGTCGAGAAGAGAGTTATCAAAGAGATAGCGGATAAGACAGGAATGGACCAGGCGTTCCAGGAGTTTAGAGATGAAGGGAAGATTAGAGACAGGTCTATAGTTAGTGGCACAGTTTTGATCGAGGGATGGTTTTTTAAGTAGTGGATGTATGATGGCATGCTTAAATGAGGAGGGAAAGATACCAGAAGAGAGAGAGAGGTTTAATATTTTAGCTAGGTGAGGGGTGACAGCAGGGGAACAGGACTGGAGTAGATGTGACGGAAATGGGTCACTGGTGCAAGTGGTTGGGCGAGAAGATGCAAGGAGCTTGCTTACCACTTCTTCTGCGACTGGTTCAAAATTAGAGAGTGAGCTAGATGCAGTGGGGGAGGAAGGACAGTGCATGGTATGAGGTGATTGGGAGATAATTTCCTGTCGGATCTGGTCATTTTTTTCTTTGAAGTAATTGGCCAGATCGTCAGCTCGAAGCTCCGTGGTTGGGGTCTGTTCTCTTGGGTTGAGTAGAGAATGAAAAGCGTCAAAGAGACGTTTAGGGTTATTAGACAGTGAGGTGATGAGGGTGTTGAAATAGGTTTGTTTTGAGAGGTGAAGGGCAGTGTTGTATGTTCGAAGCATAAACTTATAATGGATGAAATCTTCGGGTAGGTTGGATTTTCTCCACAGACATTCGGCGCACCTGGAGCACCGCTGCAGGAAAAGTGTTTACAGGGTGTGCCAGGGTTGTCGCCGTCTGTGTTGTGGTGTTCTATGTATAGGAGGTGCAAATTCATCCAGGGCACTTTGAAGTGTTTCATTGTAATGCTTCAATGCAGATCAAATTATCCACTAAAAGAAGCCAAAATTATAGGACCTCTCCAATAATTGTGCTCATACAAACACGTGTCTGTATCAGAAGGGAACCTGGAACATAACAGAGGTCATCAGAGATCAAAGGGTGGCTAGACTGACGCTTATAGAGTATACACAACCTATTACACAGTCATAAGGCTTATTATAGGAATACATAAAAGATCGATTATCTCAATAACTACAAGACTTCCATCAAGGTTTTGCATGTTGAAATAAAGGCTAAAGTAGATTTTCCATTGTCAGGATACCATACAATGTATTAAAGGGAACCAGTGACCAAAAATGTGGATATTAAGCCACCACAAGTATTCTACCGGGCTGATAAATACCTTTCTACATGACTAGAGGGAGCAGCACACCATGGTTTTATACGTTCACTTTTTCCCTCCTTATAAAAGTTGAGATTTAAACACTGAGACGACTGGAACTTTGCTTTGATTGCTTCAAAGTGGGTGCAGAGCTTCAGAAAACTGGAACCTAAATCTCCTCACCAAATCCAAAAAAAGGAAGGATGGGTCATAGAGCTTTCATCATATCCATCATGGATGCCATAAAAAAAACGAGGCTGTCACAAAAAAAAGGCAGTGCTTACACGGGAAATGATGGCAGATCATGGCAGTTTGGAAGAGAACACTCAATAAGTGGGGCTGTAGAGAAGTTTCATTCTTCTGAAAGAGGATCATGTGTTCTCCAGTTGCACATTGCAACGTCAGTACTGGTGTGTTCACTCTTACTCTATGATGTATAAAATGAAGCAACTACTATTTTATATTTATTTTATTTTATTCTTCCGACAGGTATGTTCATCCACCCAGCTCTCCTGCTGTCGTCTGTCTATGAAGTGCACATAGTACATCACCCAGCTTTGCACATAGACTTGCCTCTGCACCTAGCATTCACATGGTATGCCTTTCAGCTAACCCCAGCTTACCCCAGAGTTATTTATGACCTTGTTTACTCTGGCTTGATCATATGCATCTGGTCCACTCTTAATTGTGTGACCAAGATGAGCAGAGACCACTCCTCTCTGCTTCACACCTGAATGCACTTAGTTGTACATATATTGCATAGCTCAAGTCTGAATAGACTTCAGTCTGCAGTGTGATTCCTATAAGTGTGTCCTAGAAGTGTGAAGATAAATTTTAGAATTAAAACCAGAATTGAACCAGAAGGGAACTGAAGGTAATTGTACACAGTCACTGTAAACAATGTTTGTTTGTTTTCACTTTCACCCCTATAATCCTTCACTTTCTGCTAATTCCCTTAATCCCTACTCCTAGTAAGGAACTGTTCATCTCTTCTTCAATCCTCCCCATCCACCTCACCTCCTCCTCAAAACTGTTCCTTAACATACAATCCTCTGTCTCCAAACACAGACAGCCCCCTCATGCCCTCTCCTGCTCCCACCTGCTAACACTTTCTCTGCTCCTTCTCACTGCTGGTGATATCTCTCCAAATCCTGGTCCTCCTCACCACATTCCCACAGTCATTTCTACCTCCCATCCATGCTCTATCACAACCTTCCGTAACCACTCCAACCTTATACCCATTCACCCAGCCCCCGTGGAATGCTCGCTCTGTCTGCAACAAGCTTTCATACATCCATGATCTTTTTGTTACTACCAAACTTTCCTTCCTCGCCATCACCGAAACCTGGCTCACCCCTTCTGACAAAGCCTCTCCTGCTGCACTTTCATATGGTGGCTTCCACCTTTCTCACCCCCCCCACCCAAGCAGCAAACATGGCGGAGGAGTTGGCTTTCTCCTGTCAGATACCTGCTCCTTCACCCCAATCCCACTGCCACCCTCTGTTACTCTCCCTTCCTTTGAGGTGCACTCTGTGCGCATCTACTCCCCCTCCAACCTCCAACTGGCTGTCATCTACAGGCCCCCAGGGCCAGCCACCACCTTCTTTGACCACTTCACCACCTGGCTACTTCATTTCTTTTCCACGAACATCCCTACTATCATCATGGGCGACTTCAACATCCCCACTGACACTTCCCTCTCAGCTTCCACTAAACTTCTATCTCTCACTTCCTCCTTCGGCCTCACTCAATGGTCTTCTACAGCCACCCACAAAGATGGCCACACAATGGACCTCATCTTCACCCGCCTCTGCTCCCTATCTAACCTCTCTAACTCACCTCTTCCTCTCTCTGACCACAACCTTCTCACATTCTCTTCCCTCTCCACTCCGTCTACAATCCCCACCCCACAAACTTTCACACCCTCGCAGAAATCTTAAACACCTTGACCTACACTCATTCTCTGAATCCCTCCTCCCTCTCTCAGATATAAGTTCCTTACACAATGCGGATGACGCTGCTGCTCTATATAACACCACAATAGCTGTAGCTTTGGAATCTGCTGCCCCACTTACACATACCAAAGCTCGCAAAAACAACAGACAGCCCTGGCACACCAGCCTGACCAAAGAACTGAGGCGAGCTTCCAGGGCTGCTGAGCGCAGATGGAAAAGATCCCACTCCAACGAGCACTTCATCGCATTCAAACAGTCCCTCACTACTTTCAAGACCACACTCGCCACAGCTAAACAAACCTACTTCTCATCTCTCATATCCTCCCTGTCTCACAACCCTAAACAGTTATTCAACACCTTCAATTCTCTCCTCCGTCCCCCAGCACCTCCTCCCTCCGCACTCATCTCAGCTGAAGACTTTGCCTCATTTTTCAAGCAGAAGATTGATAACATCAGAGACAGTTTTGGTCAACAACCCCCAGAGCCCCTCCTCCCGACTTCCCAGCCCTCCACCTCCAAAACCAACTTCTCCACCATAACAGAAGACCGACTCACCACTCTACTCTCAAGATCACATCTCACTACCTGTGCACTTGACCCGATCCCTTCCCACTTCATCTCAAACCTCACCACAGTCTTCATCCCAACCCTAACCCATCTCTTCAACCTATCACTAACAACTGGTGTTTTCCCCTCAAGCTTTAAACATGCCTCCATCACACCTATCCTCAAAAAGCCCTCTCTTGACCCATCCTCTGTATCTAGCTATCGCCCTATATCACTTCTCCCCTATGCCTCCAAGCTACTGGAACAACACGTCTACCTTGAACTGTCCTCCCATCTCTCTTCTTGCTCCCTCTTCGACCGCTTACAAATCTGGCTTCCGGTCACACCACTCCACTGAAACTGCCCTTACTAAGGTCACCAATGACCTCTTAACTGCCAAGAGCAAGCGACACTACTCTGTCCTCCTCCTCCTGGACCTGTCGGCTGCCTTTGACACAGTGGACCATTCCCTATTATTACAGACCCTCTCATCCCTTGGCATCACAGACTTGGCCCTATCCTGGATCTCATTATACCTAACAGACCGGACATTCAGCGTCTCCCACTCACACACCACCTCCTCACCTCGCCCCCTATCTGTCGGAGTCCCACAAGGTTCAGTCCTAGGACCTCTGCTCTTCTCCATTTACACCTTTGGCCTGGGACAGCTCATAGAATCTCATGGCTTTCAGTATCATCTCTATGCTGATGACACACAGATCTACATCTCTGGACCAGAAATCACCTCCCTTCTAACCAGAATCCCTCAAAGTCTGTCCACTATTTCATCCTTCTTCTCTGCTAGATTTCTGAAACTTAACATGGACAAAACAGAATTCATCATCTTTCCCCCATCTTACGTGACCCTCCCAACGAACCTATCCATTACAGTAAATGGCTGCCCACTCTCCCCAGTCCCACAAACTCGCTGCCTTGGGGTAATCCTTGACGCTGATCTCTCCTTCAAACCACATATCCAAGCCCTTTCCACTTCCTGTCGACTTCAACTCAAAAATATTTCACGAATCCGTTCATTCCTCAACCAAAAATATGCAAAAACCCTAGTCCATGCCCTCATAATCTCTCGCCTTGACTACTGCAACCACCTGCTCTGTGGCCTCCCCTCGAACACTCTCGCACCCCTCCAATCTATTCTAAACTCTGCTGCCCGACTAATCCACCTGTCCCCCCGCTATTCCCCAGCTCCTCCCCTCTGTCAATCCCTTCACTGGCTCCCCATTGCCCAGAGACTCCAGTACAAAACCCTAACCATGACATACAAAGCCATCCACAACCTGTCTCCTCCATACATCTGTGACCTCGTCTCCCAGTACTTTCCTGCACGCAACCTCCGATCCTCACAAGATCTCCTGCTCTACTCCCCTCTTATCTCCTCTTCCCACAATCGCATACAAGATTTCTCTCGCGCATCACCCAGACTCTGGAACTCTCTACCACAACATATCAGACTCTCACCTACCATCGAAACCTTCAAAAAGAGCCTGAAGACCCACCTCTTCCGACAAGCCTATAACCTGCAGTAACGACCGATCGACCAAACTGCTGCATGACCAGCTCTACCCTCGCCTACTGTATTCTCACCCATCCCTTGTAGATTGTGAGCCTTCGTGGGCAGGGTTCTCTCTCCTCCTGTACCAGTTATGACTTGTATTGTTTAACATTATTGTACTTGTTTTTATTATGTATACCCCTCCTTACATGTAAAGCGCCATGGAATAAATGGCGCTATAACAATAAATAATAATAATAATAATAATAATAATAATAGGAAAGATTTTGGCATAAAGAAAAATGAACAAATGCATGTTTGGCAGAGCTGAGTATAATTGTATATGTGTTGGCTATTTAACTGTTGGCCAAATGCTCGTTTGTTTCCGGTATGTGTGGCACCAGTTTTTTTCACGGATACCACAAGTACCCATTATAAACTACGGTGATCTTCCCCAAGTCTGTTTTCACACGGACTGTGTATTGATATGACCCACACATGGACAAAAGCCCACACAAGTCTAATGGTCCGTGAAAAACACATACAGCACACGGATGGTATTAGTATACAGTTTAACATTGTAAAGTATAGGAGAATCTGTGTAATTTCATTCTTACTCTATCAATACTGGAAATACACGGATGGCACACTGATGACACTGTGATGGCACACTAATGGAAAACACTGATGACACCGGTACTGTTTATTTCACTTACATGTATGTGTGTTATACGGACATGTTAAGGAGGGCTAAGAGAGAGCACAGCCATACTCATCTGGTAGTGGATTACCTCCAGGGAGGACAAAAGGATCAACTGCTGAAATCTGCTGGGTACGAGTCGAGAAGCCCCCTGTGAGGGGTTGACTCACTCAGCTGCTTCATGAGATAGACACAGGACAATTCTGGTAGTAGTTCACCTGCTGGTTTATTATAGACAGCATAAAGCGAAGCAGGGTTCAGCAAAACAAACAGAGCTTTTGCGGCATAAAGGTAAAACAAAACAAAGATAAAGTCCATCAGAGTCCTTGCCCTTCAGGTAAGGCACTCAGCCTCCTTAGCTCTTATTGGAGTCACATGGGAGTTCCACCTCTCCCCAATACATCACACCCACTGACTCATGTCCAGGTATTTAACCCCTTAATGACTGCCGATACACCCTTTAACGGCTGCAATTAAGGGTATTCCTCAGAGCTGCTTTTTAACATCAATGAGAAATAAGGTTATAGCACCCCCCAGCGTCGGAAAATCTCCGGGGTCCCGGAGAACATTATTTGGGTTGGTTTTTACCGTCCCCAGTGTTGCGCAAAAAAGTCAGATGTCCCATTTATTTCTCTGTCTTATGACATGATCTAGCACATCAGAGGAGAGAGAAATGGGGTCCCACAAGCCCCCTGTACCTCCAGTGTCTCCCGGTCCCTCCAGCTCTGTCCCCCGGCCCTCAGGGTCTTCTTCCTGGAAGAAAATGGCTCATGCGCCCGCCAAGATCTGCCGGACGGCACCCGGCAACAATAGACCCTATCACAGTGATCAAAATAAAAAAAATAGTAAATCAAACTCCCCTTTATCACCCCCTTACTTAGGTAAAAATAATAAAATAAAAAAATGTATTTATTTCCATTTTTCCATTAGGGTTAGGGTTGGAGCTAGGGTTAGGGCTAGGGTTGAAATCAGGGTCAGCGGTAAGGCTGTGTTAGGGTTGGAGTTAGAATTGGGGGGTTTCCACTGTTTAGGTACATCAGGGGGTCTCCAAACACGACATGGTGCCCGCCATTCAAAAAGTCAAACGGTGCTCCCTCCCTTTTGAGCCATACCATGTACCCAAACATTGGCTTTCCTGTGTACTCAGGAGAAATTGTACAACAAATTTTGTGGTCCATTTTCTCTTGTTCACTTGTGAAAATAAAAATAATTTGGGTCTAAAGTAAATTTTGTGTGAAAAAAGTAAAATGTTCATTTTTTCCTTCCACATTGCTTTAGTTCTCGTGAAGCACCTGAAGGATTAATAAACTTCTTGAATGTGGTTTTGCGCACCTTGAGGGGAGCAGTTTTTAGAATGGTGTCACTTTTGGGTATTTTCTGTCATGTTGACCCCCAAACTCACTTCAAATGTGAGGTGGTCCCTAAAAAAAATGGTATCAGTATTGTTGGAAAAATGAGAAATTGCTGGTCAAGTTTTAATGTCCTAACAAAAAAAATTATGTTTCCAAAACTGTGCTGATGTAAAGTAGACATGTGGGAAATGTTATTTATTAACTATTTTGTGTGACATCACTCTCCGATTTAAGGTTACAAAAATTAAAAGTTAGAAAATTGCAAAATTTTCAAAATTTCTGCCAAACTTCCGTGTTTTTCACAAATAAATGCAAGTCACATCAAAGAAATGTTACCACTAACATGAAGTACAATATGTCATGAAAAAACAGTCTCAAAATCAGTGGGATACATTGAAGTGTCCCAGAGCTATAACTTCATAAAGTGACAGTGGTCAGAATTGTAAAAATTGGCTTGGTCATTAAGTACAAAATTGTCTGTCACTAAGGGGTTAACACCCCATGTGGTGATCACATGACCGTGACATCACACAGGTCCTGTCAGGACTCTGCAGGTGGAGATACGGTGGACCCCCTCCCACCCACTCAATGGAGGTCCACTACAACCATCCCATAATAAACTTAACCCTCTCAACACATACTGTGCTGGAGGAAACTATTCTAGTTTCACATCACTGCAGCTAATATGCGCAGTAACACATATCTCCCTTCATACACTGAGCCAGTGACCCTGTCACACCCCATACACAGTCAGCTGGTCCAACCGATATCATAGTGTTTGGCTGTCATGTATAAGGATACCATAGCAAACCAAAGGTTGTATCAAGCGTATGGCCACCTTGCTGAAACATGCCTCAACATCAGGTCATATACTAAGGTATGTGAGATTTTATAATATGTATTTATTGGAACTAAGAAACCTATGATGATCGCTAAACTTTTAGGTTTTGGCACAAATAAAAACATTTTGTCCAATATTTAACAAATATTTTATTAATTCCATCAGTGGTAATTGCTTTTAAAAAATGAGGATCTCATTCATATGAAAGGATATGTAAATGACTGCTATATTAATGGATTCACAAATGTTATGTTGATTCTGCCAAAATAGAAAAAAATTAACTAAATAGCACAGCTTGGATCCAGCTCCACATGTCCCGATCACGCTGCTTAGATGTCACACATTTTCTTAACTTAGCTCCTCTTCCATCCAAACAGATTTGAGGCACCTTCAGGTGACACATTATCAGATCCCGCTATTAGGTCTATGTCAGCAAAGTGGCTGACTAATTCACTGCTGCATTAAAAATAAATGGGTACAGGGCTGTGACAGCAGTTAAGTGCTTTTATAAGGCACCAGCAACTTTACGCATACATTTCTATTACTGCTGCATTAAACTTTTGATTTAACTATTCTGCTTACAAAAACTGAATATGGCTTTTCTGAATATCAGATATAAAAAAAATCTTTGTGCATGACAGAAGTAGGACACTGCTTTACAAATTATTTCTGATTTATTTTACATAGTTATGGTTGAAACAGTTAACTAAAGGGTACCTATCATTTTGCTATTTTCATATGTTATTCCCAAATAAACACCCTACTGATGGGTGGGGGTCTGGTTCTGGGAACCCTAGACTCATTTTAGCAGCGCTCTGGTCCTCCATGAGTGCACCTACTAAACAGTGTATGGACAGTTTATGGGTGAGCACTAAAACTGGCTAAAGTGAGCAGTCTAATGAGCCATCAGTAGGGGGGTCAGGACCAGACCCCCCACCGATCTGCATCATGCTAGGGGGGAATAATCTAATTAAAATGTGAAGTGATAGGATCCCATTAAAGAGTACCTAACAGCTGATTCATTTTTGTCCAAAACAGGGGAACGTGATTCAGAATCCGGCATCGTCATTTCAGCCAGGCAGGTTTTACGCTAAAACGCTGCAGCATGTCAGAGAAGACAAACATTTAGAAACATCCAGGGAACATATCGCCCAAGTGATTAGTCCCAGAGACAGGTCCCCGGGTGGCTCCACTCTCCAGGCTGACAAATCTCCCTATAGGGGACCGGAGACCATCCCCTTGGACTAATCACCTGCACGGCATCATCACCGACTGGCTTGTAAATGTATGGTTTTCTCTAAAACACAGCAGAGTTTACTAGTAAGACTGTGTTCAGACGTTGCATTTTTGCTGCAATTTTTTATGCAACTTGTAAGCAGCATTTTACAGTACCAGCAAAAGCTCTTGAGATCTCAGAAATCTCATGCACACACATTGTTCTCATTGTTTTTTACCTGACTGAATTAGAAAACTGCTGCGTTTTTGCAAACTACAGCATGTCACTTCTTTCAGTGTTTTTTCACCCATGGAAAGCAATGAGAAAATGTAAACAAAAAAAACAGCAAAAATGCAGGTATCAGGTTTTGTTGCGTTTTTGGTGCAAAAAAACTTAAGGAAGTTGCATCATAGCATCAATTTTTTTTGAGAGGCAATAAACTTTATCAGCATGCGCAAGAGAATGCAAAGGCAGCAAAAAAGGCAGCAAAACCTACATTTTGTAAGCAGCTTCTTTACTGCCAAGCGAGACAGTTTTGCCTGCAGAAAAACCCCCAGCAAAAACGCAACGTGTGAACATAGCCACATAGCCTTAGGCATACCTTGCTGAAATGACAGGTCCACTTGAAATTCTATGGTCTGGTTGCACAAGCTTCTTGGGGAATTCATGGTGGATAGATTTCATGGAGACATAACCTAACTATACAAGTTCAATGTCTTGGGATGTGTTAGATGTTAATTTTCTATATTGTGATATGTTTCTTTTGTGTTAGTGTAAGAAAGTCTCCATCAGTAGCAGAGCTGGGTTTGTAATTTGTACAACACATAATATTATTATAGAGCGTAAACTGGGGTTTTTCACTATGTAAGGAGGCAGAAATCCTATACTCCATTAATATACCAAAAGCTGCCTATACACAAGATAGTTGTAGGACACCAAAACACGCTAAACTGAGCAAATAATTATGTAAAATGTCTGCACATAGTAATTCATTATGAATCTGATGTTCCCTTTAAGGTACAAGACCGTGTGACCTTTAACTGCATGTGTGCAAAATGCTGCAGTGCATAAACCGGAAAGCCGTGAGCTGCAAGATCCATGGAGAAAACATGGATTTCATGGGGAATTTTACTTCTCTACACTGAAATGGGTGAAATCTGTGATGCAAATCCGCAGAAAGAAGCGACTTGCTGTGATTTAAATTTTATCACAAAGACATTTCTATAATTATTAGAAATGTCATCTCCTTTGCTGGCCCTAAATTATGCGGCAAATTTGGGGCAAGCAAATATACACAGAAGGCAAATATGCTGCATGTGCACTAACCCTAAGACCTCATTCACATGTTTGTGTTGTATCCAAAGATCTTCACAGATACCATATGTATCCATTATAACTAGTGTTGAGCGATACCTTCCGATATCAGGAAATATTGGATCGGATTGCATCGGACCGATACCCCAAAAATATCGGATATCGCCAATTCCGATACCTGAAACCAATGCAAGTCAATGGGACAGAAATATCGGAATGAAAATAAACCCTTACTTTCCTTGTAGGTTAATTCTACATGACGGAAAACAACTAATAATAATGTAGAATGTATTGGGGGAGGTGGAGGAGACATTAAAGGCATAGAGGTTTAGCCGAATCAAATGGAATAGCAGGAATAATTTTTTTTTTTAAGACGTTCGGAGTTACAAAGATATTGACTATGTTAAACAGGTTGTCCGGGCTTTTCACATATTTTCAGAGCATATCTGGGCTGCAGAATGCTGACAATAAGTAATTTACCATCTGTGGCCAGTCTGCACGGTTTCCAAGATATCATCTCTTGCTTCTAAGATAAACGTCCGGGGGGGTGTTCTGGTATTGAAATGAGAACTGGTGGTTTCCTCCTCCCTCACTAGTTTCACGTTCCATAGATCACTGTTCAGCGTGTGTCTGGGGGAGGAGCAGCTGGGTGGTCTGCTCGCAGCCAATCACAGCCATGCCATTAGTTAACATGCCTAACATGCCTAACAGGATGTGCCCACACTTCTTAGGATTCCTCATTGGCTGAATAAAATCAAACTGGCTCATTGCATTATGGGAACTTCTGATTACGGTATTCGATATTCTAAAAGTATCGGAACTCAGTATCCGAACTCCGATACAGCGAATATCGGCCGATACCCGATAATGCAGTATCGGAATGCTCAACACTAATTATAACCTATGGTGCTATTCACATGTCCATGTTTTTCACGGAACGTGCGTGTGTGTAAGGCTACTTTCACACTTGCGTTTTTTTGCGCTGCGCACTGCGCAGTGCAAACGCACATAAAAAACACATCATGCGATTTTGTGCGCGTTTTTTAAAAAATGCGCACCCATGTAAAGAATAGGAAAAAAAACGCATGCTTTTTTTGCACAAAAAAAACCGCAAGTGTGAAACCAGCCTAAAAACATGCAGATACATGTCTTTTTTTTCCAGCACTGCGTATGACAAGGGCTGATACATGTCTTGGGGTCGGTAAAAAAACACGTACAGCACATGGATGACATCTGTACACAATCCGTGTGCTGAAACATATATAGCACTACCAAGTATAGAAGCTTTCCAATTTATTTATCCATCCGTGAAAAACACTGATGACACTGATGGTCAAAAAGGACACATGGACCGTACACTGATCACACACTGATCTAAAACACTGATGACACTGATGGTCAAAAAGGACACATGGACCGTACACTGATCACATAATGATCCAAAACACTGATGGTTAAAATGGACACATAGCCCTTACACTGATCACACACTGATCTAAAACACTGATGGTCAAAATGGACACACGGATGAGACATTGATCACATACTGTTCTAAAACACTGATGGCACACTGATGGTAAAAACGGACACATGGATGAGACACTGATGGTAATAAAGGACACATGGACCATACACTGATCACACACTGAACTAAAACACTGATCACACACTGATCTAAAACACAGATGGTCAAAAAGGACAGACGGATGAGACCCTGATGGTAATAAAAGACACACGGATGACATACTGATCCAAAGCACTGATGAAACATATGGTACAAAAAGGACACACAAACCATAAATTGATCACATACTGATCCAAAACACTGATGACGCCAATAGCATTTTTTCACGTATGTGTTTAAACATGGACATGTGAATGAGGCCCAAGACAGCCTTTCTTCATGACCCTGATTATATATATCTGTGAGCAGGCATCTTGTTGGCTTTGTACTGAAGGTTATATTCTCATTTCGGAGCTATTTTTGCCCAAATAAAACAATAGAAGCAAAAATGGTGAGAAAAGATCCTGATTGTTCCAATACTTGAATAAAAATTAATTTCATTTAGACAATTGCTGTCATAGATATAGTGCTAGAAAACCATTGTTGGTGGGAGATGAGCAATTGGGTATAGATACTATGGTTGCTGCTGAGAAGTTAAGAAATTGGCTGTATATCATGATGATAAATTTGTGGCCGTCATCCCTTTCATGCTGACAAACAAATGTGTGGCTGGTTTTTTTTTTTTAATTTTTTGATACACATTAACTCCATTGTGCGCTTCTATAAAAGACAAAAGCCTCAATGAGTAGACATTTGCATTATCTTGCAAGTCATTTGAGTTGCAGAATGGCCCAGGGAGGAAATCGAGGGATTCGTTAACCTCACCTCAGACTCCAATTAGCATTCCTAATTTAATTACGAAAATATAAATGGAAATTTTGTATTTTTCTTTTTGGCTGCACAGAAGAGATAAATTCTATAAAAAGGGAGTTTTTCAGATGTTTTTCTTTTTGCATAAAAAGCCTTTACGCCAAACCAAAAATATATATATCCTTTGGAAAACCCTTTTCTCTCTCATTAAGTTCCAATGCATTGATTTTGTGGACTACATTTTGCAATAATTGACAAGTATCTGTTTTGTTTGTAGTTACATGGTCTTTATGATTACAACAAAGAACATTAAAATAAGACGCAGTCTTGCTATGAAGCTACATGGCGACATCTAGTGTTAAACATGAGAAAAGCAGAAGATTCGGAGGATTTCATGGTTCTGTTGCCATTTTTACTGATGCAACTAATCTTCAGTTCACCAAGGCTAAATTCCCACATTGAGCATTTGGTGAATTTTTTTCTGCGTATTTTCGTGCGCAAAAAAACACAGCAGTTACAGCAAAGTGTATGTGGAAATTGTCTCTTCAGAGAGGAAAATGACAAATTCTAGTACCAACTAAAGGAAGCAGCAATCCTACAAGTCATAGAATCATAGAATCGTAGAGTTGGAAGGGACCTCCTGGGCCATCTGGTCCAACCCCCTGCTCAAAGCAGGATTCGCTAAATCATCCCAGACAGATGTCTGTCCAGCCTCTGTTTGAAGACCTCCATTGAAGGAGAACTCACCACTTCTCGTGGCAGCTTGTTCCACTCATTGATCACTCTAACTGTCAAAAAGTTTTTTCTAATATCTAATCTGTCTCCTCCCATTCAGTCAATAAGAACCCTTTAGGCCAAGTTCACACGAGGCGATTTTGCTGCATTTTTTATGCTAATTCAGCTGCATTTGACTGTACCAGCTATGTCTATGAGATTTCAGAAATCTTATCCACACACATTGGTTTTTTTGTCATCAAGATTTTGTGCTTTGCTTGTTTTTTTGGACATAGAGCATGTCACTTCTTTCAGGGTTTTTTCAGCGGTTTTCACCTTTGAATTGAAATCACATGAAAAAGAAAAGCACCAAAAACGCTGCGAAAAACGCAACAAAACCTGCATTTTTTCCTGCCAAGCACTCGGGTTTTGCTGCAGAAAAACACGCCCACTGTGAACTTAGCCTTAACGAGCCTAGCCATGTGAATTAGGATAAAAGTCAAATCTCAGTTTGCAGACTCTGTGTTTCAGGCTATTGCCCCTCGTCGGTGCAAAGCAAGAGATCTGATATGGTAAATGAGTGGCTAAGACTGGAATCTAAGGGGTAAGGTTTCTCCTTGTGGAGAGTGACAACTTTAAGGAGAGAAATACGTCGAAACACTGTGTCTGCAAATTGAGATTCTGATTTGGCTTTTACCCCAAGTCATACGGCAAGACTCGTTAAAGGGTCGATATTGACTTATAGGATTGGTACTTTCAGTAGGTGGCACTAGAGTTCAAATGCTCTTCCTCTCCGAAGAGACAATTTGCATTTTTAATTTCCCAGAGAAGCATGCATGGCGTTTAAGTCTCCTCATACCGGCAAGTCAGACCTGGCTTGTCATTCTCCGCAAGGAAAAACCTTACCCCTTAAAGCAAAGTGTATGTGCTTTTTTTTACGCTGCAGAAACTGACCTGTGGTGCGATTAAGAAATCTGTAACATGTAAATTTCTCTGGTAGTAAATAAGCGTTTTATTTTTGGGTTTTTCCTACAGGCACGAATGAGATGATGAAAATCCACAAATAAAAAACGCATATGTAGCAGAAATGCAATAAAAGCACATGTAATCCACACTAAAGTTTTTATCAAAGCCAAGCAACAGGAGGTTTCCAAACCAAACCAGCTCTATTTAAAACAAGACATACCAAAAAGACAATAACTACAGCGGAAAAAACGCAAAAATGCTTGTCACAAAAATGAAAAAGAAAAAAAAAAAAAGAAAATAATCCAATTTAGCTAGTTGGTGCAGAAATGCTGCAGAAAATCTTCAGTCAGAAACACACCAAATACTCTTTGTGGAAAAAACAAAATAAAGATATAAGTATGGTAGATAGTTGTACAGAAAGCTTCCCTTCATCACGGTGCTATTTACTGCATACAGCTTTGCATAGTATTGCTGAGTTTGTCACTTAGCACAATTAGTTATTATACCACAATATATGTTTTACTAGAAGATTTGTGATATCACATGCAAGTTTATACAAACTAAAAGTCATGTCTGGTGTCCTGTGACCAGGGGCCTCTCCCTGTCCCTAACACTAGGGGCGTCCTAGCTCGCCCTGTTCCCCGTTTACTTCTGATGGTGAAGACGCCGGGGCCACGTACCTTGCATTAGCTCCTGATTCTAACCCTTAGTTTGTAACCTTCCCCCACCCGGGGAAGAGGGGAGTAGTAGTGTACCGTAATACACCAACCAGACTAACAAGGTAACACCAACAGGGATAAAGGAAAATATCAAATCATACAAATACACACACAAACAACAAAAGTAAACACCGGAGGTGGATGGGGTTAAACCAAAGTAGGAAAAGAAAGGGAATTATCGCTCACTCAAAACCTAGCAACAATCACAGATAAATCCACCAAACGCCTTCTCCAATAATAACCAACAACAACAACAACCTCCAGCCATGCAGCATAAGTTATGTCTGACAATGAGTGCTAGCCAGAACCCAGATTATATAGGAGTGGCTAACAGCGCACAGCTGAGAGCCTAAATGCTGGAAAGCTTCCAAGAGCTCTCAACTGAACAGATTAACCCCTGCACTGCTAAAATAAACTTACACTGTTTAATATGAAGGTCGAATGCTTCTAACAAGGGCAAATTTGTTGGTGATCCAAAATATTTGACAAAGATAACACAAAATTCATATTTAAGTGAAGGTCTTTATTATTAAGGGAAAAAGACATCCAAACCTACAGGGTCCTGTGTGAAAAAGTGATTGCTCCTTAAACCTAATAACTGGTTGGGCCACCCTTAGCAGTAACAACTGCAATCAAGCGATTTCGATAACTGTCAATAAGTCTTTTCCAACGCTCTGGAGGAATTTTGGCCCACTCATCTTTGGAGTATTGTTGTAATTCAGCCACATTGGAGGGTTTTCAAGTATGAACTGCCTTCTTAAGGTCATGCTACAGCATCTCAATCGAATTAAGGTCAGGACTTTGACTAGGCCACTTAATTTTGTTTTTCTTAAGCCAGAGGGGGGACCTTCTGGTGTGTTTTGGATCAATGTCATGATGTATACCCCAAGCGCGCTTGAGGTCACGACCAGATGGCCGGAACTCTGCCATGCAGGCCATTTTTGCCCAGTCTCTTTCTTATGGTTCCATTTATCACAGCAAGTTTTCCAGGTCCTTAAGCTGCAAATCAGCCCCAGACCATCACACTATCACCACCATATTTTACTGTTGGTATGATGTTCCTTTTCTGTAATGCTATGTTACTTCTACGCAAGATGTTATGGGACATACACCTTCCAAAAAGTTCAACTTTTGTCTTAGCAATCATCAAGATGTTTTCTGGAAAAACTAAGATGAGTCTTTTTGTTCTTATTGCTCAGCAGTAGTTTTCATCTTGGAACTCTGCCATGCAGACCATTTTTGCCCAGTCTCTTTCTTATGGTGGAGTTATGAACAGTGACCTTAACTGAGGCAAGTGAGGCCTGCAGTTCCTTGCTTGTGTTGTGGGTTTTTTTGTTACCTTTGAGATGAGTTATCGCTGCTCTCTTGGAGTAATTTTGGTTGGCCGGCCACTCCTAGGAAGGTTCACCACTGTTCCATGTTTTCACCATTTGTGGATAATGGTTCTCACTAGAGTTCGCTGGAGTACCAAAGCTTTATAAATGGCTTAATAGCCTTTTCCAGACTGATTGATCTCAATTACTTTGTTTCTCATTTGTTCCAGAATTTGTTTGGATTGTGGCATGATGTCTAACTTTTGAGGATCTTTTGGTCTTCTTCACTTTGTCAGGTAGGTCCTGTTTAAGTGATTTCTTGATTTAACAGATGTGCCAGTGATCAGACCTGTGTGCGCCTAGGGAATTTGAACTCAGATTCCCAAAAATGTGATAAACCACAGTTAATTTATGTTTTAGGGGAGTAAGGCAATCATTTTTTCATATATGCCTTGTAGGTTTGGATTTCTTTTTCCCTTAATAATAAAGACCTTCATTTAAAAATTGCATTTTGTGTTTGTGTTATCTTTGTCTAATATTTAAATTTGTTTGATGAACTGAAACATTTAAGTGTGACAAACATGCAAAAGAATAGTAAATTAGGAAGGGGGCAAACACTTTTTCACACAACTATATCTCCACTCTCTTCTTCCTTGATTGACAGCTCTGGCATTACAGGGGCCGGATGAGGTCAGGGTCAGACACACATGGTGAACAAGCAGGTGGGATAGTGCCCTGAGTCACTCAACCTGGCTTGGTTTGAACAGTCATTTTGTGGTGACAGATTTACTTTAATAAAAAAGGGACTCTTGATACTCTGATGAGCGCCATGTCCCTTCGGATACTTTTGCAAAGTTGACTATGGGGCATATACAGCCCAAATTCAGTTTTCTAAAATAAAAAAAAAGATAAAAGTGTGTGCTACAAACCCTTCATCTAGAACTTTGAAGATGTCAAGCAGCAGACCTAATCCACCAATTAGGCTTTTGACATCCGTCTAAGACATACCAAAAATAAGTAGAAAGGACAGAGAATTTTAAAATTATAGTATGACCAGTTCCACCACTACAATCTGACCAAAAATGACCTCTTGGAGGCTAAAAGTACCTGCAGATGTCCTCACCTGATGACTGTGCTGCAGTTTGTCCTGCATAGATTGACATATCTCAATCATTCGTATTAGCTCTACTCTGGTGACTGGTACGTCAGGAGTTCGGTTTTCACTGGCAAGTAGAGACCTGATTTGCAAAGGGAATTAAATGACTTAAGACGCTGAATCATAAAGAACATGTGCATGAATTGACAAACAAGTATATTTTTAAAAAGAAGTCATAGATTTGACATAGATTGCACAGATTGGAAATGCATAGTTATAGATACATACAATCACTCCCATCATGGCAAAAGTTATGCGTAAGCAGATCTACAGAGCACGGAGTCCAATGTACACAGTGAAGCACACGGTTATCAGTACTTACTGCATCTTCTCAAGAACTGCTTGTAGCGCGTCGCCAAGTTCAAGAAGTACAGACGCTCTGGAGCTGAGCCCTTCGGTCAGCAACATCACCTGATGGTAGACAGAAGGCAACATTCATTCACACCAAAATAATTCTAGTATAATATGAAAAAAATATAAACTTTGGTCTGAATTTACTTTAGTAGATCTCAGAAATTATTTTTCTCTAAAATAAAAAAACACCTTCAAGTATTAAACACATTTCAGTAAGTGTGTTCAATACTTTTTCATGTGTCAGTCCTTATCTTAACTTAATTGATGAACATCTATAGTTTGATCTGTCACCAAGATTTCACTCCCCAAAGTATTTATGTGTGTAAGTAACTTCTTCCATCACCGACAAATCAGCAATTAAATTGAAGAGCTACGTGTAGATCGGAAGCCTCGGTCACTCCAACTCTAATTTTAAAAAGTTTTAAAAATCCATAGGTATTGAGTGGGCTACACAGTTCTTATCATAACTGTGACCCTTCCTTGTGCAACATTTCAGCTGATATCCATGATATTCTTGCTTATTAATCATATTATATACCTTGCCCTCCATTTTGGCATAATCTAGCATTATGAATATATTAATAAAGAATTTGTGCCAAACTATGAATAGCTTTCCATTCCCAAAGTCAAAGCAACGGACCATAAGGAGACAATAGATGTCCTACAGGCGGATATATATTACCTGTCTTTCCAGCTGTAAAACCTGTGACTTCAATAGTTTGACGCGACGTTCGTCTAAGCATTGGTTCTTATCCTCATCAATTAGCTGCCTGTACTGAAATCTATGGAGAAGAATGAAAAACTCCACTTAGTTTCATTCAGTCTAGCAGCGCTGGAGTCCTGGGTTCAAATCCCTACATCTGCAAGGAATTTGTGTGTTCTCCCCGTGTGTGCGTGAGTTTCCTCCGGGTTCTCCAGTTTCCTCCACACGTCAACGACATACTGATAGGGAATTCAGATTGTCAGCCCCAATGGGGACAGTGATGATAATGTTTGTAAACTGCTGCTGGCTTTTTGTGTCCCGTTTATCTACCTTGTTCTAATCTGAGAATAGAAATGTATTTGAATGATTAATAACATGTATTAATTTATCAAGGACCTTGCTTCATCGCTCCAGTTGCAGTCATTCAGAGGACATAAGTTCCCTTTAAAGTGAATCTGTCAATAGGATTTTGCTATGTAATCTGACAGCAGCATAATGTAGGCTAAGAGACGCTTATTCCAGCGAATTGTAGCAGTTGTAATAAATTCACTGTTTTCTCTTCTGCAGATTTAGCAGAGGTTGCAATGTTGAGTCCTGTGTAACCCGGCCACACCAGCTTTCTGTGTACATTGTATATAGACAAGGAGCTGCTAGTCAGTGGTGGGGGTGGCGTTGGACCAGCAGGCACGTGCCAGCTAGTCATATAGTGATAATCTCCTCCTGATAAAAACACAAAATTTGACTGAAACAGAAACACCAACCTACTAAGTGACAAAGCACTGGAATCAGGGTCTCTGCCCCTAAACTATGCTGCTCTCTAATCACTGCCAGATTCCCTTTAAAACATATAGGATTAAAACTATGAAATTTTTGCTCGAAGTCATTGGATCATCTGAGGAGGATTGGGCTGATGTTGCTGTCCACATTAGTCTTCTCCTGTTAAACATCCCTGAGAAATAAACAGCCTCGTAAGAAGCTTTATATGGCGATTAAAAAATTAACTTTAGGGTTCGTGTAAATGGTTGTGTTGTGACTGTGCAAATTCTGTAGGGTTGCACTCAGTGGAAGCATTTGCGTGTCCCTTTTTCTACCTCTATATGTCATTTTGCATTGTTCCCTTATGTTTCGGATTCTGTAAAATAACAAAAACGCTATGAGGAAAACACTGATCAAAAGACACAAACCTCAGATCTTCTAGTTCCTGTTTAAGTTGTTCATTTTCTTCCTGAAGTTTCTAAAGAAAGAGAGATTATATGAAAAAGTAGATCTTTTAGATGCAGAAACACCACGACATAAAGCAGTCTATAAAAAGTGAAGTTCAGACCTTTATTTAATATAAAAAGGTAAAACCAAAAAAAAAAATACAAGACTACCCTGATAAAAAGATTTATGACACCCATAAATGGTGGAACATCATTATTCCCGACTGTTCTCTAATTTAAGTGTTTTCAAAGCAACGAAAAGCCATGGAAACCCATTAATTTGTAGATGAGCCACAGTCATGTCCCCGCAACCCTAAATGACATGTCAGAGACACTAAAGAGTATATAATAAATGGATGCCAAACACCAGAAATCATTGCTGGATGTTACACACACGGATCGTATAATGCAATGGGGTTGTGTTAGTAAGTAAAGGTCCTATGACTAGCCCGGGGTGGGGTGACGCGACACTCGTGGTCCCAATACAAAATTTATAACAAGTCCCAAACTGACATGGGTATTTAATAGTTTAGGTTGTCTCATATGGGTCCCCCTACACTAGAGTGTGGGTGCTACCACATTCTCTGCACCCACTATAGTTATGGCCCCTGAGGCCTCATTATGATCTCTGATTTCAAAGATATTCTTTATAGCAATGAATAATTTTGCTATGAATTCCCCTTTGCTTTGAATATTTCAAGATTTACTTTTAGCTTATTTTCTTTGGGAAATATACAGGAACACATTAGGAAACTGACCGCCAATTTGTGCTCATTTCCTGAAGACCTCCTACTTGAGGCATGTGACTGGAACTCATTCTGGCCGTCTCCTTTTAATAGCATCTTTCCATGATTCCCTGGGCCAGTGGAAAGATGTGTGCCTGCCGTGGACCGGCGGACAGGCTTCCCAGCCTAGTCAGAAAAGAAACATACAGATGCATGACTGCAAAAAGAAGACAAACATTATCCAAAAGGTGACCGGACTTCATAGCAAGAACCAGTGGAAGCGTAAACCACTACGGAAAATCAAGGGGCCAAGGTGAAGCACACCTCTCATTTTACACGAACGAAAATCTAACTTTTAATAGACTCTGTAAGTTCACACGTGTTGTAGATTTTACCAGCGGATTTGGAAACTGGATACGATTTTACAACTCCACATGCTGCTGACATTTGATCATTCAGAACTGTAAATCAGAAATCAAACCATAGGTCTCAACTGGGAAAATCCCAAAAGGCCAGAAAAGTGCAATCCAGCTCCAATCGATTAAATCACAATTTTATTAAAGAAGAGAGTTAAAATACATAAAGTCAGCAGAAAAAGTAATAGTAAGCAATAGTACCTGATGAAATATCAACGCACAGTGGTGTCAGTATTGAATAGTATCTCGGCTCCACACACGTCCCCTGAGGAAGCAGGGTGAAACGCACTTTGGGGCAAAGCACGCATGGGTAAGCAAAACTGTGACATAAGGTCTTTTATTATTATCTCTATCCCCAGCTCTAATATTTGCTGTTGTTATTTAATTGAGCCCTATGGTTTGATTTCTGATTGAGAGTGCACCCGTATTATTGTTCCTAGATCTATAGAAGCGGTAACATTTTTACTAAGATTTTTAAGTCAGCTACAAATCATTTCTATAGTGGCTAGAGAACAGATTTGTTGAACACGTTACACACTGACCTTAAAGTGTAAGGCCACATTCACACTTCTATTTGGACAATCAGTTTGTCAGTTCCATTTTTAGGAATTGAATAATGTTATTGATGTCCAAAACGGATCTGTGACATCACTGACAAAAAAGGAAGCAGATTAAATATGGGATGGAAGAAAATGTGCATCATCCAGGACTTTTTTTTTCGGTAGTTAAAGAAGAAACATGACGGAAGCCAGACAAACCACGTAATCATTGATGACATCCCTCTTCTTCCATTTGCATCAGATCCGCAAGGGATCCTAATGGACATTGAAGCCATTATTCCCCTCAAAAAATAGAACAGAAAAACAAAATGTTTTAACTCCGTCTTACACACATCAGCCAATCACTGAGCTTAGCGGCCGATGACATCTACTTCATCAGAGCTGCTGAGCTGATTGATTTATTGCAGCACTGTTGACATGACATCAGCACTGCAGACAAACAATAGGGGTCAGCAGTGAAGAGACAGTGTTGGACCCAGGTAAGGTAAGGAAAGGGCAGTTTTGGGGGTTTTTGTTGTTTTTTTTTTTTTACAATGAACTGCGCTTGGGAACAATAGCTTATTGAAACCCCATGAAAATTGTGGCAGCCATCAGAGATTTAGGTTTTCTATTCAGATCCCACCTCTAACTAGTCAAACCTAAAAGACGAAGCAAGCAATGACCCCTGCATTGCTCGTTCATTGGTATAGATGCCTTGTGATACGAGTTTTTTTATATACTAGCTGGGTAGTTTCAAGTAGGGCAGCACGGTGGCTCAGCGGTTAGCACTGCAGCCTTGCAGCGCTGGAGTTCTGGGTTCAAATCTCATTAAGAACAACATCTGCAAGGAGTTTATATGTTCTCCCCATATTTGTGTCTGTTTACTCCGGTTTCCTCCTACACTCCAAAGACATACTGATGGGGAATTTGTGTCCATTAGGATATATACTATCTGCTGTTTAAACTTTTTACTAGGCCTTAAAAATGGCTATCCGGCCTAAATCATCACATTGGTCTAATTGTACTTACTACTATTAGAAAATCGCTTCTCCTCTTATACTTGGTTCCTGTATGATGATGCTCACAAGCACTAAACGTGCAAATACATGTTCTGACAGTCTAAACCCCCCCTTTTTTTCTAATGAATAAGGCTGCGTTCACACACAGCGTTTTTTCGCGTTTTTTTCCCGCGGCTTTTTTGGCAAATCCGCGGGAAAAACGCGAAAAAGAAGCTTGCCATTCATTTCTATGCATTTAGCACTTTTTGTGCACATTGATGCGTTCTTTTACCGCAAAAAAAAAAAAAAAAAAACGCATTGCGGTAAAAAACGCAGCATGCTCATTAATTTTGCAGTTTTTTCCGCGTTTCTGGCTTTTTCCCATGTGTCTAGAAACCGCGCTGAAAAAAAACGCAAAAAAAAAAGGGCAAAAAATCGCGGTAAAAACGCGCAGTTTCTGGGAAGGGAGGCCTGTTTTTCAGCAGAAAATTTCTGCTACGTGTGCACTTGGCCTAAGGGTTAAATTTATATAAGGGAAGTATATATAAACTTTTTTGCGCATATATATTATTTTGTTCAAAAAAATTTTTTTGCTAATTTATTTCATCACCTTTTTCAAAGAAATATGTTCTTCATTTCTTCCAAAGGTGATACCTAGCAGACTATATACTTTAGTTATAGCAACCTCTGTGTTTGCATATCTGTTTTGTTACTTGTCTCCCACTGAAATTTAAAATTTTATGTAATTTGTTGTTTAATAAAGATTTAGGTACTTTCTCAAAAAATACTTGGCATCTGCTTCCGTACATTTGTAGGTATACATTCAATTGTGGAAGTGCCACCAATAGCTAGGCCATTTTTTCGTTTGATGGGGCATTTAGATTGTGAGCCCCAATGGGGACAGCAATGATAATGTATGTACAGCGCTGCGGAATATGATGGTGCTATATAAACAATGCATACTAAATAAGTGCCGAACCAGCAGTGATGAGCTGAGGGGATTGTACAGATGGCACAACCTCTATAATTCCCATACAGTATAGGGTTAGGTACTCCATTATGTCTGTTTTCCAGTAATTTCCTATGCAAAATAGAGGAAATACTGTAGTCTGCATCTAGTTTCGGGCCAACTTTCTATTAGTCCTTCATTAACAGTTCCCCTGAGCTGCATGGGGATATATAATCAGAAGGCAATTAATATCTCATTCATTGTCTACACGTCAAATAAAATGTAAAACAAATCACAGATTAGTAAGCAGAAAAAACATGTTGCAACTTGTGCAATGTGCTCGAGCCCGTCATACATTAGTAAGATTTCATGATTTGCAAGTCAGACAGAAAACTGACAGATGCCACTATATAGCATTACATAACTCAAAAAAGTGAAAAAATGTCAGACAGAGGTAAAAACACATAGCCACTAAATTCTATAAGAACATGGGTGTATCAGACATAGAAAAAACTATGCACATCTAGAGTGTAATGGAATAATAAATACAGCTCTGGCAAAAATTAAGAGACCACTGCAAAATTTTCACTTTGTCTGATTTTTCTCTTTATAGGTATATTTTTGAGTAAAATGTAAACTGCTCTTTTATTCTATAAACTACTGATATGTCTCCTAATTTCCAAGCACTAAATTTTGTATTTATTTTCAGAAAATGAGAAATGGTCAAAATAACAAAACATGCAGTGCTTGCAGACCTCAAATAATGCTAAGAAAACAAGTTCATAATCATTTAGAAACAACAACACTAATGTTTTAACTCAGGAAGAGGTCAGAAATCAATATTTTGTGGAATAACCATGATTTTTAATCACAGCTTTCATGCGCCTTGGCATGCTTTCCACCAGTCTTTCACACTGCTTTTGGGTGACCTTATGCCACTCCTGGTACAAAAATTGAAGCAGTTCTTCTTTGTTTGATGGCTTGTGACTATCCATCTTCCTCTTGATTACTTTCCAGAGGTTTTCAATGGGGTTCAGGTCTGGAGATTGTGCTGGCCATGACAGGGATTTGATGTGTTGGTCCTTCATCCACACATTGACCTAGCTGTGTGGCATGGTGCATTGTCCTGCTGGAAAAAAGTCCTCAGAGATGGGGAACTTTGCCTGAGCAGAAGGAATCAACTGTTTTTCCAAGATAACCTTGTATGCGGCTTGATTCACACACCCTTCGCAAAGATTAACCTGCCCAATTCCAGCCTTGCTGAAGCATCCCCAGATCATCACCAATCCTCCACCAAATTTCACAGTGGGTGCAAGACCCTGTGGCTTGTACGCCTCTCCAGGTCTCTGTCTAACCATTAGACGACCAGGTATTGGGCAAAGCTGAAAATTAGACTGAGAAGATTACCTTACTCTAGTCCTATATGGTCCAATCCTTATGGTCTTTGGCAAACTTCAGCCTGGCTCTCCTTTGCTTCTCATTGATGAAAGGCTTTTTTCTAGCTTTACATGACTTGAGCCCTGCCTCTAGGAGCCTGTTACAAACTGTTTTTGCAGTGCACTTCACCCCAGCTGCCATTTGCCATTCCTTTTGTAGGTCACTTGATGTCATACTGCAGCTGCTGAGTAACATTCGAACAAGATGACGGTCATCCCAGTGAGTGGAGAGTCATTTTCGCCCTCTGCCAGTCTGCAGCTTTGTTATCCCCAATGTCTGCTGCTTGACCTTGTTGTAAGGGACTGCGGTCTTAGAAATTTTAAGGATGGAGGCAACATGACGCTCACTGTCTCCCTCTGCTAGTAAAACCAGAATTGATCCCTTCTTATACTCACTCAAAACTTTTCTTTTCAACTCCTTTGGCATTGCTAAAAGTTATTTTGTCATTCCTATTACTTTTGGGGTATTACTAGCACTTGTTTTGCCATCCAGCTTGTCCTATTGCAAGAGCATTGTGAACACCACGGCAGGGTTTTTTATACTTTCCTTTGTTAAATAAGATTTGGTTCAGGTGATCACCTAATGAGAAGCACATTAAGTAGAATTAGGTGTACTCCGTTTAGAATTCAACTGACACTGGAATGGAATGGCTGTCAGACATGTAGAGAAGCTGATTTTTATAAAACTGCGCAGTGGTCTCTTAATTTTTGCGAGAGCTGTATATACAGAACAAAAAGCAAAGTCACTGTGATAAATAAAGCATTACATATGTAGACACAATTAAATATAGGAAGCCCCACCAATAAGCAAGATAGTAAAAATCAGAGTCGTCAGATGAAGCCCCAGCTAGATGCATGTCAGGTGTGTTTGCTTGGATGGAAGTAAGTATACAATTTCTTTAATCACGGCAACTTAACGCTAATTTTTTAAATGTCTTTTTACTTCTCTTATGGCATGAGGTATTCATCTTTTCTACATTGGCCGGATTTATAACACTAATGTGTTTCATCTTGCTCATCGGTGGTGTATTTCTATATACAGCTCTGACAAAAATTAAAGAGACCACTTCCAAATGTTCAGTTTGCCTGATTTTTCTGATTATAGGTATATTTTTGAGTAAAATGTAAATTGTTCTTTTAGTCTACAAACTTCTGACATGTCTCCGAGTTTCCAAGCAATAAATTTTGTTTGTTTTTTTCTGAAAAGGAGAAATGGTCAAAATTAAAAAAATAACCCAGTGCTTTCAGACCTCAAATAATGCAAAGAAAACAATTTCATAATCATTTAGAAACAACAATACTAATGTTTTAACTCAGGAAGAGTTCAGAAATCAATATTTTGTGGAATAACCATGATTTTTAAAAACCGCTTTCATGCGTCTTGGCATGCTTGCCACCAGTCTTTCCCACTGCTCCTGACACAATAATTTAAGCAGTTTTTCTTTGTTTGATGGCTTGTGACTATCCATCATCTTGATTACATTCCAGAGGTTTTCAATGGGATTCAGATCTAGAGAATGGGGCTGCCCATGACAGGGTTTTGATGTGGTGGTCTCTTAATTATTGCCAGAGCTGTATACCTGTGTCCACATATTGTAGCAAAGCCAGATAGGACTGGCTTAATCCTAGAACCACAGGTCTTGATTAGATGTACTTGACTAGCTTTGACAAAGAACCAGGGCCTGTGGTCACAAGGGGTGTCAGTCTGCTGAATGAAGCAGAGTTGAGGGAGGTGAAGCTGGTGAGTGACCTGCCAAAATGTGAGCTATAGCTGGGAGAGAGACATGCCAGAGCCTCTCTCTGAATGGAGACTGCATGGGTCAGTAAGGGAAGCTGAGCAGTCTGTGTGTTGGAGTTGCAGAGAGCTTTGTATAAGTTGCAGCCTGTTCAGTGTGAACTGTACCCAGAGTTGAACACTTCCTGATTGGCGCTGGAAGCTCGAGATGAAAAGGATACCGAGATTGGAAGGATAGTGCCTCTTCTGTATATTAAGTTTGTTCCTAGAGAAAGGACTGTAATCTGTTCGGATGAGCCCGCACTGACATATGTGCCCTGCTAAATTAAATTTTTATTTGCTGTTATACCTTTTTGCCTAGAAGAGGCTGTTGAATTCCTTGGTGTTTTATGAATGCAATAAAACTACATATTTGTACCAAAAGGCATTGCCTGTTTTTTTGGTGTTATAATATTGTTAATGCCTTGGAACATGTTACCTTACCAGCATTTTTCTTATAGGATTGGTATATAGTCATACAGCGCCTTACACCAGCCATTGACTCCAACTCAAGAAGAAACTAAAAAATTGGGTAATCACACAGTATTTGTTATTATGTATTGTGTGGGGACACTCTGTATAGGAAGGTGTGGATTGCTGGAAGAGAAAAGAAAGTAAAGGCACACTGATGTACCAGTCTGACAAGAGGCCAAACAGACAGGTCAGGTGGCTAGAGCACTATGGAGCTTGTAGCTTTGTCACATTCACACGAAATGTAAGGCTTCAACACAAGGTGCATAGAAATACCAACGGCAGACTTCACTCAAGGTCAAGTAATGATAAAAATTGAACAAAAATCTTTATTCAGCAACACATAAAAACTGATAAAAACAAGGCAGGTACCACAAATACAAGAGAAAAGGTGGGTAACCCACAAGGAGGCCCCTATATGCAATGTATACCACAATAATTCATGTATAACCTCATCAGAAATAGGCTGGACACTATCATGTACACCAAATAAGATAATATATAGCGAAAATTGTAACAATGATCCTTCACCTGTCATGTGCAGTGAAAGACACAGCAATCAATAGTGAAATTAATGATGTAAATATACAAAGTGATAAGTAACTATAAAAGAGCTGTGTCCACAACTGCACAAAGCAGGCGAAGCTAGCACTAATTAGTGACCTGTACTACTAAACACAGTATACATAGCTGAATAACGCACAATTACAGCATAGTTACCAGAGAGGCACACCCGGGGGACCCACCAAACCCGACGCACGTTTCACACTGAAATGCTTTGTCCACTGAAGCAAGGTGCATAGAGTCTAAATGGAGTGACAGATTTGAAGGGGGTTTTCAGAGCTTAAATTTTTTTAGTCCAAGTTTGCTCTGTCTAAAAATCACTGGGTTCAACTCTCTTGTGCTGCCTACCTTGTCATGACCACTGAGTTCAGTGACTGGCAGCAGCGGTCACACTATAATCATGATGTTATTGCCATTGCCAAGTTAACAAAAAGGGGCAACAAAGCAATGGCAGTAAAGGGATAGAAAGCACTCGTTCTGCCAAGTTTGCTTATGTACACAAGTCTTCCATTTTTTGATGGCTCACAGAACTCAACAGTTGTATAACAAAGGATGCCATACTAACACCAGCCACATGTTTTTAAAAGATCCATAGCAAGGATTACATAAGAAATAGAATTAGGCCTTTTATTATTTTTTATTGAGAACATTAATCAAACGTACGTCAAGGCACAAGCATGACATATGGATATAACAAAAAAAACTGCCATACATTCAGTATGAAACACTCACTTTAACTCATCCTTAGATTTCATCTCTTTACACAGTCTAAGCCAGTGCATTAAAAAATAAATACATAAATAAAATAAATACATCTGGAAAACCCCTGAAGAATGGATTGGGTATAGGGTAAAATAAAAAGAATTGCACAAACAGCAATTTTGGTCGTATGCACAGCAGACAAACAGCAGAGATTTGAAAAAGATTAAATCCATATTCGTAATGAATACAGATGATGGTTCCTCTATTTGGGGGATTCAGAGGTTTTAGTAGCTTACGCTATGTCCAAGCAGCAGCTGTTTTTATCCACTGACACTCATGTCTATTGTCCTGTTATAATAGGAGAAGTTGAATAGAAGTGATCGCAGTAGGAAAGCTCGCAGGCACCACACGTTCAGTGCCAAGCGCCACACTCTAATTAGTGAGCAGTTCCGGTCTGACAAGAAGGCCTTAACCTTCTGGAGGGCATAATGAGCCAGGCAATGTTTGAAGCTTAAAACTAAGCTGCAGAGAACTAAAAGGGAGCTGAGAACTACTTTAAAATGTGCTAAACCAACAGATACAGGTGACCGAACACTGAACTGTACACTTGGCAAAGGCGAGTGAAGCTCTGGGGGTAGAGAGGGGTCGCTGGGGCTTTGTTGGTCCTTTTGTTTACGAAACAAGTGACACAATCTGAGCGATCACAGCTCCTCTCTGCTAGTTATGTGCAGCAAATTAGAGGCAAAGGCAAAACTATCTTAGCGTTAATAAAAATGAAGAGAGACAAATATGCTACGAGGCACATCAAGAGGAATGAAAAGTGAAAACTGCTGCCGAGCTTTGTTTAATAATAATAATAATAATAATAATCATTTCTACAGCGCCAACATATTCCGCTGCACTTTACGTTAGAGGGGACTTGTACAGACAATAAAAGACATTGCAGCATAAGAATAACTTAAATCAACAGATACCAAGAGGAGTGAGGGCCCTGCTCGCAGGCTTACAATCTATGAGGAAATAGGGGAGACAAGAAAGGTGGATGCTTTCATTGTTCAGACCAGCCAAAGTGTAAAGCCCCGTCACACATAGCGATCTCGCTAGCGAGATCGCTGCTGAGTCACAAGTTTTGTGACACAACAGCGATCTCACCAGCAAGATCGCCGTGTGTGACACCTATCAGCGACCGGCCCCCCTGCCAGTATCGCTGATCGTTGTTGGAAAGCCCTAGACATTTTTTTGATCACTGGTCTCCCGCTGGCCAGCATGCATCGCTGCGTGTGACAGGCGGGAGACCAGCGATCAGCGCGCTGGTAACTAAGGTAAACGCAGGGTTTGTAAGCAGCGCATTGATGCAGGGAGCTGGTAACCAAGGTACACATCGGGTTTCTAAGTGACGCGCGCTGCTTAGAAACACAATGTGTACCTTAGTTACCAGCTCCCTGCATCAGGCGCTGGTAACTAGCGTACACAGCGACGCCGCGCGCTCGGCGTCACTGCTGCTGATCGATGGTGAAGCTGCCTGTTTGACAGCTCACCTGCGATCATGTAGCGATTCACCAGCGATCCTGACAAGTAGATATCGTTGTCGGGATCGCTGGTGAGTCGCTATGTGTGACGGGGCCCTAAGAATCGGGTGTTTACGTAATGCTGCATGAACCAGTTATCAGCCAGAAAATGTAAAAGTACACACAGAGAGGGCTATTAAATGCATAAAGCGTGTGAGAACATGATACGAGTGTTACCTCTCCCCATTTTCCACTGCCGGGCCTGGGTCTGCTGCCACCGGCGCTGCTGCTCCCACTGTCCCGGTCTCCCCTGCGTCCTGCTTACCAAGCGCCTGCATCGGTGTCCAGGCGCGCTCCCCCTCAGCTGTCCGCCGCGTGCTGCAGGTACCCAAGCACGCGTTTTAGGGCCCAACCGCACGTGCACTTGCCGGTCTTATGCTCCTGATTGACCTCACCCGGCAGCGCTGCCTACCCAATGGGTGACAGGCGCCGGGTATTTCAGGCCACCCTCCCTTAGTGGAGGCACCTGATAATCGTGTTCTTTGAGCCATTTTTAGGCCGCCTTGCCGCTGCGTTGTCCTGCACAGCTAGGAACTTAACCCCATACTCTCCTTCCTCTCTTCCAGGATCCGCACCTGCTCCGTGTTCCCTCTGGTTCCTGCCTCCCATCCCGCCTCAGTCCAGCTTCTATCTGCATCACCACTCATCTCCATCCAGCTACCGCTGTCACCACCGCTTTTCTCCTGTCAGCTACCGGTTTCACCTTCTCACCTCTCTGCTCTTTTTCCCTCTCCATCAGGTTTCCCTCCATCTCCCTACCTCCATAGTACCCTCCAGCCCTGGCCCTCTTCGCTCCTGCCTTTCTAGTCTTCCTGTGTTTGTGTTTGTCTTTCATGAAGATAATGGATTCCCGCCTGTCTGCCTTACAGGCCTCAAATCCCAGGAATGCCTCCCAGTTGGCCAGTCTCCAGCAGGAGCTAGTCCAGCAGCACGATACCCAGGCTCATATCTTGCCCTATATGGCCTCCGTGGATGACCGTCTGCTTTCCTTGCAGGCGTCATCCTCGCAGACATCGCCTCAGGTATCTGACTGCGAGTCCGCACCCTCGCCCCGTCTTGGTAAACCGCCTCGCTATGGTGGTGACCCCAAGCTATGTTGGGGTTTTCTCAACCAGTGTCACCTGCATTTTGAGTTTTGCCCCAGCAGTACTCCACCAACCAGGATAAGGTGGCTGTTATTGTATCCCATTTGGAGGGAGAGGCCCTCTCCTGGGTGAATCCTCTTTGGGAATGAGATGACCCCATTGTGTCCAGTATTGTGACCTTTATGGACACCTTCCGGAGGGTCTTTGATGAGCCCGGTCGGTTAGCTTCCACCATGGAGTCTCTTTTTAATCTCCATCAGGGTACTCTCACGGTGGGGCAATATGCCATACGCTTCCGCACGTTGTCCTAGGAGCTGGGGTGGAACAACGAGGCGTTGGTAGGGGCTTTTTGGTGGGGATTGTCTGGCAAAATTAAAGACGAGCTTGCTGGTCGGGATACTCCAACCACCTTGGAGGATCTCATTTCACTAGCCACGTGCACTGATTTGCGCTTTCAAGAGCGCTCTCGAGAGGCTGCCAGAGAGAGGAGACTTTTCAAGCCTTCCCCTTCTTCGAGTCATAGACCGCTCATTCCTCGGCCTTTGGGTGCTTCCGGTAGTTCTGCCCCAGAGCTCATGCAGGTAGACCGGGTCAAGAGGGCGGAGCAACGCCGGAGAGAGAGGTTAGCACAGGGCTTGTGCTTATACTGCGGTGGTGCATCTCATTTCCTACGTTCATGACCAGAGAGACAGGGAAATGCCTCCACCTAGTTCAGGTAAGAGAGGCCTCCCTAGGTGTGTCTGATTCCTCTCCTCCCCTTACTCTTTCTGTTCTGATTGTCCAGGGTATGAGATGTGGGTCTGAACTGGCTTATGTGGATTCGGGTGCGGCGGGCAACTTTATTCGGCTTAAGGAGGTGAAGAGATACCGGATTCCCGTGATCTCCTTGAAATGTCCCCGTATAATTGCCTCCGTAGAAGGTAAGCCTCTGCAAGAGGCCGTCTCCATGGTTACTGAGGAAGTGGTGCTGCAGATCGGGACCCCTTCATCGGGAGAAGATCACCCTCTACGTCCTGCCAACTTATCGCATCCGCTGCTTCTCGGTCTTCCAAGGCTTCGGACACATGAGCCTGTCTTGGATTGGCGTTGCGGTGAGATTCTCCGATTGGGTCATCCGTGTCAAGAGAGATGCTTGGGATCTGTCCATCCAGTCAGGTTTGCCTTCCGCTTACTGGTCCTTTGCGGACGTTTTTGACAAAAAGGAGACTGAGACCCTTCCTCCACATCGGTCCTATGACTGCCCAGTTGAACTTCGGCCAAGAGCCACTCCGCCTAGGGGCCGAATCTACCCACTTTCTCCAGTCGAGACTTCTGCCATGTATGAATATGTCCTGGAGAACCTTGCCAAGGGCTTTATACGAAAATCCTCTTCTCCTGCGGGTGCTGGCTTCTTCTTTGTAAAAAAAAAAAAAAAAAAGATGGCTCCCTTCGGCCTTGCATCAATTACAGAGGTCTGAACAACAATACAATTAAGAATAAATATCCTCTACCGCTAATTACGGAACTCCGCACCTGCTTCGTGTTCCCTCTGGTTCCTGCCTCCCATCCTGCCTCAGTCCAGCTTCCATCTGCATCACCGCTCATCTCCGTCCAGCTACCACTGCCACCACCGCCTTCCTCTCTCAGCTACCGGTTTCTGTTATGAATGAGTCACCGGAGGAGGAAAAAACAAAAATGCACGCTAAGTCCAGAAAACCGGAGAGGTTGGTAGCTAACGGATTGCAGACCCCTAATCCTATTCACACAACTAACAGTAGCCGTGGAGTGTTCCTACGGTGATCCTAGACACCTCGTCACAGCCGGAGAGCTAAATAAGCCTAAAGAAAGAAAGGGGAAATCTAAACTGCCCCAGAGCAGACCCCAAAGCAATAGACAGCCCCCAACAAGTATTGTCGGTGAAAACAGATGAAAACACAAACACAGACAGAAAGACAGGCAGAGCAAACGATGGGGCCCAACTAACTAGATAGGAAAGGATAGAAAAGATGCTAGCTGCAATCCGCAAAAACCCTACCAAAAATGTCCCAACACGTCTGATAGGAAAAACGGCCCTGAAGTCACTAGACTTCAAAATCCCTATATCAGCACTCCGATATATTCTGAAGACAGAGCAAAAGAGATTTAACCGATCAGGGACAAAAATGGAAATTCAGCACGACCCCAGCCAGGGCCGGCTGAACACAAAACTAAGCAAATCAGACAAAATCTCATGGAACAATAACAGAGCAAAACTTAGCTTTAGAAGACAGGAACTGAACTGGAGGCCAGAGCTCAGAGCAGAGAAATCACCAGCAACCTTACAGGGCGTAGGCTGCCTTATATCCACTCAGAGATTCCGGATGTCCAATCGCAATCCACCTGTTCAGGTGACAGGTTTAATCATAGAATCGTAGAGTTGGAAGGGACCTCCTGGGCCATCTGGTCCAACCCCCTGCTCAAAGCAGGATTCGCTAAATCATCCCAGTCAGATGTCTGTCCAGCCTCTGTTTGAAGACTTCCATTGAAGGAGAACTCACCACTTCTCGTGGCAGCCTGTTCCACTCATTGATCACTCTAACTGTCAAAAAGTTTTTTCTAATATCTAATCTGTGTCTCTTCCCATTCAGTTTCATCCCATTGCTTCTAGTCTTTCCTTGTGCAAATGAGAATAAAGTTGATCCTTCTACAATGTGACAGCCCTTTAGATATTTGTAGACAGCTATTAAGTCTCCTCTCAGTCTTCTCTTTTGCAAACTAAACATTCCCAAATCCTGCAACCTTTCCTCATAAGACAGGGTTTGCAGACCGGTCACCATTCTGGTCGCTCTTTTCTGAACTTGCTCCAGTTTGTTGATGTCTTTTTTAAAATGTGGTGCCCAAAACTGGACACAATATTCCAGATGAGGTCTGACCAAAGAGGAGTAGAGGGAAATAATGACTTCACGTGATCTAGACTGTATGCTTCTGTTAATACATCCTAGAATTGCATTTGCCTTTTTTGCTGCTGCATCACACTGTTGACTCATATTCAGTCTGTGATCTATTAGTATACCCAAGTCTTTTTCACATGTGCTGTCACTTAGCCCTATTCCTCCCATTCTATATATGCTTTTTTCATTTTTATTGCCCAGATGTAGTACTTTGCATTTCTCCCTGTTAAAAACCATTCTGTTAGTTGCTGCCCACTTCTCCAGTTTATTTAAATCTTTTTGAATCCTCTCTCTCTCTTCTCTAGTATTAGCTATCCCTCCTAGCTTTGTGTCATCAGCAAATTTAATCAGTTTACCCTCAATTCCTTCATCTAAATCGTTGATAAAGATGTTGAACAATACAGGGCCCAGGACAGAGCCCTGTGGTACCCCACTTGAGACATTCTTCCAACTGGATGTGCAGCCATTTACGACCACTCTTTGGGTCCGATCACTAAGCCAGTTATGAATCCACCTAACAGTTGCCTTGTCCATTCCATACTTAGTCATTTTTTCAATAAGGATTGTATGAGAGACTTTGTCAAATGCTTTGCTGAAGTCAAGATATACTATATCTACAGCATTTCCTTGATCCACCCAATCAGTGATACCGTCATAGAAGGAAATTAAGTTAGTCTGACATGACTTATTAGTTAGAAACCCATGCTGACTCTGTTTAATCACTTCATTCTTATCCAGGTATTGACATACATGTTGTTTAATAATTTGTTCAAAGATCTTTCCTGGTATAGAAGTCAGACTCACCGGCCTATAGTTGCCTGGGTCCACCTTCTTCCCCTTTTTGAAGATAGGAACAACATTTGCTCTTCTCCAGTCTTCTGGCACTTCTCCTGTTCTCCAAGAATTTTCAAAGATTATGGAGAGGGGTTCAAAAATTTCTTCTGCTATCTCCTTCAGTACTCTGGGGTGTAATTCATCGGGACCTGGAGACTTGAATTCATTTAGGTTAGCTAAGTGTTTCCTCACTATCTTTCTGTTTATAGATATCCTGGATTCTTCTATTCCCTTAATGGGACAGTGAATAACAGTTGATGTTGCATTTCCTTTCTGAGAGAAAACAGATGCAAAATAGGAATTTAAAAGTTCAGCCTTCTCAACATCCTGTCTTACCATTTCATCATTTTCATCCTGTAAAAATCCTATAGCATCTTTGACTTTTCTTTTACTTTTGACATATCCCCAAAATCCTTTATTATTGCTTTTGACATCTCTTGCAAGCCTCAGTTCATTTTCAGCTTTAGCTAATCTGATTTGTGCCCTGCAGGTTCTGCAGACAGCATTATATTCTTCTTTAGATATGCCTCCCTCTTTCCATTTTATAAACATTTTTTTCTTCCTTTTTAGCATGTGCTTAAGTTCTGTGTTCATCCATCCTGGTTTCCTTAAATGCTTCCTATTCTTCCCTCTTTTCGGAATTGTTAACAACTGTGCTTTGAGAATTTCATTTTTCAAGATTTCCCATCCTTCCTGGACATTTTTGTCTTTAAGGATATCCAGCCATTGGATCCCTCCAATTCTCTTTCTGAATCCCTTAAAATCTGCCTTTCTGAAATCTAACCTTGACGTCTGAGTCTTCACAGGTCTTCCACCTCTAGTAATCCAAAATTCTAAAATAGCATGGTCGCTACCTCCTAGGGTCCCAGCCACTTTTACCTCCTCAACCATTTCCTCCCTGTTTATAAGGATTAGATCCAAGGTAGCAGTTCCCCTTGTTTTCTCCCCTACCTTTTGGAAGATAAAGTTGTCAGCAAGAGAGGATAAGAATTTCCTTGACCTGTTAGTTTTGCCTGAGTGAGATTCCCAACAAATGTCTGGATAGTTGAAATCTCCCATGACAACTATGTCATATTTTTTGGAGAACTTGGCCATCTGATGCATAAAGAGTTCATCTATATCTTCGGCTTGCACAGGCGGCCTGTAGTAAATGCCTACAATGGTGTCCTTTCCATTGTTCTGTCCTTGTATTCTTACCCAAACAGTTTCCACAGAACTCCCAGTCTCTGAAGCTTCAATCTCTGTGCAGATATACGCGTTTCGAACATACAATGCGACACCCCCTCCTTGTTTATCAAGTCTGTTTCTTGCAAATAAGTTGTATCCTTCTAGTCTTGTATTCCAATCATGTGTATTGTCCCACCAAGTTTCAGTGATTCCAATGACATCATATTTCTGTTCCTGTGTTAGTAGTTCCAATTCTCCTTGTTTGTTGCCCATGCTTTGTGCATTAGTATAGAAACATTTTAGTTTGTGATTGGTTTCTCTTTCTCCAATATTTTTATTAATTAGATTCTTTCGTCTTTGTTCTTCCTTTCCACTTCTAATAGCAGAGTTCTCAATAGCATTTGTCAGGTATATGGCTTTTTCTGGTCTTTTGCTTCCCTTCCCATGTTGTTCTAGTTTAAAGCTCTCCTTACAAGTGTAGCAAGGCGACTTCCAAATACATGCTTTCCAGTCTTCGTAAGGTGCACCCCATCTCTAGCAAGTAGTCCATCGTATAAGTAGTTCACTCCGTGATCCAGAAATCCAAATCGTTGCTGACGGCACCATCGACGTAGCCAGTTGTTCACCTGAAGAATCTTATTCCACCTCCTTGTTCCATGGCCATCCACTGGGAGGATGGAAGAGAAGACCACCTGCGCTCCCAGTTCTTTCACTTTCTTGCCTAAGTCTTCAAAGTCTCTGCAGATGGTTTCCAGGTCGTTTCTTGCGGTGTCATTTGTCCCCACATGTAGTAGCAGGAATGGGTAGTCATCTGTAGGTCTGAAGAGTCCTGATATCCTGTCAGACACATCTTTAATTTTTGCACCTGGAAGACAGCACATTTCTCTTGAAGTTATATCCGGTCTGCAGATAGCGGCCTCTGTTCCTCTCAGCAGGGAATCCCCCATGACCACCACTCTCCGTTTCTTCTTCACAACATTTTTCTTTCTCCATCCAGGAGGACTCTGAGGGCGTACAAGGTTGCTGTTTGTTGGCAAAGTCTTATCCTGATGTATTTCTTCATCGTTTTCCTGCGTGAGAGCCTGGTACTGGTTCCTGAGCAGTATGGGTGCTGACTGCCTCCTGATCCTCCTGCTTCTCTGGGTCACATGTCTCCATTCCTCTGTTTCTTCAGGTGCACTTCGAATTTCTTCTCTTTCTGTAACATGAAGAGATAATTCTGCTCTGTCCAAGAACTCTTCACCTTCCTTAATGATCTTCAACGTAGCTAACCTCTCTTCGAGATTTTGCAACTTTTCCTCCAACAGGGACACAAGCTTGCATTTGTGGCATGTGAAGTTTGGCTTTTCCACTGGTAAATCTGTGAACATGTAGCAAGAAATGCAGCTCACCAAATGGCTCCTGGCCTCTTCCATCTTGAGATTTCTTAAAAACGATGAAAGATGAGCCAAATTTTATCGGCGCGCGGTTTTTCCGATTTCCTCTTTTCAGCTGCAACGGCCAAAACCCAGTGATCGTTGAGCTCGCGGAGACTCTTCACTTATCCCAGAAGGCACTGGGAATATGCAAATGATCTCCTCAAGACTCTTCCCCTGGTTTTCCGATTTCCTCTTTTCAGCTGCAACGGCCAAAACCCAGTGATCGTTGAGCTCGCGGAGACTCTTCACTTATCCCAGAAGGCACTGGGAATATGCAAATGATCTCCTCAAGACTCTTCCCCTGGTTTTCCGATTTCCTCTTTTCAGCTGCAACGGCCAAAACCCAGTGATCGTTGAGCTCGCGGAGACTCTTCACTTATCCCAGAAGGCACTGGGAATATGCAAATGATCTCCTCAAGACTCTTCCCCTGGTTTTCCGATTTCCTCTTTTCAGCTGCAACGGCCAAAACCCAGTGATCGTTGAGCTCGCGGAGACTCTTCACTTATCCCAGAAGGCACTGGGAATATGCAAATGATCTCCTCAAGACTCTTCCCCTGGTTTTCCGATTTCCTCTTTTCAGCTGCAACGGCCAAAACCCAGTGATCGTTGAGCTCGCGGAGACTCTTCACTTATCCCAGAAGGCACTGGGAATATGCAAATGATCTCCTCAAGACTCTTCCCCTGGTTTTCCGATTTCCTCTTTTCAGCTGCAACGGCCAAAACCCAGTGATCGTTGAGCTCGCGGAGACTCTTCACTTATCCCAGAAGGCACTGGGAATATGCAAATGATCTCCTCAAGACTCTTCCCCTGGTTTTCCGATTTCCTCTTTTCAGCTGCAACGGCCAAAACCCAGTGATCGTTGAGCTCGCGGAGACTCTTCACTTATCCCAGAAGGCACTGGGAATATGCAAATGATCTCCTCAAGACTCTTCCCCTGGTTTTCCGATTTCCTCTTTTCAGCTGCAACGGCCAAAACCCAGTGATCGTTGAGCTCGCGGAGACTCTTCACTTATCCCAGAAGGCACTGGGAATATGCAAATGATCTCCTCAAGACTCTTCCCCTGGTTTTCCGATTTCCTCTTTTCAGCTGCAACGGCCAAAACCCAGTGATCGTTGAGCTCGCGGAGACTCTTCACTTATCCCAGAAGGCACTGGGAATATGCAAATGATCTCCTCAAGACTCTTCCCCTGGTTTTCCGATTTCCTCTTTTCAGCTGCAACGGCCAAAACCCAGTGATCGTTGAGCTCGCGGAGACTCTTCACTTATCCCAGAAGGCACTGGGAATATGCAAATGATCTCCTCAAGACTCTTCCCCTGGTTTTCCGATTTCCTCTTTTCAGCTGCAACGGCCAAAACCCAGTGATCGTTGAGCTCGCGGAGACTCTTCACTTATCCCAGAAGGCACTGGGAATATGCAAATGATCTCCTCAAGACTCTTCCCCTGGTTTTCCGATTTCCTCTTTTCAGCTGCAACGGCCAAAACCCAGTGATCGTTGAGCTCGCGGAGACTCTTCACTTATCCCAGAAGGCACTGGGAATATGCAAATGATCTCCTCAAGACTCTTCCCCTGGTTTCTCCCATCCAAATCAGTTTCACCACCTCCTTTCACCAGCAGAGGGAGTTCATCGGACATCAAAGGTGAACGAGAAAATGAGCTCACAACAGGTTTCACCTTCTCATCTCTCTGCTCTTTTTCCCTCTCCATCAGGTTTCCCTCCATAGTACCCGCCAGCCCTGGCCCTCTCCGCTCCTGCCTTTCTAGTCTTCTTTCTGTATTTTACGTTTTTGTTCCCTGAGCCGACCCCCGGTCCTGGCATCCGTGGTTCTTGAGGTCCCTGAGCTTGTCCCTAACGATCCCTTTATAGGGGTTGGGCAAGCCTGATGCACTCACTCGAGGGAGATTCGGAATCACGGTCCAGAGGGTCCACTCTTGGTACTCGCCGTCACCGGCGTAACAGCGAGGAACCTGGTTGTGATGACAATTTTGAATGGGCAACACAGGGTTAGTTAAACGTGTTGAGGCGGTAGGCCAGTCTGAATAAATACGTTTTTAGGGCACGCTTAAATCTGTGGGTTTTGGGGATTAATCAAATTATCCTGGGTAGTGCATTCCAAAAAACTGGCACAGCACGTGAAAAGTCTTGGAGACGAGAGTGGGAGGTTTTGATTATTGAGGATGTTAACCTCAGGTCATTAGCAGAACGGAGGGCACGGGTAGGGTGGTAGACAGACAAGGGAGGAGAAAACCATGGAGTGCTTTGTGGGTGAGAGTAATAAGTTTATATTGAATTCTGGAGTGGAAGGGTAACCAGTGCAATGACTGGCACAAGGTAGCAGCATTGGGCATTGGTGTAATGGTTGGTGAGGAATATGATCCTGGCTGCAGCATTCAAGACAGATTTGAGAGTGGAGAGTTTGGTAAGAGGGAGACCAATTAATAGAGAGTTACAATAGTTCAGATGAGAATGAATAAGAGAAACAGTAAGAGTTTTTGTAGAAAAGTAAGAAAGGGTCAAATTCTAGAAATGTTTTTGAGGTGCAGATAACAAGAGTAAGACAGTGATCAAACTTGTTTCAATTATATTTAACAGGCTAGGAGGAAGACGAGTATACATATATCCAAGTCTGAGTGAAAAACAATTATTGGCTTGTTATTTAGCGCAAGATGTTACACATTAGTCTAAGTTCAGATTAATTTTTTGTTGCTGTACCACAGAGGAAAAGTCCTCCAGGATTGTCAGTGTTTTATCTCTAACTACGTAAAAGCTAGGTTCTAAAGTTAAGCAACGATGACCTGTGTGTTAAGAACATTGTGCTGCCTACTAATCAAAAGAGACACTGGTAATGCTGCAGATACTAGGATGTTCACATGGTTCTGGTCGGGCGGCCAAGTCAATAGTCTACGCATGCTGGATCAGAGCTCTGCTAACTTCCTATTACCTCCAGCGTCTCTTCTGCAGGCACAGTGACCTGTGTTAAAGAAGTTGTGCGACCTATTAGCCAAAAGAGATGCCCTGAATGCCGGGTACTAGGATTTTCATACTTCTTTGGTCCGGCGGCCATGTCAGTAGTCCGAACATGTCAAACAAAAGCTCTGCTAACTTCATACTACCTCCAGCGTCTCTTCTGGAGGCTTGACGACCTGTGTGTTATAGACGTTGTACGGCCTATTAGTCAGAAAAGAAGCCCTAAACGCCGGGTACTAGGATGTTCACAGTCTGTAATGGCACAGGTTGTAGGATGTTCACAGGGCTCTGATCCTGCAACCATTGACTACCAACTTTGTCGCTGGACCAGGATCCTTCAGATTATTTTTGCTCAACCCCACTAGGTCTTACCTTGGACGTACAGTAAACGCCTGAGTTGCAAAAGATTTTATTGAGACATACATGGAGGCGTTCCCATAGACTAATATTGGCAAAACGTTTGTTTATAGTAAAAATGTTATGTCATTATGTCATATTGCAGATTTTTGGACATAAAGAAAAGTGTAATTGACCAAGTGTTTGGCAGATATAAATAAATATTTTTCTACTTTATTGTCAATAGGAACGTTTTGGAACGTAAAGCAGTATGTTTCTATATGTCCAACGTAAATGCGTTTAATGAATTTGGTGGGGAAAAAACGGTTTACTCCCCTAGACAATCCTTCGACAGAATTGGCACCAAAATCCAAGTGTCTGTGCTTGTCTAACTTGGCAAAAAGTAGTTAGGAAAAAAAACGGTTACTATTTTTTTTTTCTTTAAATGTATACAGACGTAGCTGGACATATTTCATTCACTAAGGGTGCAATTCATGAAGGGGTTTTTGCCAGTTTTGGCGTTTTAACAGCAATTTCTGCCAACTCCATCAAAGTGGGCAGAGCTGGGACGGGAAAAAGCCCATCTCCCTCAGCAAATTCCTGAAAAGTTGTGGTGTTCATTACACCAAAAATATAATGCCAGTCCCTGACAGGCATAACATTCCTGGAAAAGACTTACAGACATGCATGCCAGGTGTAAGATGCCTTTAATTCACCTCTGGCGAGCACCTCTTAACGAATCTGACACATCTTACTCCAGCACGCCCATCATTAAGACTGATGTGCACAACGCCTTAATGTTTTTCCTATCTTTAACGTTATGGACGCAGGTACATGCGTTTGTATGCGTTAGACCGCGTTTGCTTACACGTGCGTCATTTCGGGTTGTGCGGCGGGGCGTGGCTAGCGCAACACGTTGCAATTTTGGAGACGTCAAATTGCCGCCTCCAAACGCATGCGGACGTTTGCGGAAGGAATGCGTCTAAACAACGCATTACAGTCTATGGGAACGCATTCGTACGCAAGCACATGCGTACGCTTTGTGTTTGCATACACAAGAATTTACATAAGGCACGCCCATTGGGCGTGGCTTGTGTACATTCAAAAATTTGCCATGAAAATAGCACTTGCCAATCGTCCGCAACTGCATGCATGCCTTTGCGGACGATACGCTGTGTACTCAACTGCAGATGTGAACCTAGCCTAAATGAATCGAGCCCTATAAAATTTAAATTAAGGCAGGTGTAGGTCAATGGATGCTTCATGCTTAAATACGTTTTTAATAAGTATGTCGCATACCACAATGTTTTTGCTCATCTCATTTTCAAAGCCATACATATTTATCAACTTTTATTCCCAAATCTGAGAGGCATCTAATAATCAATAAAGTTAAAGCCAAAGAATGGCAGCAAATGAGTGAATTGTAAATGCAGACGTGACTGTAAGTGCATATCTTCATTTGGCAACAACAAATGCCCAAATCTGACCCTTTTTACTCACCTCGTCTCTTTCTTAAAAAGAAAGAGAAACAAGAAATGTGATCAAAAAGTCATATATACGGCACTTCAAAATAGCAACAGTAAAAAGCTATGGTATCATTTCCTGCACATTAGAACAGAAGTGGCAGAGCATACAATAGGGTGATACCCTAGGGCGGGAGAGTGGGTAAGTGCTGGTTACACACACCTGGTGTAGATGTGGCAGTCACTGCTCCTGTGTCAGCATGAAGAAAAACAGCTTCTGCTGCTGCGCAACTGCTGGATAAATCCTCCAGGATATATTGGGTCTAGTTGGATGAACACATAGATTTTTTTTTTTACTTGATAAAGACGATGGTATGGTGCTGAAAAGTGTTGTGAAAAAAAAACTTATTCTCATCTTATTCTCATTTCTGAAGAACTAAATTCACTCCAGCAGCGCAGCCCACCTACCTGTTCATCCAACTGGATCCAAAGTTAGAGGGTTAGCGCTCACAAGGGACTTGAATGAACTTGTCCAGTGCCAATGTCCTAAGGACTTCAGTAAAAGCAATTTTTGCCCTAAGGCCTCTTTCACACTTCCGTTTTTTACAATCAGTCACAATCCGCCAGGTTTTGAAAAAAACGGATCCTCAAATTTTTTTTGAGGATCCGTTTTTTTCCCCATTGACTTGCATTAATGGCGTATTGTGACGGATTGCTGTCCGTTGCATCGGTTTTTTTTGAGGATCCACCAAAAATTGCTGTCCGTCACCATCCTCAAAGATTTGAAAACGGAGCTTGTAACGTTTTTTGCGGATCCTCCAGACACTCATTTAACCCGAAATTCTTTCTGGGTGCCGGACAGACAATCAATCAATCAATATATCTCTCTCTCTCTCTCTCCTCTTCCCGGCCAGCATTTCCTTTAAATCCGTTAACAACGGATCCGCTTGTATGACTTTTTGGCGGATTTGAACTGATGCAAAAAACTGAAGTGTGAAAGAGGCCTAAGATGTTAACTAGGATTCAAGAAATGTGGCCAATACGAAGAACTGGCACATGATTTTTCTTTTTTTCAAAGCCCTTACAAAGAACTAGGAGCTATTCTGACATATGTTAAGAAAGAGTTCTTTACAGTTAGAGCAGTCAGCCTGTGGAATGCCGACCGCAGGAGGCAGCGATGGCAGAGAATTTATTGGCATTTAAAATAAAAAAGGACTGGATGCCTTTCTTACAGCAAATGCTATAGTGGTTAACAAATAATCTCATGACAGGTTATATATAAGGCCTGTTTCACACTTCAGTTTTTTGTGTCAGTCAAAATCCGCCAAAATGGCGGAAAGCGGATCCGTTGCTAAACTGATGTGAACGGATGCCACCGGACCGTTTGTTTGACGGATCTGATGAATGAAGAATTTTAAAGGAACCATAGCCGAGGGAGGGAGAGGGAGAGAGAGAGAGGGAGAGAGAGAGGGAGAGGGAGAGGGAGAGGGAGAGAATTTTTTCCGTCTGCCAGAAATTATTTCAGGGTTAAATTTCTGGTTAATTTCCCTCCTCCGGGCATGCGCACTCTAAAATGCGGATCCTGCAGGAAAAAAACGTTGCATGGTCCGTTCGGGCATGTCGGCGGACGCAAAAAATTTGGCGGATCCGCAAATAAACGGATCCAACGGATGGCTATCCGTCAAGATCTGCCGCTATTGCATCTCAATTTGGGGAAAAAAAGGGATCCGCCAAAAAAAAATGGCGGATCCGTTTTTTTTTAAAAAAACGGCGGATTTTGACTGATGGTCAAAAACGGAAGTGTGAAACAGGCCTAACTGAGCAAGCATTGTTGAACTTCAATAGATTTAGGTCTTTTTTCAACCTCTGTAAAAAGACAGCACTTCAAAATAAGACCTTCATGTATTCCCCTTGAAACAATTCAGCTATTTTAGCCATTTTTAAGCATTTGCTTTTTACAATTTTATGTAATAAGTGAGGTAGCGCCCTGAGTACGGATAGGTTGTAACTATTCTTACACCTGCAACCATTTAAAGGGAACCCGACAGGTCCCCCATGCCACAAAACCGCTACCATGTGTTTGTTATGTTAACCCCCTGCCTGACAAGCCCTTTGTACAGTATAAGTGACTGCATTGTATGGCAAAACAGAATGTGGAAAGCCTGTCTTCACTATCAGACTAGTCCAGGGGGCATTGGTTGCCCCAGAGTGACGTCCACCCGGCTTCACTGCGCACGGACATGAAATGATGAAAGTCGCGGGCATGTGTGAGAGCTGGCGGTGACAAGGGGGCAAGGTAACATGATTAGTAGGATGACTATTCTGGGGAAACCGATGCCCCCTTGACGAGACGGAGACTAATTAGCATTTTGGAAACAGATTTTTGACATGCTTTTTTTTTGCCATACAAATAAATCAATTATACTGTACAAAGGCTTGATAGGCAGAATATTCACAAAAGAATAAACCCATGGGGCAGTTGTGGGGTCTGTCAGGTTCCCTTTTAGAAGCTGAATAAAGCGACATCTTTTGTACTGTCTTTAGCTTCTACACAAACACCTCTGTCCAGGAACCTACTATCCCTGATGAGAAATGACCGCACAGGTGACTCTTACGTGTGTGCCTGTATGTGTGTATATAACTTGTAATGTGTATGACATTATCTGTAAAGTGCTATGGAATATGACGGCACTGTATAAGTAAGCAAAGCAAGGGCAATTCTATCATTAGTCCTCGAGGTGGCTCTGACAATCATCACAGCAAGATGCAAAGGACATGGTCCTGCTTTACAAGTCTTAAGTGGAAACTTGCTGACATCTAGTGGCCAACATGAGAACTGCAAAATGTATGCTTTAAATATTTTTTTGAAAAAAAAAAAAGAGATTATGTAGAATTACTTTAAAAAAAAAAAAACTTAATGAATATAACGTAGAAAAAGAAGGTTTATTTCTAAATATTAACTTGTAGCTTTGTTTACAAAATAGTAACTAAAAGAAAAACCTTTGGGGCCTTTAAAAATGAATAATTGTACCTGTCCCTGTGTACTACTCAGTAGCATCCCTATGTATTCTATAGACATCAGGTCATTCGGAGCCAAGAGTCTTTGTGATATAATGTCCCCGATGACACGCATTCAGCAAATCATTGAATTGTTATAATATTGTGTATTGAACATTGATTAGGGAAGCCAGAACTATCTGTTCGGTGGAGCTGTGACCACTGGGACCCCCAAAAGATCCCAGTAATGGGGCTGCCTGGTCGTCGATTACCTTTCTCCATTTAAGCCTATGTGAGATACAGCCAGCGCACTTACAGACTACAATGGGGTCTCAGGCTTCTACCTTCTGGGATCAGACAGTAGACTGAAATATTTTGAAGGAAAACTTCATTTAAAGAACCATTACTCCATGAAAAGCCCAAAACCTAAAATGTCGGCCTTGGTGACAACTTCTATAATTTCTGCAACCTTTATTAGTCAGTCGTCTGATGTTTCTACCCAGTGAAGACATTGGTCCTGACTTACCAGAAAAACACTTTGGCCTAAAACACTTTGAAGAGAAAACATTTTTGTGCAATGCAAGTGGTTTTATTCCACTTTCGTCCAGCTCTGCCAAAATGGGTGGACCCGAGTGGGAACGGGGCGATGCACAATTGTCTAATTCTTGACAAACTGTGGTGTACCTTACGCCACAAATCTTTCTCCATTCTCCATCCGGTGTAAGACTTGTGGCAAGGCAAATAGATTCTCCAGAAATCTTACTCCCTTCAATCCACATTTTGGAGGAGTTGGGCAAAACTGACCTGAAAATTCTGCATTGCCCATAAATTCTGTGACCTTTCAAAGCGATTTATCCATAAATCTCTGATGAATCAGGGTCATAGTGTCAACAGCTAATTAGATCAGATCTGTATGCGACAAAGAATGAAAAATGTTAAGTTTGGGTTATTACATTAAAAAAAAACTGCAAAATCATAAAATGCGGAAACAAAAAACAAAATATTCATCCCAATTAGGCATCAAAAAGCTATCTACAAATAACTCAGGGAAGAAAGAGGCAAATTCAATCAATAAGAACACATTGCCCTAAGGCCTCATTCACACATCAGTATTTAAACACGTATGTGAAAAAAATGGTACCAGTGATTTGCATCCATGTGTCTGTTTTTCTCAATTGTGTCAGTGTGCTTTTTTTTACAGATGGATAAAGAAATAAATAAATTACAAAGCTTCTCCTAATGTTAAATACGGACAGCACACGGACGGAATACTGATGCCATCAATGCGATGTACATCTATTTCACGGACCCATGGACTTGTACTGGCAATTTTCATCCATTTTGCTGGAAAAAACCTGTTTTGCACTGACACGTAAAAATCACAGACAAGTGAAAAGAACTATCTACTATATAATCGTCTAATTCTGTCTGTCTGTAACGGAAATCCCGTGTCGCTGATTGGTCGCGCCAGGCTGGCCGCGACCAATCAGCGACAGGCGCAGTCTGGCCACGAATTGGCGTGGCATTCAAACGTTGCACGCCACCACTACCATCAGGAGATCCACGGCGCTAGCCGCTGATCTCCCGTCGGAGGTCAGCGGCGACACAGCCAGGAGATGACTGGCAAAGCATTCAATGTGCGGATGATACCCAGGGTCCGGAGGAGAGGAGACTGTCCTCCAGGCCCTGGGTACCATAAACCTGTAAAAAATAGAATTGAAATAAAAAATAGTGATATACTCACCTTCCGACGTCCCCCGGACTCTTTCCCTCCTCTCACCACGTGCCTGGCATCTTCCGGTCCCAGTAATGCTTTGCGCGAAAGACCACTGATGATGTCGCGCTCTCGTGAGAGTGACGTCATCTCCGGATCTTCGCGCCAAGCATTACTGGGACTGGAAGATGCCAGGAGCGTGGAGACGAGAACGGGGGAGTATAACCCCCCACTGGCCATATTCTAGAATACCCGATGCGTTAGAATCGGGCCACCATCTAGTAGGTTATAATGGGTACGTGTTGTATCTGTGGGAAAAAAACATATCTAAATGAGGCCAAGACAGTGGTCCCCAACCTTTTCTTACATTGAGAGCCACATTCAGCTAAGCGAGATTATCAAGAGCCACATTCAGACCCCATAGCAGTGACCACCAGCTCCTGCCCTCTCTCTACACCCCCCATTACTAGTGACACCCAGAGCTCCCATTACCAATATAATGACAGCGAAAGCTTTCACATAGAAATCACACTGAGGCAGTATACCAACTCCCAAGGATTCCCAACTTATCCCCAGGGGTTCCCACCTTACCACCCCCCAAAGGGGCTCTCACCTTACCCCCATGGGTATTCTTTCATCAGGACCTGCCACCTCCTAAGACTGGAAGAATAAGCCTATCTACAGCTTACCACACTTCATGTACCCCCAACCCCCCAGGCCAGTATATATGTGCATGCAGATCTGCTCTTCTGTGCGGGGCTACTCACAAGTGTCACCATCTGGAGACCTGTTCTACATAGTTGTTTGTTAGACCTGTACCAAGCTGGCAGATGGCGAGCCACAAGTGGTTCACAAGACATAGGTTGGGGACTCCTGCCCTAAGGCAACTAGAAAGATGCCCGTTACTGCCCCATACCAAACCAAACACAAAACATGGCTTTATTATCTCATAACAAATATTCCACACGTGCACACCATGAAGAATGGCGCAGTCTCCGTTGTAGATTTTGGCATATTTACCAGTATGAATAGTACAGGTAAAATGATGGCTGCCGTGATGGCGTGGATATCCGTCATGTGATGGATCTATAGTGTCCTGGAGCAAAACAATGCCAATAAATAGGGCAGATGTGAGCACAGCCTCCGTAACATCAAATCTCACTTATACAAGAGAGAACTTTTGGGAAAAAGATTAAATGTAAAATGAAAAATAAAATACAAAATACGCTACAAATGTTTAATCCTTGTATTGCAGTCCTGTCCTGGAAACAAGCGCTGGATTATCACATTCTCTGGGTGACGCGGCGGTCTGGCCAAGTCTAGAAAACCAGCGGGAATGAAAACATGGAACTAAACCAAAAAAGAAAAATCTGTAACAGCAAGGAGTTCTTTCATAGTAAAGGCTTAACTACAAGATGTCTGAGAGGTGCAGACACCGTCCCTCGCTGCCACACAGACACCCAACCTGCTGCTATTAAATGCTTCATAGCACCTACGGCTGTGCAAGCACTGTGCCGACAACATGATGCTGGGAAATGAGCAGTGGAAAGTGAAGGAGATTTTATCATTTCACTATTTTTCTTACATTTTCCAGGAATTTGTTAGCTGAAATAACATAATTGCTATCCAAGTTTAGCTGAATGTCATTTAGTGAAAGAGTTTTTAGGAACCGTATAAATTAAATGGAATATGGAAATCTCATATTAAAGGGAGCCTGTCAGCACAGAATGACTGTTCAAACCAACCACAGGCACTCGGTGCATCATGGTGGGGACAAACATATAAGAGCACCTCCCAACCTGCTTGTCTTCCTCTATCTCCACTCCCACCCCAATCTTTGATTGACAGCTCTTACTTCATACAGCCAGAGAAGGGCAGAGATAGAAGGAAAACATGATGGTGGGAAGGTGTACATAAATGGTCAGCCCCACCATGATGCCCCAAGCAGTAGTGCTTGGTTTGAACAGTCATTCTGTGCTATCAGACTCCATTTAACCCCTTTACCCCCAAGGGTGGGTTGAATGTTAATGACCTGGCCAATTTTTACAATTCAGACCACTGTCCCTTTATGAGGTAATAACTCTGGAATGACTCCATGGATCCCGGTGATTCTGACATTATTTTCTTGTGACATATTGTACTTCATGTTAGTGGTAAAATTTATTTGATATGACTTGCGTTTAGGTGTGAGAAAAAACGAAATTTGGCAAAAATTTTGCAATATTCCAACTTTGAATTTTCATGCCTTTAAATCACAGAGATATTTCACATAAATTACTTTTATGGTAAATTTTTTTAGGGTCCACATCACATTTGAAGTCACTTTGAGGGGTCTATATGATAGAAAATACACAAAAGTGACACCATGCTTAAAACTGCACCCCTCAAGGTGCTCAAAACCACATTGAAGAATTTTTTTTAACCCTTCAGGTGCTTCACAGGAATTTTTGGAATGTTTTAATAAAAAATGAACGTTTAACTTTTTTTCACAAAAAATTTACTTCAGATCCAATTTTGTTTATTTTCCCAAGGGTAACAGGAGACATTGGACCCAAAAGTTGTTGTGCAATTTGTCCTGAGTATGTTGATACCCCATGTGTAGGGGTAAACCACTGTTCGGGTGCATGGCAGAGCTCGGAAGGGAAGGAGCGCCGTTTGACTTTTTCAACGCAAAATTGGCTGGAATTGAGATCGGACGCCATGTCACATTTGGAGAGCCCCTGATGTGCCTGACCAGTGGAAACCCCCCACAAGTGACACCATTTTGGAAACTAGACCCCCCAAGGAACTTATCTAGTTGTGTGGTGAGCACTTTGAACCCCCAAGTGCTTCACAGAAGTTTATAATGTAGAGCCGTGAAAATAAAAAATAATATTTTTTACACAAAAATAATCTTTTCGCCCCCAATTTTTTATGTTACCTAGGGTAACAGGAGAAATTGGAACCCAAAAGTTGTTGTGCAATTTCTCCTGAGTACGCCCATACTCCATATGTAAGGGACTACTACTTTTGGGGCACAGTGGAAAGCTCAGAAGGGAAGAGGTGCCAAATTGGTGTTCAGATTTTGCTGGAATGGTTTGAGAGTGCCATGTCACATTGCCAGAGCCCCTGAGGTGCCATAACAACAGAAACCCCCTATATGTGAACTCATTTTACAAACTACACTCCCTAATGAATTTATCTAGGGGTGCAGTGATCATATTGACACCACATTTGCCTCACAGAATTTTATACCCCTAGTGAAGTAAGAATAAATTACATTTTTACCACTAAAATGTTGTTTTAGCCCCAAGCTTTTTTCTAAGGGCTAATAGGAAATTTTTTTACAACAAACCGAGGTCCATTTTTTCCTGTGTGCACCAATACCCTACATGTAATCGGGAAATATTTTTCAGGCACAGTGCAAAGCTCAGAAGGCAAGGAGCGCCAGATTTTACTGTTATGGTTTGCAGGTGCCATGACCCACTGTGAGAGCCCATGAGGTGCCAGAACAGCAGAACCCCCCCATAAGTGACCCCATTTTACAAACTACGCCTCTCCATGAATTCATCTAGGGGTGCAGTGTTGCTATTGACATGGGTGTGTCAGAATTTTATACCATTGGGCAGTGATGACAAAATAACTACATTTTTACCACAACAATTTTGGTTTCACCAAAGATTTTACATTTTCACACAAGAAGTGGGTAAAAATGGCAACAAAATTTGTCCCATAATTTTTACTGAACGTGGCAATACCCCATATGTGGCTGTACAGTACTACTTAGACATACGGAGAGGCCTGGGAGGAACGGAGCCCTATTTGCCTATTCAAGTGAATTGGACTGTGCACATGTCAGTGTGTTTCCACGGAATGAATGTCTGTGGGCAAAACAGGCTGACATGTCAGTGTTTTAATTTCACCATGGGCCACAAAACGTCCTACACACATGTGAAAACACAAAACACACATGGATGTCATTCATGCGACACACATCGGCGCCGGGGAAGAAGCGTTACAGTAAATGCTGTTCCCTGATGCTGAACTTGGCGATCGGCGCGAGCAGGGGAGAATGATGAGAGTTACAGTTAAGTGATAAAAGAGACAGCAGGCCACCTGCGCTATAAATAAATAAATGAAAAAAATGGCGTGGGTTGCCCTGTATTTTCTATAGCCAGCCAGGCAAAACTCACAGCTGGAAGCTGCAACCCTCAGCTGTCATCTTCAGCAAGGTTGGTTATTAAGAATAGAGAGGTCCCCACGCAGTTTTTGTGCAAATGAGAATAATGGTGATCCCTCTACATTATTACAAAAATATAAACTTTCAAAATCAACCCCCATTCAAAATAAAACAAAAAAATTAAAATAAAATGTACACGTGGTACCACCGAGTTCAGAATAGCCCGAATTGTCAATCTATAAAAAGAATTAATTTGATCGGTAAAAAGCGTAACGTGAAAAAAAATCACAACGCCAGAATTACGTTTTTTTGGTCGCCGCAACATTGCATTAAAATGCAATAACAGGCAATGAAAAGGTCGTATCTACACCATAATGGTATCAATAAAAACATCAGCTCGGCACACAAAAAATAAGCTCTCGCCAACCCAAGATCATGAAAAATAGAGATGCTACTTTTCTTGCAAAATTACAACTTAAATGAACCTAGACATATTTAGTGTCTACGAACTCATAATGACCTGGAGAATAATAATGGCAGGTCAGTTATAACATTTATTGAACATGCTAAAAAAACAAAACAATTAGTAATTTCACCGCACTTTGAATTTTTTTCCAGTTTTCCAGTACACTATATGGCAAAACCAATGAAGTAGTTCCAAAGTACAACTGGCCATGCAAAAAACAAGCCCTCATACGGCCATATTGACGGAAAATAAAAAACTTATGGCTCTAGGAAGAAAAGGAGCAACAAAGGGAAAATGGAAATACTCCTTGAGGGGTTAAAGCAAACTCTGGCCTGAAAGGTGATTATATTTGACGTGCGACACCGACACAGGCACCCCTTCACCCGCACTTTCAACAGTATCGGGATCCTGGTGGCCGATACAAATTAAAAGAATGATGGAAAAAGGAGCTGTGAGCTGACGCTCCGTCTGCCTTCTTTCTCAAGAGTCTGACGTCTGAGCTTCGCGATGTTCCTATTTTGTGCCTGCTGTGCAGAGCAGTGCAGATCACTCGTTAGAGCAGCGGGGGAATGAGGAGAGGTAATTATTTATTTTAATGTGGGGCCTATTATTCTGCATGGAGCACTATGTGGGCCCATTATTCTGCATGGAGCACTATGTGGGCCCATTATTCTGCATGGACCACTATGTGGGCCCATTATTCTGCATGGACGACTATGTGGGCCCATTATTCTGCATGGACCACTATGTGGGCCCATTATTCTGCATGGACCACTATGTGGGCCCATTATTCTGCATGGAGCACTATGTGGGACCCATTATTCTGCATGGAGCACTATGTGGGACCCATTATTTTGTATGGAGCACTATGTGGGACCCATTATTCTGTATGGAGCACTATGTGGGACCCATTATTCTGTATGGAGCACTATATGGGCCCATTATTCTGTATGGAGCACTATATGGGCCCATTATTCTGTATGGAGCACTATGTGGGCCCATTATTCTGTATGGAGGACTATTTCAGGCCCATCATTCTGTATGGAGTACTATGTGAGTGCCTTTATACTGTGTAGAGCTCACAGTTGGGGCATTATACTTTGCTGAAGGGTAGAGTAGTGTCATCATACCGTGCATGTGGAGGGTAGTGTGGAACAATTCACTGTGGTATCATACGGTGTTTGGGGGGCATTTTTGTTGGCATCATACATTATACTTTGTTATTACTATTATTATTTAAATTAGGCCATATGATTTTTACTGCTCTTACATAACATATTATATTATTCCAGTATGCCCAATTTATGACTGTGTTTATTTTAGTCTAATTTCTATTCATTAAAATGTACTTTGTTTGTGGGAAAACCCCTTTCGCTATGTGCCCACAATCCAGAAGTAGCAACGCTTTGGACGCATTGTAAGTGGGAAGAGCCGGGCAAAGCTGTGGGCTATTTTTAGGCTGGGGGGGTGCAATATCCATGACCGCTTACCAGCCTGAGAATATCAGCCCCCAGCTGTCTGCTTTAGCTTGGCTGGTTGTTAAAAATGGTGTTGACCCCACAGCATTTTTTTTTTGTATTATTTATTAAAATAACTAAAAAATATGGCATGGGGACACCTCTATTCTTGATAACTAGCCTTGCTAATGCTGACAGCTGGGGGTTGCTGAACGCAGCTGTCCGTTTTGCCTGTCTGGTTATTAAAAATACAAGGGAATCCCACATAATTTTTTTTATTGTTATTTTTTTATAGCGCAGGCGGTGGCTGATGATTATTCCCATCAGACGCCGCCTGCTCTTGCTGTTTTGAATACAACTCTCAACATTTTCCCCTGCTAGCACTGATCGCAGCAGCGAGCAGGAGACAGTGAAGTGAGCTGTCTTCAGCACCCGACCCTGGGGAACAGCACCGCTGAATCTCAGGCGCCGGTACATATGATAATAATGCAGCACACGGTTGCCACACATACTAAACACATGGACATAAATATTACTGTTTTTTCCAGTACTTGAAATTTCAGGATGTGTGAAAGAGCCCTACCAGGGTATCTAGTGTGTATCAAATAATTGTACATACCAGTAAAATAAAAAGCAAACACACAACTAAAGATACCTGGAGACGTTCCGAGGAATTCATGAACGACATGTTTCTAGCAGCAGATGTCTGAAGGTCAATAATTCTGGAAATAAAAAAAGAAATTTTATAGTTTGCAATAGTTCTTTTATTAAAAAATGAAAATGCTTATCTCAGGTACATGTATCTTTCTAATACCATCCTCAATGATGAGATCCAGGATGAAATGAAAAGTTGTCAAAATCCTCCGAAGCTAGAGCTGAGGATCTGTGTTTGGACTTGTGGCTTAGGTTTACTTTTTTCTTTAATAAAAGTTATAAAGCTGTGATGGATCTAATGCTAAGAGAGACCCAAGGGGTGCCAGCAACCCCCAGCTTTATAATTGGGAGCATCGCCAACTTTGTAAAACATCAGCAGAGCTGGCTAGTGCTGGCATAAAAACGCCAAAACTCACAACATTACAAAAAATTTTATGTCAGAATTCTGCAGAAAATAGTCTAATATGTCGGAGCAGTTTCTTCTATTACATGGTCTTAAAAATATTGAAACACTGGGAAAAAAAATTTGAACACTTTCCCATTACTCACCAGCCTTTTCTCGTGCCGCCTTCCACAAGGACATGAAAACACATTCCTTTTTTCCCTGGGATCATAAGCCCTAGACTCCCTGATGTTCACCTCCTGTTGCAAGCAGTGACACAAGAGCAGTAGGGGAGCTCAGTACAGGGGGTCCGGAGCGGCTCTATTAACACCTTACATGCTAAAGTCAACCGTGATCACAGCATGTAAGAAGTTTAGGGAAAGCTTTGCACCTACGGCCCCCAATCACAGTGCGCTGATGTGGTGCTATAGATATTGTAGGGGTCTGCCATAGACTAAAGCATATTAGATTGCGCCAAGAAAAAAAAACACAAGTGCCCCCCCAAAAAAGACACATATTTGGAATTGCCATGTTTGTAGCTACCCATACTGTAAAACTATATCAATATTCATCCCATTAATTTGAAAACCGCAACAAAAATAAATAAGTCCGTCCAAAAAAAATAAATAAAGAAGTGCAGTTTTAATCCATCTTATACAAATAAGATGTCTCACAAAAGTGATGTTTTCATAGAGGCATGCAGGGTTTTTCTCTGGTGGATTTGTACAGAAAGAAAAGTACCATATTTTTTGGATTATAAGACGCACTTTTTCCCCCCAAATTTGGGACAGTATCTTATAATTCGAACATACCTTACCGGCTGCAGTGGAGCAGGGTCCCAGGGACGCTGCTGGCGGAGGCAAGAGTGGGGCGATGCTTTGGGCCTCAGGCTGGGAGGAGGTGCGATGATGCGGGTTTCAGTAGTGTGGGGGCTTTGCCAACATTTTGTAAAAGCCTAGCGCCTCCACACTTCCATGGTTTATATTGCGGTTGACTCAGGGAAAATGGCCAAGGGGGGTGGTGTGTTTCCCCCCCCCCACTCCACCACAGCCGCCACCCCCGGTAAATAATAAGACGCATGGATTATAAGAAGCACCACCATTTTAATAAAGTTTTTTTCCTATTTTTCTCCCCAAAATTTGGAGTGCATCTTATAATCCGATGCATCTTATAAACTGCAAAATACGATTGAAGGGATACGATATGCAAAGTTTCTGAACATAGAACTAAGTACATAGATACAAACCTCCTAGATATGCACCCAAAGTTTGTTTCTTTATTGGCATATATCTGGCAGAGACATGTTTCCCCAGAAGCCAACATTACTGCCAGGACTGGTGTACATGGCCTAATAAAGAAAAGCGCCGACACACACAACTCAAGAGCAGCTCATGGGGCCACACACAGCTCTGCACTGACTTCTGGAAGGTTTATATGTCTCGTTACCCTTTTTCAAGCATATTAAAAAATAAATGAACCCCCCAAAAATGGTCACTTCATATTTAAAGCCATCATTAGAACATGACCTTGTTTAAATCAAGTTTTTGTATTAATTGTGTATTTTTGCCAACTCTTCTTTTACATATCACAATGTGTATTAAAAATAAAAATCAGAAATCTTGCAGTTTTCACACTGACCACTATGGGGTTCTTTTAGACGAATTTCCTCTTGTTTTGGTAACACTTTCACATTAACAGCAATAAACAGAGACTGACCTTGTTCTTGTATAGAAGCATCTAATGAGCGTGTGCAAATGTTATTGTGAAGGGATGGGGAGCAGAGTCAGTGACATCGACTATTGTGAATGATAGATCATGTGCTGTCAGCTGTGTATAGAGGAGTTACCCGTCACTGTATTCCTGCCTCTGATGATAAGGATTCTGCTGAAAACTCTACCTGGAAGGACAGGAAGGAGTTTAAAACAAACCCAGCGGCCAGTGTGAAAATTTAAAGATTTCTCATTTTGTTTTTAATACAGATCATGATGTATATATGCAGCTTTGACAAAAATTAAGATACCACTGCACAGTTTTATAAAAATCAGCTTCTCTACATGTCTGACAGCCATTCCATTCCAGTGTCAGTTGAATTCCAACTAGAGGACACCTCATTCTACTTAATGTAATAAAAACCCTGCTGTGGTGTTCACAATCCTCTTGCAACAGGACAAGTTGGATGGCAAAACAAGTGCTAGTAATATCCCAAAAGTAATAGGATTGAAAAAATAAATTTTAACCATGCCAAAGGAGTTGAAAAGAAAAGTCTTGAGTGAGGAAAAGAAGAGTTCAATTCTGGCTTTACTAGCAGGGATACAGTGAGCCTCATGTTGCCTCCATCCTTAAAATTTCTAGGACGGCAGTCCATTACAACAAGGTCAAGCAGCAGAATTGGGGACAACAAAGGTACAGACAAGCACAGGGTGAAAACGACTCTCCACTGACCAGGATGACCGTCATCTTATTCGAATGTCACTCAGCAACCGCAGTATATCAAGTGACCTACAAAAGGAATGGCAAATGGCAGCTAGGGTGAAGTGCAAGAACAGTTCGCAACAGGCACCTAGAGGCAGGGCTCAAGTCATGTAAAGCTAGAAAAAGCCTTTCATCAATGAGAACCAAAGGAGAGCCAGGCTGAAGTTTGCCAAAGACCATAAGGATTGGACCATAGAGGACTGTATAAGGTAATCTTCTCTGATGAGTCTAATTTTCAGCTTTGCCGAACACCTGGTCGTCTAATGGTTAGACGGAGACCTGGAGAGGCGTACAAGCCACAGTGTCTTGGACCCACTGTGAAATTTGGTGGAGGATCGGTGATGATCTGGGGATACTTCAGCAAGGCTGTAGTTGGGCTGGTTAGGCTAGTTTCACACTAGCATTTCACTGACCTGCGTCGGTCTGCGCACGGCCGCCGCTAAGCTCCGCCTCCTCCTGTTAGCGCCGCCTATGGGCACATGACGCTGCATGCGACCTGCGTACCCTATCTTTAGCATTGGGTATGCAGGCCGTGCGCAGGTATGCGTTTGCTGGCGCATGCGTCCTTTTGACGGTGCGCCGACCTGCGCCAAACGCACCGTGTTGCATTTTGGTGCGCTCGGCTCCCGAAGAAGCTGTGCAAAACATGCGTTGAGGCAGAGGGACATCCAGGGTTCACCACCGTTCTACCGCTGGTATATACATTCATACAACTTTTGAAATCCATTCACAGTATAGTATTGGCACAGGCCAGCATTTAAGTTGTGAGAAGTGGATGCACAGTCCTTTTTATATGTATGCCTCTTTTTTAGGCTCATTATTTATTCATGATAGGGCATTGTGGTCCTCTGTGATTGTTATCACATTGTGAAATTTATTGTATTGCCGTTAGACAAGATTGGTTTGTGGTGAGTCTATAGCGAGTGTGTCCCCATTCATTCATTCAGCACCTTGTTTATACTGTATATGCTTTTAATTATTTTCAAATAAAGAATATTTTTATTGTACATACCATTCAGTGGTGCCTTGTGTTTATTACATGGTCATCTTGTAAAAGGGAGCAAACGTGATGTGAATGTAACCTTAGAACATAAAAGTGCCTTGAAAGAGTATTCATATCCCATGAACGTTTTCACTTTTTTTAACCCACAAACTTAAATGTACTTTTCTTTTGGTGAATTTTATAAGATATACCAACATAAAGTAGCAAGTATTTGTGAAGTGTAAGGGAAATGATACTGGGTTTTCTAATTATTTTAAAAATATTAATTTGAAAATTATGACGTGCTTTTGTAATTTTTGTAAGCAAGTCACAAGAAGTCCTATTTGAGGTCAGCAAAAAAGCCATGTAGGGGACACTGCTAACATGTGGAAGGTGGTGCTCTGTTCAGATGAGGCTGAATAGAACTTTTTGGGCTAAATGAAAAACGCTATGTATGGGAGAAAACTAACACTGCACATCACCCTGAAAACACCACCTCATTGTCAAACATGGTGGTGGCAGCAACGTGCTGTGTGGATGCTTTTCTTCAGCAAGCACAAGGAAGCTGGTCAGAGTTGATGGGAAGATGGATGGAGCTAATTACAGGGCAATCCTGGAGGAAAACCTGAAAAAGACTTGAGACTGAGGCATAGGTTCACCTTCCAATAAGACAACAACCCTAAACACACTGCCAGAGCTATAATGGAATGGTTTAGAGCAAAGCATATTCATGTATGTGAATGTCAGTCACAGTCTGAACCTAAATCCCATTTAGAATCTGTGGCCAGATTTGAAAATTGCTGTTCACAGACGTCTCCACACAATCTCACTGAGCTAGAGCCTATGGCCTGTTCCAGTGGTCATCATGTGACCACAAAGTATGCAAACTAGAGTCTCGGCCACTGAGCGTCAAACTGAATACTTGCTGTAACACGACAACCACTGTAACCGGCAAGAGAAGCTGAATCCAAACAGGGTGTTCATTACACACCGCTAGGATTGAGCAAATGGCAGCACTTGCCAAAAATTTCTGCAGGGTTAAATAACCCCTCTAATGGGAACCTGGCAGCAAATTCATGCAGCCCAAACTGCAGGGAGCATCAATCGCAGCAAGGTATATTATTCTCTGGCTCTGAAGATTCATCCAGGGACCATAGCCAGAAATAAATGCTCAGCACCGTCCTTGACCGGCTCGTCCCGGCACCACTGCAGGTGATTGACAGGTCTTTCTCTGTACACACAATGGAGTGACCTGGCAATCACATGCAGAGGTGCTGGGAAGAGCCAGACTAGTCTGATCTCTGGCTGGATCTGTAAAGTATATTTTCTCTGAAATGTCGGCGTGTTTCAGAGTATAAGTTGCCTGGCTGCGCTTTATGTCGGGATCTCTTTACAGGGAACCTTCACTGGATTTTTAACATTTAAACTGAGCACTTCCTCCAATTTCCGCAGATTCTGGGGCAGTTTCTTTTCTTCTGTGACCCTCCATTCCAAAGTTGTACCCACAGTAATAATGATGTAAAGTTTCTGCCATAGAGAAAAAGCCCACAATGTCTTGTGTATGGCGTTGTGTATAGTGCTGCGTGTGGGGTTGTGTGCATATAGTGTTGTGTGTACGGTGCTGCGGGTGTATAGTGCTGTGTGGCGTTGTGTGTGCGTGTACGGTGCTGCGGGTGTATAGTGCTGTGTGTGGCGTTGTGTGTGCGTGTACGGTGCTGCGGGTGTATAGTGCTGTGTGTGGCTTTGTGTATGCGTGTACGGTGCTGCGGGTGTATAGTGCTGTGTGTGCATGTACAGTGCTGCGGGTGTACAGTGCTGCGGGGCGGTCTTCGCACTATTCCCTATAAAGCAAATGTTGCAGTGAATGTAGATGCAGTAGGTAGCACAGCTACGAGGGGGGCAGAGGATGCGGTCACCCCGAGCCCCTTGCTCTGAGAGGGCCCACCCAGAGCTCTTGCCACTGTTATCTATGTCCGCCGATGTAGTTTAGCTCCACTGTAGTGCAGGGAGACATGATCTCCCTGCACTACCGCTGTCTGTTGTATAGACAGGAGCATACAACCCCCCAGGGAATCTAGATGCCAGCACTATACTTTTAAGCTGCCTCCAGCAAACTGCAGACACGCCCACATTGCACCCTGTGTGTCTGCAGGAGACCACCACGCAGCACCAGCTTCTTCTTCCTGCTGTAGAGGAGCAAGACAAGATGGTGCTGTGAGAACTCAAGCTGCTGTGTGCATCAGGGGCCCTGAGGTGTCTGTGCAGTGAGAAGGGGGCAGGACGCTGCTCATCTCCTTACAAGTCCTGGATGGATTATTTTTTGGGTTTGCGGTCTTGAATCTGAGGCACAGTAGATTTGTGGCGGCTACTTGAACTTTTAAACAGATCAGAGCGTGTTTTTGTCAGTGCAAATCAGCTGCCCTAAATCCCCTTGTGACTCAGAGCGACTGACATGAGTGGTCAGTATCATGCACTGCCCTGATAGAAGTCACCCCGGCTGCAGGGCAGCACACACAAGAATATGTGACTTACCCTCTTCATACAGTATAATATATATATATATATATATATATATATATATATATATACACACACACACACACAGTGCCTTGCAAAGGTATTTGGCCCCCTGGAACTTTTCCACCTTTTCCCACAAATCATGCTTCAAACAAAGATACCAAATGTAAATTTTTGGTGAAGAATCAACAAGTGGGACACAATTGTGAAGTTGAACGAAGTTTATTGGTTATTTTAAATTTTTGTGGAAATTCAAAAACTAAAAAGTGGGGCGTGCAATATTATTCGCCCCCTTTAACTTAATACTTTGTTGCCCCACCTTTTGCTGCGATTACAGCTGCAAGTCACTTGGGGTATGTCTCTATCAGTTTTGTACATCGAGAGACTGAAATTCTTGCCCATTCTTCCTTGGCAAACAGCTCGAGCTCAGTGAGGTTTGTTGGAGATCACTTGTGAACAGCAGTTTTCAGCTCTTTCCACAGATTCTCGACTGGATTCAGGTCTGGACTTTGACTTGGCCATTCTAACACCTGGATACATTTATTTGTGAACCATTCCATTGTAGATTTTGCTTTATGTTTGGGATCATTGTCTTGTTGGAAGACAAATCTCTGTCCCAGTCTCAGGTCTTTTGCAGACTCCAACAGGTTTTCTTCAAGAATGGTCTTGTATTTGGCTCCATCCATCTTCCCATCAATTTAACCACCTTCCCGGTCCCTGCTGAAGAAAAGCAGGCCCAAACCATGATGCTGCCACCACCATGTTTGACAGTGGGATGGTGTGTTCAGGGTGATGAGCTGTGTTGCCTTTATGCCAAACATACCGTTTGGCATTGTTGCCAAAAAATTCGATTTTGGTTTCATTTGACCAGAGCACCTTCTTCCACATGTTTGGTGTGTCTACCAGGTGGCTTGTTGCAAACTTTAAAGTTTAAACAACACTTTTTATGGATATCTTTGAGAAATGGCTTTCTTCTTGCCAGGCCAGATTTGTGCAGTGTACGACTGATTGTTGTCCTATGAACAGACTGTCCCACCTCAGCTGTAGATCTCTGCAGTTCATCCAGAGTGATCATGGGCCTCTTGGCTGCATCTCTGATCAGTCTTCTCCTTGTTTGAGATGAAAGTTTAGAGGGATGGCCAGGTCTTGGTAGATTTGCAGTGGTATGATACTCCTTACATTTCAATATGATCGCTTGCACAGTGCTCCTTGGAATGTTTATAGTTTTGGAAATCATTTTGTATCCAAATCCAGCTTTAAACTTCTCCACAACAGTATCACGGACCTAAGGGAGTTATTCCCATACGCTGGCCTCTATACACACCCACCATCTGTTTCTATTTTCTTCTATTTAGTTCTTAATCAGGGCTGTGCAATTTGTAGCCCAAAGACAGGGACAGACAGAGACCAGAATCAAATGCGTGGGAGCTACAGCAGGGGCCATTATACAATGTTAGAGCTAATTCGGGGGTTATTATACAGCGGATGAGCTAATGCGGGGGTCATTGTACAGCATGGGAGCTAATGTTAAGGCCATTAAACAGTACAGTTTAAAGGCTACTTTGGGGGCCATCATACAGTATGGGGGTCTATATGCAGTGTGGGAGCTACTGTGAGGGCACAAAAGAGACATTCTGCTATGTATAGGGCACAATGGTGACATTATTATGTGAGGCAGTTAGAGGATCCCTCTGCTTGTATCACACAGCAGGTACAATAGTAGGGACACATAAGGCAGCAGCAGCTCAGTATTGGGTGAGTAGTTTGTGCACGTTGGAGATAGATGTGTACTGGGCTGGAAATGTGAGAAGTCAGATGTGTCTTTGTTGTAATCTCTGCAGACGAGTCCTGGATGGAGAAGTCATATCAGTCTGAGTAATGCAAAAGTGAACGATTATCAGAAAGAACGTAACCTGTAAGTTATCACCTGTAACTGTATAATAAACTCTTGTACAGTTGTGGCCAAAAGTATTGACACCCCTGCAATTCTGTCAGATAATACTCAGTTTCTTCCTGAAAATGACTGCAACACAAAAGAGAATGAATCAAAAAGCAAAACCTTAATCATTTCACACAAAACTCCAAAAATGGGCCAGACAAAAGTATTGGCACCCTCAGCCTAATACTTGGTTGCACAACCTTTAGCCAAAATAACTGCGACCAACCGCTTCCGGTAACCATCAATGAGTTTCTTACAATGCTCTGCTGGAATTTTAGACCATTCTTCTTTGGCAAACTGCTCCAGGTCCCTGATATTTGAAGGGTGCCTTCTCCAAACTGCCATTTTTAGATCTCTCCACAGGTGTTCTATGGGATTCAGGTCTGGACTCATTGCTGGCCACCTTAGAAGTCTCCAGTGCTTTCTCTCAAACCATTTTCTAGTGCTTATGGAAGTGTGTTTTGGGTCATTGTCCTGCTGGAAGACCCATGACCTCTGAGGGAGACCCAGCTTTCTCACACTGGGCCCTACATTATGCTGCAAAATTTGTTGGTAGTCTTCAGACTTCATAATGCCATGCACACAGTCAAGCAGTCCAGTGCCAGAGGCAGCAAAGCAACCCCAAAACATCAGGGAACCTCCGCCATGTTTGACTGTAGGGACCGTGTTTTTTTTCTTTGCCTCTTTTTTTCTCCTGTAAACTCTATGTTGATGCCTTTGCCCAAAAAGCTCTACTTTTGTCTCATCTGACCAGAGAACATTCTTCCAAAACGTTTTAGGCTTTTTCAGGTAAGTTTTGGCAAACTCCAGCCTGGCTTTTTTATGTCTCGGGGTAAGAAGTGGGGTCTTCCTGGGTCTCCTACCATACAGTCCCTTTTCATTCAGATGCCGACGGATAGTACGGGTTGACACTGTTGTACCCTCGGACTGCAGGGCAGCTTGAACTTGTTTGGATGTTAGTCGAGGTTCTTTATCCAACATCTGCACAATCTTGCGTTGAAATCTCGTCAATTTTTCTTTTCCGTCCACATCTAGGGAGGTTAGCCACAGTGCCATGGGCTTTAAACTTCTTGATGATACTGCGCACGGTAGACACAGGAACATTCAGGTCTTTGGAGACGGACTTGTAGCCTTGAGATTGCTCATGCTTCCTCACAATTAGGTTTCTCAAGTCCTCAGACAGTTCTTTGGTCTTCTTTCTTTTCTCCATGCTCAATGTGGTACACACAAGGACACAGGACAGAGGTTGAGACAACTTTAATCCATGTCAACTGGCTGCAAGTGTGATTTAGTTATTGCCAACACCTGTTAGGTGCCACAGGTAAGTTACAGGTGCTGTTAATTACACAAATTAGAGAAGCATCACATGATTTTTCGAACAGTGCCAATACTTTTGTCCACCCTCTTTGTTATGTTTGGTGTGGAATTATATCCAATTTGGCTTTAGGACAATTCTTTTTGTGTTTTTTCATTTAAGACAAATTAAATGAAGATAATAATACCAAAGAATTTGTGTTTGCAATCATTTTCAGGAAGAAACTGAGTATTATCTGACAGAATTGCAGGGGTGTCAATACTTTTGGCCACAACTGTATATTCTGCAGCACTGGTATCTACCACTATACGGTCACTATATGGCGGTAATATCAGTGTTGGCCTTTGTATAGAGATTTTTTTCAGTTACAGCGCGGTCATCTGCTGAGATTCCCCAATACCCACGGACTAGAGGTCGCCACTTGAGTTGGAATCAGGGTCACTGGTTAGGGGCCCACTCAGATTATTGCCCCCCCGAGCTGAACCCCGAGCTACGCCTCTGGTAGCAGTCATAGAGTACATAGTGTCAGTGACTCGTAACCCGGGTGCTCACATCACAGGGCAGTAATCACACGGGAGGAACTACTGTACCTGCAGCAGTACTACAACTCCCAGCAGTGCCACCACGTCTGCATGCGGCGGGTGCGATGCCCAGCGCTGCTGCTCCGTGCACCTGTGCAGGGTGAGTCCCGGCTGCGCTGCTCCCGCCCACCTCAAACTTTACAGTTTTCTCCTAGGCAGCCAAGGTCCTGGCAGGGAGATAAAACCAACAACTCAGCAGGCGGCTATTCCGGAGCTGCAGGTCCTGGCGACCGACGCTGGGCTTCCTATATGACCATGGCATACAGTACGATACCAGGAAGCAACGGGGCACAGTCACAGTACAGCGCCACACGGCACCGAAAACTACACAGCTGCCAGGACCGCCCAGCATGCTGTTCGGCAGCAACGTAGTGACGCAACACGTACTGTTGGAACGCACGTGGGAGACTTCTGCGTTCCAGGTGACCAGGTGGGCGACATGGGGAAGCTGAACGTGGTGCTGCTCCGGTACTTATCCAGAGATGACTTCCGAGTGTTAACCGCGGTATGTACGGGGACGGGCTGCCTGTACCAGTGTGTGGGCTGTGTGCAGGGAGAAGGGCGGTATGTCCTACAGTCCCGCAGCTGCTCTCACCGCGGTGCTACAGGCATTGCATGAGCTTCACATAGTACGTCACCGTGCTCTGGCCCCCATCCCCGTGCCCTGGCATCCGTCCCTGTGCCCAACCACCCGTGCCTTCGGCTTCCTTCACCATCCCCTAGCCCCGGTGCCCCTTGCCCCCTTAACTGTGCCCTGGCCCCGTGTCCTTGACCCCCTCGCCGTGCCCTGGTTCCCCGGCTCTCGATCCCATTCCCCGTGCTGTTGGCCCCCTCACCGTGCCCTGGTTCCCGTGCTCTTGACCCCCTTCCCCGTGCCCTCGGTCACCCTCACCGTGCCCTGGTTCCCGTGCTCTTGACCCCCTTCCTCATGCCTTGGCCTCCGTCCCCATGCTCTCGACCCCATTCCCTGGGCTGTTGGCCCCCCCCACCGTGACCTGGCCCCTGTGCTCTTGACCCCCTTCCCCATGCCCTCGGTCCCCCTCACCGTGCCCTGGTTCCCGTGCTCTTGACCCGCTTCCCCATGCCCTCGGTCCCCCTCACCGTGCCCTGGTTCCCGTGCTCTTGACCCCCTTCCCTGTGCCCTCGGTCCCCCTCACCGTGCCCTGGTTCCCGTGCTCTTGACCCCCTTCCCTGTGCCCTCAGTCCCCCTCACCATGCCCTGGTTCCCGTGCTCTTGACCCCTTTCCCCGTGCCCTGATTCTCGTGCTCTTGACCCCCTTCCCCGTGCCCTGATTCCCGTGCTCTTGACCCCCTTCCTCATGCCTTGGCCTCCGTCCCCATGCTCTCGACCCCATTCCCCGTGCTGTTGGCTGCCTTGCGCTTGATCCCTTCGCCGTGCCCTGTTTCCCATGTTCTCGACCCCATTCCCCTTGCTGTTGGCCCCAGGGCTGTGGAGTCGGTAAGCCACAGTTGCGACTCCGACTCCTGGATTTTAACAGGCTCCGACTCCTTCATAAATGGCCAATTCATAACAACAAATTTACTGTTGTAAAATATTAAACATCGTGCTTATTCAGTTTCTCACCATCATATAAGTAATCAGACCACTTAGAGCAAAAACTACATTTATTAGAATACAATTAGAATATAGCAAATACAGTTTAGAAAAGTTTATAAAAGTTAAGTAAATATGCAATAAACACTTTTATGCAGTTAATAAGAAGAAATCTATAAATTTGTCCTCAGAAAAAGTATTGCCTCTGTCAGATCCTCCTTCATGGATGCCCTCAAATCTGATCTAATTATTTTGAGAGCAGAGAACAACCTCTCTACACTAACTTGTGTTGGTGGCAAAGCAGTAACCACTCGGGCAACATCTCTGACAATGTCAGGATACAGAGGAATCGCTTGTTGCACTGTTATTTTTGATGAACGGTCAAATTTCTCAATTTCTTTTAGTGCACATGAAAAATTCTGCTGAAATGTACTGGCTGTGTTCCTTGATGGGGATGACTCTTCTTCTATGCGGGAACGCTTTGCACGGTCCTTGTGATCCAAATATTTTTCGAAATTAAATTCTTCATCAGTTGATGATGAGGGTGAAGATGTGGCAGGACGACCAAATTCTTCTTGTTCCTCCTGACTGTTCTGCAACCCTTTCATCCTTACTGCTATTTCAAACAGAGCTTCTTTTCCTTTACTTAGCTGTTGATCATCTAGAAGAATCCGATGCATTGGGTCTACATAAACAGCTGCCAAAAGAATGTTATTTTGTAATAGTAGCTCCTCTCTCTCTGTTTCATTGATGTAGCAATGCCACTTGCAATTAACCCTCCTCTTTGGGACAGACGAAACATCAGGTTCTTCCACTCCTTTAAGAAAATACCTGGAGTTAAGTCCTCTGCTTGTAATTTTTTAGTCACTGTAAATGGGTGCTCTAGCAATTTTTCCAGCTCAGTCACCTGATTCCACTGACTTTCATTTAGCGTCAGTTGAGGGTTAGCCATGTCTACAAGAAAGTTTTTCAGTTCAACCAAGCGCTGAATCATTAAGTAAGTACTGCCCCATCGTGTGGCTTGATCAATAATTGCCCCTTTTCCAGCACGTCTCTTCAAAATTGAGTCAACTTTAGGGGTTCTGGCAACAGTAGCCAATTTTCTCACCTTGCCAATCAGTGCAGCAGCATGTCCTTCTTGCAGACTGTCTCTTATAGCCAGCTGTAGCGTATGCACAACACAGCGCATGTGATGAATGAAAGAACATATTGACACAGTTTCAACAAGATCATCTAAACTATCATGTTGCTGTTCATCTGAAGCAACTTCAGTTTGCTCCTCAGTTACAATACTGTGTTCCTCTATTTCAAACATTTCTGTGTCTGTGGACCCAGAATGTTCTTCTAGCTGCTGGTCACCATCATTACTCTCATTCATTAGCTTAATAGTACTTATCATATTTGAAGCATTGTCAGTTACGACAGAAAGAACTTGCTCTTTTTTAAGTTCATAGTCTTGCAGAACCTTTTCCACCAAGACCTGGAGAAACTCACTGGTGTGATGAGCTTTGGTGTCTTTTACTGCCAATGTCTTGATAACTATTTCATTTTTGTCACAAACAAATCGGACATTGATGGCAAAATAGTTCACTCTGTGACGTGTGCAGGCATCCATTTTAAGAAACAGAAAGCGTCCCTTGAGAGTTTTTTTAAGTTCTTCCTTTTGTTTAAAAGCTTCTTCGATTACTAATTTTCTAATACTCTCTCTCTCCAGAGAAACACCAAGCTTGCGGTTTGGATGCAGTCTTTCTCATCCACTGCTTTCAGTACTTCTGGATGAAAGCGCTGTAAATGTCTCTTTACATTAGAAGCTCTGGTAGGAGCATTTTTATCTTTGCCTGAATATGCACTCATCTTGGCTTCACAGCATTTGTTTTCGTCTGGATCATTTGTCATACACTGACAGACATAATGTTTTCTATCTTGAGTGATGGTGAAATGTTCAAATACAGCTGATTTAATGTGATGCTTCTTTGACATTCTCAGGTTTTTAATTCTGCATTCACAATCCAAATGACAATGGTTTTTCCTAAAAACAATTGTACAAAATTATTGCCAGGTCGTACAACTGATATAGTGGTCAATAATACTGTTATTATTCCTCATGTACTCACAGTTAACTGATGCAAAGTTTGTTGAAAGGATAATACTTCTTAAAGTCTTCCTCTTCTGAGTAGCAGGCAGCTGTGAGATGCTTGGAAGACGCACACCTAGTATGATCTAGTCTAGAGGAGGAGCTTTACTACTAAGAATTTGCAACACATTTTCACTTTCAGTTTCATACATTGTAAGTAGGGGGGTTGGGGCAGCATGAGGTTAACCAAGTATAAGATTAGATAAGGGCAGTGGAGAACAGTGACACACAAGAAGTAAGAAATGTCTCTATCTCCAGCAGAACTGCTTATCACTGTTGTTCATAGTTTGATAGAACATATATATTTGAGTAACATTTATAAAATTCATATGAAAGTTCAATTATGAAATATTAATACATTTTTTTTAAAGCTGGAGTCGGTACATTTCTACCGACTCCAACCAAAACTAACTCCGACTCTCCGACTCCGACTCCACAGCCCTGGTTGGCCCCTCACCGTGCCCTGGCCACCTTGCTCTTGACCCCGTTCCCTTTGCCCTTGGCCCTCCTCACCATGATTACTTATCACGTTCTCTAAGGCCTGTTTCACACTTCCGTTTTCAGGCGTCAGTCACAATCCGCCACAGTGTTGTAAAACGGATCCGTTACATATTTGGGAAAAACTGATGCACTGTTTCCGTTTTTTTGACATATCCGTCACAGCAGTTCGTGTAGGAAATTTAAAGCTTAGAGAGAGATTGATTTGTGCCAGAACGGGCTTTGGGGTTAAATTTCATGAAAGGAAATTCTTCCGGGCATGCTCAGTTTAAAGAAACGGAAGCCGTGAACTGATTCCGTCATGGGACGGATCCATCTCCCATAAGCATCCATTCTACCAGACGACGGATCCGTCACCGTCCGCCTTTTCATCGCAGACAAAAAACGTTCCTATGAACGTTTTTTCTACCTGATGGACCCCAATCCACCGCCAATACAAGTCTATGGGGGAAAAAACGCATCCGCCAGGCAAATCCGTCAGATCCATTTTTTCCCCAAACGGCGGATTGTGACTGACTCCTGAAAACGGAAGTGTGAAACAGGCATTAATCGAACTGAATTGAGAAAAGCCGGATGAGTGTAATCAGTGCGTGACCACAAGTGAGCAAATCGCAGAGGTTCAGTCACTGGCAATAGTGGAGAACTCAGACAGTGTGTGCACCACATGCCACAGAGGGATTGTAGACTTTTCCTTTCTAGCCCAGACAACGCCATTGACTTTCAGGTAGATTTCACAAGGAATCTGCGTCAGAGGAGGGACATATGGCTAATTCTTTTCCTCAACAAGGGTTTCACAATTTTGCTGGATAAGAAAAACAAAATAATCCAGATATGAATGACAACTGAATTAATAAAGTATTCAAACGTATTTGAAACATTTCTTCATGTGTATTTCAATGCGGATCCTCTTCAAAGTCAAATTACTTTGTGTCTATAAACACTTCCATGTTAAAATGCTCCGTTACTGTCATTCCACGACGAAAATCCGATTCTAGTCAGTGAGGTTCGGACGTGACCTCATACACACATATTTTACTGATCTATGCCATCTTCTCAAAGTGCTAGTACGGTAGTTTGTTTTCTTTTGATTTTCACAAAAAAACTGGAAACCAGACAGAGCAAGTAAGACTAGTTACAGTCCTGGATACTGAAATGAAACATGCCAAGGTAGGGGGAATGTAGCCAAAAGTTATGGAAAATCACTACATGACCAGATCTTATTACACCTTATGCAACTATTAATCCACCAGACATGGGATGTCCCTGGTATGGCTATATCTAGGTTGTGACAGGTTTTTTTTGTGTGTACATTGCAGACAACATTTAGGCCTTTCTTGTATAACTTCTTTTTCTTTAATACCTGTTATTGTTTTCCTCTTAGGTTGAAATGGGCATGAAGAACCACGAGATAGTGCCTGCCAGTCTAATTGCCTCCATAGCCAGTCTGAAACACGGCGGATGCAACAAAATCTTGCGAGAGCTTGTCAAGCATAAACTAATAGCATATGAGCGAACAAAAAGTGAGTAAGAATAAGCTGCCTTCCTGTTAATTTTATATTTTTGTCTTTTCAGTGTGTTTGCATTGTAAATCTAGACCAATAAGCTCTTAATTACAGTTTTCAATTGTTTCCCCCTGTGCTTAAGACCAGTCCTAGCATTTGCTTATAAATACTGATGGTAAATTACTGACCTACACCTGCACTCTCATGCCGCTATGAGGCTAGTTTCACATTAGCGTTTTTTTGCGCAGCGCATCGGGCGCATAAAAAACGCAAAGAAAAACGCAAAACAAACACGCTTTTTTTTAACGTCGTGCGCACGCTGATGCGTTAAAAAAACGCAGCGTTGTTTACGTTTTACATGCGTTTTTGCATGCGTTTGCGTTTTTTATGCGCATGCGTTTTTAAGTGTGCCTTTTTTCCATTGTCTAGAGAACATTCTAGACTTGTTTCACTCAAAAACGCATGCGCAAAAAAACGCAACCGTGCGCAAGACCATGCGCACGCATGCGTTCCCATAGACTTCAATGTGTTGTTTTTGCGCAAGCGTGCGCATGCGTTTTTTTGCCGAGACAGGGCGCACCAAAAAATGCAACATGTTGCGTCTGGCGCGCCTGGCGCAAAAGACAAAAAAACGCATGCGCACGAAAACGCAAGTGTGCGCAAGACCATGCGCACGTCATGTTAAACATAGGTGCGCAGTGCGCATGCGCACGGGTGCGCACGATGCGCTGCGCACAAAAGCGCAAATGTGAAACCAGCCTGACAGATCTGATATTTAGAGCTGGGACCATCAACATTTTTTTTTCCTGTAGTGTACATAATTTGATTACAGCTCATTTTAATGGTTTTTTTTTTTTCTTGAGGTCTTAAATGGTTAAAATGGCAAAAATACTTATTTAAAAAAAAAAAAAAGCAATTTTACAATTTACTTCTGCTGCCAAGAACAGAGGGAATATTAGTTCTTCAGTTCACTTCTCTTTGAGACTGCAGGGTGGCCGGTAATCTAGGCAAAGTGGCTAACTACCTAGTAAGGCTAGGTAAGGCTGGTTTCACATTAGCGCATTTTCAGCGCGCGCACGGCCGGGGGTAGCTCCGCCCCCGAGCCGGCTCTCTGCCCGGCGTGCCCGCCCCTTGCTTGTAATCAAACTTTTCGGATTTTGGCGCGCACGGCGCACCGTCAAAAGTGCGCAGCGCAGGTCAAAGCGCAACTAGCGCACGGCCTGCGCACGATCTGCGCACCCTATGCTAAAGATAGGGTGCGCCGATCGCAGGCGCCGCTGTCCGCTAGGAGGCGGCGCTACAAGCAAGGGGCGGGCACGCCGGGCAGAGAGCCGGCTCGGGGGCGGAGCTACCCCGGCCGTGCGCGCGCTGAAAATGCGCTAATGTGAAACCGGCCTAAGGAGTATGCGCAGCTCACCCACCTGCTGGATCTCTGCAGCTATACAGCCTATATTCCCTTGTGCTCCTATGCTGCATGGAAAAGCTCTCTGTTGGGGCCAGCAGTGACCATGCTGCCGGCTAAAACTGTTAAGTCTTCAGCAGTGAACAGCTCGGTGTAAATCAGGAAAGGGAGTGAGCGGTGAAATGTGCAGGAGCCCAATGGATACACAGCCCGGCTCCTGCTGTAACCTCTAAGATCAGCGTTCTCTCCATTCCCAGCAGTTTAACCCCATCATACGCCACTGTCAATACTGAAAGCGGCCCATGGTTTTGGCAAAGGGAGGTTGGGCTGTTGATGGGTTGCTTTGGTATCTGGAGGTCTACATGCCAAAATGGTGCCAATAAATGCTACAGCTTATGTGAAAAATGAAAAAAAAAAAAAAACCTCCTCTTGCACTGGAAAGAAAATGAAATGTTATTACCCAGAAAATGGTGCTAAAACATTTTTCATGAGGGATTTCCTTGTGCAAAAGTGGTGTATGTATGTATATTGTATATACCATATACATACACATATGTGTGTATATATATATATATATATATATATAATACCACTTTTGCACAAGAAAATCGCTTTCATGAAAAAATGTTTTTGCACCATTTTCTGAGTGATAACCTTTCATTTTATATATATATTAGTACTCTAATTTTTATCAACCTGTGCTATAAAACTATCATTTTTATTTTAACCTGTGCAGTGAACCATAAAAAAAGAGAGAATTGCTGGAATTTGCTCATCCAGCCTCACAACACATAAAAAAAAATAGTTGCAAATATACACAAAATGCAACCAGTGAAAACTTCAACTTGTCCCACAAGTCTAAGCCCTCACATGACTTTTTTTTTTTTTTTTCTGTAGACATGTTATGGGTCAGAATATAATAAACTCTTTAAAAAAAAAAAAACTAAATAAAAATTAAAAATGTAAGTGGTAAAATTAAAGGGAACCTGTCACCAGGTTTCACCGATATATAAGATGCGGTCGCTACCTTTCAGGGCTTATCTACAGCATTCTGTAATGGTGTAGCTAAGCCCCCGATCCGACCTGCAAGAAAAGAAAAATAAGTTTCATTATACTCACCTGCTGGACGATCCGGTCCGTTGGGTGTCGCAGGTCCAAGTCTGGCGCCTCCCATCTTCTTGTGAGGTCCTCCTGCTTTCTTCACAGGCTCCCCAGCATTGCGCTCCTGCGCAGGCATACTTATCTGCCTTGTTGAGGGCAGACCAAAGTACTACAGTGTGCAGGTGCCGGGAAAGGTCAGAGAGGCCCAGCACCTGCGCACAGTAGTACTTTTCTCTGCCCTCAACAGAGCAGATAAGTACGCCTTCGCAAGAGCGTGATGCCGGGAGCGAGGAAGCAAGCAGGAGGACAGTATCACAAGAAGATGGGAGGACCCGAACCTGCGACACCCATCGGACCGGACCACCCCTCGGGTGAGTATAAGAAAAATAACTTTTATTATCTTGCAGGTTGGATCGGGGGATTATCTACACCATTACAGAATCCTGTCGATAAGTCCTGAAAGGCGGTGGCCGTATCTTATCGCAGCCAAACCTGGTGACAGGTTCCCTTTAAAGTCTATAAATTGAATTGTCATTATTGTGTCAATCTGCTGAATAACATTAATAAGTCAAATTAAATAGTGAACGGTGTTTGTTCCTTCCATATCCAAAAAATATAATTATAAAGTTGTCAGTCATGTGCCAGAAAATGGTGCAACTAAAAAGAAGGCCTCATTAAGCTCCATTGATTGAAAATTGTAAACCGTATGGCTTTAAAGCCCCCGTTACACACTGCGATATCGCTAGCAATATCGCTGTAAAGTCACCGATTTTGTGATGTTGCAGCGATATTGCTAGCGATATCGCTGCATGTGATACTTATCTCCGACCGGCTCCCCCGCTGGTTATCGCTGATCGTGCGAGAAGCTGCTGGACCATTCCTCGTCGGTCACTTCCTGCGGCGCTTCCTGCTGTGACGACGAGCGACGCGTGGAGCCGGGCGGGAGGACGCAGGATCGCCGCGTCTGACAGGTAAGTAGCGATCCCCGTCCCCAGCGATGTCGCTAGTGAGATCTGCCTGTGTGGCAGCTCACTAGCGACCACCTAGCGATGCACCAGCGATCCTGACCGCGTCATATCGCTGGTCGGGATCGCTGGTGCATCGCTAGGTGTAACGGTACCCTTAGAATATGGCAACACAATAACAAAAGATCATGATTCTTCAGTCGTGTATATATACTGTACAAAAGTCATAAAATATACCTAAAATGACCTATCTGGTAGTAGTGGCCAGCCCCTTTAGAGGGCTATTTCCGGTAGTTGCTCTCATTGTAAATAAAGACTAAGATTTGCGACGGTGACTTTTCTGTTTTCTGTTCAGCTGTCCAGGGCTACCGGCTCATTTATGGCGGATATGATTACCTGGCACTAAAGACCCTCTCATCACGAGACGTCATCACTTCAGTTGGCAACCAGATGGGTGTGGGCAAAGAGTCAGGTAAGAGGTCTTTTATTAACCCATTCACGATGGGGCCAATTTCCGTTTTTTTCCTCCACTTCTTCCCAGAGCCATAGCTTCTTATCTTTTCTGTCCACATAGCCATATGAGGGCTTGTTTTTGCTGGGCGATTTGCAATTTTTAATGACATTATTCATTTTACCACATGGTGTACTGGAAAACAGGAGAAAAATTCCAAGTGCGTAGAAAGTGTGAATAAAACTAATTCTGACTTTTTTTGGGAATTGTTTTTATAGTGTACATTTTGTGGTAAAATGACCTTGCAGTATGATTCTGCTCATCAATACGATTACAGCGATACCAAATATGTCCAGATTTGTATTATTTTAGTGGTGGAAAAAAAACGGGGGGGTTGTCACCATTTTCCGAGAACCGTAACATTTTCATATTTCAATTGATGAAGCTTTGTGATGGCTTGCCCATTTTGCGGGTTGAGAGGCCGTTTTTATTGATGCAATTTTGTGGTAGATGTGACTTTTTATTTTTTTTTAAATTCGTTTATTGAACCTCAGGACACAAAGAATGTACAACATACACAATGGCTTATGATAACAAGCATTATACATAGCACACATGTTTCCGTCCATTGTAAAATATAATGCAGAGAAATTGCACACTCTTATAAACAAGGTAGTATGTACATATCCTTCCAAGCATACATAAAGGATAATTGCCTGTACATTTTCCAGCATGTAACCAATTTCACAAACCTTGTTATATCATTCAGAAATAAAATCTAAAATTCCTATACTACAACTACCACTACATCAACTAGTATCTACTATTTCCACAGCCTGGTCTCCTATATCATATTATGTCGCATGTGATGCCTCAGCCTTACAAAGTGAGATGAGAGGAATTCCATCTCTCCCAAATCTTTTCAAATTTACCTGGGCATCCCCTATTTTGGTAAAACATGCACTCATATGGAACAATCGAATTTACCAACTCGATCCAAAATCTAAGGGAAGGACATGAACCCCCATCCACAGCAGCGCCAGCACCTTCTGTGCCATAAACAGCATCTCGCGCAGGAAGACCCCAGCATAGCGATCCCAAGTCTCCTCCTCCCATATTCCAAACAAGTAGACCAATGGCTCTAGAGGGACAGGGGCCTGTACCAGGGATGTCAGTAGTGTAGTCACCTCTTTCCAGTAATGTAGGATAATGGGACACTGCCGCACCATATGAATAAAATCAGCATCTGGCGCGTGACATCGCATACATTCTGATGATTGAAGCCGACCCATCCTAAAAAGTCGCACCGGAGTCAAATATGATTGATTTATTATATATAATTGTATCATTCTGTTATTAATAGATGGTGATACTCCAGTCGGAGACTCTAGAATCTCCTCCCACTCCTCTCTTTGCGTATTAGGGATGAGTCGTTCCCACTTCCTCTCAATAGAGCTTATGGCCGATTCTGCCCCTACTGATAGCATGTATGTATACAAAGAGGATATGAGACCCTGGGGTCCCTGCGAATAAAGGATTCCTATCAGAGGTAAAGATGAAATAGTACAGTCCACACCCCTATCCCTCATATGTGATTGAAGAGCCGATCTCCGCTGCAGATAGCGAAAAAATTGAGATCTCGGAATATCATGTGTGACCTGTAATTGTTCAAAAGACTTTAAGATCCCTTGGTCATACAAATCTCCCATTGAAGAGACGCCATACTGAATCCAAAAAGCAGTGGATGGGTGATTCAGTAACTCCGGAAAATAGTTATTATTCCACAGGGGCATTTCAGCTATAAAATCTTTAAACCCAATTACCTGTCTTGATTTGTCTCCATATTAATCGTGCCAGCCGGAGCAGGGGCAGCAGACGTGGGACATTAGTTTTCTCCAACTCCAGAAAACCTAATGGGCAATCCGCCTGTGCAGCGTGGAGCAAGTGACTTTCAGAATTGGGGAGACAATTACCTGGCATCCATTTACTTAAAGCTTTAGCCTGTCCAGCTGAGTAGTATAGGAAAAAATCTGGCAATGCCGCCCCACCTCCCTTCTTTGGTCTTTGTAAAATGGACAATTTAAGTTTGTGCCTAGTTTTCCCCCATATAAAGGACGTGACCAGGGAATTGAGATCAACAAAAATGGACTTGGGCACCGTTACCACACTGTGCTGGAGCGAGTAGCTAAATTTAGAGAGCAGTATCATTTTAATCAGGTTAATGCGTCCAGCCACAGATAATGGGAGCCTACTCCACGATGCAAATTTAACTTTAACTAGTTCCAGCAACGGGTGGAACTTGGGTTAGGGTACCGTTACACCTAGCGATGCACCAGCGATCCTGACTAGCGATATGACGCGGTCAGGATCGCTGGTACATCGGTAGGTGGTCGCTAGTGAGCTGCCACTCAGGCAGATCTCACTAGCGACATCGCTGGGGACGGGGGTCACTACTTACCTGTCAGACGCGGCGATCCTGCGTCCTCCCACCCGGCTCCACGCGTCGCTCGTCGTCACAGCAGGAAGCGCCGCAGGAAGTGACCGACGAGGAATGGTCCAGGAGCTTCTCGCGCGATCAGCGATGAGCAGCGGGGGAGCCGGTCGGAGGCAAGTATCACATGCAGCGATATCGCTAGCAATATCGCTGCAACATCACAAAATCGGTGACTTTGCAGCGATATTGCTAGCGATATCGCAGTATGTAACGGGGACTTTAGTTGTAGATCAAGCGTACTATTGTTAGATATGTGGATGCCCAAATATTTAAAACTAGATACAGTAGATAGCGAGGAGAGAGCCTCCAGCTGGGGCATGGGAAAGGGGTAACAGGGCAGACTTCTCCCAATTTATATGTAAACCTGAATATTTACTGAATCTATCTATAAGGGATATCACCTGTGGCAAAGTTTCTTCCACATCATTCAAGAATATCACCATATCATCGGCATATAGGCCTATGGTATCTACCCGACCTGCTATATCTAAACCTCGGATATTAGGGAAGGACCTTGTGCGTATTGCTAGTGCCTCAATCGCAAGGGCGAAGAGGGCCGGGGAAAGAGGGCAACCCTGACGGGTTCCCCTATGCAATGCGGAAGACTCAGATATAGAATTATTTATTATAATACGAGCCTTAGGTTTCATGTATAATATTTTGATCCATGTTATAAATTTATTGCCAAAGCCATACCTTTGCAAACATGCGGAGAGGAAAGGCCATTCAAGAGAGTCAAAAGCCTTGGCAGCATCTAACGATGCCAAAGCCCATCTGTTGTCTGGCACCAGGGAGCTATATTGGACTATTGACTGGACTCTTCTGATGTTAATGGAAGTACTTTTACCTTAGTCAGGTGCGTCTCCACCAAGGCCACGATGTGAGGGCGATAATGTCTGATCTGTGTGAAAACCTTGATCTTTTTTTTTTTTGAGGAGTTTTTATACCCCTCACATTCCATGTCATACATATCAACTCCGACCCCATGTTTTACTCCGCTGAATATAATGCATATTATTACCCGGGCAAAATTTAGAGACATCACCTAGAGACTGAAATTGTTGTCGACTGCTATTACTACCTAAAAAAAAATACAAAAAACCACAACGGAAAAAAAACAAAGTGAAAAAACAACAAACAACGCGGGAGCAGAGTCCTGTACTCCCATCACAAAGCAAACAAGGGGATACCATCACTGAGCCCAGTGTCCGGTATTATTGGTAACTTGGACGCTTTCGAGTAGAGCTCCAATCAGTCGATTAATAGAAAAATGCCAACTAGCCATAGATACGTTAGGATTCCTTTGCAGCAGATCCTTTGTGAGACCGTAGCCACTCCGCCGCCTCTGCTGGATCTGTAAAAAATAAAGTAGAACCCTCGTGGACCACCCGGAGCCGGGCCGGGTAAATCATCGAGTACATAACATTCCTCTCCCGTTGATATCTTTTGACCTCCGTAACTTGTGCCCGTTGTTTCTGGAGTTCCATAGAGAAGTCTGGGAAAATCGAAATCGTGGCATTGTTGATCTTGATAGGACTCTTGTCGCGCCAGACGAAGAGCCACGTCTCTATCCCTGCAGTTGAGGAGACGCACCTGAAAAGGTCTGGGTGGGGCTCCAGGAGGTAGAGGACTAGTAGGGACCCTGTGAGCCCTTTCCACCGCAAAGATTGGGGAGAATTCGTCTCCCAAAGTGGTTTTAAGCCAATCTTCTAGGAATTGCTCCGGGTGTTGTCCTTCTGAGCGCTCCGGTAGACGAATAATTCGAATATTATTCCGACGCATCCTATTCTCCAGGTCATCTGCTTTTTGCCTCCACCCATTCATAGAGCCTTCCACTTTTGTTAGTTTGGCTTCCTGGGGTGTGGTGTCTTCTACCTGGGTTACCCGCGTTTCCACCTCTGTAATGTGGCCCTTCATGGCATGCATGTCTTGTCGGAGGCGTCCCACCTCGGTGTGCACGTCCTCTATCTTCCCAGACACAGACGTCCTGGTTAAGGAGAGAGCCTTCATGAGTTGTTTAGATGCCTGCTTAAGGGTTAATTCTTCTTGCTCACTGTCCTCTCCATCCTTAGAGGGGCGGTTCTTACGCTGAGCCTGTGAGGGATTATTTTTAAGAGATCTTGAGCCTTCAGCATGGTCTACTCTGGCATATTCCTTCAGCCTTTCAGCTGCCCCAGACCCCTTGGCACGACTCATTTACTCTGTCGCCTCATTGGGGGACACAGAACCATGGGTGTTATGCTGCTGACCACTAGGAGGTGACACTATGCATAATCTGAAAAAGATTAACTTTGGCTCCTCCTCTGCAGTATACACCCCTGGACAGCGTCAGCCTTCTCCAGTTTTTGCTTAGTGTCGCAAGGAGGCACACCTTTTTTCTTTTTTTCCTTTCGTCAGAACAGATGAAGAAAAGTGGGTCTCCAGCGAGACTCCCGGCATGGCTCCTTTCTTGGCCCCCTTTTTAGGGGTGCCCAGTTGAAGTGGAGATGGCGGTTCCCCATGTCGCTCCTTCCCCAGTCGCTCGGGTACTGGTCCGAAGTTGAGACCCCCCCCCCCCTCCTTCCCCAACCCCCTTCAGGGTCTGGGTTGAGGTTGAGGCAAGGATGAAGACCCCCTGATGGTGACAGACGCACCCTCCCTAATCCCCCGCACGGGGCATTAGGTTGAGACGCCTCAGGTAGGGTCGGAGTACAGACAGCATTCTGCACCAGGGACCCCAGCCCAGCTGTGGGATCCTGCTGGGGCCGGGGGAGGGTGCAGGCAGACGTGGCACAGCAGAGACAGGGCTTTTTGCTCCCCTGCCTCTGCAGCAGCAGTGGCTCCATGGTGCTCCAGGGACCCCCCACACAGGTACAGCTAGCCCTGCTGCCCCCACCGCTAGCCAGTCGCCCATTCCGGGGGGGTCCGGTGCAAATCCGACCCCCTCCCGGACTACCGCTCCGCTCTGGAGCCCTCCTGGGCATCAGACCTCTAATCTAGACCGCGGCTTCGGCCTAGCCGAAGCCGCCACCTTTTCCCCGCCCCCCGTATGACTAAAATGACACGCTGGAGTGTCATAGAAGGGGCGGATTGAGGCAGAAAGGGCGCGTTTTTACAAGCCCAGCGCGCCCTTTTTCAGCTCTTCGCCCCCTCCTCCCTCTCCTCAGAGTCCCGGTGGCCATTTTTTTGGATGAGATCCAGGAGAGGAGCATCACAGCGGTCTCCGGGGGGCACAGAACTGGGACCTGTCGGCGCTGGACCTAGGGGCACACCGGTGGGGTAAGCTCACAGCTGGGTTTTCATTACTCAGCTGTGAATCCATACTTCCTAGAAGGCTCTCTGTGGGTTCCCTCTGCGTAGCCACCCCTGTACGATCCCTGATAGCCAGCCTCTGTGCACTATGCCTGGCTCAAGGAAGAGAACCAGGCAGGAATGTTTCTATGCATTCTGCACAGCCTGCAAAGCCACGCTCCCTAGTGGTAGCACGTATCCGCACTGCCGGGACTGCATCCAGAACTCTGGGTCAGAACCCCAGGGAGTCCCTACTGACGCTTCAGTGTCACATGCCACGCCGGAATGGGCAACTCAGATGTCACAGTCTATGACACAGTCCATAGACAACCTAACTGCCGCATTGCTGCAAGCTCTGCAGAGTCGGGCCCCGGCAATGGACGTTACACAGCAAACGGACAGCTTGTCTCAGGAACATGCTGCTTCCGACTCTCACAGACGTAAGCGGACCCACAGGTCTCGATCACCTGAGTCAGCCTATAGCACAAGGTCGTCCCCCCCCAGGGAGAGACAGCGTCATTCCAGGTCTCCTAGGCAGTCCCCTGTCACAGACAGACAGTGCAATTTACCACAGAGATCCCCCACCACAGAAGACCCCTGCCCCAGGTCGCCCTCCAGGGATCACCTTAGTGAGGCACAGGATTCGGAGGGCATCTGTGACTCCGACTCAGATAACGAAACGGAGAGGTCCGTGGTACCTTCTCCCCCTAGCAATACAGCGCTAGTTGAGGACATAATCTCTGCAATTCATCGGGTGCTAAAAATTCCAGAGTCGGCCCCGGAAGTCCCAGAACATAGGATTTGCTTCGAAAGTGTTCAGAAACCACCTAAGGTCTTCCCTAATCACCATGAGTTTGAGGAAATACTTACCAAACAGTTTGCGCAGCCTGAGAGAAAATTTGCTAATCGCAAATATTTGGAAGCGAAGTACCCCTTTCCACAGACAGACACCAAACAATGGACAGATCCACCTGAAGTGGACCCCCCGGTTTCTAGGCTAGCAGCGTAGACCTTACTGTCTCTGCCAGATAGCTCAACCCTCAGGGACGCAGCAGACCGGCAAGTAGAACGCATGGCTCGTTCTATTTTCGAAGCGGCAGGCGCCTCTCTGGGCCCTGCGTTTGCTTCAGTTTGGGCAGCAAAGGCCATCCTGGCTTGGGCCAAAAAACTACAGGAGGGTCTTCAAGCTTCAAATCCCGAGCTCTCGGACCAAGCGGTCCAGATAGCAGTGGTAGCAGACTACTTGCTTCATGCAGCCCTGGATTCCGCAAGAGGTGTAGCGGGAATAGCATCAAACGACATCACGATCCGACGCATCCTCTGGCTGCGAGAATGGAAAGCGGATGCGGCCTCAAAGAAGTCCCTCACGCGACTTCCGTATCTTACTGGAAGACTTTTCGGCGAAAAGCTGGACACAATGATAGCCAATGCCACTGGGGGTAAGAGTACCTCTCTCCCTCAACTAAAACCGAAACGCACGTTTAAACGAAGAAACCAGACGCGATTCCGATCCTTTCGGAATTCCTCGGGCTGGTCCGTCTCGCGCCCAGCGCAAAACCGTAACCGCTCTCCACGCAGGGACAACCCACGGACGCAGCAGCGACCGGACAGGTCTTGGCAGTCGAAAGCAGGCCAAGCGAAACCCAAGGGAGGAAAACCTCAGAACTTCGCTTCATCATGACTCGCGAACTCCGGAAGACACCCCACCAGTAGGCGGCCGACTTTTACTCTTCCAGCAAGACTGGCTGCCTATTACAGAAGACAGGTGGGTCAGGGAAATAGTGTCTTCCGGATACAAGATAGAGTTCACTTCCGCTCCACCGAACCGGTTCTTCCTTTCTATTCCTCCAACACCACCAGACAAGGCTCGTGCTTTCCATCAAGCGGTCTCCTCTCTCCTTCAAGCAGGAGTTGTGGTGCCGGTTCCCACGAACGAGAGATTCCGAGGGTTCTACTCAAATCTGTTCGTAGTCCCCAAGAAAGGAGGCAGCGTCCGACCCATACTGGACCTAAAACAGCTCAACAATTACTTACGGGTCCGTCACTTCCGCATGGAGTCCCTCCGGTCCATCATTGCATCCATGGAGTAGGGAGAATACCTTGCCTCCATAGACATACAGGATGCGTATCTGCACATACCAATTGCCCCGCCCACCAAAGGTTTCTCAGGTTCGCGGTCAACCAAAACCACTACCAGTTTGTCGCCCTTCCGTTCGGACTCGCCACGGCTCCAAGAACGTTCACCAAAGTCATGGCGGCCACCATGGACGTTCTGCACTCAAGAGGCATTCTAGTCATCCCGTACCTGGACGACCTCCTCATCAAGTCTCCCACTTTCAAAGATTGCGAGGTCAGTGTCTCAATCACAATAGACACACTGAGTCGCCTGGGATGGCTAGTCAACCTACAGAAATCGTCGACTATCCCAAGTCAGACTCTAACATTCCTGGGAATGTTATTCGACACCTCCAGGGGCCTGGTGCTCCTTCCCAAGGACAAGACACTGGCCATCCGTCTGGGAGTTCGTACACTCCTTCGCAGTCCTCCTCGATCTCTCCGGTTTGCTATGAGAGTCCTCGGCCGGATGGCAGCAGCAATAGAGGCAGTGCCATTTGCCCAGTTTCACCTCAGGGTCCTTCAACTAGCCATACTCAGCTCTTGGGACAGGAATCCCTTCTCCCTCGACAGGGAGTTCAGGTTGACGTCGTCAACCAGGAGGTCCCTGCATTGGTGGCTCAAACCAACCTCGCTTACACGAGGGAAGCCCTTTCTCTCAGGACAATGGAAGATCCTGACTACCGATGCAAGCCTGACAGGCTGGGGGGCGGTGCACCTACATCACAGGGCACAAGGCAAGTGGTCACCGAGGGAAGTGACATTGCCCATCAATATTCTGGAAATCAGGGCCATCCTCTTGGCACTGAGAGCCTTTCATCACTTGCTTGCAGCCTCGCACCTACGGATACAGTCGGACAATGCCACGGCTGTGGCATACGTGAACCACCAAGGCGGGACCCGCAGCGCCCAGGCGATGAGAGAAGTGGCGCATATCCTCCGCTGGGCGGAAGACACGGGGTCGGTACTTTCTGCGGTCCACATTCCGGGTGTAGAAAACTGGGAAGCCGACTTCCTCAGCAGGCAAGGAATGGACTCGGGGGAGTGGTCTTTCCATCCCGAGATTTTTTTACCAGATCTGTCAACGCTGGGGAACCCCGGAGGTGGACCTAATGGCATCCCATCTCAATACCAAGGTCCGCAATTTCATGGCCAGGACACACGACCCGCAGTCGCTCGGAGCGGATGCCCTGGTCCAGGACTGGTCCCAGTTCCGACTCCTGTACATTTTTCCACCCCTCCCCCTAATCTCCAGGGTCGTGAGGAAGATCAAGCAAGAGGGAGTTCCAACCATCCTCATCGCGCCAGACTGGCCCAGACGTACATGGTACGCCGACATCGTTCAACTTACAGCAGACGTCCCCTGGCGTCTACTCGACCGTCACGACCTTCTGTCTCAAGGTCCGTTCTTCCATCAGGATTCAGGGGCTCTCAATTTGACGGCATGGCCCTTGAAACCTGGATTCTAACCCAGGCAGGTTTTTCACCGGCAGTCATTGCGACTATGATCAGGGCAAGGAAGCCTGCCTCCGCCAAGATCTATTATCGTACCTGGAGAGCCTTCTTTTCTTGGTGCGAATCTCATGGACAAGTCCCACTCCCTTATTCCCTCCCGAAGGTACTAGGTTTTCTTCAATCGGGTCTAGACGCCAAGCTATCCTTAGGCTCGCTTAAGAGTCAGGTGTCGGCGCTTTCAGTCCTTTTTCAAAAGCGCATTGCTACTAAACCGCAAGTAAGGACTTTCATCCAGGGAGTTTCCCGATTGGTTCCTCCCTACAAACGTCCGCTGGATACATGGGACCTCAATCTGGTCCTGACAGCATTGCAAGCTCCACCCTTCGAACCTCTTAGAGGAGTTCCACTCTCCATTCTGTCTCAGAAAGTGTTTTTTCTAGTGGCGATCACCTCGTTACGCAGAGTGTCGGAATTGTCAGCACTTTCCTGCAGACGGCCTTTCCTAGCCTTTCATCAGGACAAGGTGGTTCTCCGCATGGTACCATCCTTCCTTCCGAAGGTTGTGTCCAACTTTCACCTCAATGAGGAGATTTCACTGCCATCCCTTTGCCCGGTTCCAGTTCATAGAGTGGAGAAGGCTCTGCATACGCTTGACCTCGTCAGAGCATTGCGGATTTACGTGTCCAGGACTGCACCTTTCCGGAAGTCTGATTCTCTCTTCATTCTTCCAGAAGGTAGTCGCAAGGGACTGCCGGCTTCCAAGGCTACCCTTGCCAGGTGGATCAAGTCCACCATACATGAGGCCTACCGACTTAACAGTTCCCCTCTTCCGGCCGGTATCATGGCACACTCTACACGGGCAGTAGGGGCCTCCTGGGCCATTCGGCACCAGGCTTCGGCACAACAAGTGTGTAAGGCGGCCACTTGGACTAGCCTACACACGTTTACGAAACACTACAGTGTTCATACCCAGTCCTCAGCGGATGCGAGCCTGGGTAGACTGGTTCTGCAGGCGGCAGTGCCCCAAACTTGGGGACCTGCTAGCACAATATTCGTCCATTGCTTCACACCCAGGGACTGCTTTGGGACGTCCCATGGTTCTGTGTCCCCCAATGAGGCGACAGAGTAAAGGAGATTTTTGTGTACTCACCGTAAAATCTCTTTCTCTTAGCCTCTAATTGGGGGACACAGCTCCCACCCTGTTGCCCTTATGGGCCGTTGTTTACGGTTGAGTTCTCATATTGTTCTTTGAGCTCGTACATAGTAGCCTTCTTACAGGCATGGTTATGTTATTTGGTTATGTTCCTCCTAATGCTCTTGCACAAAACTGGAGAAGGCTGACGCCGTCCAGGGGTGTATACTGCAGAGGAGGAGCCAAAGTTAATCTTTTTCAGATTATGCATAGTGTCGCCTCCTAGTGGTCAGCAGCATAACACCCATGGTTCTGTGTCCCCCAATTAGAGGCTAAGAGAAAGAGATTTTACGGTGAGTACACAAAAATCTCCTTTTAATAGCAATGGGACACAGCCGGATATCAGGGACAGCGCACTCTGGAGTCCCCTGAATCGAGGTTATAAATGGAATAAAATTATCAGATGGTGGCTGCAGGGTTCCAGGAGCAGCACAGACCCACAATGTCACACAGGGAGGCAATGTCCAGCTCCAAGCGGCAGACAAGGGCCTTTATAGCCCAGGGAGAGATCCCCAGCACCCCACAGGGACAGCAGTCAGAGAGGGATCCAAGTCCCTACAGTAATGGCGCTGGCAGGCCAGGTGATGTAGCAATGAGGGCGGGGCCCAATCTTTCAGGGCACTCACCGCTTGCCCCTCGCAAATATTCAGGGTGTCTGCTCACCGTCCTCCAGCGCTGCAGAGATGGGAACCCGGTGCCGCGTCTCTCACAGTCAGAGCGTGCGCCTCCAAGATGGTCTCCGCCCCGTGCAGGCCCCGCCGGCCGCCCCAGTCTTCACAGCCGCAGGCACCCAGGAATCCAACCCCGCTCTCCCGCGTGGGTCCCGGAGCGCCACAGAATCCAGAGGGGTCCCAGGACTGGCGAATGTGCCGAAGAGGTAAGAGTCTGCTGGCTAAATGTCGTCAGGATGGCAGGAGCTCTTGCCAGACTCGTCCTCACTCCGTCGCTACATAGCCACGCCCCCTAGATGTGACATTTTGATCGCTTGTTAGAGTAATATTGTGGAATGTCATTTTGGTGTTCTTGAGTTTTTTACATTTACTGATCGGGCTAATTCTTACATTTTGACAGATCAGCTTTTTATGGGCGCAGCGATACCATATGTGTGGCTTTTTTTTAAATCTTTATTTTCAATGTAGGAAAAGGGGGTGATTTCAACTTTCGTTGTTTTTTTTTTTTTCTTTATATTTTTTGGATTTTTTAAAAACTTTTAATGGGTTCAATACTGCAGTATTGCTGCGTATATAGCTTAAAGTAACGTCTCATTTGACGCCTTGCCATGAAGGTCTTCAACGGATGCCCTGCTGTCATAGCAATGTATCGGTGACCTGCGGTCGTGTCCAGGACTGTGGAGTCTGAGTCGGAGCCCATTTTGGTGGAGTCAGTGTCATGGAAATCGAGGAGTCAGAGGTTTGGCTTACAGACTCCACAGCCTTGGTATGAGGGAGTCAGTGTCATGGAAGTTGAGGAGTCGGAGGTTTGGCTTACCGACTCCACAGCCCTGGTATGAGGGAGTCAGTGTCATGGAAGTTGAGGAGTCGGAGGTTTGGCTTACCGACTCCACAGCTCTGCGTGTCACGGATACACCATGTCGCTGTCAGAGATATGTTGAACCACAAAATTAAAAAAAACTGGATGGGCATTCTTATAATTCAGAGGGGGCCGTTGTCACCCATTATGTGGTAGATCTGGCACTGTGATGTCGTCTCCATTATACATGGAAACCACTGCACCAATGTGAACAGGGCCTTGTTATTTTACCTCACTGTCACATTCTCTTTTTTCCACCATTCAGATATCTATATTGTTGCAAATGAAGACGATAAGCAGCTCGCATTAAAACTTCACCGACTCGGAAGAACGTCTTTTCGTAACCTTAAAAACAAGCGTGATTATCACAAGCACAGACACAAGATGTCCTGGCTCTACCTGTCTCGTCTGGCCGCAATGAAGGAGTTTGCGTACATGAAGGTAACTTATTGCTGGGCGTGAGGGTCAGAATGGCTGTAAGGTTTTCTTACGATGCTGATCAGTGTATAGCAGGGTTCCCCAACTCCAGTCCTCAAGGCCCACCAACAGATCATGTTTTCAGGATTTTCTTAGTATTGCTCAGGCAATAATTCCATCACCTGTGCAATACAAAGGAAATCCTGAAAACATGATCTGTTGGTGGGCCTTGAGGACTGGAGTTGGGGAACCCTGCTGTATAGGACAGTGTAAAGGACTTCTATCATCCATGTATATAATAGATGTGGTTTTTGATTTTTTTTGATGCTTCATACATTTCTCTTTGCATATTAAAGAGAACTATATATTTCCTTATGCAGTATTGGTGATCGTGTGGGTTATAATTCAGGAGTCCCCCCCTCTTACCTAGTGCCATCAGATACTACCAAGGCAGTGCCCTCTCTGGAGCACCCTGTGTGTCCAAATTTGATGTCGATCTTACAGTGCTGCCCATAGTCACCATGCCCAATGCCATACACCTTTATATGGCTGCTGACAGTAAAATGATCACTCGGTATTCTCTGCTCTGGGCTACTAACTACTCATTGTTCTTCAGCTCATAGGCTCTGTTCTTGTCATTTGCTATATTTTCAACACCTAGTGAATCCATTTTATCAGGTCACAAAACTCTAATTGTGATCCTAAAAATGGTCATACATTCACCTTACTGCTAATGGAAACCTGCCCCTACAGATTTCTGGTGAGCGCTCAGCCTCAGTACGGTGGCCAGCGCTCTTCACTTCAGCGCCTTCATCCGAATTGAGGCCTTTCCCTGGCAATCCGTATACTAAGGAAGGTCTACATAGGCCAAAACGTCTGTTTATTTCTGGATTGCTGTCGTCAAGAAAAAAAGCCATCTCTACACTGAGTGTCAAGAATTCTGCATGTTCAGGCTGATTTGGTTCCTGATTTGGTCTGTTGCTTGCCTTGGTGGTGGCTAGCAAGCGCTGACACATTAATTCTACTATTAGCAGGCAAGAGTAAGAACTGACCGAAATGTTGAATGTCCTGTTGAACGAGCCTGATTTATATAGATGATCTCTAAAAGCTGCGTGCTCCTGACCTGTCTCAAGTTACATACAGAAGATTGAAAAAAGACCTGGGTCCATCAAGTGCGACCTTTCTCTTTTTCTTTATACATTTTGTCACTAATTTAACTATAACGCACAATATCATGTGTACAGAGGAAATCATGCAGCTTTTTTTTTTTTTTTTTTTTTTTTTCCATGGAACCCGTCATGTCATTTCACCCATGTCACCAATCCCCAGTGCATTGTGATGCAATGTGCATAACTTACACGGATATCATACCTGCTCATTTAGTCATAGTGATGTGCATCATCACCTACTCCTTTTGATTTCCCTGGTTGCGGTGACGTCACTAGAATCCTGGCCAGTGTGGTGCTTGGAGCCGCGCTTGTGCAGTGTGTAACGTGGAGCCGGCTGCTCTTGCCAAACTGCGCAAGCGCAGGACTGCCGTCAACGCAACCTGGGAAATCAATCAAATTGTGTGGATGACGACGCCCTTGACTGAATAGAAAATGAAGCACACCCCTATGACTAAATGAGCAGGTACTACATAACTATAAAGGGCTTTTTGGACACTAACAACGCACTGGGGACAGTTTAGATGCTTGAAATGATGGCACCGGTTCCCTTTAAATGGTAAATCATGTTTTCCTTTAATACAACACAAAGTAAGAGCAGAGAATCTGAACTAGTGCAGGGTCTATTGGGATCAGATTGTTTTAAGGGGAATCTGTCAGCAGATGTTTGATGCCTCATCTGAGAGCAGTATAATGTAGAAACAGACCCCAATTCCAGCGATGTGTCACTTAAAGAGCTGCTTGCTGTAGTTTTGATAAAATTGTTTCATCTACTGTAGATCTTGCTAGTCCTCTCAGTGATGAGCTCTGTGTAACCCCACCCACATCGCTGATTGGCAGCTTTCTGCGTACACTGTGCATAGGCAGAAAGTTGCCAATCGGTGTTGGGGGTGGTTTGTCAATGACAAATCTAAATGTCTCCGGCCAAAAGTGTCTTATCTAACCGGCAAACAAGCAGTTCAGTAAGTCACACATCGCTGGAATCAGGGTCTCTGCCCCTACGTCATATTGCTCAAAGACAAGATGTCAAAAATGTGGAGAATGAATCTCAGCAGGAGGGGTGGGTTTCAAAATCTGAAATAAAATTGTATCATCCCTATTGCAACTAACTGAAAACAGCATACGGCACCCATTCTCCCTATCAGCGAAGTGGTCGCTGAGCATGCCCATGCACCCTGTTCTGCTGTGCGGGAGGAAACACAAATTCTACTCCGTCTGTCAATCCTCTTTCTTCCCTAGAATGTAAGGCTATGTGCACACGCTGCAGATTGGCCAGCGGTTTTCCCCAGCGGTTTGCCACCTGGACAATGAAATAGGTGGCAAACCGCAGCGGAATCCGCAGAAAGAACTGACATGTCAATTCCTTCTGCGGATTCAAAACCGCAGCTTTTCCGCAGTTAAAAATCCGCAGCATGTACACAGCAGATTGTAAATCCCATAGACTTACATTGTACTGTACCCTGTCTGCAGAACTGCTGCGGATCCGCAGTGGCCAAATCCGCAGCTTGTGCACATAGCCTTATACTTCCCAGACATCCCTGTTTGATATATATCCTGTCTGTAAAGGGGTGGAAAGGCCACTTTAAGGAAATGGATTTATTGAATGTAATGCACTGTAGGGGCACACTGGTTGTTTGTCGGTAGACTATTATTTATATAGACTATTTCCCTATCACCCTATAAGAATCAAATGTAAGTATCCTCATCAAATAACAGCAGTGTGAGCCTTCCTCATAGCAGCCATAATGAAGGTGATGGCTGTGGTGTTTAACAGATAACATTGGTGCCTCACTCGCGATGTTCTTATGCTCCAGTAAGCTCACACCAATAATCTAATCTCCGTTACGTTAGTCCCAATCCGGAACAGGCTTATACATTCCACTGCAAGGACTGAGTCACTAAAGGACACAATTGGCCCCAAATGGATCCTAATGACTTGTTCTGCAGTCAGATTTCCATTCTTGTGTCTGTGTTGCTGGAAAAAAAATAGTGTAATATACATCGATAAAGACAGAGCATCCACCGCAGGTGCGCACCTAGCCTGAGTTCGGAGGTTAATGCTCGGGAAACATCATCTAGTGGTCTTTCTCTTGGTGAAGCTGTTTTACAGTATGGCGGTCTATTTCCAGAAATGCCTGCGACATCCCAGGACCTTAGATCCAATCTGCAGCCATACTTGCATTAGGCTGCTCCCAGTGCAAACATCAGGGGCGACATTGTACAATCTATTACCATGTGTATATAAAGAACTCATCTGTGTCTGATGGAGACATCCAGTGGCACGAGGCATGGTGGGGCATATCTGGTGAAGCTGCCATCTCGTCCACCATTTGTAGAAAGATGTAACCTCCGTGTACAATACCCTATTAAATGCTTTGAGAGGAGGTGCCGTTGCTCTAGTCGCAGCACTGCTATCAATCATACCTCGCCCCATTAAAATAGTGAGTGAGGGCACCTTCAGATGCTTCCTCCTAGCCACGTGTTTGACCATGGCCAAATTGTGGAAATCCTTCCCACGGCAGAGTTCATGGAGTCACACAACTCCTGTCGTACAGTTTTTCTTAATCTTTTTGTTTGTCTGTTAATGCCTAATAAAGTGTAATTTGACATAAACTAGAGTTTTGCTTAAGTCTCATTTCCCACCTAAAAGCTTATTACTTTGGAGATCTGAAGGGTTCCAAGTTTTTTCTTCTAGACTATGGCAGCTATGGGCTTGCAGGGATTGCAGTTTCTGTATAGATCTGTGTATACTATACATGTAGAATCCCTTCTGTAATACGATATGTTCTATTATACCAAGTGAGACGCTATTCCTGATGATCTTATGTTTTTACTTGTTTGAAGCTTGGGATTATGCATGTCTTATATTGTCACAGAGATTACTGGTCGACCAATATATACAGGACCCCAAAGTAGTAAAGTCACGAGTACAGACGTTACCCCAGGACCTTACCAAATCCTTCTCCATGATTCAGTAGATTGGATATCTGGGTTATTCTGTGGAGAACAGGCGCCTTGTTATTTCCTCTCTATCTCTCGGATTCCCTTCTGGGGGCCGGAGACACATGGAAAGCCCGTGCTCTGCAAGAAGTGTATTAAATTGCTTCTGCTGTTCCCGAGGAAGAATGGCATCCTTAAGCTGGAAATTCCACAGTCTAATTGGTGTTCTGTATATCCATCAACTAAATGCCTGCAGATCAAAGCCTGTCTTATCCTTGGCACAGCCATCTTCTGCGTGTCTTGGTAATCGCTAATATTCGGAACCGTGAATGACCGTTCTGCACATTGGCACATCAGCTGGTGTCTCGCTGTATTCTGGCTCAGCATTATCCCCATAAGTCCAGGGTTGTTCTGAGCAGCTCCATTATGGGAGCTCCGCAGTAGAGGTGTTACATAGGAACATGGCCGTACTGCAACTTGTCATTAAAAGGGTCTTGTGCCCTTAAATATTGTTGGCACATCCCAAGAATATTCCATAAGTAGGTGATTGCTGGGGCTATGGTGTTTAGTAAAGCACTTTTAGTAGAAAGAATCGATGGTGGTCCGAAACGCTCAACCCCTGCCAGCACATTCAGGTTGTATCCTAGCGGTGCATTTAAAAAATACAAAACCCATCTTAAAAAGGTGTTCACATTCTGGTGGATTGCGATTTATGCGATTCTGTCCTATGATTTAAGGTGGTGCTGAAGATGACACTGTGCTTTACCATCTCAGGATGCTGATCCAGGCAGTGAATCTAAGATTAATCATTTTTGGTCACAAAATTAACCATGTTTCCAAATGTATAGCCCATATATGTGCCTTTGGGCAGGGTCGAACGTCCCCCCGCCAACCCACCAAAAAAAAATATTATAAAAAAAAAATGTAATTAATGATTTAAAAAATATAATTTTGTATTCCTTTTTAAGTGTATAAAACTAAAGTATACTGACTTGTCGGATTTCCCCACCACTCTTCATCCTATGCTTCCCAGGTCCCTAACCCGTCTGTGTGGCCGGAACAGGAATGCAGTCAGGTGACCACTGCCCCCATCACTGCAGACACATGCAGTTTGGACACAGACCGTCCTGGCTCTGCCCCCTGAATGGTCTGGACGGCATGGGACTTGATCATCACTGAGCCTGGTGATTAGCTGCAGGGTCTCATACGTGTCCAGCTGGAACAGGGGGGTCCAGAGATAATAATTTATTTTATATTTTTCAATACATGTTAGGGTGACGGCCCTTTTTAGGTATTTTTCAGACTAATACAATATTTGTCATTTCTGTCATCTATAAATACAAGGTTAATATTTTTCACTTTTAGAAACCCATTTTGCTGACGAGTATTTCTCCCTTTTTTTATTTTCTAGGCCTTGTATGACACAGGATTCCCTGTGCCGAAACCCTATGACTACAACAGGCATGCTGTAGTGATGGAGCTCATTAATGGCTATCCCTTGTAAGTAACGAGTAAATATCTCTGATGTAAGTGTAACGCTGTGAGGCAGCGAGAAAACCGGACAATCTTCCCACCCTGACACTACGTTATTTGGGTCGTGTGAGATGGGAAGAGTCCTTTTAACAACTAGCATTGCCATTGTCTGATTTACTCTTCCACATTACTCTTTTTTGTGGAAATGCTCATCTGAAAAGATTACAATGCACATTGGCTTCAGGCAGCACTCTTTTCTACATCGGAACCGAGTGTTCTTGATGACGTTACGACCCCACACACCTGCCCAGACTTGTATATGGTCGCCAGGTATCATGCGGGCGTCCAGTTATTAGAATATCTGCTGATCGTGCACATGTCATTGCTGGTGGGGTCATAACATCATTGGCATCTTAAGAAAATGGTGCATATAAGGCCTTTAAAGTGGTCGTGTGCCCAGAAAATTCCCTGATCACTGCAGGTAGCACTTCAGAGACCACCAACAATCAGCCGGTGGAAGCTGCGGCCGTGATATTCCCCTACAATGACGACTGATCATCAGCCTCTCCATGGACTATATGGACATGTCAAGCTAAGGCTTGTCCTAAGCAGGGAACTCGCCTCTGTGGCACTAATGGGACATATGGGAAGGGGTTGCCTATCTACTAAATAATTTTTTGCTTTGTGAAACCCCCAAACTATTTATCATATGTCTCCCAACCAGATCTTACACAAATCGTCGTCCTCCGTAATGTTAGACCTAAAGTATAATTGTTGCTTTAGTTAAGAGCAATTATTTTACAACATTCATCAATGGGATTTCACAAATGTCTGCTGGAAACCTCTTGTTTATATTGTAGTTTTCACTAGAGTATGTTAGGAAGCATTTCTTTCTTTTGCCACAAGGTGGCAGTGCTGCCATGTCCCCTGCCTTCTCTCACCAGCACAATGGCCTCTTTGTAGAGAGCCATATTGCTGCATGTAATAGAAGCCAAGGCTGAGAAAGCAAACCTTACATCCAACAGTTCAGACCCAGTGACTTGTCATAAGGTCGGCTAATATGTCTGATGGGTGAATGTGCCAGGGCTATGATTAGTGTCTGAGACCTCTGCAATAGCCCACCCATCTGTACAGTGAATGGACAGCTGATTCTTCTCATGCCTGTTGTTAGTTATTTTTTTATTAATTTTTCTACTCTTGCAATTAAATGTTTTTAGCTTTTTAAACTTGTTTTAGTGAAGATTATACAACATAACAAGATTACATCATAGAACAACAGAACGCTCAGGATTTCTCATTCCTTATTATTGTCTTGGAAAGCTAAGCTTGCTCTTAACATATCATAGGTCTATTATCTTAACCAAAAGCGTAAGACACCCATGTCAGGCACCAAATATCACATCCTTTAATCATGAGAATCATGACAAATGAGGTTTAATGTAGAGTAATGCACCTAGGATGGTGTAATTTCACATTAACTGGGACCATACTTGGGACTACAGAACAGGAGGACTTGGGTATTCTGGTTACAAGTAAGCTGAGCAGCAGTACTCCATGTCAGGCAGCAGCCGCAAAAGCAATCAAGATGGGAGAGGGGAAGAGGAGGGAGGAGCTCTGTCTCTAGCTCCTCCCCTCTACATAGTCTTATTGTAGCATCCGCCATCCACTAGCTCAGTAATGTAACAATCTGTCTCCACGGAATACACATTTAACCCATGATTTGAGAATTTTCAAAATGGATGATCAGTCCAGGAGGAGAAAGAAGCAGATTTTTCTGATAAGATATGTGACAAGTCAGCTTCAGCTGAGTCGACTTTTTCTTTAGAGTGGACCCTCTGGGTCGTGGCATCCACCCACCTAGGGCAAGCTGACCTTGTGAGGAACCAGGGAGTGTCAGGGGCAAGACCAAGGGGGTGAGCCACCACGACTGCTGGAACCAGACGGCCGGCTCAGGTAGACACTAGGTACGAGTGTCTGACAACAAAGGACGTGCAGGAAACAAGACAATACGTGGATTCAAGGTATCTTCATTAAGGCAAATTCAGGATAACATTAAGTGCAAAACGTGATAACAGGCAAACACAGCAAGGTGCGTGCGTGGCACGCCAAGGTCCATGGCATGGTACGTGCTAGAAGGTAAGCCCAGTTACCGGCAAGGACATGATGGCATCGGACTCCGGACAGCTGGCAAGGATCAGGGCATCAGGCTGTGGACACCAGCTCCGGACATCAGGCCGTAGTCTTCATGCTTACGATCTCTGGCAGGGGTGGCAGGTTCCGGGAATCCAGCAGGCAAACCAGGGTACAGGCAATGAGGCACGACAGATGTCCAGACATGGTGCGTGTTAGGGAACACGCCGAGGTCCAAGGCAAGATTCCAGGCAGGGCGCGTGCTAGAGGTACACCAGGGTCCAGGGCAAGGTGCGTGTGTAGGGGACATGCCAGGTTCAACGTGCAAAGTACAAGACATGGTGCGTGTGTAGGGACACGCCACGGTTCAAGATCCAAGGCAATGTTCTGCGCGTGCCGAGGGACACGCCAGGGTTCAAAGCAAGGTCGTGCGTGTGCCGAGGGACACGCCAGGGTTCAAAGCAAGGTCGTGCGTGTGCCGAGGGACACGTCAGGGTTCAAAGCAAGGTCCTGTGCATGCCGAGGGACACGCCAGGGTCAGGTTCAAGTCAGGGTGCGTGCTAAGAGACACGCCAGGGTTCAGGCTAAGGCAAGGGCCTGCGCGTGCTAGGAGGCACGCCAGGGAACAGGCTAGGGCCTGTGCGTGCAAGAGGGCACGACAGGGTATAGGCTAGGGCCTGTGCGTGCAAGAGGGCACGACAGGGTACATGGCAAGACCTGCACGTACTTTTACAGAAGCACGGGGAGGTATGGCAAGGAGCAGGCGAGGGCCTGCGCGTGCTATTAGAGGAGCAGGCAAAGCACAGTGCAGAGACAGCGTGGGTGCAAGGAAGCACAGAGAGCACGGCTGGGGCACTGGCTAGCTGGTCGGGCTGCGGCACAGACAGCCGGGCAAGACTTCAGCGAACCCGGCTGAGGCATAACAGTCGACACAGCTGTCACTGGACTACGAGCATGGCTGAGGCACAAGCAGGCGGGCACGGCTAGGGTGGGCACGGCTGAGGCACAAACAGGAGGCTAGGAAGGCCAGGCGCATGCAAAGGGCACACGAAGAAACAAGGCAAAGCTGGACAAGGTACAGGGCAAGGAGCAGAACGTAGGCAGAAACGCAGAGTCAGGTCAGAACGAGAACAGAGCTAGCAGTGGAGCGTAGGCCGAAGCCCAGTGCCGGGTCAAGGGGGTACCTTGAGACTAGCCCCGAAATGTGCAAGTGAGCACAAAAGGTCAGAGAGCAGGAATGGTGCATGTGCCAGGAGGCACAACAGAGCACCATAGGTAAGAGAGGAGGAATGGTGCGTGTACCAAGAGGCACAACAGAGCACCATAGGTAAGAAAGGAGGAATGGTGCGTGTGCCAGGAGGCACCACAGATCAGAGCAAGGAAGAACAAGCAAAGACAGAGAATATAGGAAGGACCACAAGGCAAAGCATAGCAAAGGCAAGACATGGCAAGGCAGAGAACACAGGAAGGACTACAAGGCAAAGCATAGCAAAGGCAAGACATGTCAAAGCAGGCAAGGCAGAGAACACAGGAAGGACTGCAAGGCAAAGCATAACAAGGACAAGACAAGGCACGGGACAAGAGGCAGAGTACAAGCACAGAGTGTGTGCAGAGACGCACTACAGGGCAGAGTGCAGGGGCACAGAATACAGGGAGCTACCAAGCAGCCATGCAGGGAAGCAACACGATACTCAGGCCCCGACCATAGGAAGGGGAGGTCTCATATAGGGCATTAGCACCTGCACTTCCGGGTCAGGACCAGGGAAGGACTAACTGTTCAAATCCTCCAGGATCAAAGAGAGCATTGCTAGATCAGACTGGGCTGAACCATAGAAAAGGTCACATGATCAGGGGCTCCAGGAACACAGAGAGGATTGCTGCAGGCAGAGCAGAGACGGCTGGTCACACAGCAACAGCGTATAGCCATGAGGTAAAACAAACATGCGCACTGGCAATGGCAGGCAGCCATGAGATGAGACGCGCATGCACACTGCTCCAGGCATCTTGCAGCACAACAGTCACGAGGTGCGTGTGCACAATGCTTCCAGGGATCTTGCAGCATGAGACATAACGGGCATGAGAATTCAGTGCACGTGCACACTGCTCCAGGAGTCATTCAGCATACCAGACATGGCGGGCATGATAGGCATAACAGACATAGCGGGCATGACAAGATATATATTTCAGAGTTTGTTATTTTAATATGGACTTTTATGAACTAAAAATTTAAAGAATAGTCAGTCTCCTTTCAGAATTAATGTAAAAGGTTATTTCCACTAGGGCAAGTTATCCCCTACCCACTGAGTAGATGCTGACTGCACAGACACTGGAATGCCCCATTACAGTATAGTGTGAGCGCCATCATTCTACTCATTATCTATGGGACATCAGAGAGGTGATAACTTGGTAAAGGGAGCGAGTCATAAAATGCTGTTAACCTGCATATGTGGGAGTTAATCTGCAGGTTAATAGCGTTTTAAAGGGAATCTGTCACCCCTTTTTTGAGATGGCATATAATGATATCATTCAATTGTGTGTCACATAAGGATTCTCTTAGTACTTTTGCTTCCCCCTGACCCCGCACCTTTCATGCATAAATACCTTTTTTTTTATATCTGTTCAGATGTATGTAAAGTGTCACTGTCCGGTCCGATGGGCGGGGCTTATTCAACTACTCTCTCCCCCCCCCCCCCCCCCCCCCTCCCTGTCTTGCTCTACACAAGAAGAATTGCGTAGAGCAAGACAGGGGGGGGAGCAGGTGAATAAGCCCCGCCCAGCGGACCGGACAGCGGCAGTTTACATACATCTGAACCGATATAAAAAAGGTATTTATGCATGAAAGGTGCGGGGTCAGGGGGAAGCAAAAGTGCTAAGAGAATTTTCTATAATTCTAAAGCTGTATTGCAATTCTAATTACATATATTCCACATTGACATGCCTTAGCATGACAGAGTGCAACCATTCTTTGTATATTCTATATGGGGGTAGCTCCTCTTGGTATGCACCTATTCACATTAGTCTGGATGTGCCAGTCAGTTTTTTTGTCTCTAATTGTGTGGGGTGTCAGGATGTACACTACCGTTGAAAAGTTTGGGGTCACCCAGACAATTTTGTGTTTTCCATGAAAACTCATACTTTTATTAATCAAATGAGGTGCCAAATGAATTTAAAATCTAGTCCAGACATTGACAAGGTTCGAAAAAAAAAGGTTTTTATTTGAAACTAGCTGAAGAGCCCGGCGTTGCCCGGGCATAGTACTTAACTGTGGGTCCCGCTGTCTTCTTTAACAGCCCCACTCTCCACCCGCTATCACGCTCTCTCCTTCCGCAGCCCCGCTCTCCACCCGCCCCGTTCTATCTCTCCGCAGCCGCGCTCTACATCCGTGTCCCGTTGTCCCTCCACAGCCCCGCTCTCTTCTTCCACAGCCCTGCTGTCCCGCTCTCTCCCTCCACAGCCCCGCTCTCTTCGTCCACAGCCCTGCTCTCCCACTCTCTCCCTCCACAGCCCCGTTCTCTTCCTTCACAGCCCTGCTCTCCCCATCCACAGGCCCGTTCTCTTTTTTCACAGCCTTGCTCTCCCGCTCTCTCCGTCCACAGCCCCGTTGTCTTCCTTCACAGGACTGCTCTCCCGCTCTCTCCCTCCACAGCCCCGTTCTCTTCCTTCACAGCCCTGCTCTCCCCGTCCACAGCCCCGGTCTCTTCCTTCACAGCCCTGCTTTCCCGCTCTCTCCCTCTACAGCCCCGCTGTTTTCCTTCCTCCATATCCCCGCTCTCCATGCACCACACGCGGTGACGTCGGGACCAGGAGAGAGAGGTGCGCAGATTGTTAGTTCGGCCCAAGTGGGCGGAGCTGCAGCGCGTGTGATTGGGCGGCCTGCGGGGGGCATGGCCTAGCACTGTAGTAGGCCGCAATAGAAGCGGGGGACTAAATTTAGGCCGGGAAGCTGCAGGGGAGAGAGGTGGATAGCGCAGTTGGCGACGGGGAGCGCCGACTGAGCTGGGACAGGGTTGGGAGGGTGCCGGCACTATTCGGCCCCTGTCCTGAAGACTGTCTTCCTCCACAGCCCCGCTCTCCATGCACTGTCCTGCTGTATCCATCCTCAGCCCCGCTCTGCTTCTTCGTGATTGGTTGGTGTCCCTAACTGCTGCTTCGTGATTGATTGGTGATACACACACACACTCAGATTTATATATAGAGATAATAATTTTCTCCTTCAAACTTTGCTTTCGTCAAAGAATGCTCCCTTTGCAGCAATTACAGCATTGCAGACCTTTGGCATTCTAGCAGTTAATTTGCTGAGGCAATATGGAGAAATTTTCCCCCCATGATTCCAGAAGCCCCTCCCACAAGTTGGTTTGGCTTGATGGGCACTTTTTGCGTACCATACGGTCAAGCTGCTCCCACAACAACAGCTCAATGGGGTTGAGATCTGGTGACTGCGCTGGCCACTCCATTACAGATAGAATACCAGATGCCTGCTTCTTCCCTAAATAGTTCTTGCATAATTTGGAGGTGTGCTTTGGGTCATTGTCCTGATGTAGGATGAAATTGGCTCCAATCAAGCGCTGTCCACAGGGTATGGCATGGCATTGCAAAATGGAGTGATGGCCTTCCTTATTCAAAATCCCTTTTACATTTTACAAATCTCCCACTTTACCAGCACCAAAGCAACCCCAGACCATCACATTACCTCCACCATGCTTGACAGATGGCATCAGGCACTCTTCCAGCATCTTCTGAGTTGTTCTGCGTCTCATGAATGTTCTTCTGTGTGATCCAAACACCTCAAACTTGGATTCGTCTGTCCATAACACTGTTTTCCAATCTTCCTCTGTCCAATGTCTGTGTTCTTTTGCCCATATTAATCTTTTCCTTTTATTAGCCAGTCACAGATATGGCTTTTTCTTTGCCACTCTGCCCTGAATGCCAGCATCCCGGAGTCGCCTCTTCACTGGTGCTTTGCGTGTACTATTTAATGAAGCTGCCAGTTGAGGACCTGTGAGGCGTTGATTTCTCAAACTACAGACTCTTATTATACTTGTCTTGTTGCTCAGTTGTGCAGCGGGGCCTCCCACTTCTCTTTCTACTCTGGTTAGAGCCTGTTTGTGCTCTCCTCTGAAGGGAGTAGTACACACTGTTGTAGGAAATCTTTACATCTCGGCACTACAGGATCTGATGACAGATAATCAATGGAGGGTGCAGGGTGGTGGACCCCCACAGATCTAATGTTGTTGACCTATTAATATTAAAGCAGAAGGCAAACCCCACTTAAAGGAACTTTAAACATGGAAAATGTATTAAACAAAATCCCAGCAACTTCTCTATTAATTTCCTCCTTTTCTTTGGTTCTATTTTGCTTTGTTATAATTTGAACTGTAAAATATTTTAACAAAATGTTTTGTACATCTTAGGTGATCAGCTGTTTCCCTTTATCCTACTCGCTGTCCTGTGTCTAAAGGCCCCTTTACATTTAGCGATGCACCAGCGATCCCGACAACGATACGACCCGGTCAGGATCGCTGGTGCATCGCTAAATGGTAGCTAGTGAGCTGCCACACAGGCAGATCTCATAGCGATGCAGCAGCGATACAGCGGTCGTTACTTACCTTTCAGACGCGGCGATCCTGACGTCCTCCTGTCCGCGTCCACCCGTCGCTCGTCGGTGCCAGCAGGAAGCGCCCGACGAGAAATGGAGCTGACAGAAATGGAGTGACAGACAGCGGGGGAGCCGGTCGGAGATAAGTATCACACATAGCTGCTGCGTCACAAAATCGGTGACACTTTAGCGATATCGCTATGTGTAAAGGCCGCTAGCTGCAGCAGGAGCCTCCCCCCTTTTCTCTGTATGCATAGGATATAACAGTACAGTTCAGTACAGTTATCTTTACAGTAAGTCCCACACGTTCAGTTGTTTGGAGGGGGGTGGGGGGAGTCAGCTATACTTTGCAGGAATTTCTACATGTTTCTGATAGACAAAGAGGGAGAGATTATCTCCCCAGTTAATTTTATCAGTCATGTCTTGGTTTAGTTGATTACCTGTTTCCAAGGTCCATTTTTATTGATCCTTCTAGTGAGATGAATGCTCATTGTCTGAGAGTCACTGTCATGCGCTGAGATATGTCTGGATTCCCATCAAGTGTTCTTCCAACATGTTGGTATATCCAAATTGTAATTTGTGAAAACTCCCCCAGTACAGATTTTTTTCCATTTTCTTTTAATTACTTTTTTTTTTTCCTTGCCTTTCTAGATGCCAGGTTCGTCATCTTGAAGATCCAGCAGCGCTCTACAATGAAGTAATGGAGCTGATTATCAAGCTTGCCAATCATGGTCTCATCCATGGTGACTTCAATGAGTTCAATCTAATGCTGGATGATGAGGACCATGTCACCATGATTGATTTCCCACAAATGGTGTCTACATCTCACGCAAATGCAGAATGGTCAGTTTCCAGGCTGAACACAATCTATTACCCAAAGTTCCTTGTACAATTATTGCTGTAAATCCCCCTGCAGTGTGATCGCATGCACACTGCAACCTTGAATTGATTGATATAGCATATGCGCTAATCTTGGCTCTGATCCTAATGTTCTTAATGCTGAATTTTTCATACGTACATCAGCTACCTACTAATGGCAGTATTCCTCTTTGTCAGCTCGTACATTGATAGACATGAATTGACCAAGTGCGGCCAAGAACACGTTCAAGTGATTTATTGGTTGAGATTGTAAATGCAGGAAAGTATTTTAGTGTGTGATCTCAGCACAGATAATAGGTCTGATATCTGAGCAGCATATGTGCCCAGAGCTGAAGACAGAGACACTGTATCAAATGTTATATTAAAAGTGTGATATCATGGCTCTGAACACTTGTTTTTTTGTCTTCTTTTTTTAGGTATTTTGACAGAGATGTGAAATGTATTCGAGATTTTTTCTTGAAACGCTTCAATTATGAAAGTGAACTTTTCCCCACCTTCCATGATATCCAGTAAGTGGTGCCTTACAGATAATGTCTTGTGACTTACAATGTGGCTGCTGCTTCATTTGTATGGTGAAATACAGATTTGCTTAAGAGAAGCTGTAGTATACAGATGGGCTCTAGAGAAGCTATAGTATACAGATGGGCTGTAGCGAAGCTGTAGTATACATAGAGGCCATAGAGAAGCTGTGGTATACGGAGGAGCCATAGCAAAACTGTAGTATACAGGGAGGCCGTAGAGAAGCTTGGTATACGGATGGGCTGTGGTATACGGAGGGGCCGTAGAGAAGCTGTAGTATACAGGGAGGCCGTAGAGAAGCTGTAGTATACAGGGAGGCCGTAGAGAAGCTGTAGTATACAGGGAGGCCGTAGCGAAGCTGTAGTATACAGGGAGGCCGTAGCGAAGCTGTAGTATACAGGGAGGCCGTAGCGAAGCTGTAGTATACAGGGAGGCCGTAGAGAAGCTATATGCAATCTGTGGTTATTATGGCATGTTGTAATTTTGCATCTGCAGCAGGACCACTAGTTGAAACCACTTCTTTATTACAAATATAGACCACAAATGGAACCATCAGTCACAAATAGCCAAATAGACCAACAACCTTGTGGTGAGGTCTATGGCACCACATTTGTATAGGACACTCCTAACAGAACAATAGCCAGAAAAAATGGAGTAAAATGTCCAAAACACATTATTTAATAAAAAGGTATACATTTATTTGACATGAAACTAGACAAAATTGCATCAATAGTTTTCAGAAGCGCAGTACAAGTATTAGTATCAGGTGGCTCTAGTGTCCTCTAAAGTACCAACATATATATAAAGTGTCAGCGTGCCAATAATAAGGGTATGTGCACACGGAGTTTTTTGGATCTGCGGATTTTGTAGTTAAATCCGCAGGACTAAAGACCTGCGGTTTTGCCTGTGGTTTTACACCTCATAATGGATGAGGTGTGAAACCGCAGCGGTTCTGCACAAAAGAATTGACATGCTGCGGATTGTAAACCGCAGCAAAACCACGCGGAAAAATCCGCAGCATGTGCACAGCGTTTTCCATTTTACCATTGAAAATAATGGTACTGTACAACGTACCTAAATCTGCTGCAGATCTGCAGCAGAATCCGCACCGTGTGCACATACCCTAAGAGTAAGTGGGGGAGGTACAGTATAAAACACATGTAATCACACCTTAAAGAAGCGTAAGCGAAGTGCGCGGCGGCGTGGCGCGTGTCCTTTCTTGACAAATTATGGGTAAGCGCTTGTAAACATTTATAGGCTATGGGGGATTGAGGACTAAAGAATCCTTGTGCGCACTTGTGCAATTACATGTATTTTATACTGTACCTCCCCCACTTAGCCTTACTTATTATTGGCACACTGACACTTTGATTATATAAATGTTTGTACTTTTGAGGACACTAGAGCTACCTTCTACCTAATCCTAATCCTAATGCTTGTACTGTACTTCTGAAAACTATTGATTGATGCAATTTTGTCTAGTTTCATGTCAAATAAATTTATACCGTTTTATTAATGTGTTTTGGACATTTTACTCCATTTTTTTCTGGTTATTACATTTCTTTATTAGTAGATTACAGTATATTTGTGATTAGCAGATCCAAAACTAGATATTATTTTGCCATAAAAATGACTTTTACATAAAATAAATATGTAGTTACCTTTAGGAGAAATGAAGTTTTCTTATAATCTTTAAAGGACAATTGAAAGAGCTCTACTGGAGTACAGTAAGTAAGTGCAGGTGTCGTCCCCGTGCCCTTCACCTCTCATGAGAAAGGAGTTTCTCAGCCATGCTCCCCATTTTTAATTGCTATGATTCATCATGTGAAATTAAAGCAGCCTCTCCTCACCTGCAGTGCTGGTACCGTTCCAGCACGTTGGTGCCCGGTTCCCCGAGTCTTGTGTGACCTTATGTCATGCAATCCCTGCAGCCAATCGGTGTCTGTTTCTCTCCCGCTTGCTTTTGACGTAACTGACATTCGGAGGAATTTAGAGTGCACCAGTAGTTCTCACTTATTCTTGGTGTCAGTTTCGTCCTAAGGAAGTGAGAGTGAATCGGCCACTCATGGGCATCAGGGCTTACATGCTAGAACATAACACAAGTCCCGGCGCTGACATAGCTGGAACAGCACTGGCACCAAAGGTGAGAAAACACTGTTCTATTTTACACTGGGTAGTATAGCAATTGAGATGGCGTTGTCCAAGTAGTGGAGAAACCCTTTAATGACGGGGATAATGATGCTTCCTCTTTTTCCATAATGCTTATAGATGTCACCTTGGCCTCTGCTCCATTAACTTACTAAGGAGAGTGCAGCTGGCCTAAATTTGCAAACATTTTCCCCGCATTTGATATACCCTATGGATCTGCCATCCTTTATCGATATTTTTGTGTCTCCACTATTTTCCCGTTGGGATGGATTATTATAAACTTAAAGGGAACCTGTCAGCAGGATTGTGCACAGTACAGACGGTGTCAGGTCGGTGCTGTTATACTGATTAAAATGATACCTGGGGATGAAATCTGTCTTGTGGTTGTTGTTGTTTGTTCTTTGTTTTGAGTTAATTGTATGCTCTTTGGGGGGTCTCTGTGGTGCTCTGATTAGGCATTCTCTGTACGGCTTCTGGCAGGTCACTGATCCCTCACTGACCTGCCCCCTAGTTTACAAAATGAATATTCTATATATTGAAGGGAAAAAAAGCACCTTCAGCAGGCAGATGCCATTTTGAGACAGGTTTTTTTAATGAATTTATTTAGAACCTCAAATAAAAGAATTATATGCACACTTTACATGCGATCATGCTGCAGCGCTGGCGCCTGCCTGCTGAAGGTGTGTTTTTTTTTTTTTTTTGTTTTTTTTTTGTTCTGCAATATACATAATACTAGCTTGGCCCTTGTGAAATTTCACACATTGGTCATCGGGGCGCAGACAATTTCAGCAAAAGCAAGTTGGTCAAATGTAAATGTATTTCATGAGCTGATGAACACAGGTATTTATATATGTAGATTGGTAATACAGACAGGTATTTATATATGTAGATTGGTTTGATAAGTAAAGGCAGAAAAATGTCATCGGTTGAGGTGCCACCTGCAGGTCATTGTGTCTTTCTGCAAGCTTATGAAAATGAATGTTTAAACTGTATTTAGTGATAAAATCGTGAATGTGTGGTTTGTTTGGCTGTTTTTTTTTTTGCTGAAGGGAGCAAGTTTACCTCTCAAATGGTGTATCGTGTGTGGGTGAGGCGAAGTAATCAGCAAAAAAGCAGTGCATGTATAGAAATGTGTTGGCAGTGTGCTTTGGAGCAGGGGTCCCCAACCGCCGGTCCGCGGCCCAGCACCGGGCCGCTGCAGTGCCCTTGCCGGTCCGCGGACACAAGGGGAGCCCGGGGAGGTCAGTGGCGTAGCGGGGGCTGGGGCGGCGCGTGTAGCGGCGGCAGGGTGCGATCCAAGCAGCTCCACTGCCTGCAGGAGGGAATAGCAGGAGCGGAGCTGCAAGGACCCGTCCAGCTTCCTGCCCGCCGCCCGCGCTTCCTGTCTGACTGACACAGAGAGGAGAGCGCGGCCGCTGCTGTGTCAGAGCAAGGAAGCGCGGGCGGCGGGCAGGTGAGAGGAGAGAGGTGGTGTCTGTGTGTATATGTATGTCTGTCTGTCTGTCTGTGTGTGTGTGTCTGTGTGTCTGTGTAGCCTGGCCCTGGAGGAGAAGGGGACATGAAGAGAAGGCCATGAGGGGAGTGATGGAGAGACGGGAGTGATGGGGAGAGGGGAGTGATGGGGTGAAGGCAATGATGGGGAGAGGGGAGTGATGGGGTGAAGGCAATGATGGGGAGACAGCAGTGATGGGGTGAAGGCAATGATGGGGAGAGGGGAGTGATGGGGTGAAGGCAATGATGGGGAGACAGCAGTGATGGAGAGAAGGCAGTGATGGGGTGAAGGCAATGATGGGGAGAGGGGAGTGATGGGGTGAAGGCAATGATGGGGAGACAGCAGTGATGGGGAGACAGCAGTGATGGGGAGAGGGGAGTGATGGGGTGAAGGCAATGATGGAGAGATGGCAGTGATGGGGTGAAGGGAGTGATGGGGTGAAGGCAATGATGGGGAGAGGGGAGTGATGGGGTGAAGGCAATGATGGGGAGAGGGGAGTGATGGGGTGAAGGCAATAATGGGGAGAGGGGAGTGATGGGGTGAAGGCAATGATGGGGAGACAGAAGTGATGGAGAGAAGGCAGTGATGGGGTGAAGGCAATGATGGGGAGAGGGGAGTGATGGGGTGAAGGCAATGATGGGGAGACAGCAGTGATGGGGTGAAGGCAATGATGGGGAGAAGGGGGTGATGGGGTGAAGGCAATGATGGGGAGAGGGGAGTGATGGGGTGAAGGCAATGATGGGGAGACAGCAGTGATGGGGTGAAGGCAATGATGGGGAGACAGCAGTGATGGGGTGAAGGCAATGATGGGGAGAAGGGAGTGATGGGGTGAAGGCAGTGATGGGGTGAAGGCAATGATGGGGAGAGGGGAGTGATGGGGTGAAGGCAATGATGGGGAGACAGCAGTGATGGGGTGAAGGCAATGATGGGGAGAAGGGAGTGATGGGGTGAAGGCAATGATGGGGAGAAGGGGGTGATGGAGCACTTATTCAAAACCTATGGTGAGTTGAGTCACATTATAAAAGTTATTTAATTATAAGTATGCACTGCTACACTACAACTGTGTCCATAGCCCCGCCCCCTTATGACCAAAGCCCCGCCCCTGCCACACCTCCATCCCCGCCCTGCCGGGCCATGGAAGAATGGTCTTGCTTGAAACCGGTCCCTGGTGCAAAAAAGGTTGGGGACCACTGCTTTGGAGTACTGTGGTGCCACCTGCAGGTCATTTTTCCTTACTGCATGTTTATGAAAATTAATGCTTAAACTGTATTTTGTGATCAAATCGTGAATGTATGGTTTGTTTGGCTATTTTCTTGCTGAGGGGGGGGCAAGTTTACCTTTCAAATGGTGTATCATTTGTGTGTGTGTGGGTGCAGTATGAACAGAGATACAAAGGAATCACCGAAAAACTGTCTTTAGAAATAATAGAATAGATTCATTATGTAAAGTAGGGGGCAGGTCACTGCAGTATCAGCGACCTGTCAGAAGCCATACAGAGGGATATGTAAGAAGAGCACCACATGAAGATCCCCCCCCCCCCCTACAGGCCGCCCCGGAGCACAAAAATCTCATTAACTCAAAACTGCAAATACAGATTAAGCAACAACCACAAGATGGATTTCATGACCAGGTATCATTTTAATCAGTATAACGGCGCCAACCTGACAGTGTCTGTAGGTTACTCAGCACAATCCTGCTGACAGGTTCCCTTTAACATTTTTTTACTATTGATTGTGATATACTAACAGATGTGCTGGCTTGTTGTTGGTTTAAGTGTAACATATGTAGGTGCACATGTACACTGTGGCCATTGACACTCAAATGTAAACAAGAATAAAAACATTGCGTAGAAACACTACAGTAAGTAAATAGTAACACGTAAAAAAAATAAGGTGCTTGGATAGCATTTTTTGATAAAGTGTAAAAGCCATCCCGCCATGACACGGTGTACCTAATAAGGATGGTCCCTAATTCTGACTTATCTCGCCATGTTCCAGTAGGCCTCAGTATAGACAGGGGCAGACTGTTTTACACCTTCCTGTGGAAAGCTGGATATATAATGGTGTACAGACCAAAGGAGCAGTGAAACGCCCCCAGATGTACTGAGAAAAAGAAACTGAAGCAAAACCAAAAACATGGGCCAGTGTCACAATCCATTTTTGGATCTGTGTCAGTTTGGGCTGCTCACATTTAAACATTTTTCCTTTCTGGCCATCGGGGGTTAATGTCAGTTTTTCCCCCCTGTGGCCGCTGGTGTTCCTACAACTTTAGTTAGCCTGCTGGTGGGTTTTTTCCCCCCAGTGGCTGCTGGTGTTACTGCATTGTGATTAATTATCTGTGCAGGTGGGTGCCACTCCCACCTTCCTTTTTAAGGCCACCTGGTGCTGCAGCTCACAGTTGGTGATACACTGCCTTTTGAAGACCAACCATTTTAAAGAGAGGAGCTATCTTTAGCACTGGTGTTTGCAGCTTTTCTGGAGCAGTGGTTATTCTGCTGGAAGCTGTGTTCGGGTGCCTTACTCTGCGGTCCGGTGCATGACAGCAAAGCAAGCTAAGTGTTTTGTTTTTGCCTGTCTGTTATTTTCCTTGTGTTTCATTAGTACATCGGTGGGATCAGTGTCCGCACTTGCCAGTTCCCTAGTAAGGGATAGGTGCAGGGCAAGTGAGGAACCCAGGTATCCTATTCGGGGACAGGTTGAAAGAACCTGTATAGGGAACGTCAGGAGAGTTCAGGGCACTTCCTTCGGAGAGTACAGGACGTGTCCATTTCCCCGTTCCCTATTGCAGGGCCCACGGTTGTAATTATTTCCTTCATTTTGTCCCCTCAGTGTACCTTGTCAGCAGAGGTGGTGGTTGGCGGGGTAACTGAGGGCATATCAGTGATTGTGGACAGTGGAGCAGGAGTCAATTTGGTGGATGCCCACTTTGTCCAGACCCATGGCATGGGGTGTAGGATGCTAGCTAATCTCCTAAGCGTCCAGGCCATTGACTCTGTCCCACTGAGACTGTGGAGGTTGGCCCAAGTCGTGGATAACATACAACTGGGTATAGGGACTTATAGGGACTCAACATGAAGAGTCCCTGTCATGTACGTCTTGGGGGGAATGCCATCACCTATCGTTTTAGGCCTCCCTTGGTTGAAGAGACACAACCTGGTAATTGGTGGTCTAGGGAAGTAGTCAGCTGGGATCAGTAATGTGAGGGCTGCTACCTGGGGGCTACTGTCTCTGCCGTCATTCTACAACCGTCCCCTTCTTCTCCAGTGGGGGCAACAGAGGTGCTCAACCCTCACCACAAGCTACCCTTGAGTGTCGGACTCCTCGTAGGAGGAAGGGTCAGAGGAGGGTGATGGTTCCCTCTCAGAATTGTGGGGGTGTAAGTGTGGTGACACAGGGGGATGCCTCTGTTGTCAGTTCCTTGAAGAGTTCACCGTCTTGTGGCAAACGTGTGTGTGTGACAATAAACGTTCAGGTCCGGACCTGTGTGTGAACGAGTATGTATGGGTGTCCACCAAAAACTTCCAGTGGAAGTGTGCTGCTGAGGTCTGGAGTTCTCGGGTGATCGGGCCATATTGGGTGTCGGCCATCCTCGGCCCGGGGACTTACCAGCTGGAGTTACCCCTCAATAATGCCCACATACAACTCATTCCCCAGGTCGGCGCTCTGGAGATTTGTGGCACCTCCGGAGCATACGTTATTGTCACTTCCATCAGTCAGTTTGCCATAGACCTGTGAATCAGGTGGTTGCTGAGGTGAACTCTGGTGGATCTAGGCGTCCTCACTGTAGGTGGTTTTCTGGTGAGGTGCGGTGTTGAGGGTCAAGAGGCCCCTCATTGTATGGTGGGTATTGTCACGATCAATTTTTGGATCTGTGTCAGTTTGGGCTGCTCACATTTAAACTTTTTTCTTTTCTGGCCATCGGGGGTTAATGTCAGTTTTTCCCTTCGGTGGCCGCTGGTGTTCCTACAACTTTAGTCTGCTGGTGGGTTTTTCCCCCTGTGGCCGCTGGTGTTACTGTATTGTGATTAATTATCTATGCACGTGGGTGCCACTCCCACCTCCCTTTTTAAGGCCACCTGGTGCTGCAGCTCACTGTTGGTGATACACTGCCTTTTGGAGACCAACCATTCTGAAGAGAGGAGCTATCTTTAGCACTGGTGTTTGCAGCTTATCTGGAGCAGTGGTTATTCTGCTGGAAGCTGTGTTCGGGTGCGTTACTCTGTGGTCCGGTGCATGACAGCAGAGCAAGCTAAGTGTTGTTTGTTTTTCCCTGTCTGTTATTTTCATTGGTGTTTCATTAGTACAGCGGTGGGACCAGTGTCCGCACTTGCCAGTTTCATAGTAAGGGATAGGTGCAGGGCAAGTGAGTGACCCAGGTATCCTTGTCTACGATAGGTTGAAAGAACCTGTATAGGGAACGTCAGGAGAGTTCAGGGCAGTTCCTTAGGAGAGTGCAGGAGGTGTCCATTTCCCCATTCCCTATTGCATGGCCCACCGTTGTAATTGTTTTCCCCAGTGTCCCCTTGTTTGTCTTTGTTGGTTTTGTGACCGACCGATCATCGTGTCGGGTCACGCATGGCCAGTCACATCGTGACAGCCAGCAGTTGTTAGTATAAGTGAAATGTGTGTATGCTGTGGCCATTATCAGACAAATGTAACCTAGGTCCAGCTGTGCCCCCAGCACATAGGTGACACATAGGTGAGTTACTAGAGAAGGGACAAATCCTGAGTGGGTGCACCTTGTCGCAGTGGGATGGCTTTTACTTAGGGTACATTTTTGTTTTCAATAAAAAAAGTAACTGTTATTTACGTGTTACTGTTTACTTACTGTAGTGTTTCTATGAATTGTATTTATTCTAGCTTATATTTGTAGATTGGGATATTGGAATTTGAGTGCAGATTCTGTGCCAAGGAAGGTTCTGTTTTCATGTAAATGTATGTATTCTTCAACTCTCATTAAGCACAGAATTACGTGACTGCTGTATCATCTGATTATTCATCAATGGTCCTCATTGAACCCTTGGGGTAGATCACCATTGTTACTGAGTCCTACTCCTCCCCACTTGCTAGCTACTTATGACCCAGACACTGCTTTTTCCTACTCTAATAGTCTGTCATTCTGTGTGTCTGACCATTACTGGTGGGAAATTTTTTATCATAGAATAGTAGTTGGAAGGGACCTCCTGGGCCATCTGGTCCAACCCTCTGCTCAAAGCAGGATTCAAAAAATCATCCCAGACAGATGTCTGTCCAGCCTCTGTTTGAAGAATTCCGTTGAAGGAGAACTCACCAGTTCTCGTGGCAGCCTGTTCCACTCATTGATCACCCTAACTGTCAAAAAGTTTTTTCTAATATCTAATCTGTGTCTCCTCCCATTCAGTTTCATCCCATTGTTTCTAGTCTTTCCTTGTGCAAATGAGAATAAAGATGACCCTTCTACGATGCTTTCTGACACATTTCTGATATAACCTGTGGTTCTGAAATGCTTTATTATAGGAATTCAATTTACAGAATTCTGAGGATGTATAACAATCTTTACTAACATCTGCGTAGAGTTCCCAGTTCCCTCTGTCCATGTGGTTTTCTTCCAACATACTTAGTTTAATTGACGTTTAAATTGGCTGAAGTGTGTGTGACTGCACGAAGTGGTCATTTAACTAACGCTGGCTGCTTTCACTGTCCACCATAATCTGTAACAGAAGAGTTACTAGAATAATAGAACAGAATATGTAAATTGCCATCCAAGACGGTGATCATAAGTGGTGCTGTGTCTCGGCCTGACACACAGGGAATTCTGCTTGGCCAAAATGAAGGAACATTTCATACCTAATTACCGTAAGATGTGTTCATGTGTCTCCACGACTTCTTATTGAGATGGAAAATATATATATATATATATATATATATACAGTATATATATATAATAGAATTTTTTTTTTTTTCTTTTCTTTTTTTTTAAGATTCCTTGACTGTAGATTAGAATATGGGAACTTGAGCAGTAATTGTGGTTTCTGTGCCAAGGTAGTTTCAGTTTTCACATGAGCTGTGTACTCTCCAGTTCCCATTAAGTCCAGAACCAAGTGATCGCAGTATAATCCTCTACCAGATACAACATCAGGCTGTGAGCTCATATATCTGCTACATTCTTTATTTTCCTCAAAGGTGTTTTTTGTAAATGCAAATTCTAATTTCCTCACCTTTTCCTAGATATGTTTGCTGTGAGTGAATGAGAAGATAGTGTTTATATGATTAGGCTACTGCCCAGTACAGACCAGTCCTGATGAGAGGTGAACTCTCTCGTATCCAGCTTGTTAGAGGTGGTGGTGTGCCTGTATTTAGTGGTAGTTGGTTCCCACTCAGAATGGCTGCCGTATACAGGAGATAACGGGTGGGCTGGCACTTGCTCCACCTTACACCACTTGATGACCACTTGTTCAGCAGCTCCTTTGTTTTGCTTTAGCAGAGTGTATTTCTCACTCGCAGTGCTTGTAGCAGGCCCTCTCATTGCCTGCTCTGTCTTTGCAGCAATGCTTTGCTGTAGCTTGGCCGGCATGCATTACTGCAGCCATCTTGCCTATTTGCTGCATGTCATTGCCTCGCTTGTGCTCCAACCTCCTCACTATTTTTATGGTGGCAAGCCTCTTCACTCACAGCCTTCCTCTGGTGTGGAAGCTAAACTTCTTACTGATGGAAACACTCTTCACTTCACAGCCACTTTGCTCTTTTTTCTCTTGTGGCAATCCTCGCTCTGTCTTTGTATTACATGTGCACTCCCATGGGTGGACTGGCCTTCTCCACTCTTAGTGCACCATATTAGCAGTGTTGCTCACAGCAACTTGCTAGTTTTCTATGATGCAAACTGGAGCCTCAATTCATCAAGACTGGCATTTTGCGACATTTTAAACCATTTCATTCCAGAATTCTGTCACAATGTTTTTGATGAATCCATGCCTATGTTTAGTGCACATTACCGCAGTCTATTTCCACACACTGCTTTAGTAGCCACGTAGGTAACATTTTACACTAAGATGCACATCTCGCCTCTTGCTTCAGCTTTTCGCTCTTGACATGACTGACTGCAATGGTTTCTTTTCAGGAAAGAGTGCTCCCTTGATGTAGAAATTGCAGTCAGTGGCTATACCAAAGAAATGCAGGAGGATGATGAGCTCCTACAGCCAGCTGGTCCAGATGATACCGACGAGGAAGACACAGAAACCAGCTGTACTCCGCCTAACGGAGGTGGTGAACAGGAAAACAAAAACTACCGGAAAGAAGATACAAGCCTATTAGACGCCACAGACACCTCTTCTACTAAAGACTCTGAAACCAAACAGGACAGTGACCATCATGGACCGGGCTTAGACATGACAGAATTCAATAACGCTTTAGCTGAACTGGAAGGAAAGGCTGTTGAAAAGACTGACAAGAAAACCCCTGAAATGTTTGTACATGGTGATGAGGAAGGTGGGAGACTGGTGAATGAAAAGCTAAGCTCAGATGAAGATCCTGGAGGTCATGAAAGTGAGGAACTGGAGGATTATGAAGATAAATGTCCTGACCTGGTGGATATTTCTGGGGAAAACAAAGAGTACAGACCATTCAGGTAATTCAGAAAAATGTACAAGATTTATTGTGCTAAGGCTGTGTCTGAAGAAGGATATTCCCAGTCCTGTTCCTGGCATACCCTTTATCGTGCTGGTTGCCTGGGATTGCAGAAGTCGCACCTTAGTGATCAGACTTTGAAGCTGTAGTTCATTAGTCTTATAGTCCAGGGGAACCCTTGACATAAGCAATTCGATTTGCAAGGGCCTTGCTCCAGCAGCCACATCAATAATCCCTGGCCGTTGGACAGGAGCACTGCAAATTGCCTTCTACTTGTGGGCATCTACAGCTGCTCTTTTTATCAGCCGCACTGAGGCAACATCATTGTTGCAGTGTGAAGCACATAACGTTGTGCCAGGCCGGCTACTTAAAGGGAACCTGTCATGCCCACCCAACCCATATGTGTATTAATTAGTTTCCCTAGAGCAGTCATCCCTCTCTGCATGTTATCATGCCTACAGGGACATAACATGGTTTACAAGAGCCAACATCATCGCCTGATCTCTGCTAATCTTGCTCATGTTCACATACATCTTGTGGTCCTCCAGTCATGCTCAGTGCGCCTTTGAAGCCAGGAAGAGTACACCCATCTTCAGTGGTGCAATGAGGTGCCTGAAGAAAGCCGCATGCATGCGCGAGGTTTGCAGAGAGCTGGTAATGACGCCAGCTGTTGCAAATCATGTTATTACGACCCTGTGGGCATGATAACCTGAAAGCAGGGACGACTAGTATGGGGAAACTTAACCCACATCGACTAGTCCAAGGACTAATTTGCATGATAGAAACAGTTTATAAATACTTTTTTTCAACATGTGTTTAGGTTGACTAACAGGATAAAGGGCTGTTTAGGCAGGGAATTTAGCAATAAATGCAGAAATGCTGGTGGGTTGCAGGACATGGGGACCTGTCAGGTTCCCTCTAAAGCAGGAGCCAAAGATGGCAGGAGGCAGTTCGAAGGTCTTCTATCTGGGAGCCATCCATATTGATGTGGCTGCTGGACCAGGTCCTGAGAATTTTTTTACGTGTCTGAGTACCTGTTTAATTTTTAATGAAGATTTACAAGGCAATGATAAAGGGGTTATCCAGCCTCAGGATAAGCTTTCAGACACCAAACGTGGGGCAAAAATAAAGTGATTTATACTCTTTTGTCACCAACATGGATCCAGCACAAGATTGTCTGTTAGTCTTGACAAAAACGGGGCCCCGTCGGTGACTTATCTACGCTTGGGCCTCTCATGGATGTTCTGGCTTTTGGTGCAGACATCTAGACTGCCAGAGCATTCTGCGCTGGATTTCCGGGCTGACCATGACGCTTCACAATCTCTTGAAATATTGCTTCATGATATCAGATTTTTCAGCCATGGGTGGGCTGCATTTGCCGTTAGATGTGGTAAATGCACGCCGCTTACACCTTCACATCATAAAATTGTAGTTTGTCTGGATTCTCACTAATGTGACCAGACATGGAGAATGGCAACAACCTTTTTTTCCAATATTTTATTATATTTCTTTGAGAATTAACAAAGGGACAACATAAGGTTCTGAAAGAATAAATGGTTTGGCCTTGCTGTTTCATAGATAATACAAGACGTTCCTGTCAGAAGAGCCAGTGGGTCCTCTTTAATCATGCTGTGTGTTGGCATAATAGTGGGGAATTTCCTTGAACACTATGCATTGGTTTCATCATTTTGTATTTTATTTCTAGGGATGAAGACAGCTTACAGCACATTAACCAGCACCGTACACGAACCACCAGCGTGACGTCCTTGGGTACAGTCGGCAGCTGCTCCACAATCCCACCGGTCAGTGACTTCTTATCTCAGATTTTTTTATAGTCACTCTATTAAATTAACATTTACTATATTTCTCTTCCAAAGTTCTGTGTCTGAAGCCCATTCTCTCCTCTTATGAAATGTACCCACAAGTATGATAAATCTCGTATATAAACTCCATGGTGGCACTGGGTCATAGCTGGTGGTTATTTGTTGTCTGGATTTATGCTTTCTGAAAAGAAACCTCCTACATTGTCCATATTCCTGAAATATCTGAACTGAGAGAAGCCCTTCTACATGAGGCATCATAATACTTACAAAACAAAATGCATGACTATCTCCTGGCTCTAGAAGAAGGTATTTGCTATGAGTTTTCTGTTCTGTGCTCAGATGTAGAGTAAGTTATTATACACACGAAAACAATTGTTGGACCCGCAGTAGGTGGTTCGGTATATAATGCACACTATTTACACATTGTCCTATTGGATACATAATTCCTCTCTTCCACCACAGTATATAAAATGTAACTTTTATAAATTAAATCCTCTGTCTAGCTATACTGTTTAAAATTAGCAGTCAAAGTAATAGAAGGTATATTGCTAACGAGGGTCAGTATATAGACAACGGTGCCGTACTAAATCGGCTATGATCCATCTGTATTCACCTACCGGCTAATGTCTAGATGTAATGTCATCTGTAAAGCGATAGGGAGTAGCAAATAGCGTTCCCACAGTTCTGCACACAAATAATGTCCATTTTGCCAGCAACACTGGAACCAGATCCTGCCCACAGCATTTACCATGTCCACAGGATAGGTGATAAATATTAGATAAGGGGTGAACTGTCCTGTGGGAACAACACAGTATCTTAAAGGGAATCTGTCAGCAGGTTTTTGCTACCTCATTTGAGAGCAGCCTGATGTAGGCAAAGAGAAGCTGAATCCAACGATGTATCACTTAGTTTACTGGGTGCAGTTGTCCAGACACAATCAGAGCTTTTAGATTTAGAATGAAGCAGAGCTGAGAAAGCTGACCCCGCCCACACCAGGCTCTTCATGTACAAAGTCCATAGACAGTGAGGTGCTTATTTGCTGGACTCATCTTAGTTATAAATCCTTCAGCTAGTAAACACTTTGACAAGTGACACATCCCTGAATTCTGTGTTTCAGCCTCTGTCGCCTGCTGTCTTCAGATTACACAGCAAAAACCTGCTGACAGATTCCTTTTTAAGGCCCCCCCCCATATACATTAGGCTAAAGTTGTCCATTTGTACATTGTACATGATCGGTTTACAGTCTAACGTATATAAGAGCCTCAAAACACTCCTGACAGAGGGAGCGAATGATCCGACATGCTAGATTTCCGAAGGCCAATGCTTTTGCTCTTCCTAAGATAAGTCACTGCCAGAAGAGTCTGCCAGCATAAAGAACGCAAGACCGCTCGACCGAGCTTTCCTGTGTATGGATAAGTTGGAGATTGCTGTCAGCCAAACCACCATTAGAGGGAATCTGTCACCCCATTTTTGGCCTATAATCTGCGGCCACCGCCATCAGGGGCTTATCTATATCATTCTGTAATGCTGTAATTAAGCCCCCGATGTAACCTGAAAGATAAGAAAAACATGTTAGATTATACTCACCGGGGTGGAGTCGGGTTCGGTGGGTGCTGTGGTCCGGTCCTGCGCCTCCCAGCTTCATACGATGATGTCCTCCTCCTTGCTTCTCCCTCGGCTCCTGCGCAGGCGTACTTTATCTACCCTATTGAGGGCAGAGCAGAGTACTGCAGTGCGCAGGCGCTGGGAAAGGTCAGAGAGCTTCGGCGCCTGCACACTGCAGTACTCTGCTTTTGCCCTCAACAGGGCAGATAAAGTACGCCTGCGCAGGAGCCGAGGGAGAAGCAAGGAAGAGGACATCATCGTATGAAGATGGGAGGCGCCGGACCGGACCGAACGCTGGGGTGAGTATAATGTAACTTTTTTTTTTTCTTATCTTTCAGGTTACATCTGTGGCTTATCTACAGCATTACAGAATGCTGCAGATAAGCCCCTGATGGCTGTGTCGGCAGCTGATAGGGCTAAAATGGGGTGACAGATCCCCTTTATTCTGACACCTATTCAATGTATATAGGGGCCTTTAGATTTGAGTAATAATGGAGGATTTAAAGAGATTTTCCCACGAACTTCATTTTATTCAATAAGTCTTATAATAAAAATAAGCTCCACAATTGGATGTTATAAAAAAAAAATTATATATATATATAATTTCCTGTGCTGAGATAATCATATAAATGTGCCTGTGCTGTGTAATGGCTGTGTCTGACCGTACAGGGACATGTTCTGATCATACCACTGCTCCTGAGCAGGGGAGGAAGGAAATGATCACAGCTGTTTTTTTTTTTTTGTTTTTTTTTTGTTTTTGTTTTTGTTTTTTGTTTTTTTTTACGTAAAAGGCCCCATAATTTTTTTTTTTTTTTTTGTTGTTCTACTGACCAGTTATGTGCCTGATTTTTAGGCACCCCAACAATTTTTTTTGTTCCAATAAAAACCTCCCTTATAATGGTGACCTAGTCTTCACCAGTAAGTGTACAGGTCCTCTTCTACCGGTTGACCATGTAGGCTGGACAGTCAGTGTATCATAGTGTGATAATGTAGCTATTGTAGCCAAAAATCATGTAAGGGAGCATATAAATTTTTGAACTGCTTCATTGGTTAATCAGAATAACTTTTAAATACAATTGGCCACTAGATGGCGCCACAAAATTGATATAATTGATGCCCAAAACAATTCTTGCGGTCATAAATGTTGGAGATGATTTTGGCTCATATTTTATCAGTAAGGTTAAATTGTTTTCTTGTACCAGGAACTGACTGTGTAAGACGCTGAGCAAGCGCCAAAGAAGATATAAAGTTATACTGATAATTCCACTGAATATTATGTATCCGGCGTTGATATGATCTTTGGGAGCCTTATCCCAGAAAATAGCTAAAGACAATGTTTCCTTTAATGGAGCTAACGAAAAATGCATGCTCTGCTGTGAAAAAAAAAAAAAAAAAGGTGAACAATAGGTAATAATTAGTGAGGAGCAAATGTGCTTTGATAAGGTATAACCGAGCACTCTCATGTGCGAAGTGTGTCTTCGGCATGCTTGGAAAATATGTTCGAGTCCCCGAGGCTGCATGTCTCATGGCTGTTGGACAGCCGCAACACATGCAGGGGTGGCCTAACAAACAGGCAATCCATGCATGTGGTCTGCTGCTGTCTTAACAACAACTCAAACGTAGTTTTCGAGCACAATGAAAACACTCGGTTAGCACCCGAGCATGCTCAGATAACACCTTATCCAAGCAAGTTCACTCCTCACTAGTAATAATGAGAGGGAATGTAATGCCGCTGCCGTACCCCCTCCATTAATGCGTCAGAATAAATTCAGTAACTCGAGTTGTCGTGCTCTCGTACATGCACACAACCGGGGAAGATTTATTGTCTTAGTTGCTGTGCACCACAGTTATCAAGTGTTAGACATCTTTTTCTGACCTGCATTATAAGCGTGTAGCCTACATGATGTAGCTTATGGGGTGGAATAGCCAAAAATGTTACACTTTATAACAAAAGTTATATACACTTGGACTAGACAGTGGGCATATAATTTATCAATTCACAGGAGCACCTTTAATCACGTTGGCACATTTTATACCGTCTAGTCTAAGGTTTCACTGGCCAATAATTGGAAGTTAGAGTTCCTAGGAACACACATTACGTTTGTTCGTCTGTTTAGACAGGATTGTAATCACACCATGAACAAGCAATAGCTTGTTTGTTGGGTGACAGAATTTTTAAGTTCACTTTAAAAATAATAATTTTCATGAGGACATTGTCCTATATAATAGAAATACAGTGACTTGCAAAATTATTCATCCCTTTGACTTTTTACCTATTTTGTTACATTATATGTTAAACTGGATTATAATTGTGTGATGCATTAAATAGCCTAAGTTGGTGAAGTGAGAAATATCTAGGCATAAATTCAATTTATGGTATCAAATAGCTAAAAATTGGCATGTGCATATGTGTTCACCCCTTTTTTTTTTTTTTTTTTTGCTACGAAACCCATAAAAAATTCTGATGCAAGCAGTTGCCTTCATAAGTCTCAAGCTTAGTGAAGGGAAGTCCACCCGTGTGCAATCTAAAGGCCCTTTTACATTTAGCGATGCACCAGCGATCCGACCAGCGATCCCACCCGGTCAGGATCGCTGGTGCATCGCTAAATGATCGCTAGTGAGCTTTCATACAGAAAGACCTCACAGCGATTCAGCAGCGACGCAGCGCACGATACTTACCATTCACACACAGCGATCCTGCGTCCTCCCGCCCGCCTCCACGCGTCGCTGGACGTCACAGCAGGAAGTCTCAGCAGGAAGCGCCCAACGAGAAATGGAGCCGGACATTCTCGCGCGATCAGCGATGGACAGCGGGGGAGCCGGTCGCTGGTAAGTATCACACATAGCGATATCGCTAGCAATATCGCTATAACGTCACAAAACCAGTGACGTTTTAGCGATATTGCTAGCGATATCGCTTAGTGTAAAACCCCCTTTAGTGTCACATGGTCAGTCAGTATGCACACAACTTTTCTGAAAGGCCACAGAGGCTGCAGCACCACTAATCAAACAACACCATGAAGAACAAGGAGATCTCCAAACAAGTCAGGGACAAAGTTGTTGAAAAGTACAAGGCGGGGTTGAGTTGTTAAAAAAAAAAAAATCCCAACCTCTGATGATCCCCCTGAGCACCATGAAATCCATGATTAGCAAATAGAACCACAACAAACCTGCCAAGAGTGGGCTGCCCACCAAAACTCTCAGCCCGGTCAAGGTGGCATTAATCGGAGAGGCAGCATAGAGACCAAAGGTAACTCTGAAACGGCTGCAGAGTTTCTAAGCAAAGAGTGGAGTATTTGTCCATATGTCCACAATAAACTGTACACTCCATAGAACAAAGACTTCACTTGCACACAAGAATTGTAATGCTCATTTGAATTTGCCGAAAGACATGTAAGACTCCTCAAATGTATGGAGGGAAGGTACTTTGGTCAGAGGAGACCAAACTTTAACTTTTTGGCCACCAAGGTAAATGCTATATATGATGCCAAACCAACAGAGCTCATCACCCCAACAACACCATCCCCACAGTGAGACGTGGTGGCAGCATCCCACTGTGGGGATGTTTTTGGGCAGCAGGCACAGGGAAAATGGTCCAAGGTGAGAGAATGAGGAAAAATCCCAGTGGTAGGATGTGGATAAGTCAGAGATTTATCCATAGTGACTTGCCACTGTAATTGCCACAAAAGGAAACCCTGCAGAATACTGATTTTAAGGGGTAAATGGTTATGCACACTGAAGTTTTCAGTTATTTTGTCCTATTTGTTGTTTGCGTCACAATAAAAAAAAAAGTTATATGTTCAACTTTAGACATGTTCTTTACATGAAAAATAAAAATAATAATATTAGGCGCATGCAACTCTGATACCGGCTCCAGTGGCAGCAAAATGTAGACAGTACCACTAAAAAAGTCCCAGGGTAACAATCAAAAGTAAATAAAATTCATTTGCGCTTACATGAAAAGCCAAGGGTATACTCAGTACATGTGCCTCTTATTCATATAAATTGATAGTAAAATTTGGATGAATTAAAATGATTAGTGACTGCTAAAAGTAATTTTTCATTAAAAAATAGTGTTTATGGTCCTAATTTTAAAAATAAAAAATAAATAGTATAAGAAAGGAAAAATAAACCTAACAGTCCGAGGAATCCTGAGCAGCTGAAAGATATCTGTCTTATTTGGTGACAGGGCTGGTAGTTTTAGGAGCTAGATATTCACATCAAAATACACATTAATAAATGAAAGCATAGAGTCCTACCTGAGATCATGAATAGTAGCAGTTGGAAAGAGTAAGAAATGTAGGTAACTTGATCCTTTTTACAACGATGATGATAGCGCTGAAAAGTCCCAGTCCGCAGACAGATATCTGAGTCTCCGATCACATGTAGTTACTGCTGATGCCGTAAATCCTGAGAACAAAGCTGTCTTCCAGCGAGAAGTGCACGTAAACGTGCTGTCAGGAGCAAAGTCTGAAGAGCAACGATGGATAATCTGACACAGTGGGTTCTGTCACGGCCGATGACAGCCCACCCGCCGCGTAATCGTCGTTGCTTTTCATGTAAGCGCAAATGAATTTTATGTTCTTTACATGACCTGATGAAAACGCCCCCCAAAAAAGAGAAATTCCAGATTGTGAGGTAGCAAAACACAAGAAGTGCCAGTGGGGGTGAATACTTTCGCAAGCCATTGTATGTGCTTCTAATAACACGACAATCTACGCATAAAATGATCATACTACCAGTCTTTTTGCAAAGTAGAGAAGTGGGTAAGCAGGCTTTTACATGACTGACAACTCCTTCTCAATACACCTACACACGTGGTCAAAATTGTTGGTACCCCTCGTTTAATCACAGAAAAGCCCACAAAGGTCACAGAAATAACTTGAATCTGACAAAAGTGATAATCAAAAATCTTTGAAAATGAACAAATGAAAGTCGGACATTTCTTTTCAACCATACTTCCACAGAATTTTTTTTTTAAATAAAACTCATGAAATAGGCCTGGACAGAAATGATGGTACCCCTGAAAATAATGTGACAAAAGGGACATGTTAAATCAAGGTGTGTCCACTAATTAGCATCACAGGTGTCTACAATCTTGGAGTGGGCCTGTATAGAGGGCTACAGATACTCACTGTGCTGTTTGGTGACATGGTGTGTATTGCTCTCAACATGGACCAGAGGAAGCGAAGGAAAGAGTGGTCTCAGGAGCTTAGAAAGAAAACATGTTTTGATTGGTTGTTCTGTTTTAATTATTGTGTCTATCCTCTTCATGTGTTCATCCTATGACTAAGGGTGCGTTCTTGCAGCGGAAACGCATCCGTTTTTTGATGTTTTAATCATGGCTTAGTTGCCTTAATAAAAATTTTTCTTATTTTATTCACTTTTTGGAGTGCCATTATTTTTCTATTTTCTATAGACAATGATGTTAAAGGTGAAAGATATAAGACCATCTCCAAGCAGCTTGATGTTCCTGTGGCTACAGTTGCACATATTATTCAGAAATTTAAGCTCTATGGGACTGTAGCCAACCTCCCTGGACGTGGCCGCAGGAGGAAAATTGATGACAAATAAAAGAGACGGATAATACGAATGGTAACAAGAGCCCAGAAAAACTTCTAAACAGATTTAAAGGTGAACTTCAAGCTTAAGGAACATCAGTGTCAAATCACACCATCCGTTGTTGTATGAGCTAAAGTGGACTTCATGGGAGACGACCAAGGGGGACACCATTGTTGGGGAAGAAAAAAAACTCAAAAAAAGCCAGACTGGAATTTGACAAACTACATGTTGACAAGCCACAAAGCTTCTGGGAGAATGTCCTATGGACAGATGAGACAAAAATTGAACTTTTTGGCAAGGCACATCAGCTCTATCTTCACAGACAGAAAAATGAAGCATATCAAGAAAAGAACACTGTTCCTACTGTGAAACATGGAGGAGGCTTTATGTTCTGGGGCTGCTTTGCTGCATCTGGCACAGGGTGTCTAGAATCTGTGCAGGGTACTATGAAATCTCAAGAATATCAAGATATCAAGGGATTCTAGAGAAATGTGCTGCTCAGTGTCAGAAAGCTTGGTCTCTGTCGCATGTCATGGGTCTTGTAACAGGATAATGACCCAAAGCACACAGCTAAAACACTTAAGAATGGCTAAGAGGAAAACATTGGACTATTCTGAATTGGCCTTCATTGAGCCCTGACCTAAATCCTACTGAGCATCTTTGGAAAGAGCTGAAACATGCCGTTTGGAAAAGGCAACCTTCAAACATGAGACAACTGGAGCAGTTTGCTATTGATGAGTGGGCCAAAAGAGGTGCAGAAGTCTCATTGACAGTTACAGGAATCGATTGATTGCAGTGATTGCCTCAAAAGGTTGTGCAACAAAATATTAAGTTAAGGGTACCATCATTTCTGTCCAGGTCTATTTCATGAGTTTTATTTTTTTTTTAATTCTCTGGAAGCATGGTTGAAAAGCAATGTCTGGCTTTCATTTGATCATTTTCATAGATTTTTGTTTTATTACTTTTGTGAGATTAAAGTTATTTCTGTCACCATTGTGGGTTTTTCTGTCATTAAACTAGGGGTACCTTTGACCACGTGTGTATGTTTGCACCAGAAAGATAACACTTTACCCAGTGCTGACGCCATTCCAGCAGTGTCGTCACTGGGTATTGCGTGACGTTATGTCACGCGATCTCTGTGGCCCAGTCAGCAGACTCCTCCCTCTTCTCTCCTTCTGACAAATCGTATACATCCAGAGAAAGTGAAAGATGCTGCTCTCATTTCCTCTGCATGTATGTTCTACGTCTGTAGGCAGGGAGAGTGAAGCACTGTCTGATTATGCGCAGGAATCGTGACAATAATGTCACATAATCCCACATAGAGACAGTGCTTACACCACTAGAGTGGCGAAAGGACTAATGGCAAGTTATAAGTGTTATTATTTTACAAGAGGGGAAACTCAAGAATTAAGAAGGGGCTGTCTGAGTAGTAGACAACCTATATAAATTCAGCCTTGCGCTAAATTTACACATCCATGTGTCATTTGTCTGTGAACTGACCGTGATGCTTGGATCGGTTGCAGGTCTGCTGATTTGAACTCAACAGCTTCATATACCCCCTGTGAGGTTGTTGAGTTTGGGTTTGGAGACTCTCACAGCTGGTCTGGTCATCATAGGCCACATGACACCGATGTGTGAATGTTGCCTAGGTTTGCACAATTTAAAAAAGAATTAAATTATGCGCCAAAATGTGCTTCCTTAACTAATTAACATTTGGCCATAAAATAGTTTTCTTGGCCCACCTGAGTTATTCCTAGTGGTCTAAACTTTTACAGAATTATCCCTTCAATGCAGTGTGTATGTATTTGTGATTGAGATAGATATATATATATATATATCTATGTGTTAGTCATATTTCTATCTCTAGCTATATAGAGATATATAGATATCTCTCAAAAAAAGTAAAGGGAACACTTAAATACCACATCCCAGATGTCACAGGTTGAAATATTCCAGTTGGAAATCTTTATTCATTACATAGTGGAATGTGTTGAGAACAGTAAAACATAAAAATGATCAATGTAAATCAAAATTAATATCCCATGGTGAAATGGATTTGGAATACTTAAAATCAAAGTAGAAAATCAAATTACAGGTTGATCCAACTTCAGTGGAAATGCTTCAAGACAAAATGATGCTCAGTAGTGTGTGGGTGGCCTCCTCGTGCCTGATGAGGAGGTGGATATTCTCCTGAGTGATCTCCTTCCAGAACTGGATTAAAGCATCACACAACTCCTGGACAGTCTGTGATGCAACGTGGCATTGGTGGATGGAAAAAGACATTATGTCCCAGATGTGCTCGGTTGGATTCAGGTCTGGGGAACAAGCAGGCCAGTCGATAGCATCAATGCCTTCATCATGCAGGAACTGCTGGCACACTTCAGCCACATGAGGACCAGTATTGTCATGCACCAGAAGGAACCCAAGGCCCAGTGCACCTTCATATGTTCTCACAATAAGTCTGAGGATCTCATCCCGGTACGTAATGGCAGTCAGGGTACCTCTGGCTAACACATGGAGGGCTGTGTGGCCCTCCAAAGAAATGCTTCCCCACACCATTACCACTGCCAAACCAGTCATGCTGGAGGATGTTGCAGGCAGCAGAACGTTCTCCATGATGTCTCCAGATTCTTACGTCTGTCACGTGCTCAGTCTGAACTTGCTCTCATCTGTTAGGAGCACAGGGCGTCAATGTCGAATCTGCCAATCGCCCTGCATGTTGGGCTGTAAGGATAACACCCACTTGTGGACGTCGGGCCCTCATATCACCCTCATGGAGTCTGTTTCTGACAGTTTAAGCAGACACATGGTTGTTAGTATCCTGCTGGAGGTCATTTTGCAGGGCTCTGATACTGCTGCTCCTGTTCCTCCTTGCTCAAAGGAGGAGGTAGCGGTCCTGCTGCTGAGTTGTTGCCCTCCTATGGTCCTCTCCACGTATCCTGGTGTACTTGCCTGTCTCCTGGTATCTGCTCCAAGCTATGGACACTGTGCTGACAGTCACAGCTACCTTTCTTGCCACCGTTAACATTAATGTGCCATCCTGGATGAGCTGCACTACCTGAGTAACTTCTGTGGGTTGAACAGTAGACACCACCTCATGCTACGATACAGTACCTCTAGGAGTGAGAGCAAAGACGAAATGCAAAAGTGACCAAAACAGCCAAAAAAGGATGAGAACAGAGAAATGGTCTGTGGTCACCCCCTGCAAAGATTCTCTTTTTATAGGGGTTGTCTTGCTAATTGCCTATTATTTATTTCTGTTGCCGATTTGCATTTGCACAACAGCAGGAGAAATTGATTCACAATCAGTGTTGCTTCATAACTGGACAGGTTGACTTCACAGAAGTGAGATTGACTTGGAGTTACATTGTGGTGTTTAAATGTTCCCTTTATTTTTTTTACGTATGTGTATATATAATTGTGTGATTCCTTGTAATCTAGTGAGTTGCTAGTGCAGTAGAGTAGGTGCTACTTACAGCTCTTCTGCCTCTCTCCCTTTTCCCCACCCGCTGCTGCCTCCTGTCTGACTGACAGCTCACTGAATCATGAGCTTCAAAATCATCAACTGTGTGAACAGCACCCAACAGTGGCTGGGAAAGTGAAGCTGCAAGAGACTGATGATGGGGAGAGGTGGTGGTAATGGACAGCTGGCTGCAAACTCTCATCCTTTCTTCTGTATGTGTGGAGATTTCTGTCTGTTTTCCCTTTTTAGTTTATTTGCCAGCTTAGTTTTTCTCCGCTAAGGTTCTTCGTTCTTGCTTTTCTTGATCAGTTAAGAGATGGATGAAAAAAACCAACATATCTTAACTAAATCAACTCTGTGTGTGGCCAGCCAGTTTTATTCCTCCAGCTGAGCAATAGCTGCCAGGATGCTCCTGCATCTGGTCTGCAGGATGGGGAAGGCATTATATCACGAGTCTCTTTGGGAATTCATAACTCACCATGTTCTCAGAAAAATATAGTGTAGGAGGAGGTGAGACAATGCTCCAGATCTCCGCTGTTTACTGCTATACACACATCTCTCTTCCTAGCAACAAAGCAGCATTCTTTAATAGGAATGGATTCAATACATTCAAGGAACGTTATCTCCTCTGCTTTACTAAGAAGCACAAAGCATTATTAGCTTACTCTTTAAATGGACGCTTTTTTTCCCCTATTTGATGCGTTATCTCTGAGTGTCAGACTTCTTTGCTTTTTGTGATTTTGTTGTTTTTGCTCTCCACAGGAACTGGTGAAGCAGAAGGTGAAGAGGCAGCTGACAAAGCAGCAAAAAGCTGTCATCAGACGACGACTGCAAAAGGGAGAAGCGAACGTGTGCACCAAGCAACGCCGCGAGAACATGTTCAATATCAAGTGCAGTGCGGATGCCGCCAACTTCTGGGGATAATGTCTGCGACCCTTTTGCTTTTACATCTTTGCAGTTGCTTCACTTTCTAATATTGATATGTGTTTTTACAACTTAAAGTTAACGATTATACTTCTTCTGGATTTCCTGTTTTTCTGCATTACTTTCATGTAAAGTCATACTAAGATTTTATAGCTTATGCAGTTCCAAATGTAACAACTGCTCTATAGCAATGGCCAGAGACTGGTGACTAATGGATGTAAAAGACACATGTGGATGAAAAAATGCTGCTAAAGAGCTGAGTCGTTATATTTTTAAGAAAAATATACGCAGTTTAGGCAGGGATTTATCCCTTTAGTGTATGTTTTTTGTGGCATTATTCTTCACTTGTGCAAGAAAACAAGAGTTGTATACCAACCTCAGTAGGTCTCTGGTTAACTCCTTCAAGACTTTTGACGTACATGTCCCTTCATTTCATGTGTGCTTGCAGGCCAAGTCCACATCTGTCCCCGCACTTGATGGCTGATCTAATCAGCAATCAAGTGTCTAACAGCCGCTGGTGGAACAGTACTCTGCCCCCAACTGAACCTGTTCAATCCCACAGTCAGACACTCACAGAGAGATTTAAAGGGAATCTGTCACCCCTTTTTAGTGATATCATGTAAAGATATCACCCAATTGTGCATCCCATAAGGATTCTTTTAGGATTTTTTATTCCCCTCGACTCGCACCTTTGATGCAAAAATACCTTTGTTATCTTGGGGAAGAGGTATGCAAATCGCTGCGGTTAGGTGCGATGGGCGTGGCTTAGTCGGCTTCTTTCCGCCCCTCCTCAGCTTGCTGAGCGTAATCTTCATCTGTGAATATCACAGATAATGTTGTTTGCCGCGCTTGCGCATTGAAAGAGGCCTCTGGTGCCTGCGCAGTATGCTTTGCCCAACTGTGGGCAAAGCATATAAGCGGTACTGCGCATGCGCCGGTATTTTCCAGCGTGGTCTATGCCCCGGAAGTGTGTCCTGCATGTGAAAATTTCCGGGGCATAGACCGCGCTGGAAAATACTGGCGCATGCGCAGTACCGCTTATATGCTTCGCCCACAGTTGGGCAAAGCATACTGCACAGGCGCCAGAGGCCTCTTTCAATGCGCAAGCGCCGCTCTAAGCGGGGGAAAACTATTTGGGCTCACGGTATTGCTCAGAAGGGAAAGAGCGCCATTTGACTTTTTGAATACAAAATTTGCTGGAAAAATTAGTGGATGCCATGTTGCATTTGGAGAGCTTCTGATGTGCCTAAAGAGAGCAAACACACACACACACACACACACACACAAAGTGACCCTATTTTAGAAATCAGACTGCTTGAAGAACTTAACTAGATGTGTAGTGAGCACCTTAAACCCCCAGGTGCATGAAGGAGTGATGTTTTGGAATGCGGACTTTGATGGAATGGTCTGCGGGTGTCCTGTCGCATTTGGAGAGCCCCTGAAGTGCCTAAACAGTGGAATCCCCCCAGAAATGAACTCTCAAGGAATTTATCTAGATGTGTGGTGTGTACCTAGAATCCATAGGTGCTTAACAGAATTTTAAGGTGTTGATCTCTAAAAATGAAGAGAGAAATTCCCACATAAATGTTTTTAGCACCAAATTTCTCCATTTTGACAAGGATAGCAAGAGAAAATGGACCCCAACATTTGTTGTGCAATTTCTCCTGGGTACACAGATACCCGATGTATGGTCATAAACTACTTTTGTTACACTGTGCAAAGCTCAGAGAAGAAGCGCCATGATTGAGTTCAGATTTTGAGGTAGCAGAACCCCCCCCAATAAGTGACCCCATTTTACCAACTTCACCTCTCATTGAATTCATCTAGGGGTACAGAGATCATATTGACACCACAGGTGTGTCATAGAATGTTATACCATCGGGCACTGAAAAAAAAAAAAAAAATTACCATTAATGTTTTTGTTTTAGCCCCAGAGTTTACATTTTCACATTGGGAAATGGGTAAAAATTGCATTAAAATTATTAGTTCCATAATTTCTGTTGAATGTGGAAATATCCCATATGTGGCAGTACAGTACTGCTTAGCCACACAGTGAGACCCAGGAGGGGCAGATCAGTATTTGCCTGCTGGAGTGCAGATTTTTCTATAATAGTTTTCGGACTTCATATACAGAGCCCCTAGGTGGTAGAAGAGCAGAATATCCCCTCAAGAGACCCAATTCCCTTTGGGAAGTTATCCACAGGTGTAGTGACGATTTTGACTCCATGGGTGTTTTCCAGAAACAAGCAGCAGTGGATGTTATTTTTGCATCGCTTTATTCTAAGAGCTATAAAGGTTTTTTTTTCCACTGATGGAGGTGTATGGTATGGTGCCTTGTTTTTTGCTGGACAAGATGATTGTTTCAGCTATACCATTTTTACTTACATTTGTCTTTGTGATCATTTTTATTCCACATTTTGTACGGCAGTTTGATAATGCATCATTATTTGCCTCGGTTTTTTTTTTTACGATGTTCATTGAAGGGGTTAAGTAGTGGGACAGTTTTATAGGTTGGGTCATTCTGGAGGCGGCAATGCCAAATATGTGTACTTTTTTTTTCCATAAAGATTTATACGTACACTACCGTTCAAAAGTTTAGGGTCGCTTAGAAATTTCCTTATTTTTGAAAGAAAAGCAGTTTTTTTTTTTTCCAATCACGCTAACATTAAGGGTAGGTGCACACGTTGCGAATAGGTGTGCGGATCGGCAGCGAATTTGCCCCTGCAGATCCGGTGCAGATCTGCTAGTGATGTACATTATGTTATCCTATGGAAAATAAAAACCGCTGTGCACATGCTGCAGAAAAATCCATGCGGAAACAGCAGTTTATTTTCCGCAGCATGTCAATTCTTTGTGCGGATTTCGCAGTGTTTTTTACACCCATTCCATTATAGAAATCCGCAGATGTAAAAACGCTGGCCAAATCCGCAGCAAATCTGCATAAAAAACGTGAGGATTTTGACCTGCAGATTCCGCGCGGAAAAATCCGCACACCAATCCGCAACGTGTGCACATACCCTAAATGATTCAGAAATACACTCTATACGCGTACATTGTTAATGTGGTAAACAACTATTCTATCTTCAAACGTCTGGTTTGTAATGCAATATCTTCATAGGTGTATAGAAACCCATTTCCAACAGCCATCACTCCAGTGTTCTTATGGTACTTTGTGTTCGCTATCTTTAAGAAGGCTAATGGATGGTTAGAATACACTTGAAAACCCTTGTGCAAGTATGTTAGCACAGCTGAAAACAGTTTGGCTGATTAGAGAAGCTATAAACTTGACCTTCCTTTGAGCTACCATCCAACAAAGAAAAAGAAGAAAAACCTAAAATTACAAATTTTATTGGAGATGTAAAAAATATCAAAAAATCCATTAATAGACATAATAGTACGGGGAACAAACACACAAAAAACCCGCACGTGGGGTAAATAGCAGTGTTACATACATAACAGTCTCAAGATTTCCCGGGCAAACAATAAAGCCACAGGAATGCGCAAGTTTAACCTTATGATAAGTACATAATAGTATATAGGAGCGCTAAATACAATGAGGCACACAGAGAGGCAGAAATTAGCCAAATTAGGGATACTGGGTAGTATAACATGTATGAGTACTGGTAGCAATACGAGTATAGGCCCAGCATATACCCAGGTATGAATGCAAAATAATTGCTACAGCATATTTACCTTAAAGTGCGGACAGGAGACCCCTGACGCGCGTTTCGCGTTAGCTTTCTCAAAGGGGAACAAGGTTAGGCTGTCCGTGCACCCTTTTATGGGACAGTGGAATGAGCTAAAGGGCGGCGCTGATGCAGGCCACCTTCCTTTGAGCTAGTTGACAATCGTTACATTTGTTAGTTCCAATAAACTCTCAAAATGGCCAGAAAAAAATGAACTTTCATATAAAATTCAGTCTATTCTTGTTCTTAGAAATGAAGGCTATTCCATGCGAGAAATTTTCAAGAAACTGAAGATTTCCTACAACGGTGTGTACTACTCCCTTCAGAGGCGAGCTTGAGCGTATGGTACGCAAAAAGTGCCCATCAAGTCAAACCAACTTGTGGGAGGGGCTTCTGGAAGCATGGGGTGAAATTTCTCCAGATTACCTCAACAAATTAGCTGCTAGAATGCCAAAGGTCTGCATGCTGGAATTGCTGCTGCAAAGGGAGCATTCTTTGACGAAAGCAAAGTTTGAAGGAGAAAATTATTATTTCAAATAATCTTTTTGTTGGAACCTTGTCAATGTCTGGAGTAGATTTTAAATTCATTTGGCAACTCATTTGATTAATAAAAGTATGAGTTTTCATGGAAAACACAATTGTTTGGGTGACCCCAAACTTTTAAACGTTAGTTTACAATATAGTTTTTTTTTGTTTTTGTTTTTTTTTTAATTTTTGTAATTTCTTTTACTTTGTTCCTTTATGGGACTTTTCCTTTTTTTTTTTTTCAATCTTATCGTTTATAAATCATAGCACTGCTCGTGCTGCACTCACAAGCTTGACACACCATGCTCTGAGCATGGTGTAGCAAGCTTGCTAGCTCTGGTGACCCAAATGTCGACTTGACAACATCGGGTCACCATGGCAACAATCTGCCCCTCAACGAAATCACAGGAGCCCCGATTGGAGGTAAAAAGGGATCCCCTTCACTCTGCCTGCCTTTTAAAAAAACTGCAAAAGATACTGATTGCAGCATTTAGTGAGTTAAACTGCCGGGAGTAGAGTTGAGCGACTTTGGTCGGATCGGGTTTCATGAAGCAAAATTTGTTTCAGATGAAACTGGTCTGACTAGGGCAAAAAAAAGTCGGGAGTTTCGTCCGAAACCCGACCCCAATGCAAGCCAATGGGGATTAAAAGTCGGTGTTGAGTGGATGAATGTCATCCGCTCAATGCCGACTTTTATTTCCCATTGACTTGCATTGTGGTCGGGTTTCGGACGAAACTCCTGACTTTTTTTTGCCCTAGTCGGACCACTTTCATCTGAAACAAATTTTGCTTCATGATACCCGATCCGACCAAAGTCGCTCAACTCTAGCCGGGAGCTTTACGAGTACTGCTCCTGGTGGTGAGTGCCAGATGTCGGCTATCATATCCGCTGAATATCCGGCTCAGTTCCTGTGCAAGGGTGATGGCCATGACATATATATATATATATATATATATATATATATATATATATATTTATTTCATTGGTCCGGAAGTACTTGCCAACCTTGACATATATACAGTGGGTACGGAAAGTATTCAGACCCAAGCAGGAGCAGAGGGAGCGCTCCCATACATTGCGACTGGAGCAGGGGAAGTGCTCCTGTCCATTATGACTCGAGTAGTGGGAGCGTGCCCATACATTGTGACTGGAGCAGGGGGAGTGCGCCTGTACATTGTGACTGGAGCAGGTTTCTCTGCGTGCCATTCAGACTATGATCGGTTGGGGTAGACTAAAAAGTCTGCTGTTCTGTCTACGTCACCCCTCACCAATTTAACATTTTGCCTTCCTGACATTTGAAGTATACAGTGGGTATGGAAAGTATTCAGACCCCTTTAAATTTTTCACTCTTTGTTTCATTGCAGCCATTTGGTAAATTCAAAAAATGTCATATTTTTTCTCATTAATGTACACTCTGCACCCCATCTTGACTGAAAAAAAAACAAATGTAGAAATTTTTGCAAATTTATTAAAAAAAAACAAATTGAAATATCACATGGTCATAAGTATTCAGACCCTTTGCTCAGTATTTATTAGAAGCACCCTTTTGAGCTAGTGCAGCCATGAGTCGTCTTGGGAATGATGCAATAAGTTTTTCACATCTGGATTTGGGGATCCTCTGCCAGACTTCCTTGCAGATCCTCTGCAGTCCCATCAGGTTGGATGGTGAAGGTTGGTGGCCAGCCGTTTTCAGGTCTCTCCAGAGATGCTCATTTGGGTTTAGGTCAGGGCTCTGGCTGGGCCAGTCAAGAATGGTCACAGAGTTGTTCTAAAGCCACGCCTTTGTTATTTTAGCTGTGTGCTTAGGGTCATTGTCTTGTTGGAAGGTGAACTTTTGGCCAAGGCTTGAGGTCCAGAGCACTCTGGAAGAGGTTTTCATTCAGGATATCTCTGTACTTGGCCGCATTCATGTTTCCTTCAATTGTAACCAATCGTCCTGTCCATTCAGCTGAAAAACACCCCCATAGCCTGATGCTGCCACCACCATGTTTCACTGTTGGGATTATATTGGGCAAGTGATGAGCAGTACCTGGTTTTCTCCACACATACCTCTTAGAACTTTTGGTGATAATTCTGTCTTCTTCTAATCAGACCAGAAAATCTTATTTCTCATAGACTGGGAGTCCTTCATGTGTTTTTTAGAAAACTCTATGCGGGCTTTCATATATCTTGCACTGAGGAGAGGCTTCTGTCGGGCCACTCTGCCATAAAGACCAGACTGGTGGAGGGCTTCAGTGATAGTTGACTTTGTGGAACTTTCTCCCATCTCCCTTCTGCATCTGTGGAGCTCAGCCACAGTAATCTTGGGATTTTTTACCTCTCTCACCAAGGTTCTTCTCCCATGATTGCTCAATTTGGCTGGAAGGCCAGGCCTAGGAAGACTTATGGTGGTCCCACACGTCTTCCATTTAATGATTATGGAGGCCACTGTGCTCTTAGGAACCTTGAGTACTGCAGAAATTCTTTTGTAACCTTGGCCAAATGTGTGCCTTGCCACAATTCTGTCTCTGAGCTCCTTGGCCAGTTCCTTTGACTTCATGATTCCCATTTGGTCTGACATGCACTGTGAGGTCTTATATAGACAGGTGTGTGCCTTTACAAATCAAGTCCTATCAGTTTAATTAAACACAGCTGGATTGCAGAAAAGGAGTTGAACCATCTCAAGGAGGATCACAAGGAAATAGACAGCATGTGACTTAAATATGAGCATCTGAGCAAAGGGTCTGAATGCGTATGACCATGAGATATTTCAGTTTTTCTTTTTTAAATGGAATCTGTCACCTCATTTTTGCCCTATGAAATGCGGCCACTGCCATCAGGGGCTTATCTACAGCATTCTGTAAGGCTGTAGATAAGCCCCCGATGTGACCTGAAAGATAAGAAAAATGAGTTAGATTATACTCACTTAGGCTGGTTTCACATTAGCGCATTTTCAGCGCGCGCACGGCCGGGGGTAGCTCCGCCCCCGAGCCGGCTCTCTGCCTGGCGTGCCCGCCCCTTCCTTGTAGCGCCGCCTCCTAGCGGACAGCGGCGCCTGCGATCGGCGCACCCTATCTTTAGCATAGGGTGCGCCGATCGTGCGCAGGCCGTGCGCTAGTTGCGCTTTGACCTGCGCTGCGCACTTTTGACGGTGCGCCGTGCGCGCCAAAATCCGAAAAGTTTGATTTTGGCGCGCACGGCACACCGTCAAAAGTGCGCAGCGCAGGTCAAAGCGCAACTAGCGCACGGCCTGCGCACGATCGGCGCACCCTATGCTAAAGATAGGGTGCGCCGATCGCAGGCGCCGCTGTCCGCTAGGAGGCGGCGCTACAAGGAAGGGGCGGGCACGCCGGGCAGAGAGCCGGATCGGGGGCGGAGCTACCCCCGGCCGTGCGCGCGCTGAAAATGCGCTAATGTGAAACCAGCCTTAGGGGTCCTCCCATCTTCTAGCGATGATGTCCTACTTACTTCTTCCGCGGCTCCCGCGTAGGCGTACTCTGCTTTGTTGAGGGCAGAGTAAAGTACTGCAGTGCGCAGGTGCCGGACCACTCTGAGCTTTCTGCAGGGCAGATAAAGTACGCCTGCGCAGGAGCCGTGGCAGAAGCGAAGAAGAGGACAATATCGCATGAAGATGGGAGGCGCCGGACAGCGACACCCATCGGACCCATGGTACCAAAACTGAGCATTTCTGGCTAAAACAAAAGGAAAACAAAAATGCTGCAACACAGTCTGTATTTTGGGGGCGGCACCCTGCTCTGGATCAGTACAGGTTCAGTCTGTGCTCGAGGAGACACAAAGCCTCTGGAGACTTCTCTCTCCAGGCTAGCTGAACACCGACTTCCTGTAGAGCTTGGTTATTTAAACCTAAGGCTATGATTTTCCCATCTTGTGATTGATCACTTGATGATGACCTCATGCAGGTCCTGACAGGTCTGCCAGGGAAGATAAAGTGGATCTTCTCCCACCCGCTCTATGAAGGTCCACATAAAACTAGCCCTTTTGTGCAACTTAACCCTCACAACATGTTGTGTGCTGGAGTAAAATGCTCTGGTTTCATATCACTGATGCTGTTAAGCACAGTGACAAATCTCACCCCTCTACCACCCTGCAGTGACTGTCACATTCTATATTTCTGGGGGGGGGGTTTTTCAGTCAAGATGGGGTGCAGTGTACATTAATGAGGAAAAAAATTAACTTTGTTGAATTTATCAAATGGCTGCAATGAAACAAAGAGAAAAATTTTAATGGGTCTGAATACTTTCAGTGCCCAGTGTATACTTCAAATGTCAGGAAGAGCAAATGTTAAATTGGTGAGGGGTGACGTAGATGGAACACCAGACTTTCTAGTTTACCCCATGCCACCCATCATAGAGTCTGGCACGTAGTGAAACCTGCTCCAGTCACAATGTATGGGCACGCTCCCTCTACTTGTCACAATGTATGGGTGCACTCCCCCTGCTCCAGTCACAATGTATGGGCGCGCTCCCCCTGCTCCAGTCACAATGTATGGGCGCGCTCCCCCTGCTCCAGTCACAATGTATGGGCGCGCTCCCCCTGCTCCAGTCACAATGTATGGGCGCACTCCCTCTACTTGTCACTATGTCTGGGCGCACTCCCTCTGCTCCAGTTACAATGGATGTGAGTGTTCCAATGCACCCATAGTGGTAAGTGTTGTAGTAAGTGTAGTGGGATCACAGAGTCCCATCTTCCACCAATCAATATATTTGCTACCTTCCAACATTGGCCAAACTAGAGCAAACACTGGGGTATTACATCGTTACACCAAACCTTCAAAAGAATGTGCTATACTATATGATGCCCATAAAATTAGCTTCATTCTAACCGTGATGCAAATAATTATCCACATAACAAATAACTTACATAATATAATTTTGCAGACACTTTAACATATCTCTGTTTTACTGCCCCAAACATATTGCAAGTTGTGGTTCAGGATCTCGAGACCGCAATGATTGCACAAAAGACTCCTCTGGTGTTCTCACTTTTGCAAGCAGCAAGCTCAGCTCCTTTACCAGTGCGTTCATAAAGCAATGTACATGCTCAGAGACTTTCTATTAAGCCAATTCACACTCATGGACGAGGTGAGCGCTGCCACTTGCAGAAGTAATCACTTCAGAGCAGTGTTTGGAAAATTCTGCAAAAGTCTCTGGACACAGACCCCCCACCCCAATTAGCAACATGTTTAGGTCTGTAAAACATAGAAAAACTAATTTTGAACAGTCACTTTTTAAAAACTTTACATAAAGAGAGTCCGTCAGCACAAAATAATTTCACTTCACACTTGATGGGGGCAAACAGTTTAGTTCACCTTCCCACCCAATTATTTCCATCCATCTCTGTTCTACTCTTCCTAGATTGACAGCTCTGACTGTACAGGAGGCAGAGGCAATAGATGGAAAACAAGTAGGTGGGAAGGTGCACTGAACTGCTTGGCCATGTAAAGGGGGTGCTAGATATGTAATTTGCTTTCCTCCTTGATTACTGTGTATGTATATATGTAATTTGTGTGATGTGCTGTAAAGCTAAAGTAATGTTGGGCCTAATTGCAGGGATAGTATAGAGGGTATTAGGATGTGTAGTTTTGGGATACTAGGGGGTACTATAGAGGGAATCTGTCACCCTATTTTTCGCCTATCAGCTGCCGGCACCAACATCAGGGGCTTATCTACAGCTTACTGTAATGCTGTAAATAAGCCCCCGATGTAACCTAAAAGATAAGAAAAATGAGTTAGATTATACTCACCCAGGGGCGGTCCGGGTCCGGTTTTGGTCCGATGGGTGTCACGGTCCGGTCCGGCGCTTTCCTTCTTCTACCGGTGACGTCTTCTTCTTTGCTGCCTGTCTTGGCTCCTGTGCAGGTGCACTGCTCTGCCCTGTTGAGGGCAGAGCAGAATACTGCAGTATGCAGGCAGTATGCACCTCTCCCGGCATCTGCGCACTGCAGGACTCTGCTCTGCCCTCAACAAGACAGAGCAGTGCGCCTGCACAGGAGCCGCAACGGGAAGGAAAGAAGAGGACATCACCGTTAGAAGAAGGGAGGCGCCGGACCGGACCGTGACACCCATCGGACCAAAACCGGACCTGGACCGCCCCTGGGTGAGTATAATATAACTCATTTTTCAGGTTACATCGGGGGCTTATCTACAGTATTACAGAATGCTGTAGATAATCCCCTGATGTCGGTGCCAGCAATTGATAGGTGAAAAATAGGGTGACAGATTCCCTTTAAGACGATATAGTATGGGATAAGATAAGCAATAGTTAAATGTTTGAGCCATTAGAATGGTTGGTGAGAGGAGTTATGGAAGTTGCAGTGGAGGAAGGAAAGAGACAAGTTTGAGGACAGTGTGGTCTGAAGAAAGTTTGGCTTCTGGGGAGCACTCTCGGGGAGAGGCAGGACAGAGATTCTCAGGTTAGTGTCTGTAGGACACTGTCTGGAATTTACAGGGACCTAAGGTCCATTTGGAGACTGCAAGCGGCAGTCTGGTACTTTGCATAGAATAGGAAACGTTGACAGGGAGCATCCAGTGACAGCTAACGGGAGGATTCTGAAGGCCTTGGGTTCGGAGAAGGCGCAGGTCAAGAAGCAGCAGGGACAGACTAGGAATTGTGGGGAAGATGTCATGTTCATGTTTTGTGAGAATGGATGTACTGTAACTGTTTTGAAGGAACTTAATCCAATTAAAGCCTTACAGAAAACGAGCAAGGATTCTGAGGACATTTGTGTGTGTTTACATTGCGATGGGACACTGTATCCTGAACAGGCTCCGGTCCCACAGGTGGGTGAAGTATTGCACACATGCTGCCCTAACACCAAGGAACACTCTGAAGTTGTAGTAGTGGCGCACCCGGGTGCTGAAGAGTTAAAGCCCCTCATCACAGCTGGCTCCCGGGCCCCCGTTACAGCCACACCAAGGATGCACTGTGCGCCTGTGCTTCATTTGAACAGTCATTTTATACGGACAGACAGACGTGCCTGCTTATTCCATGATGGCTCAGTACAGTCCGATCACAGTACAAGGGGACTAGTCATACAAGTTTCAATAGTGAATTTTGGTTTAATAACTTAATGTCATTTTATTACACAGGCAATGTATTTATACAGTCAATTCAGCCATCATACTGTGGAGTGGAATAAAAAAATTGGATGTGTTCTTCATTTTTTGTGGGTGGAAGTCATCATCCCAGCTAGGTGAGTGAGTTTGTGTGTATATACAGATGCACAGACTGTTTTGTTTAGCCCGACCCAAGAGGATTTCTTTCTTTACACCCCATAAGCAATCTTAATAAATAGTAATCTGTGAATGTGCCCAACTGAGTACAAGTGACGCCATATTTTGGCTGTGCGGTCCATGGGTGTGGACTAGAAGTGCATACAGCGTGCAGACGTCGCCCTTTACTAAAGTCCTGGCATTTCTAGCAGATGGGGATTTCATCTGAAATGATATGTTTGGTATCTAGAAACAGTACATACTTCTATAATATCACACTCGTTATACAAAACCAGGCATTATTCTGCAGGACACCTGGAAATATGAAGTGTGAAAATCGGCGACTGCGGTAACGTCCTTCTGTATCAGGCGAAGCAGCGAATGCAGGAGCAGATCATTGGACTAGGCAAAAAAAAATTTGAAGCTTTAGGCTGGAGTCACACTAACCTGCGCAAAATACGGTCAGTATTTTACATGCGTAATACGGATCAATGACCACTAAATAGTGGTCCGTAGGTCATCCGTAAGCAAGGTGAGGTCGCGTATTTTGCGCATGTGTGTATCCGTATGTAATCCGTATTCAATCCGTATGGCGAGATTTTCTCGCAGCCTTGCAAAATGGACATTTAACGGTTTTGAGGCCTGCAAACAATTTAAATCATTAGTCTGCACCCTATTTAGACACTCAGAAACAGGTGGCTGCCTACATTCTGTACATTTCTCACCTTGCTTTCACGAGGTGTGTTGGTGTTCTTTGTGCAGCATGGCCGAGGGTCTGACATTCAATACAACCGAGCAGGTTCTCTTTACCTGGCTTTTGTCACGGCGCTTTGGCCAACCATATCCTGTGATAGTGGATCCGCGGAGGAGGAGACGCATGTGGGTACATCCACTTTTGAGGCAACGACTCACAAGAGGTCATTTTCACCGCCTCTATTCGTCTCTGCGGGAACATCCGGACAAATTTTACCAGTACTGTCGAATGAGCATTTCCACATTTGATCGCCTCTTGGAGACAGTGCGCCCTGGGATCACCTTTCAGGACACTAGGATGCGCAAAGCCATATCTGCAGAGGAGCGACTTCTACTCACAATACGGTATGTACTCCACGACCACATTCTCTATGTTCATAATGTGTGTGTTAATTTATGTTTTTTGGCCTTCTTGGACAAAGTTTAATACCCTCATCTTACTCAAAATATGTTTCACCTGACACAGCAGAATGTTACATCTAATATGTACTGCATATCACTTAGTCATTGTGCCACCAAATATGTGTGTGTTGTTCTCTCTCATTCCCTACCAAGTTTGGTCGGCATGTAACTGATTTTTTTTTACTTTACCCATTCTAACCTGTACTATTTCTGTTGTTCTACAGCTTCCTGTCCACTGGCCTGTCTTATGCCGCCCTCCACCATGAGTTTCTCATTGGAAAGTCAACCATTTCAGGCATAGTGAGGTCTACATGTGCAGAAATCTGGACAAGACTCCATCAGGTGGTCCTACCCGAGCCCAGGATGGAAGACTGGTTAAGGATTTCAAGGGACTTTGAGGAGGACTGCCAGTTTCCAAATTGTATTGGGGCCCTGGATGGCAAACATATCAGGGTGCGTAAGCCGCCGAACTTAGGCTCCCAATTCTTCAATTATAAGCAATACTTTTCTGTTGTATTGTTGGCTCTGGTAGACCCTCAATACAAGTTTATAATTGTTGACATTGGGGCCTATGGAAGGACGGGAGACTCTAGAGTCTTCAATACTTCCATAATGGGTCGGCGGCTACGCACCAACCAGTTGGATCTACCACCACCACGCCAGCTACCAGGCTCCCCCGAACAATCAGTCCCTTATGTCCTTGTGGCAGATGAGGCCTTTCAGTTATCACGTAATGTCATGAGGCCATATCCCCGGCGCAACCTTGACCACAGGCGCAGAATTTTTAACTTTCGCCTATCACGTGCTAGGCGACTGGTGGAGTGTTCCTTTGGGATTCTTTGTGCCAAATGGCGGGTACTCCAGTCTGCCATTCAGTTGAGTGAGCAAAATGTGAATGAAGTTGTCAAAGCCTGTGTTCTTCTGCATAACTTCACCAGGATACATGATTGTTCCTCCTCTGATGGTGTTGTGCGTTGGCCGGACAATGTGCACAGGGTGAGACCACCTATGATCCCTCAACGTAGACCGCTCTCTGGCCTCAAAGTGCGTGATATATTCACGAATTACTTTATCTCACCTGAGGGGGCAACTTCGTGGCAAGAGAATGCTGTGTCTATGTTATAATTTTTTTTTTTCAAAGTGTGTCTAAATATATATTACTCAAGCCTTTTTATGATTCTATGAGTGTTTCTTTGCATTGGTTGGTGTCTGTTAGTATGTTGTGAGGGATAGTGAGAAATCACACAGAGACGTTAACTAGAGTAGACAAATTTTTAGTTTTGCCTTTTTTTTTTGGGGTTTTGCTTAAAGGCAAACATAATTTTGCCATAACACAAATTTGGCAATGGCCAAAATGACCCTTTGGGCCTTCTTTAACTTGGTGTAACATTAACATTACAGAAAAAAACTGCAACAAACATTATGCAATAACAACATTGCTGCATGCCTACATTAACCTTGATTAGGCAACAAAGGGTGAGCTCCATCACCTAAATAAAGTCAATAAGATAACACTCACATTTCCTCATAATGTTATCCAATCATAGAAAGCTTCCACCATGACAGGCAAGGCTACCTCACATCTTTCACACAGATATTACCTGTCTGTAGAACAGACAATATTTAAGCATGCTATACTGGAAAGGATGAAAATACAAAACTCACTTGTTAAGACATAGAGAGAGCATGATATTGTGAATGCTGGTCGCCTCAAATTGGTTTACTAGAGAATGCTAATAACAAAGTTGACTACTTAACTAAAGGCAAGCACGCCTTTCCTATGCGTTAGCAAGTGATTAGTGTATTTTCATCCTTTCAGGTAACAGTATAGCGCATTTAAATCTTCTCTTTTATACACACATGTAATATCTGTGTGAAAGGCGTGAGGTAGCGTTGCCTGTCATGATGGATTGTTTCACATGTTTGGAAAACATTGTTTAAAAATGTGAGTGTTAAATTATGTTCTAAATGTTGGTGAAGGAGAACACCTGTTTTTTTGCCTAGATTAGAAGCACCAGTTACCTGTTACTGGACATCTCCAAACTTTTGATTCATAAATCCTCATATGTAGTGGAAGGGGAACGGGGAGGAACAGCCTGTGGGTGCTGCTGGACATTGTGGCCAACATCGCCCTGTGTGGGGCCATACTGTTGCCCATGATGCTGTTGTTGTCCAGCCTCCTGGGCCTGTTGGTGATACTGGCCAGAGTAATAATGATGATGGTGAGGGGCTTCTTGTTGGCTCTGGTAGGCCCGTGGCTCATACCCACCAAGATAGCCAGATCGTCCCCAACCAGGTTGGGACCAGCCTCCAACACTGGGTGGGTACAAGTGGCCATATTGGTGGGGTTGGCTTGATGAAGACATTTGGGGCTGCGGAATAGAAGGATGGGTAGGGGGAGGAAGGGGTTGAGGTGTTGGCCCACGTATTAGGGGCTGCTCAGACCCTGCTTGAGCAAGCATTTGTGTGGATGGTCTCATGCGCATTAAATTTCTTGGTGAGAGCTGCCACCTCTCCAGATATTCAAACACCTCATATGGGGTATTGGGGTGGGTGCTTGCATCAAGCAGGATCTGAATGCACCCCCTAATACGGAGCCTGACCTCACGGGTAAGGGCACGGAGATAAAGGATGAGGCTACGTGCATAGGCCTCCTCACCATCATCTGTAGTGACTCTGGACAAGTAATTCAGCACCCCAGTATACTAATAATACTAATAGATCACAGACTGAATATGAGTCAACAGTGTGATGCAGCAGCAAAAAAGGCAAATGCAATTCTAGGATGTATTAACAGAAGCATACAGTCTAGATCACGTGAAGTCGTTATTTCCCTCTACTCCTCTTTGGTCAGACCTCATCTGGAATATTGTGTCCAGTTTTGGGCACCACATTTTAAAAAAGACATCAACAAACTGGAGCAAGTTCAGAAAAGAGCGACCAGAATGGTGACCGGTCTGCAAACCCTGTCTTATGAGGAAAGGTTGCAGGATTTGGGAATGTTTAGTTTGCAAAAGAGAAGACTGAGAGGAGACTTAATAGCTGTCTACAAATATCTAAAGGGCTGTCACATTGTAGAAGGATCAACTTTATTCTCATTTGCACAAGGAAAGACTAGAAGCAATGGGATGAAACTGAATGGGAAGAGACACAGATTAGATATTAGAAAAAACTTTTTGACAGTTAGAGTGATCAATGAGTGGAACAGGCTGCCACGAGAAGTGGTGAGTTCTCCTTCAATGGAAGTCTTCAAACAGAGGCTGGACAGACATCTGACTGGGATGATTTAGCGAATCCTGCTTTGAGCAGGGGGTTGGACCAGATGGCCCAGGAGGTCCCTTCCAACTCTACGATTCTATGATTCTATGATTCAGTGTCCACATTGGTCCTGCTCTCTTGAATGGTGACCTGGCGCCTTCTTCTTATTCGCCGTGATGCTAGAGCAGCCTGTGGGGAGGGCCTGATCTGGGCAGTTGGGCTGCTGCTCAAGTTGCCCATCTCTTCCAGGATGGGTGAGGTTGCAGCTGCAGACCGTCCTGGTGGTGTGTTGTGTAGGGCAGCCATTGTGTGTTCTGGTGATGCCTCCTCTTCAGCCATCCTTCTTGTAGGGGGAGAAGATGGGCCAGCCACCTCATCCCCCACAGGATCTATAATGGGCTCTGCCTCTGAGGCCGTTCCTCGATCCGTAAGGTTGGATTGAGTTCTGTTATGAAATAGAACAGAGGCAAAAATACATCAATATTTTTGTCCCTGTAAAGTATTTGTGTAATGTTTTTGTGTCATGTGGTGTGAGGTATGTACTTACGGTCTCAGAGCCAGAATTGGGGCGAAGAAGTTCAGCCGGTCATAGTAGATATATTTGCGCTTGACATGGCCAGCATCCCCACTCCTGGACCGCTGCTGGCGTTCCCGGCGGTACTGGTCCCGGATGCTTCTCCACCGTTTCATCACATCTTCCACTGCAATGTGACAGGAAAGATTGTCAAAATCAGATATTTGACAGGTCACATTTTCAAACAGTAGTCTAGGCATGGGGCCTTATGGGGTGTGCGTTCTACCCATGGTGGCATATGTAATTGTGCCGATACCCAGGGTCTCATTAGCTCCCCTGAAACTAATTTTAGTGGCTAGGAGGATGAGGAGCTTGTGGCCTAACCCCTAATTATGGCTGTGTGAAGCCACGTGTCACATCCTAATGTAACGGCCTCATGAGGCTAATAAAAGTACATGCACAGGAAGGGGGGGGGCTGATTGTAGATTCATTTTATAGTGCGCGCTAACGTTAATTATATTTTTATGGTTGCACTTACGAATTTTATGCTGCTCATCACGTGGTCTGTCACCAAAGTCATGGTACATCTGGCGACAGATGCGCCTCCATGACGCCTCCTTTCTTGTGCGGTTCGCATAGTTTGCGTCGCGTGGGTCCCCTATTTCTGGACGCTCCTGCACCAGCACAATTAGCATCTCTACATTAATATATGTGGACGCCATGCTGCTGCTGTACTCCGTGGAGGCGTACTTCCTGGATGTCTGGAGTGCTTTTTGAGCTCATTTGCATGTCTAGGCTTCCTGATGATGGATTGGCCCATTTCCTGTTCACCAGCCAAAAGACCTGCGTATTGCTCGCAGGTCACACGTGTGTTCCATGTGTAATGCGTATTTTTTGCGCACCCATAGACTTGCATTGGCGTACTACAGGCGTAGTACGCTGCCAATCGCAGCATGCTGCGAGTGGCACGGAGCGTAGAATACGGAGGAGAAATATACGGCTGGTGCGAGTGACCCCATAGAGAATCATTTGTCCGTGTCTAATGCGTACTTTTAGCGCCTCTCACTCTCCCGTATTCCTCGCCAGTGTGACTCCGGCCTGATTCTAAAAAACTGATGTGTGAAAGAGGCCTAAGGCTACTTTCACACATCAGGTTTTTCCGACAGGCAGGATCCGGCTATTTGTTAAAAAACGGATCCGGCGAAAGCTGCTGCTGGATCCCGTTTTCTCTCATTGAATTGTATTAGCGCCGGATCGTGCCGCATGGCCTTCCATTTCTTCCAGTTTTCGCCGGATCCGGCTAAATGTTTCATTCCGGCGTCTGGAAAAAAACATCTCTAGTAACGCTTTTTGTCTGCGGCGAAAAACCGGACAGCGCCGGATCTGGCGCTTCCGGTTTTTTGCTTTAATGGAAGCCTATGGGCGCCGGATCCATTTTTTTAAGTCTACGCATGCTCAGATCGAATTGGCCAGCCCCCAGGAAACAGATATAAACCTGCTAGACGGATCCGGCGGAAAAATGGATCCGTTTCTTCAGTTCCCCAAAGTTTATGCCGGATCTGTTTTTTTAACAAATAAACGGTTCCTGCCCGTCGGAAAAAACCTGATGTGTAAAAGTAGCTGTGGCAGGGCTAAGGGTTGTATAGTTGATGGGAGGTATGTGTCTCGGAGACGGCTTGTCTCTGTAATGTAGTATAAACCCTATTTAATATCACGATATTACTAATGTTCACGATATTACTAATGTTTTGCAAGGACCTGTGGTGAGGTCACAATCACGTGACCAGTCAGCTGCTGGGTTTGTGGGTGTGGCTATACCCTTATAATGTAGCCTGCTCCTGAAGCAGGGAGTTATAGGTGGGAAGGACTATGCCTCCTGTGTGTGCTGAGACTCCAGGTCTGAGTCTGAAGCAACGGCCATTTGTGTTCTTTTTTGCCTAAGCTAAAGGCTATTTCTTTGGTGATATGCTGCTTTGTGGGTTTATGACGCAAATAAACCTCATGAACTTTGAAAGAACCTGCCTCATGATTGTCTCCCGCTGCACCTGAGCAAGTAGAATCTCTACATAGCCTAATCAGAAAGTTATGTCCCATATAATACTTCATACCATTTCTCACATGTCTAGTTTACATCAGCACAATTTTTGCATTTTTTTTTGTTAGGAAGTTAATAGTTGACCAGCAATTTCTCATTTTTCCAACAAAGTTTACATATTTGAAGGGACATTAAGGTGCCTATATGACAGAAAACACCCCAAGTGACACCATTCTAAAAACTGCAACCCTCAAGGTGTTCAAAACCACATTCAAGAAGTTTATTAACCCTTCAGGTGCGTCACAGGTATTAATAGAACGTGGAAAGAAAAAATGAACAATTGACTTTTTTCACAAAAATGTAAATTTAGAACCACAATTTTTTATTTTTGCAAGGTTAACAGGAAAAAATGGATCAAAAAAATTGTGCAATTTCTGAGCATGCAGATACTCCACTGTTTGGGCACACGGCAGAACTCTGAAGGCAATGAGCGCCATTTAACTTTTTGAATGTAAAATTTGCAAGAATAATAAGCGGTCGCATTTGGAGAGCCCTTGATGTGCCTAAAGAGTAGAAACCCTCCACAAGTGACCCCATTTTTTAAACTAGACCCCTACAGGAACATATCTAGATTTGTGGTGAGCACCTTGATCCCCCAGGTGCTTCACAGAATTTTATGACGTTGAGACATGAAAAAAAAAAAAAAAAAAATCACATTTGCCTCCCAAAAATGTTCTTTTAGCCCCAAATTTTTTATTTACACAAGGGTAACAGGAGAAAAAGGAGCCCAAAATGTGTTGTGCAATTTCTCCTGAGTATGTCAAAACCCCACATTTGGGGGAAAACTACTGTTTTGGTAAACGGCAGGGCTCAGAGAGGGTGAGGTGATGTTTTGCAATGCAGATTTTGATGGACTGTTCTGCTGGTGTCATGTCATTTTTGGAGAGCCCCTAATGTGCCTAAACAGGAAATCCCCCATAAGTGACTCCATTTTGGAAACTAGACCCCTCAAGGAATTTATCTACATGTGTGGTGAGCACCTTAAGCCCACAGGTGCTTCACAGAAGCTCATAATGTTGAGCCATGAAAATAAAAAATCAAATTTTTTCCACAAAAGTGTCCTGCAACTTCTCCTGAGTACACAAATACCCCACATGTGCTCGAAAACAACTCTTGAGGCATGGTGCAAAGCTCAGAAGGAAAGAATCGTGATATTGGAGTTCAGATTTTACTAGACTGTTTTTTTACTAGACTCTACAGAACAGTGATAACAAGTGATGGGTTTTAATTGGAAAGATCTTAAAAGAACATATAAGATCTTCATGGTATATACGTAGGTATATGAACTTGGCAAGATGACAGCTCAAGAATGCAGCCAAAAGTGTCAACTATTACACCAAACTAATGGGGTCATATAAACTTAATAAAATATGAGCTGATTCTTCAAGATTTTTTTGTATTTCAAAGTTGGAAACGTTTTCTAAGACTTAGTCATCGAGGGGATGGATAATGTTAGACAGTCCAGCTGTTCCTACAGACTATCTTCCCGGATGAATTTATGGGTCTCATGCCAAAGATTGCCCATCCTTTTATTAAGAAATGAAAAAGTATGATTACTGGAATGATATACTGCCGAGCCACTAACATTAATGATAAATCCAGCATTCCTGATGACACATTGTACTGGAAAATCATAAAATAGGTCAAAGTGTTAAAAAAAAAAAAAGCCAGTGTAATGAGAGAATTTGATGAATTATTTAAAACGACTAAAAACTTGGCAACCTACTACACTTCTGGGAATATTATACTTCGAAGTGAATTAGAAATCTGGAAAGACGTTGTTGACAGTGTCCTCCATGTGAAGCATTTGTTAGTACTGGATATGGTTCCATCCGGGGTTTTAAACTACTGCCTGCTTTGATCCATCAGAAGATAATATCTAAAAGAAAGGAAATGTTTAAATACATGTAATTAAGGAGACACTATTAATTAAGTAGAAGGTCAGATGAGTGGCAGCTGCTCCAGTGTTTCCTTGAAAATGTTAAACCGCACCATTATTAAACATGGAGTCGAAATGAGGAATGGTCAATGAGACTGGAAAGGAACCATCAATGGAGGATTAGTTGGTGCTGCTGTGAGGAAATGCTTTTGGGGAAACGTTCTTTGATGGTTCAGTGAAACAATAACCTCTGCTCCTTTAAAGATTAAATAGGACTTGTTTCAAGCTATTTACTTCCAGCTCTGGAAAGCGTAGCACAATCCCGGGAAAAGACTTCTTCATGTTCCCTTCTCCGGTAAAGACTTTAGCCTTGAGCAGAACAGCATTTCCTGTGTTCATTGACTTTAGTAATTCCCTTGCATCCACTTATCCTACATCTGCATGTTCTCTCCCCTCCGTCTGTAAATACTTATTTCAAGGAGTAGGTGGTCACATTGGCAACCAGGACTCATAATGTCTTGTACTTCTGCCCACCACCAAAGAACGCAGGACCTTACAGAGCAAAGACAGCGTTATATTGTGCTTAGTGCAGACATATGCTGCATGTGACAGCTGCATTCCCGGATTTGGATGCTACCGCATAGCAAATCTTTGTAGAATATGTATGAAATATTAAATAATCTCCGTCACCTGCACCCACTGCTAAGACATATCCTTCCGAATGGCTCTGTTCAAACCTTTCCTACTGGAAATATCAGGGTTTTTTTGCTTCTGTTCTGGAAAATATATACAAGAATCTATACAAAAAGAATTTTCCTTGCACTCCATATTTGCTTCAAGCCAGCTGCTGAATTCAGCCAATTATGAATATTGTAACAATTACTGGTCCTTAATTATAGGAACTAAATCTTATATGCTATTTCCATGTGTTTTATAAAGTAGACTGGTTACCCAGATGTCCTCCAGAAACAGTTGCTGCTTTGGGCATTTGGAAAAAGTTATGTGACTGGTGTATGTAACATCCATTCAGAAACTAAAATAGAGATCTTAGCCAGTATTAAGGGAACATGGGTCACCCTCCCAGGGCTGTGGGGTACTCGGTACCGGGCCGGTCTCTCAGATGGGATTGTCACAGCAGCGGTGACCCGGTCCGTGGCCCTGGGCGCCCATGTAAAAGGGGTTGAGTTGGGAATAAAGTTTATAAATGATTTGTGACGCCACCTGTGGTGTTCGGCAAGGGAGGTGTTAAGCCGACGCTGCAAGCAGATCCTCTGGGACAGATGGTGTAGTGCAGCAATGATGTTGTAGCCCTCCACAGGTAGGGCAGTGTAGGGGAATGTTTAGGAAGAGGGTGCAGTGTTTGGCACAGAGATGTAGCAGTGCTGAGGATGGTGCAGGAAGGAGGCAAGGACACAACAGGGTGCAGTTTCTTTACCTTTACTTGGCAAACGCAGTCCAGGGTCCCGATTACAGATGGCACAGGAGCAGGCTAGCCTGGAAGCAACTCAGGGATCTCTCTATCAGATGGGTTGTGTAGTCTCCTTCCGAGCGCTGGCTTGAGGTACATCCAGTACTGTGTTACACTGAAGTTCCTCCTTCTTATCTTCTCTTAGAACTACCTCATATGGCAGACAGCTGTAGCCCTCTATCTCTCTTGGCTCACCCGTCGCTGTTGTGCCTCCGAGTCTTAGTTGGGAATAGAGCATTTACAGCTTGCTATTCCTCTGGTTTCTGTTGCAGGACCTTCAGTATCCATACAACCGTGGAGACCAGGCTCCAGATCATACGCTATCACTGGGAGGGAGCTCTCTATCCTCAGCTCAACCTCCAGCTTCTCTCCACACGTCTACACTTGTTACCCTCCTCACACTAACTCCTCATTTCCCTTCCTGGCCCTCAGAGAGCACTCCTCCCCCAATTCTGGTTCAGAGCTCCCTCTGCTGACCTGGAGTGGGAACTGTGTTGCATGACATGGTTAACTGCTAGAGAGACCCTTCATTGCCTCCAAGCCTGACATCACCCTCCCTGGAGGAAGGCAATGCCACTCTTGGCGACCATACTCCTGGGGGCGCCGCAAAGACATACTGCATATATGTATGTATATATAAATTCATAACTATAAAGCCACTAACAGCTGGACTGAATACAATTATGTTGTATGAAAGGCATCTGTCACGGAGTTGGATATATTAGGCTGCATGTGAATAGTTAATTCTGAAAGTTGTGCTGGAAGAAAGAAAAATTCATTAAAAAAGGTTCTGAGCGACTTTGACAAAAACCATTTTGCAATAGCTAGGTGGCTAGGCAAGAGCATTTCGACAATGCCAGGTCTTTTGGGTTGTTCCTGGTTTACAAAAGTCCAAGAAAGGACAACTGGACCGTGACACTTTAATGGGCCCCCCAAGGTTTAATAATGCCTTTGGGAAGCAAAGGATAGCCTATCTGGTCCAGGCAGTCAGAAGAGCTAACCATAACAAATATTGCTGAAAAAGATAATGGTAAAGCCTCTTTCACAAGCCCAATTTTCTCGTATACATTCCAGTCCTGTTTTTCATGGATAGAACACTTACCCATGGGGTTGGGGCTGTCTATTAAGCTGTACGATTCTTGTAGACCAAGTGTGTACAAAAAAAATAAAAGCCGAGATGTCCAATGCAATTCGATGGGTCAGTGTAAAGCTCATCAGCACACTGATGGCTTCCTAGTTGTATCCTGTTGCTGTCCATTTTTTATTGTTTTCTTGACAATGCTTGCTTCAGAAATCTTTTTCTGTTTTTGTTTTGTTTTTTTTGCATGATAGAAAAAGTGATGAAACACTGGTGGTACAAATGAAACACAAATGAAACATTGGTGAAAATCCGATCCAAAGACTTGGTCTTTTGGAAATTGGTCTGTTTTTCACAAATGCAAAAAAAGAATGATGTATGAAAGTGGCCTAACTATGATGGAAAGGTGCCAGAGCAACCAGGTCATCACAGCTGCGTAGATGCAGAATGGTCAGAGTGGGCATGCAGATCCTTGGCCCAAATCGTGTTCTGGTCGGTTGAATCACGTTATATTTTACATGATTTGGATGGGTCATTTACCTGTGGAAGACATGACACTTAGACACTGGAAAAAAGCAAGAGACAGAGACAGTGTGATACTGTTAGCAAGGTTGTGCGGGGAAACCTTATGAATGTTGGACGTTTTCCACCCATGTAAAAATATTGACCAAGTTCGGTCCTACCCACCCATGGTATTCCCTAATGACAAGGGTCTCTTTAAGTCAGATAATGCAGGAAAATGTTGACCTGGCCTCCAAATTTCACAGCTCTCAATGTGAGCATTTGTGACAAGACCTTAAAAACAAAAAACGATCCATTTTGGCATTTACAACTAACAGTACTTAAAGGGGGTTTTAAAAATTGACTTTTGGGACATCATCTATTCCAATCTTGCTGGAGAGCAAAATATGGGAATGGGGATTGGTAAGTAACCCTTTGTTCTCTGTTATAGTAATCTCTAATCTCTGCAGAATTTTGAAAAAGGTCAAGATATCAACTTCAATTGATCTGCTTTTAGGCTAAGTTTACACGTAGCGGAACTCTCGCGGAAATTACCGCGAGAGTTACGGAATTCCATTCCGCAGGAAAATCGCATTTTAAATTCCCGCGATTTTCCCGCGGAAAAACTAGCATTTTGCAAGCGTAATTAGCTTGCAAAATGCTAGCGTTTTCCAAGCGATCTGTAGCATCGCTTGGAGAACTGATTGACAGGTTGGTCACACTCATCAAACATAGTGTTTGACAAGTGTGACCAACTTTTTACTACTGAGGCTGCCTATGCAGCATCAGTAGTAAAAGATAAAATGTAAAAAATAATAAAAAAAATAAAAAATGGTGTTATTCTTACCTTCCGACGTCCCGTGCAGCCTTCCCGCCTCTCTCCACGCTCTCGTTCCCTGTAATCCTTTTCGAAAATGCCCACGATGACGTCCGTTCTCGCGGGATCTCGACGTCTCGCGGTAAGTCGCGATGACGTCGCGCGAATGACCGCGAGACTTCGCGATCCTGCGAGAACGGACGTCATCGCGGGCATTTTCGCAGAGGATTACTGGGAACGAGAGCGTGGAGAGAGGCGGGAAGGCTGTGCGGTACGTCGAAAGGTAAGAATAACACCATTTTTTATTATAAATTCTATTTTTTACAGGGATATGGTACCCAAAGCCCGGAGGACAGTCTCCTCTCATCCGGACCGTGCATATCATCCGCAATTGCTCTGCTTACTTTTCGCATGGTGTGCCACATGCGGGAAGTAAGCGGAACAATGCATTCCTATGGGTGCGGTATCACAGCAATTCCACAAAATTAATCAGCATGCTGCGTTTTTTACCGCGAAGCGATTCCGCCACGGTAAAAACCGCAGCATTAGCACAGCATTGCGGAATCCCATAGGAATGCATGGGATGCTTATTTTTCGCATTTTCGTGGCAAAATCGCACGGTTAAAACTGCCGCAGAAACGCAAAAAAAGCCACGTGTGAACTCAGCCTTAAAATTTGGTACCAGATACCTGAAAGCACCACACACCACCTCACCAGTGGTCAAATGCAACTATGTGAAGTAAATGCATATATACAGTAGGGGAAATAAGTATTTGAATCCCTTGATGATTTTGTAAGTTTGCCACTGACAAAGCCATGAACACTCTTTAATTTTAAAGGTAGGTTAATCTTAACATTGAGAGATATAATATCAAAAATAAAATCCAGAAAATCACATTGTATAAATGATATACATTTATTTGCATTTTGCAGTGAGAAATAAGTATTTGATCCCTCTGACAAACAAGACTTAATATTTGGTGGCAAAACCCTTGTTGGCAAGCACAAAAGTCAGATGATTTTTGTAGTTGATGAAGAGGTTTGTGCACATCAGGAGGAATTTTGGTCCACTCCTCTTTGCAGATCATCTCTAAATCATTTTGAAGCTGTCACTTGGCATCTCGGAGCTTCAACTCTTTCCATAAGTTTTCTATGGGATTAAGGTCTGGAGACAGGCTAGGCCACTCCATGACATTAATGTGTTTTTTTGAGCCACTCCTTTGTTGCCTTGGCTGTATGTTTTGGGTTATTGTCTTGCTGGAAGACCCAGCCACGAGCCATATTGAATATCCTGGCAGAGGGAAGGAGGTTGTCACTCAGGATTTTACAGTACATGTCTCCAGCCATTCTCCCATTGATGCGGTGAAGTAGTCCTGTGCCCTTAGCAGAGAAACACCCCCAAAACATAATGTTTCCACCTCCATGCTTGACAGTGGGGACAGTGTTCTTTGGGTCATAGGCAGCATTTCTCTTCCTCCAAACACGGCGAGTTGAGATAGTGCCAAAGAGCTCAATTTTTGTCTCATCTGACCACAGCACCTTCTCCCAATCACTCACAGAATGATCCAAGTGTTCATTGGCAAGCTTTAGACAGGCCTGCACATGTGCCTTCTTGTGCAGGGGGACCTTGCGGGCACTGCAGGATTTTAAACCTTTATGGCGTAATGTGTTACCAATTGTTTTCTTGGTGACTGTGTTCCCAGCTGCCATGAGAACATTAACAAGTCCCCCCGTGTAGTTTTAGGCTGATCTCTCAACTTCCTCAAGATCAAGGACACCCCACGAGGTGAGATTTTGCATGGTGCCCCAGATCAATGTCGATTGACAATCATTTTGTATTTCTTCCATTTTCTTACTATTGCACCAACAGTTGTCAAGTTCTCACCCAATGTCTAACATGGTTTTGGAGACCATTCGAGCTTTGTGCAGGTCTATGATCTTGACCCTGACATCCTTATAAAGCTCTTTGATCTTGAACAGTTTATAATTTTAAGGGTAAGTTAATTTTAACATTGAGAGACAGAATATCAAAATTAAAATACAGAAAATCACATTGTATAAATTATATAAATTTATTTGCATTTTGCAGTGAGAAATAAGAATTTGATCTCCTACCAACCATTAAGAGTTCTGGCTCCTACAGACAAGTTAGTTGCTCCTAATCAACTCATTACCTGCATTAAAGACAGCTGTCTTACATTGTCACCTTTATAAAAGACTCCTGTCCACAGACTCAATTAATCAGTCAGACTCTAACCTCTACAACATGGGCAAGACCAAAGAGCAAAGAGGAGTGGACCTAAATTCCTCCTGACATGTGTGCAAACCTAATCATCAGCTACAAAAAAGTCTGACTGCTGTGCTTGCCAACAAGTGTTTTGTCACCAAGTATTAAGTCTCGTTTGCCAGAGGGATCAAATACTTATTTCTCACTGCAAAATGCAAATAAATTTATATAATTTATACAATGTGATTTTATGGGTTTTATTTTTGATATTCTATCTCTCAATGTTAAAATGTAGTAGAAAACACCGTGTGCACTACTGTAGTGGTGCCAAGTTAGGTTCCCAAACCATATATGATAAAATGAAAACCTGGCACTCAATGCTTGGTGTGATAATTTATTGTAGTACCAGAAAACGTTTCGGTCGATATAGACCTTCATCAGTTACGTGCTAGTATGTTTGAAAGTAGCTTGATGTGGTGTTTACCACGTCCAGGAGGAACAGGCTGCACTGATATTTTCAACTATTAAGATTATCCTGCGTTACAGCAGCATTCTGACCATTTGATTACTGGCATTATCAGTGAATAACATAAAAAGCGCCCTCCTTCAAGCTACTTTCAAACATACTAGCACATAACTGATGAAGGTCTATATCGACCGAAACGTTTTCTGGTACTACAATAAACTGCCTCACCAAGCATTAAGTTGAGTGCCAGGTTTTCATTTTATCAATGTTAAAATTAACCTACTCTTAAAATTATAGACTGTTCTTGGCTTCGTCAGTGGGCAACCTTACAAAATAAGTAAGGGATCAAATAATTATTTCCTCCCACTCTAGATTCCCATTAGAGCAGAAAAAAAACACTTTGACCTACCAGAGCACCATAAAGGGGTTGTCCACCGGTGATAAAATCTTCAGCAAACGCTGTGGCTCACTGAATCTTAAAGGGAAGGTGCCATCCCAAAAAAAATTTTTCAGCAATTGAACAAAATGTAAAGAATTAATGTTTACATTTTCTTAAAAAATATCATTTGATTTTAATTTTGTAAAATATGAAAAATAATTTTAAAAAGTTTGGCATTTCCACTTGTTAACACTAGGGGGAGCAGATACTGAAATTTGGCACAAAAACCTAGTGTACAACTAGCTCACATTACTGTCCTGCAGTAATTATGGGCGTACAGTGTCCATGATGTTTGATTTTGATATATGATCATGCCCTAAAATGGACACTGTATGGGCGGAATCTGCTGACATGGGTGTGGTGTCACTCCTCTCCTCCCCTACTGGGTGCTTGCTAAGGGAAAAGAGAGGATGACATCTAGGAACACAGTGAGCAGCCATTTTGATGGGGCCTGCAAAGTTACAGACTGTCTTTGCATGTAAAGTCTGGATCAGAACAGGCCATCAATCAGCAGAAATGTTTCCTGGATTTCTGTGGAGCAGACGGTCCATCCATGTGTATAAAACACAGCGCTCTATGTACAATCCCTGGCACCCCCCCATAGACCAGCACACTGCTCTCCTGGAATACTCTGTGCTGCTGTCACCCTGCTCCTTCCACCATACATCAGGCCCCTGTCGCCTCGCTTTCACACATCTCCAGGACAGGATCTGAGGAGAGGAATGGGGTCTTCGGTCACTGAGGATGGCAGGCAGCAAAGATTCTGGGAGCAGGGTGACAGCAGCACAGAGTATTTCAGGAGAGCAGTGTGCTGGTCTATGGGGGGCACACAGAGAGATATATGGTAGAGGGAGCAGAGTGACAGCAGCACAGAGTATTTCAGGAGAGCAGTGCGTTGGTCTATGGGGGGCACAGAGGGAGATATATGGGGGAGGAGCAGGGAGACAGCAGGACAGAAATCCAGGAAACATTTCTGCTGATTGATGGCCTGTTCTGATCCAGACTTTGCATGCAGAGACCCCATTCCCCTCCTCAGATCCTGTCCTGGCGATGTGTGAAAGCGAGGCGACAGGCGCAGTCCGGGGTGACGCTGGGAAGCAGGCTGGGGGGGAATGGAGCCATACAATAACGATAAAAATGAGACCCCTCTCTTCAGCTGCTTCACCAGCCCTCCCCTGACTGCACCTGACTATTACCCCTGACCCGTGTGCAGGTGCTCAGCCAGAACCACCCTAGAATGGGTCCCCTTTTAGCAGATCACAAATAATACCGCCATATACTTCACACACAATGCCGCCATAAAGATCATACACAATACCACCATGTAGATCACACATAAAACCAGCAGGGTGACAGCAGCATAGAGTATTTCAGGAGAGCAGTATCACACGGCAGAGAATTAGATACACGGCTCAGCAGACAGTATCACACAGGAGAGGATTAGATACACGGCTCAGCAGACAGTATCACACAGGAGAGGATTAGATACACGGCTCAGCAGACAGTATCACACAGGAGAGGAATAGATACACGGCTCAGCAGACAGTATCACACAGGAGAGGATTAGATACACGGCTCAGCAGACAGTATCACACCGGAGAGAATGAGATACACGGTTCAGCAGTCAGTATCACACAGGAGAGGATTAGATACACGGCTCAGCAGTCAGTATCACACAGGATAGGATTAGATACACGGCTCAGCAGTCAGTATCACACAGGAGAGGATTAGATACACGGCTCAGCAGTCAGTATCACACAGAATAGGATTAGATACACGGCTCAGCAGACAGTATCACACAGGAGAGGATTAGATACACGGTTCAGCAGTCAGTATCACACAGGAGAGGATTAGATACATGGCTCAGCAGTCAGTATCACACAGGAGAGGATTAGATACACGGTTCAGCAGTCAGTATCACACAAGAGAGGATTAGATACACGGTTCAGCAGTCAGTATCACACAGGAGAGGATTAGATACACGGCTCAGCAGACAGTATCATACAGGAGAGGATTAGATACACGCTTCAGCAGTCAGTATCACACAGGATAGGATTAGATACACGGCTCAGCAGTCAGTATCACACAGGAGAGGATTAGATACACGGCTCAGCAGACAGTATCACACAGGAGAGGATTAAATACACGGCTCAGCAGACAGTATCACACAGGAGAGGAATAGATACACGGCTCAGCAGACAGTATCACACAGGAGAGGATTAGATACACGGCTCAGCAGACAGTATCACACCGGAGAGGATGAGATACACGGTTCAGCAGTCAGTATCACACAGGAGAGGATTAGATACACGGCTCAGCAGTCAGTATCACACAGGATAGGATTAGATACACGGCTCAGCAGTCAGTATCACACAGGATAGGATTAGATACACGGCTCAGCAGTCAGTATCACACAGAATAGGATTAGATACACGGCTCAGCAGACAGTATCACACAGGAGAGGATTAGATACACGGTTCAGCAGTCAGTATCACACAGGAGAGGATTAGATACACGGCTCAGCAGTCAGTATCACACAGGAGAGGATTAGATACACGGTTCAGCAGTCAGTATCACACAAGAGAGGATTAGATACACGGTTCAGCAGTCAGTATCACACAGGAGAGGATTAGATACACGGCTCAGCAGACAGTATCATACAGGAGAGGATTAGATACACGCTTCAGCAGTCAGAATCACACAGGATAGGATTAGATACACGGCTCAGCAGTCAGTATCACACAGGATAGGATTAGATACACGGCTCAGCAGTCAGTATCACACAGGAGAGGATTAGACACATGGCTCAGCAGTCAGTATCACACAGGAGAGGATTAGACACACGGCTCAGCAGACAGTATCACACAGGGGAGGATTAGATACACGGTTCAGCAGTCAGTATCACACAGGATAGGATTAGATACACGGCTCAGCAGACAGTATCACACAGGATAGGATTAGATACACGGCTCAGCAGACAATATCACACAGGATAGGATTAGATACACGACTCAGCAGACAGTATCATACAGGAGGATTAGATACACGGTTCAGCAGTCAGTATCACACAGGGGAGGATTAGACACACGGCTCAGCAGTCAGTATCACACAGGGGAGGATTAGACACACGGCTCAGCAGACAGTATCACACAGGGGAGGATTAGATACACGGTTCAGCAGTCAGTATCACACAGGATAGGATTAGATACACGGTTCAGCAGTCAGTATCACACAGGGGAGGATTAGACACACGGCTCAGCAGACAGTATCACACAGGGGAGGATTAGATACACGGTTCAGCAGTCAGTATCACACAGGATAGGATTAGATACACGGTTCAGCAGTCAGTATCACACAGGATAGGATTAGATACACGGCTCAGCAGTCAGTATCACACAGGAGAGGATTAGATACACGGCTCAGCAGACAGTATCACACAGGAGAGGATTAAATACACGGCTCAGCAGACAGTATCACACAGGAGAGGAATAGATACACCGCTCAGCAGACAGTATCACACAGGAGAGGATTAGATACACGGCTCAGCAGACAGTATCACACCGGAGAGGATGAGATACACGGTTCAGCAGTCAGTATCACACAGGATAGGATTAGATACACGGCTCAGCAGTCAGTATCACACAGGATAGGATTAGATACACGGCTCAGCAGTCAGTATCACACAGAATAGGATTAGATACACGGCTCAGCAGACAGTATCACACAGGAGAGGATTAGATACACGGTTCAGCAGTCAGTATCACACAGGAGAGGATTAGATACACGGCTCAGCAGTCAGTATCACACAGGAGAGGATTAGATACACGGTTCAGCAGTCAGTATCACACAAGAGAGGATTAGATACACGGTTCAGCAGTCAGTATCACACAGGAGAGGATTAGATACACGGCTCAGCAGACAGTATCATACAGGAGAGGATTAGATACACGCTTCAGCAGTCAGAATCACACAGGATAGGATTAGATACACGCTTCAGCAGTCAGTATCACACAGGATAGGATTAGATACACGGCTCAGCAGTCAGTATCACACAGGAGAGGATTAGACACACGGCTCAGCAGTCAGTATCACACAGGAGAGGATTAGACACACGGCTCAGCAGACAGTATCACACAGGGGAGGATTAGATACACGGTTCAGCAGTCAGTATCACACAGGGGAGGATTAGATACACAGCTCAGCAGACAGTATCACACAGGATAGGATTAGATACACGGCTCAGCAGACAATATCACACAGGATAGGATTAGATACACGGCTCAGCAGACAGTATCATACAGGAGGATTAGATACACGGTTCAGCAGTCAGTATCACACAGGGGAGGATTAGACACACGGCTCAGCAGTCAGTATCACACAGGGGAGGATTAGACACACGGCTCAGCAGACAGTATCACACAGGGGAGGATTAGATACACGGTTCAGCAGTCAGTATCACACAGGATAGGATTAGATACACGGTTCAGCAGTCAGTATCACACAGGGGAGGATTAGACACACGGCTCAGCAGACAGTATCACACAGGGGAGGATTAGATACACGGTTCAGCAGTCAGTATCACACAGGATAGGATTAGATACACGGTTCAGCAGTCAGTATCACACAGGGGAGGATTAGATACACAGCTCAGCAGGCAGTATCACAGGAGACAGTATTACAGATATGCCCACACTGGTGAAACTTCCAGCCCCCCCAATTATACACTAGACTATGGGCTGTATATGTCACTGTCCTCCTCAGACAGCCATAAAAGCTCTCATAAAAGCAAAGGTGTCAGATTACCGGAGATCACTGGGGCTGAGAGTGAGTGAGGAGGCGGAGACAGAGCAGGAGGACAGTGGAGCTGGAGCAGGAAGCACGGTGTTAGAAAGTGGAGCTCAGCAGATAGCACTGGGCTACAGTAAAATGGCGCCCAGCCACACCTAGAGCAGTGAATGGTGCAGCCCACAGGGACGTGCCCAGTTCTCTGCTAATGAGGCTGCATGGTGGGTCGGTAGCCGCCGCAGTCTCCTATGTCCAGGGACGGCCATATTTGCAGACTGTATGAGTCCTCCGCAAATCAAGATGGCAGCGCCCAGTGGCTACATTAAAACATTATTACAAACAAACCATAAATCCTGGTTAGTACAACATTTGCTGAAACAACATGTTTTGTTACTTACTCTTTTTTTGCAAATTATATAAAATTGCGGCACCTTTCCTTTAAGGGTGTCAGGATCAAATACAACTATTCTGCTTCTCACTGTGTCAACAACCATAAGTTGTTCATTTATGTAGCTGTATGAGGTAAAAAAAATTGTTCCAGCTCATGGGAATAAAACATCTAATTTTATTTTAATGTTTAAAATGTCATTATTCAAAATAGCAGATGTAGACAGGGCTGCCACTAGGAATTTCGGGGCCCATACTGGCAACATTTTGTGGTCCCCCCTTAAGACTCCGCCCAGGTTCCACCCCTCTAACCGTCCACAGTTCCATCGTCCTCTCTTGGAAAAACTCAACTTCTGCACCACATCCTCATGAATCACACATTAACAGTTCCCATCACCAGATAATAGACATAGCCAGCAGCTTACGTTTTGGCCAAAATATTTTTTAATCCGCCACCACAACAAGGTAGACTCTTTTGGCCTACTCTACTGTAACTTATTAAACATTTTCTAAAATATCCAATACAATTTAGGTATATTTTTATTCATTTTTCAATTTTTAAAATGACCAATAATATCACATACAAAGGACAATGCAATCACACCATGACCAGACCACATATTACCACCACAGTGACCGAATAATAGCACATACAAGGAGCAAATACTGCCACAAGTGCCTTTATACACTGGGGATCTGTACTTAGTATAAGGTGTCCATGTACAGGTAATACAGTGATTACCGGTGACATTATACACAGGAGGTATGTACATAATGTCAGTGTACAGGTAATACAGTGATCATCAGTGACATTATACACAGGAGCCCTGTATATATTGTACAGATAATACAGGGATCACCAGTGGCATTATACACAGGAGCTCTGTATATAGTGTACAGATAATACAGGGATCACCAGTGGCATTATACACAGGAGCTCTGTATATAGTGTCAGTGTACAGGTAATACAGTGATCCCCAGTGACATTGTACACAGAAGCCCTGTAAATAGTGTTAGTGTACACATAATACAGTGATCACCAGTGACATTATACACAGGAGCTCTGTATATACTGTCAGTGTACAGGTAATACAGGGAGCACCAGTGACATACACCCAAGCGCTGTATATAGTGTACAGGTAATACAGTGATCAACAGTAACAATACAGGAGCTCTGTATACAGTGTCAGTGTACAGGTAATACAATGATCACCAGTGACATTATACACAGGAGCTCTGTATACAGCATATGGTATACAGTGTGAGTGTATAGGTAATACAGTGAGCACCAGTGACATTATACACAGGATCTCTGTATATATTGTCAATGTACAGGTAGTACAGTGATCACCAGTAACATTATACACAGGAGTTCAGTATAAAGTGTCAGTGTACAGGTAATACAGTGATCACCGGTGACATTATAGACTGGAGCTCTGTATACAGCATATAGTATATAATGTCAATGTACAGGTAAGAGAGTGATTACCAGTAACATTATACACAGAACCTCTGCATACAGTGACAGTGTACAGTTAAAGCAGTGATCACCAGTGATGTTATACACAGGACCTCTGTATACAGTGTCGGTATACAGGTAATACAGTGATCACAGGTGACATTATACACAGGAGCTCTGTACACAGTATGTACTGTGTAGTGTCAGTGTACAGTTGTGCTTAAAAGTTTACATACCCTGGCAGAATTTTTGCTTTCTTGGCCTTTTTTCAGAGAATATGAATAATACCAAAACCACTGGCGGACACAGACAGAAAAGGGCCCATGTGCAAGAACAATATATGGGCCCTTTGCATCCGAAGAGCTCCTAAAAGTGCAAAATTGCACCTGCTTTGGAGGTACAAATGGGCCCCTTCACCCCTGGAGCCCCTGTGTGACTACACAGGTTGCACCAATGATATGTCCGCTCCTGACCAAAACTTTTTCTCCACTCATGGTTAGTGAAGCTATTTATTGTCAAACTACAGTGTTTTCCCTTTTTAAATCATAAAAGCTGACAGACTCTTGCATCTTTCATCCAGCCACTGGTGTTTCTGGATTGTGAGTCATGGGGAAAGCAAAATAAATGTCAACGGATCTACGGGAAAAGGTAGCTGAACTGTATAAAACAGGAAAGGGATACAAAAAGATACCCAAGGAATTGATAATGCCAGTCAGCAGTGTTCAAACTGTGATTAACAAATGGAAAATCAGGGGCTCTGTTAAAACAAAACCATGGTCAGGTAGACCAACAAACATTTTGTCCACAGCTGACAGTAAAATTGTTCTGGATGCAAAGAAAAACCCACAAATAATATCAGCTAAAATACTTGATTTTCTGAAAACTAGCAGTGTGGCAATACGCAAAACAGCACAGAGATAAGCCTCAAAACTTCTGGAACAAGGTAATTTTGAGTGATGAGACCAAAACTGAACTTTTTTGCCAACTATAAATGTTACATTTGGAGAGAGGTCAAAGGTCAAAAAGGCCTATGATGAAAGGCACACCATTCCTACTGTAAAGCATGGAGGTGGATCATTGATGTTTTGCGGATGTGTGAGCTACAAATAATAATAATAATAATACAAAATAATAAATTTTATTTCTATAGCGCCGACATATTGGAGTGGATGGGTAGCCAGTGTAATGACTGACACAAGGTAGAGGCATCGGTGTAACGATTGGTGAGGAATATGATCCTGACTGCAGCATTCAAGACAGATTGGAGAGGCACAGGAAACTTAGTCAAAGTTGAAGAAAAGATGAATACAGCATGTTATCAGCAAATACTGTAGGCAAATTTGCAATCATCAGCCCGGAAGCTGTGCATGAGACTTATTTCGACTTTCCAGCATGACAACGATCCAAAATACAAGGTCAAGTCGACCTTACATTGGCTACAGCAAAACAAAGTGAAGGTTCTGGAGAGGCCATCTCAGTCTCCTGACCTCAATATCATTGAACCACTCTGGGGAGATCTCAAGCGTGCAGTTCATGCTAGACAGCCCAGGAATTTACAGGAACTGGAGGCTTTTTGCCAGGAAGAATGCCCCATGTTCCATCCGCATCTGCCTCCATCCTGCCCCATGTTCCTGCTCCATCTGTCTCCATCCTGCCCCGTGATTCTGCACATGTGCCTCCATCCTGACCCATCTGTCTCCATCCTGCCCAATGTTCCTTCCCCATCTGTCTTCATCTTGCACCATCTGTCTTCATCCTGCACCATCTGTCTCTATCCTGCCCGATCTGTCTCCATCCTACCCCATGATCCTGCCCCATCTGTCTCCATCATTCCCCATGTTTCTGCCCCATCTCTCTCCATCCTGCACCATGTGTCTCCATCCTGCCCTATCTGTCTCCATGCTGCTTCATGATTATGCACCATGTGTCTCCATCATGCCCCATGTTCCAGCCGCATCTGCCTCCATCCTGCCCCATGTTCCTGCCTCATCTGTCTCCATCCTGCCCCATGTTCCTGCCCCATCTGTCTCCATCCTGCTCCATGATCCTGCACCATGTGTCTCCATCATGCCCCATCTGTCTATCCTGCCCCATGATCCTGCACCATGTGTCTCCATCCTGTTCAATGCTCCTTCCCCATCTGTCTCCAACCTGCACCATCTGTCTTTATCCTGCCCGATCTGTCTCCATCCTGCCCCATCTGTCTCCATTATGCCCCATGTTTCTGCCCCATCTGTCTCCATCCTGCCCTATGTTCCTGCCCCATCTGTCTTCATCCTGCCCCATGATCCTGCATCATATGTCTTCATCATGCCCCATCTCTCTCCATCCTGCACCATGTGTCTCCATCCTGCCCTATCTGTCTCCATCCTGCTTCATGATTATGCACCATGTGTCTCCATCATGCCCCATGTTCCAGCCGCATCTGCCTCCATCATGCCCCATGTTCCTGCCTCATCTGTCTCCATCCTGACCCATGTTCCTACCCCATCTGCCTCCATCCTGCCCCATCTGTCTCCATCCTGCTCCATGATCCTGCACCATGTGTCTCCATCCTGCCCCATGTCTCCATCCTGCACCATGTTCCTGCCCCATCTGTTTCCATCCTGCCCCATGAACCTGCAACATCTGTCTCCATCCTGCCCCATCTTTCTCCATCCTGACCCATGATCCTGCCACATCTTTCTCCATCATGTCCCTTGTTTCTGCCCCATCTGTCTCCATACTGCCCCTTTATCCTGCACCATGTGTCTCCATCCTGCCCCATCTGTCTCCATCCTGCCCCATGATTATGCACTGTTATGATGAGTCACCGAAGGAGGAAAAAACAAAATACCAGCTAAGTCCAGAAAAACCAGAGAGGTTGGCAGCTATCGGATTGCAGACCCCTGAACCTATCCACAACAACTAGCAGTAGCCGTGGGGGGTTCCTACGGTGCCCTAGACCCCTCGATCACAGCCAGAGAGCTACATAGCCTAAAGACAGAAAGGGGAAAAAACTAAACTGCCCCAGAGCAGACCCCAAAGCAATAGGCAGCCCCCAACATATAATGACGGTGAAGCAAGATGAAAACACTAACACAGATAGAAAGATAGGTTGAGCAAATGATGGGGCCCAAGCTAACTACATAGGACAGGATAGGAAAGCTGCTGTCTGCCATCCGCAAAAACCCTATCAAAATGAGCCAACCGACTGATTGGAAAAACAGGCCCTGAAGTCGCTAGGTTTCAAAAGACTATATCAGCACTCAGGTATATTCTGAAGACAGAGCAAAAGATCAACAGATCAGAGACAAAAATGGAATTCAGCTCACCCCCGTCCAGGGATGGCAGAACTCCCAAAAAATAAGGCAAAACAAAAACAAAACTGAAGAGTACAAAGCAGAGCAGAAAAACTTAGCTTTGAGACGCAGGAATCAGACTGGTCTCCAAGAATCCAGCAGGAAAATCACCAGCCAGGAAGAAGGGCGTCGGCAGCCTTATATCCAGTCCTCAATTCCAGCCACTGTCAGGACTCTGGACACTTTTGCTATGTTCTGGAATTTTGCCCTTCTCCAAGATGGTGGTCTGGCCTTCATGTGTTCCTGTCTGCTGCCTTTAAGACTCCACCCCAGTCATTAATCAATGCTGGAGTATTCTGCCTGTGTTCCTTTGAGTACTGGGTTGTCCTGGCTTCTCAGCTGCTGTAGCTTGCTGAGGTTGTTCCATTCGTGGTTGCTTCAAGAGGCTATACTGCACTCCCCTGCTGCTGCCCGCTCCACAGCCGCTGGCTGTCTCCGCTGCTCTGCTGTCCTGTTACCTGCTGCCACCTGATCGGTGAGACTTACTGTTTGCTCCGTCCTAAAGAATCTACCGTGTGCTTGCTACTTGTGGTTCTGCGATTCCGGCTGACTCAGCGGCCCTGCCGTGCCCTAACCGGACCAGGGTTAGGGTACCTACTGGATAGACTTTCTGAAAACTATACCGTACTGATAACGGCATCTGTTTCCATAGTGACCGGCTATAACGTTCTGCACTTTGTTTCTAAACTATGCTCCAAGCATTCGATACTTTGAAAGGCGTATACCCTGCAACTGGCCGCTGACCTCTAGCGGCAGTTTATTGACTTTTGTGTTTGCCTTGTTCACACTGTGCACGCATGGTTTTGCTGCGTTCTTATATAAACTCGATTCACTTAACTCTGGACTCTGCTGTGATTGTGCTTCTTGCCAAGAAACCCCTGTAGTATCCACTATAATTGTTACAGGATACTCCAGCCCAAAAAGAGGGGTTTGCAGGAGCTATGTCAGACAGCAAGATGGAACAGGTGTACACCATGCTCCGTTCCCTGCAGCAGGATATGAATGTTCTGCAAAAGAAAGTTGAAAGCGTGGAACGTAATCAACGGGGTTTTGGGCAGAACCTGCAGGACTTAGACGCTCGAGTTGCAGCACAGGAAAGCAGATTGACTGGATTGGAGACCCAGTGTGGACAAAACTTCCAGGACATCAGTACACAGATGGCAGCTCAGGGGGCTCGACCTGTGACTTTGCCTGCAGGGCACGTACCACCACCTAGCCTTCCTAAATTACCACCATTTAGATACAATGGCGACCGCGACAAGTTTCGTGGATTCGTGAACCAATGTATGCTGTACTTTGACATCCATGCTGATCACTTCCCAACGGGCCGTTCTAAAGTGCTATGTATAATCATGCTGCTGACCTCACGTGTGCTTGCTTGGGCGAATCCTATGATCGAGTCTCGTGACCCACGCCTGAATGTGCTGGATGATTTTTTGGCCGCCATGGCACTAATGTTTGACGATCCAAATCGTTGCGCTTCTGCTGAGACCGCGCTGCTATCTTTGCGCCAGGGCAAGCGCTCGGTTATTGAATATGCGACCGACTTCAGGCGACTAGCAGTAGATACTAATTGGGACCTTTATGCACAGGTTCCCATTTTTAAGAGAGGCCTGTCCAGCATGGTAAAGGATGAATTAGCCCGCTCAGAATCCCCACAGGAGCTCGAGGCTTTTATACAGCATTGCGTGCGCATAGACATTCGCCTTACTGAGCGCAGGCAGGAAAAGCTGGCTGTGTATAACCGCATGTCTAATTTTTCACTTCCTCCCAAAGAAACTGCAGGTAAGACATCTCGGGGTGTGGAGGAGGTACCGATGCAGATTGACTCAGTTCAGAGGCGTGATAGTAATGAACGCCGGGAACATCGCCTTCGGGAGAGTTTGTGTTTTTATTGCGGCCAGTCAGATCACTTCCTGATTAACTGCCCAAAATGTCCTAAACGTCAGAACAAAGTGGTAGCTGCAATTGGGGAGCTGAATGGCAGTGATACGGAATCCGACACTTCTGAGTGTAGCCTGCCTATAGATGCAGTGTTTCAGTCGCTTGCTATGACCACACCCCCCGGAGAAGTGAAGGAAAAGAGCTCTCATTGTTCCCTCCCTATTAAAATCTTGTGTGCTGGAAGATGGATTTCCAGCTCAGCTATGATCGACTCAGGGGCGGGGGGCAATTTTATGGACATTTCCTTTGCCAAGGAACATGGCATTCAGTCTTGTCAGAAGGCTTCTCCAATTAATTTGGAGACAGTAGATGGCTCACCCCTAATCTCTGGCCCTGTAGACCAGGAGACAGTACCTCTCACGATCTTATTGGAGCCGGATCATCAGGAGCAATTGTCGTTCTTAATAATCTCTTCTCCACATTTTCCCGTGATCCTAGAGGTATTCCCTGGTTGCGCTCTCAGAACCCGACCATCAACTGGGAGACCAAGGCGATCACTTTCCCAACAAGGGAGAAGTCTGCTACGGAGACAATCTCTACATCCTTGAAGGCCGAATCTCCTATACAGGTAGTGGGGATACCAACTGTCTATAAGGAATTTTCTGATGTGTGTGACAAGGAGAAGGCGGACCAGCTCCCGCCACACAGACACTATCACTGCCCTATTGAACTCCTTCCCGGGGCAGCGATCCCCTTTAGTAATGTCTACCCTCTGGCTGCACCAGAACTTCAGGCCCTAAAAGAGTACATCGATGAAAATCTGGCCAAGGGCTTCATACGCCCTTCTTCCTCGCCAGCTGGGGCGCCTATATTCTTTGTGAAAAAGAAGGATGGGACACTAAGACCATGCATCGATTATCGGGGACTTAATAAGGTAACCATACGTAACCGCTACCCTCTACCGCTAATACCTGAATTAATGGAGAGAGTCCGCCAAGCAAAAGTCTTTTCCAAATTAGACCTTCGTGGGGCGTATAATCTAGTGCGTATTCGCCCTGGGGATGAGTGGAAGACAGCTTTCAGATGCCGTTATGGACATTTTGAATATCTAGTAATGCCCTTTGGACTGTGTAACGCGCCAGCGACCTTCCAACACCTTGTCAATGATATTTTCAGGGATCTATTGGACCAGTTTGTGGTCATATACTTGGACGACATTTTGATTTTTTCAGACTCATTGCAGGAACATGAGGAACATGTCAAGACGGTTTTAAGACGGCTGAAGGAGAACCACCTATATATTAAACTGGAAAAATGCGAGTTCCATCGCTCCGAGATACAGTTTCTGGGCTATGTCATCTCCCCTCAGGGGCTGAATATGGATTTTGGAAAGATCCAGGCAATCACCGACTGGCCGGTACCCAAAAATATAAAACAGGTACAACGTTTTATCGGTTTTGCCAATTTTTATAGACGTTTTATCCAAAATTTTTCTGATATTGTCCGTCCCATCACTGCATTGACAAAGAAGGAGAATCCATTTAAATGGTCCGCACAAGCTCAGGAAGCATTTATTCGGCTCAAGACCTGTTTTACTTCAGCTCCACTGTTGGTCCACCCTGATCCGACACTTCCATTTATCGTGGAAGTGGATGCCTCAGACAACGCCTTGGGGGCCATCCTTTCGCAGAGAGTCGGAGAGAAGGCCTTACTTCATCCATGTGCTTTCTTTTCTCGTAGGCTGACCTCAGCAGAGAAGAACTATGACGTAGGGGATAAGGAGCTGCTGGCCATTATTGCGGCTTTTAAAGAATGGAGGCACCATCTCCAAGGAGCCGCTCAACAAGTTATTGTGTTGACAGACCATCGTAACCTGGAGTTTCTTAGATCCGCGAAATGTCTCTCTCCTCGTCAGGCCCGCTGGAGCTTATTTCTGAATCAATTCGATTTTATTATCTCCTTTTGACCAGGTTCTCGCAATGGAAAAGCAGATGCACTATCTCGGATTCATGCTGCAGATGCCTTACCAGGACCCTCGCCGAAAACGATTCTTTCCGATGCCAATTTCATCGGGGTCGTCCAGGATAAGGACTTGTGGAAGGACATCAAGGAAGCGTATGTAGGTGACGTACTCTTGACTAACCCACCTGCTGATGTCAATCTGGTCCTTAAAGGGGGCATGTGGTTCAGAGGACAACGTGTTTACATCCCAGAGGCGGTGCGTCTCAAAATCTTCAGAGTGGTTCACGATTCCAAGGTGGCAGGTCATAGGGGGGTACAGAAGACCCAAGAGTTCCTAAGTCGCTTCTTCTGGTGGCCAACATGCCTGAAGGACACAAAGGACTACGTTCTCTCGTGCGAGGTATGTGCTCGTCATAAGACCCCGCGTATGTCACCTACGGGCCTCCTGCAACCTTTACCTATTCCATCCCGCCCATGGGGGTCGATATCTATGGACTTTATTGTGGAGCTGCCCATCTCTAAAGGCATGAATACGATCTTAGTGGTTGTAGACCGTTTAACAAAGGCCGCCCATTTCATCCCATGCGCCGGTCTTCCCTCAGCTAAAGAGACTGGAGATCTGGTCCTACAGAATGTGTTTCGGCTGCATGGGGTCCCAGATGAGATCATCTCTGATCGAGGCTCCCAATTTACGTCAAGATTCTGGAAAGAGTTCTGTTCTGCACTCAATATTGATGTGTGCCTTTCTTCCGCCTATCACCCCCAGACAAATGGTCAGACAGAACGGACCAATCAGACCTTGGAACAGTATCTTCGGTGCTATGTCAGCCACCTTCAAGATGATTGGCTGGACTTACTTCCTTTGGCGGAGTTTTCTTATAACAACTCTCAGAACGCCTCTACTAAGGTAACACCGTTTTTTGCAAACCTGGGTTACCATCCCAGTATCTTTCCCAGGTCTCCAATAAAGTCTCCGGTTCTGGCTGTAGAGGAAAGGCTTACTACGATGAAACAGAATATGGAGGTCCTAAAAGAGACCCTGACTTCAGCCCAAGAGCGCTACAAAAGATCGGCAGATAGATTCCGCAAACCAGCACCTGTGTTCAAGGTAGGGGATTCCGTATGGTTATCCACCAAGAATTTAAAATTGAATGTTCCTTCACAGAAGCTGGGACAGAAGTTCATCGGCCCTTTCAGGATTAATGGCATTGTGAGCTCTGTGGCCTGTCGCCTGAAGTTACCTAGGACTATGAAGGTACATCCCGTATTTCATGTTTCCCTACTAAAGGCTGTCTCACCTAATACTTTTCAGGGTCGTGTTGTGCCACCTCCACGGCCGGTGATAATTGATGGGCAAGAGGAATTTGTGGTCGATGACATTATTGACTCCAGAATTCGCAGAGGTCGGCTCCAGTATCTGATTAGATGGCAGGGGTATCCCCCTGAAGAGGACTCTTGGGAACCGGTGGAGAACATCAGCGCTCAAAGGAAGATTTCTCTTTTCCATCAGAGATTCCCCGAGAAACCGGGTTCGGGATCGTCCTGAGGCCGCTTCTAAGGAGGGAGTAATGTCAGGACTCTGGACACTTTTGCTATGTTCTGGAATTTTGCCCTTCTCCAAGATGGTGGTCTGGCCTTCATGTGTTCCTGTCTGCTGCCTTTAAGACTCCACCCCAGTCATTAATCAATGCTGGAGTATTCTGCCTGTGTTCCTTTGAGTACTGGGTTGTCCTGGCTTCTCAGCTGCTGTAGCTTGCTGAGGTTGTTCCATTCGTGGTTGCTTCAAGAGACTATACTGCACTCCCCTGCTGCTGCCCGCTCCACAGCCGCTGGCTGTCTCCGCTGCTCTGCTGTCCTGTTACCTGCTGCCACCTGATCGGTGAGACTTACTGTTTGCTCCGTCCTAAAGAATCTACCGTGTGCTTGCTACTTGTGGTTCTGCGATTCCGGCTGACTCAGCGGCCCTGCCGTGCCCTAACCGGACCAGGGTTAGGGTACCTACTGGATAGACTTTCTGAGAACTATACCGTACTGATAACGGCATCTGTTTCCATAGTGACCGGCTATAACGTTCTGGACTTTGTTTCTAAACTATGCTCCAAGCATTCGATACTTTGAAAGGCGTATACCCTGCAACTGGCCGCTGACCTCTAGCGGCAGTTTATTGACTTTTGTGTTTGCCTTGTTCGCACTGTGCACGCATGGTTTTGCTGCGTTCTTATATAAACTCGATTCACTTAACTCTGGACTCTGCTGTGATTGTGCTTCTTGCCAAGAAACCCCTGTAGTATCCACTATAATTGTTACAGCCACCCAGTTATCATCTAGCTGCCCAGGTGTTTGGTAATCAGTCTCACTCCCTTCCTTCACCAGAGGAGGGAGTTCATCAGACCTCAATGGTGAAAGGAAAAATGAACTCACAACAGTACCTCCCCCTTGAGGAGGGGTCACCGAACCCTCATCCATGCCACCAGGGCGATCCGGGTGAGCCCGATGAAAGGCACGCACCAATCTTTCGGCATGAAAGAAGAAACGACCTGGAAATCATCTGCAGAGACTTTGAAGACTTAGGCAAGAAAGTGAAAGAACTGGGAGCGCAGGTGGTCTTCTCTTCCATCCTCCCAGTGGATGGCCATGGAACAAGGAGGTGGAATAAGATTCTGCAGGTGAACAACTGGCTACGTCGATGGTGCCGTCAGCAACGATTTGGATTTCTGGATCACGGAGTGAACTACTTATACGATGGACTACTTGCTAGAGATGGGGTGCACCTTACGAAGACTGGAAAGCATGTATTTGGAAGTCGCCTTGCTACACTTGTAAGGAGAGCTTTAAACTAGAACAACATGGGAAGGGAAGCAAAAGACCAGAAAAAGCCATACACCTGACAAATGCTATTGAGAACTCTGCTATTAGAAGTGGAAAGGAAGAACAAAGACAAAAGAATCTAATTAATAAAAATATTGGAGAAAGAGAAACCAATCACAAACTAAAATGTTTCTATACTAATGCACAAAGCATGGGCAACAAACAAGGAGAATTGGAACTACTAACACAGGAACAGAAATATGATGTAATTGGAATCACTGAAACTTGGTGGGACAATACACATGATTGGAATACAAGACTAGAAGGATACAACTTATTTGCAAGAAACAGACTTGATAAACGAGGAGGGGGTGTCGCATTGTATGTTCGAAACGCGTATATCTGCACAGAGATTGAAGCTTCAGAGACTGGGAGTTCTGTGGAAACTGTTTGGGTAAGAATACAAGGACAGAACAATGGAAAGGACACCATTGTAGGCATTTACTACAGGCCGCCTGTGCAAGCCGAAGATATAGATGAACTCTTTATGCATCAGATGGCCAAGTTCTCCAAAAAATATGACATAGTTGTCATGGGAGATTTCAACTATCCAGACATTTGTTGGGAATCTCTCTCAGGCAAAACTAACAGGTCAAGGAAATTCTTATCCTCTCTTGCTGACAACTTTATCTTCCAAAAGGTAAGGGAGAAAACAAGGGGAACTGCTACCTTGGATCTAATCCTTATAAACAGGGAGGAAATGGTTGAGGAGGTAAAAGTGGCTGGGACCCTAGGAGGTAGCGACCATGCTATTTTAGAATTTTGGATTACTAGAGGTGGAAGACCTGTGAAGACTCAGACGTCAAGGTTAGATTTCAGAAAGGCAGATTTTAAGGGATTCAGAAAGAGAATTGGAGGGATCCAATGGCTGGACATCCTTAAAGACAAAAATGTCCAGGAAGGATGGGAAATCTTGAAAAATGAAATTCTCAAAGCACAGTTGTTAACAATTCCGAAAAGAGGGAAGAATAGGAAGCATTTAAGGAAACCAGGATGGATGAACACAGAACTTAAGCACATGCTAAAAAGGAAGAAAAAAATGTTTATAAAATGGAAAGAGGGAGGCATATCTAAAGAAGAATATAATGCTGTCTGCAGAACCTGCAGGGCACAAATCAGATTATCTAAAGCTGAAAATGAACTGAGGCTTGCAAGAGATGTCAAAAGCAATAATAAAGGATTTTGGGGATATGTCAAAAGTAAAAGAAAAGTCAAAGATGCTATAGGATTTTTACAGGATGAAAATGATGAAATGGTAAGACAGGATGTTGAGAAGGCTGAACTTTTAAATTCCTATTTTGCATCTGTTTTCTCTCAGAAAGGAAATGCAACATCAACTGTTATTCACTGTCCTATTAAGGGAATAGAAGAATCCAGGATATCTATAAACAGAAAGATAGTGAGGAAACACTTAGCTAACCTAAATGAATTCAAGTCTCCAGGTCCAGATGAATTACACCCCAGAGTACTGAAGGAGATAGCAGAAGAAATTTTTGAACCCCTCTCCATAATCTTTGAAAATTCTTGGAGAACAGGAGAAGTGCCAGAAGACTGGAGAAGAGCAAATGTTGTTCCTATCTTCAAAAAGGGGAAGAAGGTGGACCCAGGCAACTATAGGCCGGTGAGTCTGACTTCTATACCAGGAAAGATCTTTGAACAAATTATTAAACAACATGTATGTCAATACCTGGATAAGAATGAAGTGATTAAACAGAGTCAGCATGGGTTTGTAACTAATAAGTCATGTCAGACTAACTTAATTTCCTTCTATGACGGTATCACTGATTGGGTGGATCAAGGAAATGCTGTAGATATAGTATATCTTGACTTCAGCAAAGCATTTGACAAAGTCTCTCATACAATCCTTATTGAAAAAATGACTAAGTATGGAATGGACAAGGCAACTGTTAGGTGGATTCATAACTGGCTTAGTGATCGGACCCAAAGAGTGGTCGTAAATGGCTGCACATCCAGTTGGAAGAATGTCTCAAGTGGGGTACCACAGGGCTCTGTCCTGGGCCCTGTATTGTTCAACATCTTTATCAACGATTTAGATGAAGGAATTGAGGGTAAACTGATTAAATTTGCTGATGACACAAAGCTAGGAGGGATAGCTAATACTAGAGAAGAGAGAGCGAGGATTCAAAAAGATTTAAATAAACTGGAGAAGTGGGCAGCAACTAACAGAATGGTTTTTAACAGGGAGAAATGCAAAGTACTACATCTGGGCAATAAAAATGAAAAAAGCATATATAGAATGGGAGGAATAGGGCTAAGTGACAGCACATGTGAAAAAGACTTGGGTATACTAATAGATCACAGACTGAATATGAGTCAACAGTGTGATGCAGCAGCAAAAAAGGCAAATGCAATTCTAGGATGTATTAACAGAAGCATACAGTCTAGATCACGTGAAGTCATTATTTCCCTCTACTCCTCTTTGGTCAGACCTCATCTGGAATATTGTGTCCAGTTTTGGGCACCACATTTTAAAAAAGACATCAACAAACTGGAGCAAGTTCAGAAAAGAGCGACCAGAATGGTGACCGGTCTGCAAACCCTGTCTTATGAGGAAAGGTTGCAGGATTTGGGAATGTTTAGTTTGCAAAAGAGAAGACTGAGAGGAGACTTAATAGCTGTCTACAAATATCTAAAGGGCTGTCACATTGTAGAAGGATCAACTTTATTCTCATTTGCACAAGGAAAGACTAGAAGCAATGGGATGAAACTGAATGGGAAGAGACACAGATTAGATATTAGAAAAAACTTTTTGACAGTTAGAGTGATCAATGAGTGGAACAGGCTGCCACGAGAAGTGGTGAGTTCTCCTTCAATGGAAGTCTTCAAACAGAGGCTGGACAGACATCTGACTGGGATGATTTAGCGAATCCTGCTTTGAGCAGGGGGTTGGACCAGATGGCCCAGGAGGTCCCTTCCAACTCTACGATTCTATGATTCTATGATTCTATGATTCTATGATATCAGAGGCAGAGACCCAGGAATTATCCTCCTGACCATAACCCTTCCACTTAACCAAATACTGGAGTCTCCGTCTAGCCAGACGGGAATCCAGTATCTTCTCTACCTCATATTCCATGTTGCCTTCAACCAATATAGGGTCAGGAGGTGCCACCAAAGGAACTACTGGTTTAACAAACCTCTTCAACAAGGACTTATGAAACACATTATGAATTTTAAATGTGACAGGAAGAGCCAACCAAAAATAGACCGGATTAATAATCTCCAAAATCTTGTAAGGTCCAATAAATCGGGCCTAAACTTAGGAGAAGCCACCTTCATAGCGATATTTTTTGATGACAACCAAACCATATCACCCACCTTAAACTGGGGACCAACGGTCCTACGCCGGTTGGAAAACCGCTGGGCATTTTCCTGGGAGAGAGACAACTTATCCACTACTTGGTCCCAGATCTGGTGCATTCTCTCCACCACAGTGTCAACACCTGGGCAGGCAGAAGGCTCCACCTGCCCTGAAGAAAATCGAGGGTGAAAACCAAAGTTACAAAAAAAGGTGACATCAAAGTGGCAGAACTAGCTCTATTATTTAAAGCAAATTCGGCCAAGGGCAAAAATGAAACCCAATCATCCTGATCGGCAGAAATAAAACATCTCAAATACGACTCCAAAGTCTGGTTTGTTCTCTCCGTCTGCCCATTGGTCTGAGGGTGAAACGCAGAGGAGAAGGACAACTGAATTCCCAGCTTGGAACAGAAAGTCCTCCAAAATCTAAACACAAACTGAACTCCTCTGTCAGATACAATGTTCTCAGGAATCCCGTGCAAGCGAAACACCTGTTGCAAGAACAAGGGCACCAACTCAGAGGAAGATGGCAACTTAGGGAGTGGTACAAGATGGACCATCTTAGAGAATCTATCACAAATCACCCAAATAACAGTCATTCTCTGAGAGACAGGCATATCAGAGATAAAATCCATTGAAATATGGGTCCATGGCCTCCTGGGCACCGGCAAAGGCATCAACAAGCCACTAGAGTGAGAACAAGGTTTAGACCGGGAGCAAGTCCCACAGGACTGCACAAAATTCCTGACATCACGAGACAAGGCGGGCCACCAAAAAGACAGACTCACCAGATCTCTAGTACCAAAAATACCTGGATGACCAGCCAATGCAGAGCAATGAACTTCAGACATCACCCTCTTCGTCCACTGGTCAGGAACATACAACTTTCCACTGGGACAACGCTCAGGTTTGTCCTCCTGAAACTCTTCCAGAGCACGTCTCAAATCGGGCGAGATGGCAGAAAGAACTACCCCCTCGCCTAAGATGGTAGCAGGCTTAGTCACAACAGGAGAATCAGCAAGGAAACTCCTAGAGAGGGCGTCTGCCTTGACATTCTTAGTGCTCGGAAGAAAAGAGACCACAAAATCAAAACATGTGAAAAACAAGGCTCACCTAGCCTGTCTAGGATTCAAGCGCTTGGCCGACTCCAGGTAAATCAAATACTTGGTGTTTGGCTCCCTCCAACCAATGTCTCCACTCCTCAAATGCCCATTTCATGGCCAACAGTTCCCGATTCCCCACATCATAGTTACGTTCGGATGGGGAGAACTTTCGGGAAAAGAAAGCACAAGGATTCATTTTAGATGTCACAGGATCTTTTTGGGACAACACCGCTCCTGCACCAATCTCAGAAGCGTCCACCTCCACCTGAAACGGGAGTGAGACATCAGGTTGCCGCAAAACCGGAGCAGAAGTGAATCTTCGCTTCAGCTCCTGAAAGGAAGAAACAGCCTCCGGAGACCAATTCAGCACATCAGCACCCTTCCTAGTCAAATCCGTCAATGGCTTGGCAATACCAGAAAAATTAGCTATAAATTTCTGATAAAAATTAGCAAAACCCAAAAACTTCTGGAGGGCCTTCAAAGAAGTGGGCTGAACCCAATCATAAATGGCCTGTACCTTGGCCGGGTCCATTTCAATAGTTGACAGAGACAAAATAAATCCCAAAAATGAAACCCTCTGTACCCCAAAAAGGCATTTCGATCCCTTGACATACAGGGAATTCTCCCTCAATATCCGGAACACAGTCCGAACATGTTCCACATGAGAGTCCCAATTCTTGGAGAAGATCAAAATATCATCCAGATAGATCATCAAAAATGTATCCACAAAGTCTCGGAATATATCGTTCATGAAGCACTGGAAGACAGAAGGGGCATTAGTGAGCCCAAAAGGCATCACCAGGTACTCAAAATGTCCCTCCGGAGTATTAAACGCCATCTTCCATTCATCCCCATGCTTAATGTGAATAAGATTATACGCCCCCCTGAGGTCAAGCTTGGTAAACCAGCAAGCACCTTTAACTCTGGAGAATAGATCAGAAATCAGGGGTAACGGATACTGATATTTAACAGTAATTTTGTTGAGGGCACGATAGTCAATACAAGGCCTTAATGAACCATCCTTTTTAGCCAAGAAAAAAAACCCAGCACCTAAGGGTGAAGAGGATGGTCTAATATGACCCTTCTCCAATGCCTCCTTAATATAGGATCGCATAGCCTCGTGCTCGGGTACAGATAAATTGAAAAGCCGACCCTTGGGGAATTTACACCCCGGGTTCAGCTCAATTGCACAGTCACAACTCCTATGAGGAGGCAAAGACGCAGACTCATTCTCACTAAATACATCATAAAAGTCAGCCAAATAGTCAGGAACATCATGCGACTGGGGAGAGGTGGAGAAAACAGGAGCATCACTAAGGGCACACCGACAACCCCAGCTCACCACAGACAAAGATTTCCAATCTAGAACTGGATTATGGATTTGCAACCAGGGAAACCCCAGAACAATGGTATCATGCAAATTATGCAACACCAAAAATCTGCAATTTTCTTGATGGTCTGGGGCGACCCGCATTACCACCTGGGTCCAAAACTGAGGTTTATTCTTCGCCAAAGGAGTAGCATCAATACCCCTCAAAGGGATAGACGTCCGCAGAGGTGTCATAGGAAATCCACAACGTTTAGCAAAATCCAAGTCCATCAGGTTCAGAGCTGCTCCTGAATCCACAAAAGCCTTGGCGGAAAATGTGGACAGGGAACAGATCAGAGTAATTGCCAGAAGAAATTTAGGTTGAACACCACCCACAGAAAACGTGTGTGCACAACGTTTCTCTCGTTTAGGGCAGACAGAAATAATATGCGAGGCATCTCCACAAAAAAAACACAGCTAATTACGCCTTCTGAACTCCTGACGTTGCACCCTAGACAAAACTCTATCACATTGCATAGGTTCAGACATTTGTTCAACAGGTGGCAACATCTCTCGTGTAGTTTTGCGTTCACTTAAACGCCGATCCACCTGAATGGCTAATGACATAGAATCGTCAAGACCAGAGGGAACAGGAAATCCCACCATAGTATCTTTTACAGTTTCTGATAAACCCTTCCGAAAGAGGGCTGCCAAGGCACCATCATTCCAGGTAGTAAGGACCGCCCACTTTCAGAATTTTTGACAGTACAACTCTGCCGAATCCCGACCCTGGCTTAATGCCAACAGGGTCTTTTCAGCCTGATCAATAGCATTAGGTTCATCAAACAACAACCCCAAGGCTTGAAAAAATGCGTTCACATTATTCAGAATAGGATCATCAGGTTTCAAAGAAAACGCCCAATCCTGGGGATCGCCGCGCAGCAAAGAGATGACAATTTTAACCTGCTGCGCGGAGTTCCCCGACGAGTTAGGCTTCAAGGCAAAAAATAATTTACAATTATTCTTGAAATTTAAGAATTTAGACCGATCCCCAAAAAACACATCAGGAGTAGGAATCTTTGGTTCAGCAGCATGTGAATGAGCAAGATAGGCGGAAATTCCCTGCACTTCAGCAGCGAGCTGCTCCACACGATCAGACAATTGCTTCATCTCCATTGATAGAAAAATTCCCCCTACGGCCTCAGAGATATAGAGGAAAAAATATGCACACAAAAAAAAAAATTCTGACACTTTTTTTTTTTCCCCTTTTTTTTTTTTTTTTTACAATTCTCTCCTGCTATTGAGTACCCTAGGATCTGCGGTATGGCTGGTGTTTCTGTTATGATGAGTCACCGAAGGAGGAAAAAACAAAATACCAGCTAAGTCCAGAAAAACCAGAGAGGTTGGCAGCTATCAGATTGCAGACCCCTGAACCTATCCACAACAACTAGCAGTAGCCGTGGGGGGTTCCTACGGTGCCCTAGACCCCTCGATCACAGCCGGAGAGCTACATAGCCTAAAGACAGAAAGGGGAAAAAACTAAACTGCCCCAGAGCAGACCCCAAAGCAATAGGCAGCCCCCAACATATAATGATGGTGAAGCAAGATGAAAGCACTAACACAGATAGAAAGATAGGTTGAGCAAATGATGGGGCCCAAGCTAACTACATAGGACAGGATAGGAAAGCTGCTGTCTGCCATCCGCAAAAACCCTATCAAAATGAGCCAACCGACTGATAGGAAAAATAGGCCCTGAAGTCGCTAGGCTTCAAAAGACTATATCAGCACTCAGGTATATTCTGAAGACAGAGCAAAAGATCAACAGATCAGAGACAAAAATGGAATTCAGCTCACCCCCGGCCGGGGATGGCAGAACTCCCAAAAAACAAGGCAAAACAAAAACAAAACTGAAGAGTACAAAGCAGAGCAGAAAAACTTAGCTTTGAGACGCAGGAATCAGACTGGTCTCCAAGAATCCAGCAGGAAAATCACCAGCCAGGAAGAAGGGCGTCGGCAGCCTTATATCCAGTCCTCAATTCCAGCCACCTAGTTATCATCTAGCTGCCCAGGTGTTTGGTAATCAGTCTCACTACCTTCCTTCACCAGAGGAGGGAGTTCATCAGACCTCAATGGTGAAGGGAAAAATGAACTCACAACAATGCACCATGTGTCCCCATCATGACCCACGTACCAGCTCCATCTGTCTCCATCCTGCCCCATGTTCCTGCCTCATCTGTCTCCATCCTGCCCCATCTGTCTCAATCCTGCCCCATGTTCCTGCCCCATCTGTCTCCATCCTGCTCCATGATCCTGCACCATGTGTCTCCATCCTGCCTCATGTCTCCACCCTGCACCATGATCCTGCCCCATCTGTTTCCATCCTGCCCTATGTTCCTGCCCCATCTGTCTTCATCCTGCCCCAGGAACCTGCATCATGTGTCTTCATCCTGCCCCATGATCCTGCATCATATGTCTTCATCCTGCCCCATCTGTCTCCATCCTGCACCATGTTCCTGCCTCATCTGTTTCCATCCTGCCCCATGATTATGCACCATGTGTCTCCATCCTGCCCCATCTGTCTCCATCCTGCCCCATGATCCTTCACCATATGTCTCCATCCTGCCTAATGCTCATTCCCCATCTGTCTCCATCCTGCACCATCTGTCTTTATCCTGCTATCCTGCCCCAAGTCCTGCCTCATCTCTCTCTCCTGACCCATCTTTCTCCATCCTGCCCCATGATCCTGCCCCATCTATCTCCATCCTGCCCCATCTGTCTCCAACATGCCTCATGTTTCTACCCCATCTGCCTCCATCCTGCACCATGTGTCTCCATCCTGCCCCATGATCCCGCCCCATCTGTCTCCCTCCTACCCCATCTGTCTCCATCCTGCCCCATGTTCATGCCGCATCTGTCACCATCCAGCCTCATCTGCCTCCATTATGCCTCATGATCCTGCACCATGTGTCTCCATTCTGCCCCATCTGTCTCCATCCTGCCCCATGATCCTGCACCATGTGTCTCCATCCTGTCCTATCTGTCTCCATCCTGCCCATTGATCCTGCATCATCTGTCTCTATCCTGCCCCATCTGTTTCCATCCCGCCCCATGTTCCTTCCCCATCTGTCTCCATCCTGCCCCATGATCCTGCATCATGTGTTTCTGTCCTGCCCCATCTGTCTCCATCCTGCCCTATGTTCCTTCCCCATCTGTCTCCATCCTGCCCCATGATCCTGCATCATGTGTCTTCATCCTGCCCCATCTGTCAGTATCCTGCACCATGTTCCTGCCCCATATGTTTCCATCTTGCCCCATGATTCTGCACCGTGTGTCTCCATTCTGCCCAATGCTCTTTCCCCATCTGTCTCCATCCTGCCCCATGTTCCTGCCCCATCTGTCTCCATCCTGCCCCATGTTTCTGTCCCATCTGTTTCCTTCCTGCCCCATGAACCTGCACCATGTCTCCATCCTGCCCCATCTGTCTCTATTCTGCCCCCTGCTCTATCCCCATCTGTCTCCATCCTGCACCATCTGTCGCCATCCTGCACCATCTGTCTCCATCCTGCCTCATCAGTCTCCATCCTGCCCCATGATCCTACCCCATCTGTCTCCATCATGCTCCATGTTTATGCCCTATCTGTCTCCATCCTGCCCCTTGATTCTGCATCATGTGTCACCATCTTGCCCCATCTGTCTCCCTCCTGCCCCATGATCCTGCCCCACCTTGTGCAGTCCCCCTCACCCCCACTTCATCAACTTCATCATGTGCAGTCCCCCTCACCCCCACTTCATCATGTGCAGTACCCCTTCCCCAACTTCATCACATGCAATCCCCATCCCAAAACATCGTCATCAAGTGCAGTCCCCTTTACCCCCACTTCATAATTAGCAGTCCCCCTCCCCCCACTTCATGTGCAGTCCCCTTTACCCCCCACTTCATCATTTGCAGTTTCCTTCCCCCCACTTCATCATGTGCAGTCCCCCTCCCCCACTTCAACATGCGCAGTCCCCTTTACCCCACATCATAATTTGCAGTCCCCCTCCCCCACTTCATCATGTGCAGTCCCCTTTACCCCACTTCATCATTTGCAGTCTCCCTCCCCCACTTCATCATGTGCAGTCCCCCTCCCCCACTTCATCAAGTGCAGTCACCTTTATCACCCACTTCATAATTTGCAGTCCCCCTCCCCCCACTTCATGTGCAGTCCCCTTTACCCCCGACTTCATCATTTGCAGTCTCCTTCCCCCCACTTCATCATGTGCAGTCCCCTTTACCCCCCACTTCAAAATTTGCAGTCCCCCTCCCCCACTTCATCATGTGCAGTCCCCTTTACCCCCCACTTCATCATTTGCAGTCTCCCTCCCCCACTTCATGTGCAGTCCCCCTCCCCCACTTCATCAAGTACAGTCACCTTTATCCCCCACTTCATAATTTGCAGTCCCCCTCCCCTCCACTTCATCATGGGCACTCCCCTTTACCCCGTCACTTCATCATTTGCAGTCCCCTTTCCCTCCACTTCATAATGTGCAGTTCCCTTTACCCCCTCACTTCATCATTTGCAGTTCCCCACCCTCCCCTCACCCTTTTAATTCATTTTATAAAGAAAGCAAAAATGTTTTTCATACTGCCTTGATGATCCCCTGCAGGCCCATCTCTGCTTCCAGTGTCTGGTACATGTTGGCACATACACGATGACGTCATCGCTTACGCACAGTTACCTGACCGGAAGAACAGAGTAAGTGGAGGGAGTGGGAGCTGTGTAGCCGTCAATGTTAGATGGCCGCGTATAGTACTGAGAAACCTCCTGGGTCCCATTGCTGATGTGTGCACCACAGCGCACCAAACTTTAGTGCACAATGGGGCCTGGGAGCAGAAACACAAGAGCGGGATCCCCTCTGTACTGATGCTCACTGGGCCCCATACAGCAGTAAGGGCAATAATACCCTGATAGCGGCCCTGGAGGCGGACATAGTCTGAAGAGGGCCCTGTGTGAGAACAATACATGAACTCTTGACGTTTGGGTGTGGAACAGATCCCAACTCCAGCCTAAAACAACCATAACTACAGTAAACTCAGACACTGGAATAAATACACAAAACACATTATTTTGGTTGTCAAAATGGCCACAGTTTTATTTAAATCACAGGATTAAAACAATCACAGTAGGAGTGAGGTGAAGTGCTAGAACATTGGGATTCACAAGTCGCGAGCTATCCCCAGCTGTCTGAAATAACATCCCCATAACATCCCCATATAAAGGTCCAGAACACAAATTATTAACAACTGCACAATCACCTACACCGGCTGCCTTTACTTGGGCAGTCTGCAAAGAAGAGACTTCTTCCAGTTTCTTTAAAAGAACAAAAAGAAGCATGGATGTATGTATATTGATTATGGGCCATATTGGTATCTTAGTATCTATTACGGTACATATCCTGAAATCGCAACCAGTAAAAAATGTTCCTGACAAATTAGAAGAAAAATCAATGATAACTGACTATCATAGAAGTTCTTATTTTTCCCTCTATACTGTGTAGCGCTGTCAGAGCCAAATTCCCTTCACTGGCCTCCAATACAATTGCCATGCCAGGCTCCTGATGCCTCCTTTGCCCTGCACCCCATGAATTCAGTTCTTTATGAATGGCCATAATTTATTCACATTGTTTACTATTTTACCACTAGAAGAATGCAAAATGAGGGAAATATCCTGTAATATTAGAAATAATTATATTTATTATGATTTGGACATAAATAAATAAATACAAAATAGAAAGAGAAAATATTTCCAGTAAAGTGCACTAAAGGCTGGTTGTCCCCTGCTGAATACAGAAGGGATGTGGGAGTGGATGAATGGAGGAATGCCTGGGATTGTGCAGCCTGCTCTGGCTGGCCTGTAGGTGGGTGTGTTTCACAGAGGGAAGCAGTGGGAATGGATCTGTCAGCCCAGTCATACAGCTAATTAGCTCAGCCTACAACAAAGATAAGCAAGCCAGGGAGGAGGACCCCCTGAGGGGCTTTAGATTCTGGCCAATGCCTGATTGGCAGATGTTAAAAGAGAGTTCTCCTTAATCCACTGCATCAATGAACTGCACACATTCAGTACAGAGATGGGATAATCCAGGCATGAGGACAGTGTACAGTGCAGGCAGCTGCAACAAGGGGACCCAGCTAACATGGACAGGACCTTAGACTCCCTGCAAATCCTGGTCACCCAGGTGCTGCCACAGAGTGACCCCAGTATGGTGTTCAAAGACTGTAAGTAGGACCTAAACTTATCAGACTTCTTGTGGGCTCATGGCTGCAGTATAGTGCACTCACATGGATGCACTTATAGGATCTGGCTAACTGATGTGTCTGTAATTTATAGCAGTCTCTTACTATTAATTCACTTTGTTTCATTTAATTAGATTTGTTGCTTAGCGGGATACTCGTTATTTACTTAGCACTGCATGAAAAAGATATATACCCAATTATCCTGTAGCCGCAAGTGTAGTGTCTTCTCCCCTCTGTACCTGTCTGTCATTGTTAGTTTGTTCTGTCATTTATATTTGTATGTAACCTCCTCCTGTACAAAACCATGGAATCAATGGTGATCTAAAAAGAAATATGTATCTCCATAGTGTGCAGGTGGCGTGTGCAGAGGTAGACACAGGCACAGGTGCTCTGAATGCTCTGCACGCCATGTATATGTCCACATGAGAGCACTATTGATTTACATTATAGAACATGGGATTCTAATTCTGATTTTTAATGATTTTGTGTTCGTATATCCGCTGTACTGGCATAGGAAGAAGTTAGGGACCAGTCCCACCAGCTGCCTGCTCAGACATCCTCAATCTGTACAGCTTCTGAAAAACTACATGGGCCAGAATGCCCTGCCTGCAGGACTCACAGCAATGCTGAGCAAAACCAATCCCAGCACTGTATACATAATCCAATTGTTTATTTACGTGTTCATATTGTTATATAGCAATTATTCTAGCTGCGGTTTGCGGTGGTTTGTTGTGTTTCCGAGGGTCTCATTTTATAATCATTTTGGACACAGTGTAGACACATTTCTGGCTCCTAGCTTCATACGTGATATCACTGTCCAGGGAGCAGAGCAGCAAGCTGGGGTTGACAGGATATGCTGATACTTGTAGTAGGACAGCAACTACACATGGTTTAACTCCGTATTGTGTGCTTTGAACTTGGTGACCATGTAGATATGGATGATGGAAATTGGAGAAGATCATGTATATGAGGATGATGGGACTTGATGGAGATCATGTATATGGCGATGGTGGGACTTGGTGGAGATCATGTATATGAGGATGATGGGACTTGATAGAGATCATGTATATGGCGATGGTGGGACTTGGTGGAGATCATGTGTATGGGGATGGTAACGCTCCTCTTCAACCAGTAAAAGTTTAAAGATTCATTAAAGTATCTTAACGAAGTAAACTTGTTCTTGTATCCTCTTGCCCCAGAGCTCAGAGTGGCAGAGGATCATTACCGTTCATGCAGCCAGTGAAATCCGTACAAGATTCCCGCACTATATACGGGGTTACAGTAAAAGTGAGCGTAGAATTGGAAATGGATTGTATGAGTCAGTGGATGTATGATGTTGCACTTGTAAGTACGCAACAGCTAGAATTTCTCTTTAGGACAATATTACATTGTAATGCTCTGACTGGAGACATTTTTGCTATGGAGAATGACAAAATATCTTTCATGTTTGTGGTTTGCGGACACATGTGCTGAATGCTTTGTTTTTGGTGGCGGCCACTTCTGGGAAAATCTCTGCACAGTACTGTGGAATATGATGGACGTCAGAAATCATATAAAGTCTAATGCTGTCCTTTGGGGTAACCTTAGGTGCATTGATCACATCTTGTAATTATATAGATAATTATAGAATATGGTAACGACGTTATATCTATAGTTTTTTTATTCACTGATTTTTTTTATAAGGGTTTTTCTTGGAATATTTTTTTTATACTTCCTAGACATCCACAGATAACAAACATAGCTTTACTCACCGCCCCAGCTCCTGCTTTGTACCATTGCCCATTCATGGGACCCATGAATTAGTAAAACAAGTTAAACCCCTTTAACTAAGCAATGATTGCATCTCCCAGGATAGTGGGGTTTCTTGTGTAATATTCTTTGTGTCCCATAATGAAAGGTTCATCCTTTTAGGGGGGAGTCAGCTGCTGACAGCGCAAGATTGGACAGAAAGATTTCAAGTCTCCTATCTGCAAGACAAAGAAGTGCCATGATCACTAGTGCCTCAAAGGCCGTCCCTTCATGTGCATTGCCTCAGGCTCTTACCTGGACACTCCCAATCCATCCTATTTTCTCACCATCTCCTGGTTGGATACTAGAGCCATAACTCAGAGGTGGGTTGCGTTGGGGCATTTAGCACAGAGAGTCCAGGGCACAGCACATGAAGAGACTATATTCGGAGAACTTATGTCAGCACATCTCTTTGCTGATGCTAAGAACATATGCAAAAGTATGTTAAAATACCCTTTTAGGTCTCCTGCCTAGAGATGTCAGCGGTTTTGACCCTGGATAACATACTCCATTTAAAGAGGCGTCAGGGAATCACAGTCAGGAAGAGAGGAGAAGACCCCGTGTACAGTCCGACCTCTGAGCTCCGAAACCTTATTAGCAGAAAACTTTAAATAGTGATAAAAGAAGAACAACAATGTGGATTTCTTCATGAAAGGCATCAATGTAATCTGTATTACAGCGCCATTACAGCCACGTCTTTACTTTACAAAACCAAGCTGTTAGGTTCTCTTTAAAAGTTTAATTCTCTCTCATCTATTCATGGAATATCCATAGGATGTACCATAAGTGTACAGTAGATGCAGAGACTACAGTAAAACCTGCAATTATATTAAGAACAGGGCCCCGTTAAGTTCCCCCCACCTCTCCACTGATAATGGTGCTCTTTTCTCAAGATGTATGTGGGTCGTCACCTACTGTACATTTATGGCATATCCAGTGGATTTGCCATGAATGGTTATTCCCATTTTATCCATTGAAGTACCTTTGGCAACCTACTGTAGTACAATAGAAACAATAATTTTTTTTGATAACTCACTCTTCTGCCTATTAATCATGTTCTTAAATAGAAGAGATGCCTCACTAAAACATAATTTAGGGTTGAACAGTGACAAAGACAACCCTTTAATGTACTCTATGAACTATGGTGATATAGAGGCATGAGAAAAATCCCTTTCATAAAGCTGCTCCTTAGAGCTGCCATAAGCCTCAGTGATCACGTGTTATTGCCACGAGATTATGCAGGTGCCCACTGAATTCAATAGGTAGCCAATCCTTCAAAGTGAGAGCCATTCTTTGCACATGCCTCTCTCCCAGCTGATATGAAGTCTTAAGAGGGGCAACATTCTACGGAACTACCAGGCACATACTCTAATAAAACAACTGATCACCGATGGTCTGACTACTGATCTTGACTGAGATTGGCTGGCGTTAAAGTGGTGGTCCGGTCCAAACCGATAAGTCTGCAGTCACTCTGTGTGGCTGCAGACTTTTGAATACCCCAAACGCATGCTCTGCGCACTGCTGGAATCTGCTGGTTTCTGAGCTGGGACCAGTGGGTATGTATAAGTTATACATACTCTCGGACAGAAGCAAGCGTGTGGAGCGTAAGTCTGGAGAATGACCGCAGAGTTATCGATTTAGACCGCACAACTCCTTTAAGTCTTTTGCTCTTGGACAACAACACTAAAGTTGACCTGCACCAGGTCAAAAGTGGTCACTTTTTTGCGGTTTCCCTGAGTATTATTATTATATATTTTTTTTTTCACAATTTAGCAATTCTAAAAGTCAAAATAAACCATTTAAAGGGCCCAATCTCATGATATAGGATAAAAGTCTTACACTGATGAGGGGAAAACACCTCGAAACACATGCCTGAAAATGGAGTCTGGTTTAGCTTCTTATCGTAAGTCTTGTGGCAAGTTCAATATTGAATTTTAGGATTGCTACATCCAATAGGTGGCACTAGAGTTTCTGTTCTCTTCCTCTTTGAAGAGGATATTTGCATATTTAAATTCACAGACGAGCATTACATGGCCTATATGCCTCCCTGCGCAGACTTGGTGCACAAGGCTGAATCTTTACCCCTTACAACACCATGTGGCACTGTAGACTTGCAATAGCAGAATAATGTAAAACATGTAAGTAAAAGAACATTCAATATTTCAGTTAAGTGGCGGTAGACCGCATACAGTATGTGTCTAATATTTGAGCTGCGCCTATCCACGATATATAATCTCCACAAGGAGGCGATCAAGGTTTTCTCGCAATCTATTAGCAGACATACTAAAACCTCTTGTCCACCCAAAACTGTGCAAGAAATATGGAGTTTCATGTGGATGGTCTTTGCAGTAAAAAGTATGAAGAATGATAAAAACATGACCAATACAAGAATGACACACAGAATATATAAAGGTTTATTTCCAAAATAACAAGTTATGCCCCATCAAAGAGTTAAAGAATTGCTTGTTGATCACTGTGGGTCAGACAACTGGGACATCCAGTGATTATGAGCACCGAGCAATGTAGAACCCCATCTTGAACGGAGTGGAAATGTGTATTCTTGATCTCCGCTCCATTATGTGTCTGCCATAGAAAGCAGAGTGTGGTGTTATGTTATACAAGGTTTCATTAACGGGGTTGACCAGCAGAAAAAAATGTTTCATTAAATGTAAAATGCATACTATTATTGAACATCCTAATACACTATATTTTTGCAGCCATGTGTACCGCACCCTCTCACCTCACCCCGACAGCTCCACTTATACTGTCCGCACATGACCAGTGATGGTTGGCTAAGCCATTCTCTTCTCTGGCATGGCTGACAGAGAGACATAGATGGGAGCCTGCATAGATAATGAATATAACTTTACAGTCTGCCCCCTCAATATATTTTACTGATGTGCAGGGAGGAAACTTTCCTACTATCTCCCTTTCAGTCTCCACATGGAGGACGTATAGTTATGTGTCACCTGTAAGCTGAATATCCAAATAATATACTGCGGTGGTCTTCCACCTGTGACTTCCCAGGAAACCCTGTTAAGAGCTGGTACGTCATGTTTTCAGCATTAGTTTCCTAGCTGGAGGTACTGTAGTCTGCTCTGCCTCTAGCATGGTTTCCTTGTCTTCAGTACTTAGTAAGGTCTTCCCAATTATTCTACCCAGGTTGGCTAATTTGTTTTATTCCAAATAATGTCAGCATTTAGTTTTATTAGGAACAGAAGTGTAGAGAAGGGTAAGCATGTGACACATGGTCTTTAAAGGGGAAACCCAAGCAAAGAAAAAATAGGTCCAATATGACGTTGGTGACAGCCTCATAGTGGATTACATTTGGCAACTTCTAAGCATTGGATTTTACCAAATAGAAATCAATCCTGGATGCCAATATTCCACCATCAGTAAAGAAGCTGAAGCTGAAAAGTTGTTGGGCATTGCAACAAGTCAATGATCCAAAATATACTTTGAAATCCACAATGAACTACTTAGAAAAAAGAAAGATTAAGGTTCTGGAATGATCGTCTAAATACTCAAACTTGAAAGTTATTGAGAGGCTGTGAGTAGATCTTATATTTGTTGTGTATGGAGGATGACCAAAGAATATTTCTGAGGGAGAGAGGAAAATATTCCTACAGCAAGAATACAATGATTGATAGATATCTAGAAGGCCTCATGTCCATGACTTACGTATGTATTTTTCACTGATAAAACACACGCTCGCAAAAGTATATGGGGGCGATTCATTAAAGCCTTTTTGCCCGATTTGTGGCGATTAAAGGTTTGAAAAGTTTACATTCTTTGGTGCAAAGCAAGGTTGCTTAAACATTTCGACTTCTGGCCTTTACATGCCATATTTGCATCAGTTCCACCAAGACGATGGTGAGACTGTGCGGGCGACCCCCCCTTCCCACTTATACACTTGCAATGAGCGAGGGTGAGCTATGCCACAAATCTTACTCTAGCAGAGACTGGCGTAAGATTTGTGACGAGGTGCATAGCAGTGCACACCACAACACGCCTTGCCTGATTAGCGTCCACTCCAAAACGCCCCCTCGTCCCTAGCATGGCCCCCTTCTATTCAGAGAGTCACCGGTCTTGAGGAATCACCCCGTAGAGGGCCTTTGAAAATCATTTTGCAATTTATTTACTTATATTTTAAAATGTAAAAATCACTGATGATCCTCGGATGGTAAACATTGACACACTGACGCTCAGACCCAAAACATAAATAAAACCTAAATTGATTTTTGTGTACATGTAAAATCAGAATGATCCCTTGAAGAAAACCGTTTGGAGACTGTAACTTCTGCCAAAGTTGCAAAGTCCCTGTTAAAATTACGCTATAATGTACTTGGCATATAAAGTGATCCCTGATGATCCTGCTGCTTGGCCACGACAACCGAATCTATTGAACTCTACATAGACAGTAAGGCCACGTGAGTATTTGGTGAGTTTTTTTACCTCAGTATTTGTAAGATAAAACCAGGAGTGGAACAATCAGAGGAAAAGTATAATAGAAACACGTCACCACCTGTATTATCACCCACTCCTGATATTGGCTTACCAATACTGAGGTAAAAAAAAAAAATCAAATACTGAACGTGTGAACGTGGACCAATTGTAATGACAGTGATTTCAGTACAAAATAGATAGAAAAACCAAGAGCAAATAAGTAAATGGTGTATTACAAGCAGTGAGAAGTTAGTTACTTAGCCCAAATCTACAGTGCCTTGCGAAAGTATTCAGCCCCCTGGAACTTTTCAACCTTTTCCCACATATCATGCTTCAAACATAAAGATGCCAAATGTAAATTTTTGGTGAAGAATCAACAACAAGTGGGACACAATTGTGAAGTTGAACAAAATTTATTGGTTATTTTGAATTTTTGTGGAAATTCAAAAACTGAAAAGTGGGGCGTGCAATATTATTCGGCCCCTTTACATTCAGTGCAGCAAACTCACTCCAGAAGTTCATTGTGGATCTCTGAATGATCCAATGTTGTCCTAAGTGACTAAGGATTATAAATATAATCCACCTGTGTGTAATCAAGTCTCCGTATAAATTCACCGCTCTGTGATAGTCTCAGGGTTCTGTTTGATGCACAGAGAGTATCATGAAGACCAAGGAACACAACAGGCAGGTCCGTGATACTGTTGTGGAGAAGTTTAAAGCTGGATTTGGATACAAAATGATTTCCAAAACTTTAAACATCCCAAGGAGCACTGTGCAAGCGATCATATTGAAATGGAAGGAGTATCATACCACTTCAAATCTACCAAGACCCGGCCATCCTTCTAAACTTTCATCTCAAACAAGGAGAAGACTGATCAGAGCAGCCAAGAGGCCCATGATCACTCTGGATGAACTGCAGAGATCTACAGCTGAGGTGGGACAGTCTGTCCATAGGGTAACAATCAGTCGTACACTGCACAAATCTGGCCTTTATGGAAGAGTGGCAAGAAGAAAGCTATTTCTCAAAGATATCCATAAAAAGTGTTGTTTAAAGTTTGCAACAAGCCACCTGGGAGACACACCAAACATGTGGAAGAAGGTGCTCTGGTCAGATGAAACCAAAACCAAACTTTTTGGCAACAATGCAAAATGATATGTTTGGGGTAAAGGCAACACAGCTCATCACCCTGAACACACCATCCCCACTGTCAAACATGGTCGTGACAGCATCATGGTTTAGGCTTGCTTTTCTTCAGCAGGGACAGGGAAGATGGTTAAAATTGATGGGAAGATGGATGGAGCCAAATACAGGACCATTCTTGAAGAAAACCTGTTGGAGTCTGCAAAAGACCTGAGACTGGGACGGAGATTTGTCTTCCAACAAGACAATGATCCCAAACATAAAGCCAAATCTACAATGGAATGGTTCACAAATAAACGTATCCAGGTGTTAGAATGGCCAAGTTAAAGTCCAGACCTGAATCCAATCGAGAATCTGTGGAAAGAGCTGAAAACTGCTGTTCACAAACGATCTCCATCAAACCTCACTGAGCTCGAGCTGTTTGCCAAAGAAGAATGGGCAAGAATTTCAGTCTCTCGATCTACAAAACTGATAGCGACATACCCCAAGCGACTTGCAGCTGTAATCGCAGCAAAAGGTGGCGCAACAAATTATTAAGTTAAAGGGGCCGAATAATATTGCACGCCCCACTTTTCAATTTTTGAATTTCCACAAAAATTTAAAATAACCAATAAATTTAGTTCAACTTCACAATTGTGTCCCACTTGTTGCTGATTTTTCACCAAAAATTTACATTTGGTATCTTTATGTTTTAAGCATGATATGTGGGAAAAGGATGAAAAGTTCCAGGGGGCCGAATACTTTCGTGAGGCACTGTATAGATGTGGCATGTAAGAGGGTGGAAATGGGTGGAGGTGTCCCTTCTATTGCCCACTTCCCACAGAATGATAACGGGGAGGCGATGGCCTTGTCACAGCAGCTGGGTGGCCTACTGTTTGTATACCTATGAAATGGCAGAATCTCTGAATTTTTTATTTTTTTTTGGTCACTTCACCTCCCAAGAAAAAGATCAGTATTTTGTATGCATCCTAAAATGATAATGATAAAAACTGCAGCAGGTACATGAAAAATCATATCCTAATACAGCTCTATAGCTAATAAAGCTCTTGGAAGGTGAGGAGGAAAAGTTTCATGTGAACAGGGAACCAATGGGACTCTGGAGTTCAAAGATCTGAAGCCAGTTGAGGGGGAAGGTTCCAATTCTGAGGGTCCATTGCTCCCTTTTACAGATTCCAGAGAAGAGCAGACTTTCATATGCACTAGCAATCTTTATTATAGTTTATGGAAGTTACGCAGCATTCTTCAACTCCCATAAACTGCGATGGAGAAACAGCGTGGATGTGTAACCAAAGGCCATGTCTCCTCCATTGCCTGGAGTGTTGAACCTATCAGACATGTGACATATCCAGTGAGTACTCACATGTAAGGATATCCTTCATGTCATGCAGTGAAATTCAAGATCGGGACCATGAAAAGTGAACAGCGCTGCCACTAATATGCCATCTAGTCTCTATAGACAGGTGGATCTTTCTGAACCATCGTGTTCAGAATATGTATATGTGTACAATAGCTGTGTACCCTTGATCTTAGCCCCCAACATTGCATTTCTATAACAAGCACAGATCTTTCAGTGTCGCACCGCCTTGTGGGATGCAGGCCTAGTATCTCGGAGGGTGGTTCAGTCACGGTGACTCTGTTGGCTCTAACAATCCCTAGGTTAGGTGGCAATTATAAAAGTGGGAGTTTACGGATATATGAGACTGAGGGTTATGTTGATGCCTGCAAGGTATGAGGCTGCGGAGGAAAGAAGCATACACCAGGGGTCCCATGCAAACTTGAAAGATGAATTTTACTGAAGGCTTGAAACAATTCTTGTGTTTTTCCATAAAACAGTCATGGATAATAGATACAATTTTCCTTAAACATTGTTAGTCAACGCCTTTTCTCAGTCCCGGCCTTGGGAGGATGGCAGTAACTTTTCATATAACTCACTGTGCTGCGTGAAGGGGGAGGACTAGCTGACCTTAATCGGATCGGAGTATCCGGATAATCTGCTGCGTAGCTCTGCAGCTCCTTTGCTTGTCTCAGCACTTTGTTGCTGTAAACGCGGGGTACTCCAAGAAAAAGGTGCTTTTTATTATCCGCTTGTCCTAGACGAGGAGCCTCAATTTCCTGCCTCCTCTCACAACCAAGACTGCACGTAACAACATGTTTTCAGTCTCCCACACCACCTTCAACTGCCAGTTATTTTCCAATCAGAAAAACAAGTTGTAATGCCCAACTAAGGCAGAAGAGGGCAGCATAGTACTACAAGTTGTAATACCAAAACAAGGCAGGAGAGGGCAGCATAAGGAATTTACCTCCTCCCAAGGCAAAGCAGAAAGCAGCTGACACAAATGCAATCATATATTAGTAATGCTTTTTCTGGTCACTACATCAGCATCTTGTTGACAGGTTTTTTTGAAAGCAAAAACCTATTTAAAGAAAGCTGAAGAGAAGTAAAAACCACAAAATAGGTAATAAAGTACAAAAGTGCAAGATTTTACATTTAATGACACTAAAGCCAGACATAGCTTATATGAAATGGAGCAGCACTTTAAGTTTAGGCAACCGTGATGATATGGTTGCTGTATATGTCCAAGATCATGCCAAGGTTTTCAGTGTATCTGCTCCAAAAATACATTACTTTGAAATGCAAATTTGCTGAACATGGGTGTATCCTCCACACTCCAAATCATCTCCAAATGCTGTGCTGCCCACAAATGGGAAATAAACCCTACTTATAAACAGATTATTATATTCTCCCTTTAATGAAGCACAGTGTGATTAGCGCTAATAGAACATCTGTCAAGCTCTATCTCCAGCCTTTTCCTCTGATTCAGATTGTGACCAGGAAACATTCCAGTTGTGGTCTGCACTCGGCTCCATCCAAGGATCTCGCTTTTTGGGAATGTGACATATCGTTATTAGTACCTGATGACTACGCGCACCAGCAGTAATCATGCACGATAACTGCTGTTTTTTAATACCAGGGCAGAGGCCAGAACATCATCATTAAACATTATAAATTCACTGAGTACATTCAATGTCTGGGCAGCTAGAAACACTGGTACCATAAATTAAATTGAAAGCACCTTCTATATAAATTCAGAAACGCTTCAAAGGTTTGTTTCCCATTGTTCTTATGAAGCCAGATATGAGCGGCCCATGTGCTTTTGATTTTCAGTAGATGGCTGTGTAAATGCAGAACAGGCATTACAGGGAAGTAGATCTGCATTTAGCTACGCGCTGTCTAGATTAAACTACCTGTTAAGCGGTAATTGTTTGTTCCTGCAATGACTTGTAATGTTTCATGTGTTTGTTGTTTACTCTTATTGTCTACAGTATATAGTCAGTGACTGCCGTGTAGGTGGCTGGAGGCTTCACATGCCCCAAGCGATATGGCCTATCAATTTAGGTTACAGCCATGTTTAGGTAAAATTAAAAAACGTAATGGATCCTGTAAATGAGTGAACATAAGGAAACCTCAATGTTGCATATTTTCCAACAGTCTCTATTTGGTCCGACAGTTCTGCAAACTGGATCGCCAAAGGGTGTGGTTAGCAAAGGTGGCTGTAACAGAGTTACTGCAACAGAGCAGAGCCAGAAGACCACAGTGTCTGGTTGCTCCTTCTCCGCTGCTGAGAAGAAGCACTTATCCAGTTTATTAAACATGTTTTCCCTTCACCCATGACAGCACACCTGAGACAGGGATCCGCCCCGCCAGGACAGGAACCTGCTGAAATATAAGGGACGCTACCTCTCCCCTGCTTCAGTTGGGTTCGTGTCCTGGAAGGGAATCCCATAATGACAGCGGCGGTGCCTGTCATGCAGAAAAGGTACCAGGCGCGGACAGAAAGAGTGTCATGCCTGTAGCGCTGGCCGTTGAGTCCTGGAAGCGCAGTCCGCAGGGTTCCTCAGGGCCTTGCGTTCGTGTGGGCGTGAGCGGCATTCTCTGGGGTGCTTGTGGAGATATCTACCGCACCTTCCTCCCCTCACGCCCCCAAAGCTGGCTCACACTAAGGCAGCGTGTGGAGAAGCGGCCGGAGGCGACTTCCGGGTACCTCTGACATCACGGGCGCCGCAAATGGATTATGGGGTGCGCGCCTCCTATCAGGGAGTCGCCGGAAGATGGCACCTTGTGTGACGGGGGGGCAGCGGCAGATCATCACCCGAAATAAGGTGGGAAGTTTAAAAAGAGGACACCAGGGCAGCAGGCTGCCGGCAAACTGGAATCAGAGCGGTAGTCGCTATTGCCCATCCACAGCAAGGTTGCAACGTTGATAGCCGGTCAAGTACCAGAAGCAGCAGTCGTCTCAGCCACAGGTCTAGGGATTCCTCAGTGTCTAGAGGAGACGTGTTACGTGTCTCTCCACAGCCACCGAGTCCGGTACCCTTATTTATCAACGGGTGGTGAGTGATCTTCGTGAATGTTAGCTAGGTGTTTAATAGGCCCCTATTGTTTGTTTAAATCTTTAGGAAAGGCCTAGGAAGTCTGTGACAAAGAAGAATAACAGGGTCTGAGCCCTGTGTAAAAGTCCCCTAGCGATGGACTGGCAGATGGACTTATGTTCCAACTGCATTCAGGGAACTATTGCGGAGGAGACCCCTTATTTTGCAGCCAGCTTTAGGTCGGTAATTAGGTCAGAGGTGGAGGGCTCCCTTAAAACCCTTTTAAAGAAAGGGCAGAAGAAAGTGAAAGACCTTCCATCTAATTCAGACTCCTCCTCGACCTCGTCTCAGGGCTGTTAGGGACGGCGGAACGCACTAAATATAAATAATAGGAAGTGCGTTCGCCGCCTGGGGTCCACCGTGCAGTAGGTGTAACAACCGCTGCTGAGTAATGGCAGACTCGCTATATGGCGGTATACTGCGGTTGGGTTAAACGTCACCCGAGGTGCGCAGAGCGGACTCTATTAAACTCACAGAGGCGCTTTAGTACAAATAAAACATAAACGCCGAGCCTGTTAGCTTCACAGGTCTCAGCTGGCGTGCATACACGGTATATGGTCACAGAACACGGCCCAAGGCAGAGGTCGGTGTCCGTCTTGACCTACCATGCGTGCGGCGTCACTATCCCGGACGCCAATAAGTGCTGCTAACTGCAGCGCAGCGGTAGCTACTATCACTGTACGACAGTGCCGTGAGACATCACACTATCGGACGCTAGAGTAGCGGTGCGGTATGGACTGTGGTGTATAGCTTGACACTGACTGGCGCCGACTATAACTCTAATTCCCTATCCACATGCGTAATATCAGAGGGAAGGGGTTTTATAATGAGTCAGTCACCAGAATCATACATCCGTCACCATTCACACATAGCAAGTATAGTCTATACTAGCGCATGTCCGAGCGGCCATGCGAGCCTTTTATAACCATGCGCTTCCGGGACCTTCCAGACCTCTGAGATGGGCCAATCAGATCAGGACAAGGACCTGAGCACGTGACCCCCGATCTCCACTGGGAGAGAGTCTCGTGGGCATGCCCAGTAGCGCGGCGAGAGGACTTAGCCTCTGGAGTGGTTTCCTGCAAAGCAGGTTGCACTACCATTGCTGGTCCAGAGGTGGCAGCAACATCCAGACCCAGAGAGCTGGTCTGAGCAGGGCGCCTGGATCGCCGAGATTGCTGTGCAGATCCCTGAGCAGTTGGAAAGGAATGGGAGACCGCTGGATGTATGGCTCTGGATTCCTGCTGTGCAGCTGTAGGAATCCGACGCCTAATGGTGCTGTCACACTTAGCGATGTACCAGCGATCCCGACCAGCGATATGACGCGGTCAGGATCGCTGGTACATCGCTAAGTGGTCGCTAGTGAGCTGCCACACAGGCGATCCTGCGTCCTCCCGCCCGGCTCCACGCTCGTCGCTCGTCTCTCCGCAGGAAGCTGACGACGAGAAACAGTCCTGAACGTTCTCGCGCGATCTGCTGTGTGATGGCCACTTTCTGTTTGGTAAGAATCTGGATGACATCCTAGAGAAAGCCAGTGACAAGAAAAAAGGCTTTCCCAGGTTTCCAGCGGACCAGAGAACTCCGTCTTTTCGGGGGATAAATTTCAGCAGGGGCCGTCCTCCGGGAGAGAAAAGGAAATGGGAGGATAAGAGAAAAAAGGAGTCTGTCTTCATGTTCGGCGAGTCCGCCTCTACTTCCAAGAAATCCCCGCAATGATGCCAGAATCCGGGTCGGAGGAAGGCTTTCGCTCTTTGCTCAGGTCTGAGAAAACATCTCCTCCAACACATGGATCCTAAACATAGTGATGAAAGGCCTGAGGATACAATTCCATCATCAGCCAAGGGCAACATTCGTAATAACCCCCGTCGGGAAAGGGATAGGGGAACAATTGGCCCTAGAAACAGAGATCTTGAGTCTGGTAGACAAACAAGTCTTGTCAGAAGTCCCAAACGAACAAAAGTGGAGAGAGGGTTCTACTCACCACTCTTAAAAAAAAAAAAAGACAAAAAAACCCAGACGGTTCATTTAGGACAACTATAAACCTCAAAGGTCTCAATCGCGGGTGGAAAATCAAACCTTAAAAATGGAGTCAGTGACTACAGCCATAACACTTCTATATTACAATTGTTTTATAGTGGTAGTCGATTTAAAGGATGCCTACTACCACATCCCCATCCATCCAAGCTATCAAGTATTTGAGGGTGGCCCTATACATCCAGGGCAGTCTCAGGCATTTTCAATTCAGAGCCCTTCCCTTTGGATTGTCAATAGCCCCGAGGGAGTTCACTAAGGTCATAGCGGAGATGACCGCTTTCCTTTGAATCCAGAACACAGTTATAGTACCCTATTTGGATGACTTACTGATAGTGGGGGGTTCGGAAGACCATTGTACTATGCAAATGAGACAGGTGATCGACACCCTACAAGAACTGGGGTGGATGATAAATACCCAAAATCAAGGCTACAACCCCTGAAGAGGCAAGCCTTCTTAGGGTTTATCCTGGACTCCGAACTGCAAGCCTGTCTTCTACCGCAAAATAGAGAAACTAGTGAATATGACCTCTGCAGAGAAAGGTCAGCCCCATATGACTCTGAGAAACGCAATGTCCCTGTTAGGGACCCTGACATCTTGTATCCCACCGGTCTGGTGGGCTCAATTCCACACCCGACATCTGCAGTGGGAGATTCTGTAAGCACAAAAATGGCTAAGAGGACGTTTAGAAGGAAGGGTGGTGCTTTCCTTAGAAGTCAGAAACTCCCTCAGATGGTGGTTGGACAGGACAAAGTTGACATCAGGGATACCTTGGGAAGGGCCAGTAAGTTATGTGATCCTGACAGACGCAAGTTCCTCAGGGTGGTGGGTGCACCTAAGGGGTCAGGTAATCCAGGGGTCCTGGGCGCCTCCGGAGCAGGATTCATCATCCAACCTAAAAGAACTTTGGGTAGTGAGCAAGTCCCTAAAGCACTTTATCCCCCTCCTCCAGGGCCGCAATGTCCGCATTATGTCAGACAACAGGGCCACAGTAGCATACATCAACCATCAGATAGGGACAAAACTCCCTAATGGAAGTGACCAACAATATTTTTCTTACAGCAGAACTGTTAGGAATGGCGGAACGCACTAAATAAAAATATAAATAAAGTGCGTTCGCCGCTCGGGGTCCACAGTGCAGTAGGTGAATTAACCGCTGCTAAGTGGTGGCAGGAGCAATATGGCGGAATTGCACACAGGGTTAAACTCCACCCAGGTGCGCAGAGCAATCTCAGTTAAACTCACGGAGATGCCAAAAGTTCAAACACAAATAACAGCCTGTTGTAGTCACAGTACTCAGTAAAAAACGCACACACGGTATACGGTCACAGGAGTAGCCCAAGTCGGCGGCACTACGTCCGTCTAGACATACCATGTGCACGGCGTTGCAACTGCGAACGCAAAGGAGGCTGCTACTGCAGCGCGGCGTGGACACTGCCGCCAAACAACAAAGGCAAGGCGCAAGTGCAATGTCGGACGCTAGCAGCTGTGCAAGTTGAAGTAGAGGAGCGCTGGCGCTGAAACTAACTAAGTCCCTATTCACATGCGGAATATCAGAGGGTCCATCCTCATACACACAGCAGCAAGTATGACTATACTAGCGCATGGCAGAACAGCCATGCGCACCTTTTATAGCAGCCGGGACCTTCTGCACGCTTCCAGATCTCTGAGATGGACCAATGAGAACTGGAGCGGGACCTGAGCACATGACTCCCGATCTCCAATGGGAGATCGTCCCATGAGCATGCCCAGTAAGAGGACAGAAGGACTTAGCCTCAGGAGAGATTTGCTGCAAGGCAATCTCCTCTGCAGTGGAAAAATAGGAGGAGAGTGCAGAATGTGAGGATCTGGATCCCTGCTGAGTAAACGCAGGAATCCGACTCCTAACAAGAACAACAACTTCTGTCCCTCACAGCACTACACATAAAGGGGGTGGAAAATGTCGAGGCAGATTTCCTGAGCAGCAACAAACTAAAACAGGGGGAATGGACCTTAAACCACACAGTTTTCCAGCAGATAGTACACCTATGGGGAAAGCCGGAAATAGACTTGTTTGCCAACAAGAACAGGCAGGTGGAAAGGTTTTGTTCGTTAAACCCAAGGGAAAGGCCGTTTGCGGCAGACTCCCTACAGATCCCTTGGGATTTCAAGATGGCTTACGCGTTTCCTCCAGTAACTTTGATTCCAACAGTAGTGAGGAAAGTCAGAAGGGAGCAAGCAAGATTGATTTTGATTACTCCTTTCTGGCCAAAAAGACCCTGGTTTTCCCTGTTGCGGATAATGTCTGTTTCAGATTCATGGATCCTGCCAGATGTTCCAGACCTTCTCAGTCAGGGTCCAATATTCCATGCGCAGGTGAAGGGATTCCATCTTGCAGCGTGGAATTTGAGAGGTCTGAGTAGCAGAGGGTTTTCTCCGGGGCTGGTTTCTACTACTTGCTAAGGAGTAGGAAACCTATAACTACAAGTATCTACAGCAGAACATGGAATAAATTCCTATTTTAGGGATGCAAAAGCCTCCTATTCTTCCCATCTTAGAATTCCTACAATCAGGGTTGCAATTTAGATTGGTGGTTAATACCCTTATGGTTCAAGTATCAGCTTTAGGTGCTTTATACAATTGTAACCTGTCGGCAAATAGATGGGTAGCAAGATTTATAAAATCCTGCCATAGGTCCAGACCAATCCCGATGCCGAAAATCGCCCCGTGGGATCTAAACTTAGTGTTAGATGCGCTTACAAAGGAACCATTTGAACCCTTAGAGGAGTTACCTATAAAGTGTCTTACCCTAAAAACGGGTATATTGGTAGCTCTTACATCAGCCCGTAGGGTGAGTGATCTGCAGGCCATCTCTACAAATCCACCTTATATGCAGGTATCAAGATAGGATCGTATTAAAAACAGACCCGGCGTATCTACCCAAGGTGGTGTCAGATTTCCATCAGAGTCAGGAGATTCTCCTTCCCTCTTTTTGTGAAAACCCGAAGAATCCAGGGAAACAGAAATTTCACAACTTAAGGGGGTTTTACACTAAGCGATATCGCTAGCAATATCGCTAAAACGTCACTGGTTTTGTGACGTTATAGCGATATTGCTAGCGACATCGCTATGTGTGATACTTACCAACGACGGCTCCCCCGCTGTCCATCGCTGATCGCGCGAGAATGCCCGGCTCCATTTCTCGTCAGGCGCTTCCTGCTGAGACTTCCTGCTGTGTGAGACGAGCGACGCTGGACGTGGGCGGGAGGACGTCAGGATCGCTGTGTGTGAAAGGTGAGTATCGTGCGCTGCGTCGCTGCTGCATCGCTGTGAGATCTTTCTGTATGAAAGCTCACTAGCGATCATTTAGCGATGCACCAGCGATCCTGGTCGGATCTATGGTAGTTTCTTCCAGCAGAACAGGGGTTAATATGCCATGTTGGACATCCCTGTGTTCAGCTGGGCTTGGTTAGCCACTCCTTTCCCCTATAAAATATAGGCTCTATTACCTAGTCCTTGTCAGAGTTAGCACTTGCTTCATGACAATAGGAGGGAGAGTGTCACGGTTGCGACTGACCAGCTTTGAAACGACACACCAGTAGGTCAGTCACCAACAACACAACAAACAAGGGAACACCGGGGACACAATTACAATGGTGAGCCCTGCAATAGGGAACGGGGGAATGGACACCTTCTGCACTCTCCTAAGGATGTGCCCTGGTCTTCCTGACGTCCCTATACGGATTCTTTCAAACTGACGCTGAGCAGGATACCTTAGCCCTCGCTTGCCCTGCACCTATCCCTAAGTAGGGAATTGGCAAGTGCGAACACTGGTCCCACCACTGCACTAATACAACACAAAGGGTAGATATGACAGACAAGGTAAAGTCAAACAACACTTAGCTTTCTGCTGTAAAGCACCGAACAGCAGGATCACAGCACCAGATACACCATAAACAGCTGAGGCACCACCACTCCCAGCAAGCTCCTTCTCTCCCAGTGGTCGCTGCAGAATGACCTCTAAATCCAACAGTCAGCTGAAGCATCAGGTGACCTTTTAAAGGAAGGTGGGAGTGGTCATCACCTGCATCAGCAAACTAAACAGCCATGTAATTACACCAGTGGCAACCGGGGGAAAAATGTCATGATCTGCTGAGTTTGTGTGATCAGGTAGTTCAGAGGTTAATCTGGACAGCCTCGCTCTGAGATTCTGGGAGGCTTTTTATAGCCTCATTGTGGGCTCAATCCTTGTCGCTTATACTCAGACCCTTGGCCAGGTGTGTGACCCTGGTGTGCTTTGTGACTGTGATACTATGTGCTTGCTTGGTTTTGATCCGGTTCTGTCCCTGTTACGAATTCTGCCTGTTCCTTTTGTACTGCTCTGCTATTCCCGTGTATGACTCTTTTGCCTTGGACCTGACTACTCTCTGACTGCCTCCCTTGTACTGCGTTGCTGTCTCTGTGTATGATTCACTGCTTATGTTTTGACTATTCTCTGCTTGTCCCTCTGGTACCGCGCCGCCCTCCCCGTGTATGACCCCCCATTTGTCTGACCTGAATTTCCCTAGCCTTTGCTCCAGGATTCCTGTAATAGAACCCTATCCTGCAGCAGGACACTAAGCCACGCCCCCTGTGGTCACATGATCGTAGGTCCTTGTACTGCCAAACTACTTTCAGTGTCGCAGGTCCTGTTGTCTGAACTTTCCCTGCAGTATCGGACCCCGGGTCCTCCCGTAGTCTGGGTGAGTTACCCTGTTCAGTCGCGGCAGTTTGCCGGCGCTGACAGGATCCTGATAGAAAAACATACATTAACCCCTGATAGCCTGAAAGGAAAAAAGTTTATATTTGAGAAACTAGATCTGCCACAGATCCAAAAATGGATTGTGATAGAGAGAAGTTGGTATGAAAAGAAGATCTGGAGGAGTTATAAGCGACTGTTGTTTGGTTTGTACGCTTGGTAATTCCTTATCCTTCCCTTTTTTGGTTTCTTCCCCTACCTGCACACCCAGGTGGATTCCTCTGTTATATGTGATTGAATATTTTGTGTGTGTAGTTTCCCCTTGTTTTTGTTGCCCTGTTTGTCGGGTTGGTGTGCTGCTGTGCACAGTAGTGCCCCCTCTTCCCTGGGTGGGGGAAGAGGACAAACAAAGAGCCAACTTAGGAGATAAGGAAAAGGCGGAGGCCCCGGTGTCTTTGCCATCTGAATTATCCTGGGGAACATGGCGAGCTTGGGCGCCCCCTAGTGTTAGGGCAAAGAAAGGAGCCCCTGGTCCCAGGTCATTCGACAGCTGTGTTGTGGCAGTGGCAAAAGTGGGCTTTTGGGCTATTCTGTCTGTTTTTGGGTACGTACGTATGATCTTATTGCTCAGGGATCATATTTATCACTATTTAGGTTATACACATCGGTAAAAAAAATGATCTGTGCGTTTTTTCTAGGGTTGAATGATCATATAATGTATCGAAGAAATGGATTCGCCACAGGCAAAGCACCTTTTACAGAATAGCTTTGTGTTCTGGCTAATACAGGGTGTGACATCTATATGGCTCCACCTAAATAAAATGAGAATGGTTGGTGATATCAACTTCATGTTTGTGGCACATTAGTATATGGGAGGGGTCAAACTTTTCAAGATAGGTGGTGGCCATTCTGAAGTCGTCCATTTTGGATCCAACTTTATTTTTTCCAATGGGAAGAGGGTCATGTGACACATCAAACTTATTGAGAATTTCACAAGAAAAACAATGGTGTGCTTGGTTTTAATGTAACTTTAATCTTTCATGAGTTATTTACAAGTTTATAACCACTTATAAAATGTGATCAAAGTGCTGCCCATTGTGTTGAATTGTCAATGCAACCTTCTTCTCCCACTCTTGACACACAGATAGCAACACCGCAGAAGAAATGCTAGCACAGGCTTCCAGTATCCGTTGTTTCAGATGCTGCATATCTCGTATCTTCACAGCATAGACAATTGCCTTCAGATGACCCCAAAGATAAAAGTCTAAGGGGGGCAGATCGGGAGACTTTGGTGGCCATTCAAGTGGCCCACGACGACCAATCTACTTTATCACCAACCATTCCCATTTTATATAGGTGTATCCATATAGATGGCCCACCCTGTAGTTGGGGTCTCTTCTCATTGTCTAGTGGAACAATCCCCCACAGTTTATATAGCTCGTTTCAGTAGATACCAACATACCAGATACGTTTGCATTCATCAAAGGAGGATTTGCTTTTACTGTATACTAAAAAGGCATCTCCCATACAGCAGTCCATGTAGGGGCTATGGCTCCAATTCATCAAGCAGTTTTCCCTATAATTATGGTGAAAAATTAATTGCAATATTGAAAATATATCTTTTGCTGTTTTTACGCTCAGCCAGTTCCAGCTAATTTTTAAAAGATGGGCAGAGATTGGGAAGGACAGGATGTTATCGAGTCTTACAAATTTATCAAACTTTACACCACCAAAGTGGAGTACATTTCTGGCTGTGGCACACTCCATTTGATGAATTTGGAATATCTTACTTCAGCACTTCTTTCATTAAACTAGCATATAAAATGTCATTATTAATTATTTGGGACCTATACCTTTTGTGCAAAAACAAAAGCAGAAAAACCTGGGACAGTCTTTCATATCTAGAAGCTGTGTAAATTAATAAAGCACATCATTATTCTGTTTCTACAGCATTCTGAAGGCAAAACGATATAAGGATTTACCTCTCAGAGATTTTACCATTTTGTATCACAATTAGTGATGAGCGAGTATGCTTGGGTTTTCCGAGTATTTGGAAGTGCTCGGAGATTTAGTTTCTGTTGCTGCAGCTGCATGATTTGCGGCTGCTTGACAGCCTGAAAATGGTAACACACCAAATATGAAATATGTGAAATACGAATAGCAAAATGGCTTTAGTAATACATTTCATTATGGCTATTGTAAGGCATATCAAATATGAAATAAGTGAAATATGAATAGCATAATGGCTTTTGTAATCTTGAAAAACATATGAGATACTTAGCACAAAATTTGGCCAAAAGATGTGAGCCCATTCACCAACGACAAGGTGATCTCAGATTGAATGGGTCCCTATACTGACTGCCTGGTGTGAACTGACCTCTGGCTAGTAACATGATAAAGCCTGTATATATAGGACGATAGGAACCACATGTTTGGTTCCTATCGTCCTATATATACAGGCTTTATCATGTTACTAGCTAGAGGTCAGTTCACACCAGGCAGTCAGTATAGGGACCCATTCAATCTGAGATCACCTTGTCGTTGGTGAATGGGCTCACATCTTTTGGCCAAATTTTGTGCTAAGTATCTCATATGTTTTTCAAGATTACAAAAGCCATTATGCTATTCATATTTCACTTATTTCATATTTGATATGCCTTACAAAAGCCATAATGAAATGTATTACTAAAGCTATTTTGCTATTCGTATTTCACATATCAATCAATCAATCAATCAAATTTATTATCGCCAAGTACATATTACATATATACAAGGAATTCTTTGTGGCAAAGAGGCAACATAATATATAACAACAGATACAACAAGTAACATCTAACAAGACAGATACAGTATATAGTCTACACATGACGATTTAATTGTTGAACAGAGAGTGGATAGAAGCTGTTCATATGGCGGTTGGTGCTGCATTTGGGGACTCTGAAGCGACGTCCTGAAGGGAGTAGTTGGAATGAGGAGTGTCCCGGGTGAGAGGGATCGGATGAAATTTTCAATGCGTGGGATCGAATACTCTTATCATAAAGATCCTGGATATTAGGCAGGGGGAGCCTATAATTCTCTCTGCTGTTCTGAAAGTCCTTTGTAAGCGGAGTTTGTCATGCGCAGTGGCTCCCCCATACCAGACTATCAGAGAGGAACAAATCACAGATCTGATGACAGCATATTTGGTGTGCTACCATTTTCTAATTTAATATGTAAGTTGCCTTTTGGTATGCACCTATTCAGACTAGTTCTAGATGTGCCGTCAGTTTGTTCTATTACTTGCTTGACAGCCTGAATACATTTATTCAGAGGGTCAATTAGCCGCAAATTATGCAGCTGCAGCGACAAAACTAAATCTCCGAGCACTTCTAAATACTCAGAGACCACCCGAGCATGCTCGGGAAAACCCGAGAAAAGAGCATACTCACTCATCACTAATCGTGATACAAAATGGTAAAATCTCTGAGAGGTAAATCCTTATATTGTTTTGCCTTTAATTTTTCACCATAATTCTAGGGAAAAATGCCCATCACTAACCACGATTCCACCTTTCAATGTGTCTGGCATGCAGTTACTGATTGCAACTTGACAGCTCTGTCGTCTAGTTTGGTTCAGTGGCATGCTGAGCTGTTGAAGTTTTGATTGACAGCTCGGCTGACCAATCTGGGACTGGAAGGTTTTGGTCTGCCTTCAGGTGTTTCCTGTACCAGGTGGTTGCCCAGCTCCTTTGCTTGGCTGTCAGTCCCAGACCTCTACCAGACGTACATTTAGCTCTGTGTGGTTTATCTCTTTGTGCCTTTGTGCTCCTGTGTTCTGCTTGTGGATCTTTTTGCTGCCTGATCTTGGACCTCATTCTGACCATCTGTTTAGCCTGCTCCCTTTGCTCTGATCAGCTTATCTCCTGGTATTCTGACCTCGGACTGTTACTTGACTACACCTTTGTCTCTTCCCTCTGTTTTGACCTCGGACTCCTTGTCTAACGTGACTCTCGGCTTGTCTGCGAGAAGTCAACGTCACATTTTCCATATCGGATATGACAGTAATTCTGCCTTGAACATTTTTACTGCCATAGAAAAATAATAATGAATTAACCTCTTCGCGACCGCCCACAGTAGATAAACGTTGGCGCTTGCTGGGCTTTGTGCAGCGCCGACGTTTATCTACTGTCGGCGGTTTTGTTCCCCCCGGGACCCCCTCATACCTTATAACGCGGGGATCCCGGTGCACAATGCATGCTGGGACCCCCGACGTCATCGAGACCTGATTGGTCAAGGTCCTGATGACGTCGCGTCACAGCAGCCAATGAGAGAGCTCGCTGGGAAAGCTGCTTGTTTCCCGGCGATCTCCCTCATTATAACGCGACTTCTCCTCTGAGCTCATGCTGACAGATGAGCAGAGGTGAAGCAGCGTTACTGTGTGACTAGATCGCTGCCTGGCACAGCTGATCGCTGCCTGGCACAGCTGTGTCAGGCAGCGATCTTGTCACACAGTAACGCTGCTTCACCTCTGCTCATCTGTCAGTGTGAGATCAGAGGAGAAGTGGCGTTACTATGTGCCAGGCAGCGATCTTGTCACATAGTAACGCTGCTTCTCCTCTGATCATCTGCCAGTGTGAGATCAGAGGAGAAGTGGCGTTACTATGAGTCAAAAATACAAAAAATAAAAAACACAAAAATAAAAAAAAAGTAAAGAAAAAAAAAGCAGGTAGGCAGGCTAGGGCTAGGTCTAGGGTTAGGGCTAGGGTTAGGGCTAGGGTTAGGGCTAGGGTTAGGGCTAGGGCTAGGGTTAGGGCTAGGGTTAGGGTTAGGGCTAGGGTTAGGGCTAGGGTTAGGGCTAGGGTTAGGGCTAGAGTTAGGGGTGTGTTGGGGTTAGGGTTGGAATTCGAATTGGGGGTTTCCACTGTTTAGGTACATCAGGGGCTCTGTAAATGCAATATGACGCCCGCAGACCATTCCATCAAAGTCTGCATTCCAGAACGTCACTACTTCCCTTCCGAGCCCCACCGTGTGCCCAAACAGTGGTCCCCCCCCACATGTGGGGTACCAGCGTACTCAGGACAAATTGGACAACAACTCTTAGGGTCCAATTTCTCCTGTTACCCTTGTGAAAATAAAAATTGGGAGCTAAAAGATCATTTTTGTGGAAAAAAAATGATTTTTTTATTTTCACGGCTCTACATTATAAACTTTAGTGAAACACTTGGGGGTTCAAAGTGCTCACCACACATCTAGATAAGTTCCTTGGGGGGGTCTAGTTTCCAAAAAGGGGTCACTTGTGGAGGATTTCCACTGTTTAGGCACATCAGGGGCTCTGTAAATGCAATATGACGCCCGCTGACCATTCCATCAAAGTCTGCATTCCAGAACGTCACTACTTCCCTTCCGAGCCCCACCGTGTGCCCAAACAGTGGTCCCCCCCACATGTGGGGTACCAGCGTACTCAGGACAAATTGGACAACAACTCTTAGGGTCCAATTTCTCCTGTTACCCTTGTGAAAATAAAAATTGGGAGCTAAAAGATCATTTTTGTGGAAAAAAATGATTTTTTTATTTTCACGGCTCTACATTATAAACTTTAGTGAAACACTTGGGGGTTCAAAGTGCTCACCACACATCTAGATAAGTTCCTTGGGGGGGTCTAGTTTCCAAAAAGGGGTCACTTGTGGAGGATTTCCACTGTTTAGGCACATCAGGGGCTCTGCAAACGCGACATGACACCCGCAGACCATTCCATCAAAGTCTGCATTCCAAAACGTCACTACTTCCCTTCCGAGCCCCCCCGTGTGCCCAAACAGTAGTTTTCTTCCACATATGGGGTACCAGTGTACTCAGGACAAATTGGACAACAACTTTTGGGGTCCAATTTCTCCTGTTACCCTTGTGAAAATAAAAAATTGGGGGCTAAAAGATCATGTTTGTGGAACAAAAATGATTTTTTATTTTCATGGCTCTACGTTATAAACTTCTGTGAAGCACTTGGGGGTTCAAAGTGCTCACGACACATCTAGATAAGTTCTTTAAGGGGTCTAGTTTCCAAAATGGGGTCACTTGTGGGGGTTTCCACTGTTTAGGCACATTAGGGGCTCTCCAAATGCGACATGGCGTCCTATCTCAATTCCAGCCAATTCTGCATTGAAAAAGTCAAACGGCACTCCTTCCTTTCTGAGCTCTGCCGCGTGCTCAAACAGTGGTTTAGCCCCACATACGGGGTATCGGCGTATTTGGGAGAAATTGCACAAAAAATTTTGTGGTTCATTTTCTGTTTTTACACTTGTGAAAATAAAAAAAATGGTTCTGAAGTAAAATGTTTGTGAAAAAAAGTTAAATGTTTATTTTTTGCTTCCACATTCCATTCATTCATGTGAAGCACCTGAAGGGTTAATAAACTTCTTGAATGTGGTTTTGAGTACATTGAGAGGTGCAGTTTTTAGAATGGTGTCACTTTTGGGTATTTTCTGTCATATTGACCCCCCAAACTCACTTCAAATGTGAGGTGGTCCCTAAAAAAAATGGTGTTGTAAATTTTGTTGTAAAAATGAGAAATCGCTGGTCAACTTTTAACCCTTATAACTTCCTAAAAAAAAAAAATTATGTTTCCAAAATTGTGCAGATGTAAAGTAGACATGTGGGAAATGTTATTTACTAACTATTTTGTGCGATATCACTCTCTGATTTAAGGGCATAAAAATTAAAAGTTTGAAAATTGCAAAATTTTCAAAATTTTTGCCAAATTTCGATTTTTTTAACATATAAGCGCAGTTCATATCTAAGAAATTTTACCACTATCCTGAAGTACAATATGTCATGAGAAAACAATGTCAGAATCAGCAGGATCCGTTGAAGCGTTCTAGAGTTATGGCCTCATAAAGTGACACTGGTCAGAATTGAAAAAATTGGCCTGGTCACGAAGGCAAAAACAGGCTCAGGCACGAAATTAATAAAACAATAATTCTTTGAGGTACATACTGTTACACTTAGAAAGGGGATATTGTATTCAGACCTGCCCCAGCTTATAGTGGTAATTCTCAGGAGAACACAGTGAAACAAAGACTTTTTAAGGGATGAGATAAAGCTTATTCCTTTACTTATTATGCTGATATGTATTCTGATATCTGTTGTTATGTAAGAAAATATATACCTGGAATGCCTTTATTCATGAGAAGTATAAGGTAGTTGAGCAGTCCTTTGTTGAAAATCACAAGCCTGTGTATTTCTTATTATAACCGGCTATAATCTGAATTCCAGAAACTTCTAAATTGGCGTTAAAGCTATTTTTACGATATGTATGATTTCAACTATAATATTTGAAAGTATTGGCTTCTTCCAGGCAGAGTGGCCTTTCAGCCCATAGTGATACAGCACTCGTTTCACTGTGGATATTGACCCAATCTTACCAGCTTCCGCCATCATCTTCACAATGTATTTTGCTTTTGTTCTTTGGTTGATATGCGCATGTCGGACCAAAGCAACGTTCATCTCTGGGACACAGAACCTGTCTCTTTCCTGAGCGGCATAATGACTGGACATTCCCATCTTGTTTGTACTTGCATATAATTGTTTGTACAGAAGAACGAGGCACCTTGAGGTATCTTGAAATTGTACCCAAGGATTAGCCAGACTTGTGCATCTCCACAATTCTCTTCCTGATATCTTGGCTGATTTCTTTAGACTTTCACATGATGCTACACAAAGAAACAGTGTGTTTCAGGTGCATATTAAAATACATCCACAGGTGTGTCTCTTATTAAATCAGATGTTTCCAAAAAAACTATCAGAAGCTTCCAAACACATGTCATCATCATATGGGCAGTCCGGAATTGTTTAAATGCATAGGAAGCTTTGTGTATGTAAAATTTTGACTTTGCAATAAGTAATAAAAAATGCCTTATATTCTCTCTCATTATTCTAGCATTTGGCAAATATCAGTAATTATGGTAATCCTAATTGACTTAAAATCGGAAAGTTTATTCTGATTTCATGTCAGATATTGAAAAAAAACATTCATGTGTATCTTGTTATATAGTGTATGTAAACTTCTGGTTTCAACTGTAGGTTACTTAAATTTGTTTGAAATTACACAGTATACAAAACTCACCAAAAACTTACTGTGGGAACGTAGCCTTAGGGTGTTTCAAAATGGATTTCCGAAATCAGACGCTGTCATTATGCTTTAGCTGTAATTTCCTGGAGAACATCTTGAAAAATGGCAGTAGCCATAAGAATTATTTTGCACATTACTCCAATAATTCTGTCAACCATAGCTTTACCTTGCCTATAAAAACCAACGTCACCCCACTGTTTGGACTAGAAGAATAATATTGAAACTCTCTAGAAGAAGCTTGTGGCTACCAAATCGCACTGTTATAACACGGACTCTCGTAATCTGTTCTGTAGTCTAAAGTCAGTTTTTAACAACTTTCCTGAAAACTTGCCTTAAGTTACAACTTGTAATGGGAGCCAGCTGTAGCAGGGTGCACTTATGATTTTTATGTTTAAGTGATATGGATTTACTGATTATGTGCCATTGATTGATTCAAGAAATGTAATCTAGCCTTAGGAGCCCTTTCACAATGGAATTTCTCTATGTAATAGATTTCATATTGGATTTTCAGCCTCAAATACTTCACTTGTGGTCTCTTCTTTATCACTCTGGTCGCCATTGTAAATTTTTGGGTTGTGGCTTCTCAAAGAGAGATATAAATAATCCTGCTTGGCATTTATGCTGTGTATGACGGATAGAATGAGCGAGGTGTTTTATTATGCTAGCACCTCTTGTACATAAATCATTTTGTGTCACTGATAACAGTCCTCTAGTACATCTCCGGCACAAGGGGATAATATATGTCAGAGGCCGGATCAACAACTTCTGGAGTTCATATATATTTCCCATCCTCAATAGATACTTATTTCAATATGTCATCAAATACTGTCTCTCTTCTGCGTCCTGTACGTATGTCACTGTATCTTTCATTTATGACATGTAATCCATTGCGCTGTAATAGAAATATGTTCCATAAATGCTATACAATGGGGCTATTTGTTATCATGTTAAGCAAATACAACTACATTGGCATAAGCTAGAGTTGGAAAATTATGTCTGAAGACATGAACTTCTAGCAGCCATACTAAAGGGTGTTGTCTGGTTTAGAAAACCCAATTTTATATGCCTCGCAAATAGATTCAGGGAGTAATCTATTAGAACTGGCGTTTTACACCTCAAAGTTAGGAGGAGGCTCACACTGCTCAATAAATTTGGTGCACCTCTAGATGATCATGAGCCAGAACGTCAAATTTACGCCAAATATGATTAAAGTCAATGTATTAACCCATTGGAGGCTTAGCTCATTATAGTGAACCACATATATTTAAAAAAAAAAAGTTACAAAAATGTTGGAAAATCAAAGAAATTGGACATTTTTATTAAAAAAAATTCAACTTTTTTTTCCAAGTACAGTTATGCTAAACATCCTTTAATAAATTCTTCCTCCTGAGTTGATCAATGTGAGTTTTATGCATAAAGGTTACTATTTGGCAAACCAGCATTCATCATAAGAATTCTTCTTCCCGATCTTCAATCCATTTAAACATAAACAATATAGAGATCCAAATCACAATGTGGTTTCATCTAGGTAATAAGGTTAAGAATTTGATGTAATCTGCTCACTTATAGGGGTTGTGTGTGACAGAACCACTATCGTAGCATAGTTGTCAGCTGATGCAACATCCACAGATTAGTGTACAAGCCAGAGCAAGTGGACTTCAAGTGCGCTGCTGATTCAAGAACGGACCAGAAGACAATTAAATGTGGTTTAGTGTCAATGCGTTTCAGAGTCAAATCTGACTCTCTCCTCAGGACAACCACATGTGAAAGTCTAATGGTTGTCCTGAGGAAGGTGTCAAGCAAAATGGTCAATGTGGGATGGGGTGAAAACAGTTGTGGCCACAAATAATGTAACATTTCGTAGATAAGGAGTGTGAAAGTTTTATTGTCCTGTGATTGAGGTCTGGTCCGTGATTGTGATGCCCCCAAATGGTCTGAGGAGCAGTTCCTTAGTTGTCCCCTTGTGCATAAATATGTGACTCTTCAGATTTTGTGTTATTTTATGCCTGATGAAGAGAACGGAGCAGTCTCGAAAGCTTGCAATTTGGTATCAACCTATGAGGACTCACAAATTTTAATATTTTTATCTTTTTTATGTACGGTAACTGAAACAGAAAAATGGGATTATAAAATATATAAATGATATTCACTATCCTACATGTTTCTTTACTTCCTAATATATAAACAAGGGCATGAAATGTAAAAGCACATAAATAATGCATAAAGGTATTTCATGACTGAGAACCAAAAGTTTTTTGGCCAACACATGAAAGCTTTTGCTTCAAAAGAAACTATTTTTATAGAAAGGAATCTATACATTAAATGTATTTAGAGAATAAAGTAAAGAAAGGCAGAGCCAAGATTTTCTAAATATGGTAACTAAAGACATTATCTTCCATAATTAGATCTTTATTATTTCATGGAGACAAAACACATCCTCTAATGTGCACAAGACTACAATAGAGCTAGTGAGGAACAGCCAAGATTTAGATTTGATGTATACATTGTCAGGTATGCATAATTTAATTTAATGCTACCTCCTCTTATAAAGTAATTTTTGTAATCTAATAACAATGGCATGCCTTTTCAGCATGAATAAAACGTGATGTTACTTTAGACAGAGGGTGACGTCGCATCTAAACATTATTTTATTTTTTTTTTAAGGAATTTGGCATTGATAGTCTACCTTTAGGAATAGTCTGCGATTTTTGGTCTTTGAGGACTAATTTTCTCATTTATTTTTAAATTCTATTTTGTTTTCTATTGCTGTATCTTTATAAATTTCAAATTCGTCAGTTCTTGTGGAATTTCCCAGGAAATTCAATTTGCAGAGAAATTATTCTCTGTGATTTGAAAGTACCTTATTATGCTCTGAGGTCTCTCCAGACCCTAAAATATAATAAACATCACATGTAAAAAAGGAAATACTTATTCTTAGCTCTTTTAGCTCCTCCGTTCCCCACGTCACCCAACTGTTTCCTTGTTGCATCTTCTTATCACCACCTCTAGGCTGGGGCTTCCAGGTCTGATGAGGAAAGGGACAGTCCTACACAAGCGTGTGTAAAGTCACAAGCTAATGAAGTCATGACGTGCTCCATGACCTTGTGTGCGCATACACAGAACCGGGAAGTGAGTGCATGTCATGAAATCATGACCTTACACACACTTGAAGTTCTGGCCTAGTGTGAAGAGGCGCAGGGATTCAGTTCTTGTGGCTATAAGAAAAATATGCAATCATAACCGAATGGGTGATGGTTAGGAGCAGAGGGGCCTGAGAGGTGAGCAGTCAGATAAATATAAGTTTAGAGTTTCTTTTAACTTTTGAAGGCACTTTACACTATTAGTCAACATATTGCATAAGCAAATTACAAAAAAAGCAGAATTTTGGCAAATGTGGATTTTTGTAATATTCGAATAGAATTAAACTCCGCTGAAATATATTGGTTCATCTCCTCATCTTTATTAATAAAGAAATATTTTTTTGTGTGTCTCACATAATGATGTCACGCGGTCAGCCATCCTCCTTCCTTCATCGCACTATTGTTTGTCAGGCTGTGAGACAACTGGCTGCAGCAAGAGCTTCCCACCTCTGCCTTGTCTCCTTCTTGGCAATGACCTGCCCCATCAGTTGATCGGCTAAGAAATAGAACTGATCTGGAGGAAAAAAATGCTTTTATTCTACAGAATTGCTGGCCAACTGTTTGTTTTAAGATCTAACACAAGACCCTACACATGAACGTGTAAAGTTTATTCTGTTTACTTAAACATCCATGTTAATATTTAGTTTTCTTTAAAGGAATCCGTCAATCAATTTTGTTTTGTATGATAATAGTATCCTGAAATAGTACTTGGGCAGCCCTTTTAAGAGATGTAACTTTTATTTCTCTACGTGGCCTCATTGGGCTGCTGTAAGCCTTGGACAAATTTGTCTTGCAAGTCAAGCATATGTAAAATGCAAAATTAATATTCACCCCTTCCCAATAACATATGCACCCACCCCTCCAGGCCAGCGTCACTAATTAGATGCAGTCAGACTGCTGTGTTACTTGCCTGAGGATCACATCGCAATCCTTGGACTGTCCGTCTGCTCTGGTGGCATGTATTTCTATGCAGCTGTCACTCTCAGGACAGGAGAGCCAACGGACAGTCCGGGGATTCCGATGTGATCCTCGAGCCTACGGCAGCTGGACTGAATACCTGACACCAGCAGATGGGTGGGACTATGGGAGGGGGAAGGGGTGAATATTAAGTTGCAATTTACATATGCTCAACTTCCCGGCACGAGAAAATAAATTTGTCCGGGGCTTACAGGAACACAACAGGACCAAGCAGAGAAATAAGATACATGTCCTCAAAGGGCTGCCTAAGACCTATTACAGGATACTATTACTATACTACACAAAAATGGCCTGACAGATTCCCTTTAAAGGCATTTCCCACTACTTATGTGAGACTGAAGTAACCCTTTAAAAATGATAGAAAACGCCTCTGATGACCTGCTCTCCTCACTCATCTATGTTAGTAGATTTACCAATGCAGAAAAGAAATACTGTATGCTAGAATATCTTTTCTGGACTGTTAAATTAGAATTTCTTCAGTTATTCTTTCAGGACAGGTCTAAACAGTATCAGACCATGCAAAAACACCATATTGGTAATGACAATAGTATTAGTATTGACAAGGGTCGTAGTGGTCAGACCCCCTTCAGGATTCTGTCAGTGAAAAAAAATCGGTCATCAGCACCGTCCCTTTGAATAACATTGGTCCTAGTGCTATCTGATAAGTGACCGGAAAGCACTCGTCCGATGTATACACTGGTGTGAGCGAGCCCTATATATGGATTGCAGTCAGAAAAGGACCTAGCACCAGTTCATACAGGACCAAAACGAGGTTTACATCCATTCTATAAGTATGGTACAGATTCAGATGAGACGTTTGTAGCCATCTTTATTCTATAAATAATATCTGACCCCTACTTGTTTTGTTACAGTATTAGAAGTTAGAGCACCGCACACCCGTGGAAATGTCATGGTAAAATGTCAAAACAAAATCCTGGGTCATTTCTGGGACGCTAACAATATCTTATCCTTAGAACTGTCTTCTCTTATTTTAAAAATTATGAATCTCTTGCTGTGACCCTATTTGGCCTTGATAAATGTGTCCATGTGTTCTTTGGCCTCATCTTTCACGATGCTGTAATGTGAGGTATGTAAATTGTTTTGACATTTGGAGATAGCAGAAAATGAGACGTGATCTAAATCATAGACACCATAGAGAATATTTATGAGATGTTTCCACAGGAGAAAACTAATGAGGTAAAGTCCCCAGCAGTTCTGGAGATAAAGCTGTAAGGTTATATGAATGTCCCTTTTTTAGCACTTTGTTATGGTTGGGTGGGATAGGGAGAAGCTTTCTAAATGTGTTGTCCAGTGTGTGACAGGTCCACATCAATGGTGATGAATCCTCATTTTCTCTGTTGATGTTAAACGGAATCTGTCAGCAGGTTTTTGTGACCCACCCCCACCCCACCCCACCCCCCATTTGAGAGCAGCGTAATGTAAGAAAAGAGATCAATCACTGTTTCTTTGCTGCAGGTCTAACAGCTTTCTGAATGCTGTGCTCTGTAAAACCCTGTTCACACCACTGATTGACAGGTCTCTGTGTACACTGTGCATAGGCAGAAAGCTGCCAATCACTGATGGGGGGCAGGGTTATATAAAACTCATGAATATGTAGGACTACGTAGGAGGAGGTTTACTACTCCTATAGGCACACTCTCCTGCTGATAAAACAGTACTGTTGTAAAAACTACAGACAGCAACCTAGTAAGTGACACATCGCTGAAATCAGGGTCTCTATTCCTAAAATTTATTGTCCTATTCAGCCAGATATGCATTAGCATCCCGGATGCTATACACCTCAATAATATAAAATAGCAGGCACACTGCATATATCAATTGCAAAAAGAGGCAGATTAAGGACAAAACTTTTTATACCCTTTGTTCACACTTTATTTTAAAATGTAAATAAAAGTTACATTTTATGGTCTTCTAGTGGGTGTTTATTTGGGGTTCTTCCCAACGTGTTAAAAAAAAAATAAATATATATATATATATATATATATATTCCAGTTGCAAATTTTTATTCATTGCATAGTGGAATGTGTTCAGAAAAATAAAACATAATTATCAATGTAAATCAAAATGAATATCCCATGGAGGTCTGGATTTGGAATGATACTCAAAATCAAAGTGGAAAATCAAATTACAGGCTGATCCAACTTCAGTGGAAATGCTTCATGACAATGAAAAGATGCTCAGTATTGTGTGTGGCCTCCACGTGCCTGTATGAACTCCCTACTGTACACCGCCTGGGCATGTTCCTGATGAGGCGGCGGATGGCCACCTGAGGGATCTCTTCCTAGACCCTAACTAAAGCATCTGCCAACTCCTGGACAGTCTGTGGTGCAACGGGACATTTTTGGATGGAGCGAGACATGATGTCCCAGATGTGCTCAATCGGATTCCGGTCTGGAGAACAGGCGGGCCAGTCCATAGCTTCAATGTCTTCATCTTGCAGGAACTGCTGACACACTCCAGCCACATGAGGTCTGGCATTGTCCTGCATTAGGAGGAACCCAGGGCCAACCGCACCAGCATATGGTCTCACAAAGGGTCTGAGGATCTCATCTTGGTACCTAATGGCAGTCAGGCTAGCTCTGGCGAGCACATGGAGGGCTGTGCGGCCCTCCGAAGAAATGCCACCCTACACCATTACTGACCCACTGCCAAACCGGTCATGCTGAAGGATGTTGCAGGCAGCAGATCGCTCTCCGCGGCATCTCCAGACTGTCACGTATGTCACATATGCTCAGTGTGAACCTGCTTTCATCTGTGAAAATGCCAAAAGTCCTGCATGGTGTTGGGCTGTGAGCACAACCCCCATATGGGGATGTCGGGCACTCAACCATCCTCATGGAGTCGGTTTCTAACCGTTTGTGCAGACACATGCACATTTGTGGCCTGCTGGATGTAATTTTGCAGGGCTCTGGCAGTGCTTCTGTTCCGCCTTTGCGCAAGGAGGAGGTAGCGGTCCTGCTGCTGGGTTGTTGCCCTTCTACGGCCCCCTTCATGTCTCCGGGTGTACTGGCCTGTCTCTTGGTAGAGCCTCCAGCCTCTGGACACTACGCTGACAGGCACAGCAAACCTTCTTGCCACAGCTCGCATTGATGTGCCATCCTGGATGAGCTGCACTACCTGAGCCACTTTTGTGGGTTGTAGAGTCCGTCTCATGCTACCACGAGTGTAAAAGTACAACCAACATTCAAAAGTGACCAAAACATCAGCCAGAAAGCATTGGTACGGAGATATGGTCTGTGGTCCCCACCTGCTGAACCACTCCTTTATTGAGGGTGTCTTGATAATTGCCAATAATTTCCATCTGTTGTCTATTCCATTTGCACTAATATGATCCCTCCAAAGACCATTTTGGTTCCTCCAATTTTTTGCTATATGAAGCTATTTATACCTTTTTCATATAGAGTACTTGGCCCTTCTAAAACACATACTGGTACTCAGGATTTTAGAGACAAATGACTTTATTACATTTATTGATGAGGCTTTGTTTGGGGCACTGCTTGATTTGACATACTGACACTGCAGCGACCAAGAGCCTTTATATACAGTGTCAGTGTTTGCAGTGGCTGATTCCACATCCTCCTCTTCTGTGTATACCTGCCACTTGCTGCACATAGGCTCACAAAGCGGCGTCAGCCGATGCTGACAGCAGGGGGAGATGAGAATGCACACATTGTCAGTGTACATGTGCTGTCGTCCCTCTCCTGTGAGTAGTGGCTGGTCAGTACAGACAGAAACACACAATAGTGGGAGATGTCAGCGCACAGACACTGACATTGTGTCCGTCTTCATCTCTCCTATCAGCATCAGCTGCCACTGCTCTGTGATCCTGTGTGCAGTGAGCGGCAGCTGTACACAGGAGAGGGATCAAAACTCAACCCCTGCACTCTGACACTGTGCATGCAGGTGCTCGGCGCCTACAGTGTCAGTATATTGTGGGTTCGGGAGTTAGATCAGAGGGCTCTCCAAAGTGAGTGCTGCCATTCTCCATTAGAGGAGAGTTGGAGTATTGTAATTGAGGTGGTGGAATCATGCACAGAGTAATTTGCCAATTTTTTTATAAAACATATTTATTAAAATCTACAATACCAGTTGGATCTTTATATGAATTTCTAAGTTCAATTGAAGTTTCCAGGATGACAGTCTCACTTTCCAAGTCTGCAATCCCTTTGCCACGATTCGGCAGTTTGCAGTTACACAATGTGTCATGCGTACACTGGCTCGTTTCCACCATATTTTCCTTAAAGTGGGCCGTCACATGGTTGCATGATGTATTTGCATAGTTGCAGTCATGTGCCTACTAGATTCTTCTCTGTTTTTATTAGTGTTTTATTGAGAGAAGCTTATTGCCCAGTAGTACGGTAGAATCATGACAGTTTGCCCATCACATATTGCCATTATTCAGCAGTCTGCAGTCACACAGGATGACAGAAGACTTCCCAGCCAGGAAAACCCCTTTAAAACTCGGGACTATTCATACACCGTGTGCAGAATTATTAGGCAAGTTGTATTTGAGAGGATTCTTTTTATTATTGAATAACAACTATGTTCTCAATCAACCCAAAAGACTCATAGATATCAAAGCTTAATATTTTTGGAAGTTGGAGTGGGGTTTTCTTTCAGATTTGGCTATCTTAGGAGGATATCTGTTTGTGCCGGTAACTATTACAGTGCAGAATTATTAGGCAACTTAATAAAAACCAAATATATACCCATCTCACTTGTTTATTTTCACCAGGTAAACCAATAGAGCAACACAAAATTTAGAAATGAACATTTCTGACATTCAAAACCAAAAAAAAAATCAGTGACCAATATAGCCACCTTTCTTTACGATGACACTCAAAAGCCTTCCTTCCATAGATTCTGTCAGTTGCTTGATCTGTTTGCGATCAACATTGCGTGCAGCAGCCACCACAGCCTCCCTGACACTGTCCCCAGAGGTGTAATATTTTTACTCCCTGTAGATCTCACATTTTATGAGGGACCACAGGTTCTCTATGGGGTTCAGATCAGGTGAACAATGGGGCCATGTCATTATTTTTTCTTCTTTTAGACCTTTACTGGCCAGCCACGCTGTGGAGTATTTGGATGCATGTCATGGAGCATTGTCATGCATGAAAATCATGTTTTTCTTGAACGATACCGACTTCTTCCTGTACCACTGCTTGAAGAAGGTGTCTTCCAGAAACTGCCAGTAGGTCTGGGAGTTGAGCTTCACTCCATCCTCAACCCGAAAAGGTCCCACAAGTTCATCTTTGATGATACCAGCTCATACCTGTTAGGAACGGTGGAACGCACTAAATAAAAATAATAAAGTGCATTCGCCGCTCGGGGTCCACCGTGCAGTAGGTGTTACACTGCTGCTAGGTAATGACAGAGGAGCAATATGGCGGTATGATGCGCACGGGTTCAACTTTACCCAGAGTGCGCAGAGCGGGCTCTGTTCACACACAGAGGTGCCAATATGGCGGTGTAATGCGCACGGGTTCAACTTCACCCGGAGTGCGCACAGCGGGCTCCGTTCACACACAGAGGTGCCGCAACAAAAACATACAAAAGGCTAAACCTGTTAGTGACACAGGCCTCAGGTTAATGCACAAACGGTATCTGGTCACAGGAGCAGGACCCAAGACAGAGGAGCTGCGTCCCTCTAGACCTACTGTGTGTGTGGCGTTGCTTCTGCGAGAGCCAAGAAGGGCTGCAACTGCAGCGCGGCATAGGACACTGCCGCTTGACGACAAAGCCAGAAAACAAGTGCAATGTCGGACGCTAGCGTAGCGGTGCGGTGTGCACAGTGGCTTAAGGCTTGCCACTGACTGGCGCTGACTGCTAAACTAATTCCCTATCCACATGCGTAATATCAGAGGGAAGGGGTTTCATAATGAGTCAGTCACCAGAAACATACATCCATCACCATTCACACATAGCAAGTATAGTCTATACTAGCGCATGGCCGAACGGTCATGTGCGCTTTTTATAGCCGTGCGGGACCTTCCAGATCTCCGAGATGGACCAATGAAATCTGGAGCAGTACCTGGGCACATGACTCCCGATCTCCAATGGGAGATCGTCTCATGAGCATGCCCAGTAGGAGCACAGAGGAACTTAGTCTCTGGAGCGGTCTGCTGCAAAGTAATCTTCTCTGCAGTAGACAGCAGGAGACCATGGAATGTGAGGCTCTGGATTCCTGCAGGGCAGACGCAGAAACCTGATGCCTAACATTACCCCCCTCCTAGGGCCCCCTCCTCTCTGAGCCTTCCAATCCACCACCCTGTGCCCATCAGAGGCATAGGCCTCAGACTCGTCCTGAGGCAAGTCTGATGTCCCGGTAGGTGACACGGAAAACCGGGACATGTGGAAGGTATCAGAGGTGGTAAAGATCGCCAGGTTTAAGAAGGGACACATGGGAGACAACGGGCGCGGCAAAACCGCCCGGAGCATAAGTTGAAATGGAACGCCACGGTGTGACGGCGGACGTCTCCACTCTCTGCTTAAGGAGGATAAGCCGAGCACATGAGGCGCATGCCTGAATATATTTTTTAATGCCCCGAGCCCTGTGCGGCCACCAATATGACCCCGCCAGGAGTTTTGTGGTCTGCATGTAGCCACAGTGACCACCCGCCCTGGACGCGTGTGCCCACATGGGGACCTTCGGCCAAAGGTGGGGAGGGACAAAGGTCTTGCCTGGCGGCACAGAGATTGGCCATTGCAGGACACTGTTGTCCTGAGAAACAGCACGTTGACAATGGTAACCGCAAAAGGAGTTTTGCGCCGGACGCGCTTCGGGAACGGCACGAGACACCTCCATGGGCTCTGGGAGTGGAGTCTCTGGCTCAGGTGGTTCCAGAGGCTCAAAAAAGTTGGGAGCCAGTAGGAGCACAGAGGAACTTAGTCTCTGGAGTGGTGTGCTGCAAAGTAATCTCTGCAGTAGATAGACAGCAGGAGACCGCGGAATGTGAGGCTCTGGATTCCTGCAGAGCAGACGCAGAAACCTGACGCCTAACAATACCAGTACCCCACCTCCACCTTGCTGGCGTCTGAGTCGGAGTGGAGCTCTCTGCCCTTTACTGATCCAGCCTTGGGCCCATCCATCTGGCCAATCAAGAGTCGCTCTCATTTCATCAGTTCATAAAACCTTAGAAAAATCAGTCTTGAGATATTTCTTGGCCCAGTTTTGAGTTTTATCTTATGTTTCTTGTTGAAAGGTGGTCGTTTTTCAGCCTTCCTTAGCTTGGCCATGTCCCTGAGTATGGCACACCTTGAGCTTTTTGATACTCCAGTAACGTTGCAGCTCTGAAATGTGGCAAAACTGGTGGCAAATGGCATCTTGGCAACTTCACGCTTGATTTTCCTCAATTCAGGGGCAGTTATTTTGAGCCTTTTTTTTATCAACACGCTTCTTGCGACCCTGTTGGAAATTTCAAGACTGCTGCATCCCTCTGCAAGACATCTCACAATTTTTGACTTTTCAGAGTCAAATCTTTCTTAGGACCCATTTTGCCAAAGGAAAGGAAGTTGCCTAATAATTAAGCACACCTTATATAGGGTGTTGATGTCATTAGACCACACCCCTCCTCATGACAGAGATGCAAATCACCTGATTTACATAATTGGCAGTTGGCTTTCAAGCCTATACAGCTTGGCGTAAGACAACATGTATAAAAAGGATGATGTGATCCAAATACTCATTTGCCTAATAATTCTGCACCCAATGTATGAAAAAGCTGATCAGGTCAGCCAATCAGCGGGCTTGGTGGTCATGTGCTGTACAACCATCATCCTGGCTGCCAAAACTGATCGGTAATGTGGTAGTATCACACATAACTGCTGCAGTAAAACAAAGACCAAGGTCCCCTAGAATATCAGCAGAGGCTAACTACCGTGTTTCTCTGAAAATAATACAGGATCTTAAATTATTATTTTTTTCGGAAAGATGGGGTACGCCTTATTTTCAGGGGATGTCTTATTTTTTTTCCATGAACAACAATCAACATTTATTCAATTAATCATGTCTTGACATTTTGGAACATCAAAATAAGTCTCAAAACCCTGAATTCCATCCTGAATTTCGTGAGATTGTTTTTCTATGTACTCTTTTCACATGGTGACGAAGAACAATGGAGTTAGAATGGTCACTATAGACAATTTTTTTCCCATAGATATCATGTTATCGGCAGCACATCTTCTATTTACTCCAGGCGATGTAATAATGAGAACAATGGTCCTAATTAATTAAGAATGGTGTTGTGCAGACCGGTCTTAATGAACGGCGCACACCACTTAATACATTAGGGATCTTTCAAGACACCAGGTAGGACCAACTACCTGCCTGTTAGTTCTTAGGCCCATTTTAATAAAAAATAAATAAATAAATAAACCAGTCCTTGATAAAGGGATTATATGGCTGCTAGTCATGGGTTGTGGCAGTTGTTTTTAGAATCAAATGGATTAATTAGTCAATTATTACTAATTTTCTTAACTTTAATCATTTCAGGTAAATGCAAAAAAAATAGCTATTCTTTTAGAATCTAGTTTGCTTATTTTCTCCTCTGTAGGTTTCTTTGTTTCTGAATATTACAAATTCTGTTGAGCTGTTTTTTCCTACTTAATGGTGTTGAATGAGGAGGGTTATCATTTTTTTTTTTTTATTTATTTTTTTTTAAATCTAGGATATGTTTTTTGATATTGGAAGTCAATGCCAGACTCTATACAGCTCTATAAGTGTTTACAGATTTATTACATTTTTTTTTTTTTACTAACATAAATGTCATCTGGCCCATATGTGGCATGTACTAGGAGAGGTACATGAAGATTTTTAATGGACTCCAGACAAATACGGAAACTTTGACAAACAACTAAAATGCCACTGATTTCACTGCATACAAATGTGTATTAGAGCAGTAATTCACAACAGAAGTGCAGTAAATGGGAAGTCAAGTTCAGTTCCAATGTAATATTATTGATATGACCACCCAGTATGAAAGTAGCTTTGAACCGCCAGCATTACAATCCTTCTCGCTTATAAAAAAAATTTGTATGGATTGTATGGGTTGGCACATGGGAGAATAAAGAATACATAAGCCGAATAATTGTCCGCAGTGATGTATGATTATGAATGCAGTGCCAGCGTACATTCTCTATAGTCGGAGAGAAAATCTCTCACTAAGAGTCAGCAGTGCAGAATTGGTAAAAACAAGTTTTAAAATGTTTTCAACATGTTTAAAAGTCTTACGCTAGTTTCACACTAGCGTATGGAGGAGCTACGAAGGGATGCAGACTTCCTCCTTGAAGCTCCACCCCCGGCAGCACCTCCTCTGGTCAGCTCAGCCTCTGTCGGCATGCGGCCTGCGTACCCTATCTTTAGCATTAGGTACGCAGGCCATGCCGATGAATGCAGATGCCTCCTCATGCGTCTTTTTGATTGTGCGGCGACCGCACCAAAATGCAACATGTTGCGTTTGGCGCAGGTTAGAATGTCTTCCCATGTGTAGGTTCCTCAATGAAATCCAGAGAAGCAAAAATCTGCTGATTTCATTGCAGAAACTGCTGCATATCTATACCAGTTCAGCAATAAATTATTACACAGTCCATATGAAAACCATGTAGACATTTAGGCCTGCGCAGAGATCGCCTCATCCTGACCTTCTCACAGGTCAGTTTTGGCATTTTGTGGATTCCTACACTTTTATTAATGGGTGGATTTATACCCTGGCAGGTATCTCTTCTGACAAAAAAGCATAGATTGATGTAGAGAGCAGATAAAACCCTCTAATAGGGTTGTCACAAAAAAATGCTGCCCCAATAATGTTAGGAGTCAGGTTTCTGCGGTCGCTATGCAGGAATCCAGACCCTCACATTCTGCAATTTCCTTCTGGTTATCTACTGCAGAGGAGATTGCCTTGAAGCAAATCTCTTCAGAGGCTAAGTCCTTCCATCCACCTTCTGAGCATGCTCATGAAACGATCTCCTATTGGAGATCGGGAGTCATGTGCTCAGGTCCCGCTCCAGATCTCATTGGTCCATCCCGGAGATCTGGAAGCTTCCGGAAGGTCCCGGCTGCTATAAAAAGTGTGCATGGCTGTTCCGCCATGCGCTAGTATGGACTATACTTACTGCTGTGTGAATGACTCATTTGAAACCCCTACCCTTTGATATTACGCTTGTGTGAGGGATTGAGTTTAGTACCAGCCCCAGCGCGCCTCTGCTTCATTGTCCACAGCTGCTAGCGTCCGACATTGCGCTTGCGTCTAGCATTGTCGTTTAGCGGCAGTGTCCTACACCGCGCTGCAGTAGCAGCCCACTTAAGCGTTTGCGGCTGCGACGCCACACACACGGTAGGTCTAGAAGGACTTTGTGCCGCCATCTTTGGCTATTCCTGTTACCTTATACAGTGTGTGTAACTACTCTGAGTACCTGTGACCTTAACAGGCTCAGCTGTTTTGTTTATGTTCATAGGCATCTCTGTGATTTACCAGAGATTGCTCTGTGCACTTGGGTGACGGTTAACCCTGTGTACAATACCGCCATATTGCTTCTGCCACCACTTAGCATCGGTTATTTCACCTACTGCACGGTGGACCCCGAGCGGAGAACGCACTTTATTTATATTTTCTATTTAGTGCGTTCCACCGTTCCTAACAAATAATCAGATGATTCCCATGGGTTCTGTTTTTTGAAAGCTGAACACTAACCCTGAAGCCTCCGGGCCAAGGCCATCAGAATGGAAACCAGTATTTCTTGGGGCTCGTGCACATGACTGTTTTTTTTCAGACGAGTGCTATCTGTGGTTTTCATGGGCAGCACTCGTACCTATTATATTCTATGGGGCTGTGCACATGTGCGATTTTTTTTTTTTTATTATTATTTATCCCTTGGACCAAGTGGAAATACTCAGATACATATCCAATTTTGATCTGAGTGTCGAATCAAAATTGGCAATGAAAGTCACAACAATATAGAGAAACCTTTTTTTATTTTTCCTTTCCACGTCTAAGAAAACCTGATGTCAAGGTCTGACCAGAATAATCAGACCATTTTTCTGACATTAAACTTGTATATACAAGGAACTATAGTGACACCTAAATATCTGAAACCATAAGAATTTAGATTAAGCATTGTCAGTAGGACAGAGGTACAAACCACTCTGATAAATTAAAAGAACCAAAAGAGAAGGGGGAAAAAAAACGAGTAACGGTTTAATGATATTTTTTTATATAAAAATAATGGGGCAAAAAAAGGGGTGAATATTGTAAAATAGCCTTTATTTATACAAGTATCTGGGCAATAGGTGGCACAAAGACGCAAACATACAAAAAAAATTGAATGGTAAACGGCACAAATAGAACAAGAAATATTTATAAATGATTTAAAAATATACAATTATGCTATTAGCAGCCATGAAAGCACATGGATTGTAGCCATATATGAAGAGATGTATATCAATATGAATATGATTATAATAATGAGTATATATGTATACACACAAAGTAGGAATATGTAAGATGTGTATATTCAATATATTTGTGTGTATAAATATACATGTTTAATTAAATGGTAGTGGAATGACACATGGTTATATAGGGCTTGGTTAGAAATAGCTTATGGCCAGGTAGTACATACCAGAAGAGGTGGTGTACTGATGCAGATGTGTGGTGCTGGACCTTTTCGTGCGTTTCAGACCAACCAGACCTCAGGTGATTGCTGAGACCTGTGATGGGCTGGAGTAATTAAGTAATTGAAATGGCACATTATCAGAGGCAAATACAATTATGCACCAGTCTAGTCACCTGATCACTGCAACCAATCACAAGCCTCAGCGGTAACGATACATTATATCAAATTACCCTAAAAATCCTAATGGCATAGATATGCTATAGCAAAAGGGAAGAAGGTGCAAATTCTTCTTTTTTTTATAGCACACACCTATATTGTTTATTTCTTGTCTATTAGAAATGAGCAAATCATTTTAAATGAGAATTGAATTTGTGTTGAACTTTTAGGAATTTTGTGAATCCGTAGAATTTGAATAATTTGCGATTCGCTTTTCACAAATCACCAAAAATAGCCATCGCCATTTTACCCATTGGAGAAGATTTTGTTTGCCAGAGAGAGCTCACATGACCTGGACACAGCTGTGGGGGCTTCCCCATAATGCCTTACAGCTATCACATGAGATGGTATAGCACAGCCAATCAGAAAGGACTATCATTGCTTGTATAAAAGCAGAAGCAGGAAATGCAGCAGCCATTTTGTGGTGAATCTGGATAGTGAGAGGACATCACATCTTAGAGCACAGCCACAAAAATAAAGTTGTAAAACACTGAACAATCTCTACCGACAGTGTGTGACCATACATTTACCCATAGCTAAGTATGTAGAGGTCACTTCGGTGACATTACTAAGACCATGTTTGTGTTAAAGAGCTTGAAATTAGTTGGACCCATGAGACCTCAGTGTGTCATATGCATCTTTTTAGCTCAATTGTAGACTTTGCAGTACTTTCTGTTCACCACAAGCTTAATGTTTTTTTAAAATAATTCAGCAAAGCTCTTCGAAATTCAAAATATCTTTCTCTAATACCTATACTTCTACTGCAACAGTACTTTATATATATGCCATAACCATGCTCTGCGGAATAAGGCTGAATTCAGGTATAATGTGTTCCATAACGTACCCGTAGAAAAGAAGCCTGACAGCTGAAGTTGATTTAAATGGACTCTAACTTCTGCTTCGCAGACTTGGGCTGGAGTTTATTTGACATTTTTATAGAATCTCCTTTGATGTTACAGGTGATTGAAGGGTTTTAAAAACTGATTCTTATGTTCTATGTAGATTGCCTAAGATGCTGTATTCCTGTAAAACAGCCAAGCCAAAATCACTCCCAACAGGGTTTCTGTAAGACTTTGTGAATGTTTGCAGCTCAGTGCTGTTCCAGTCATTCATTACTTTCCGAGATCCAAACCGAAAATGTAATAGTCTATTTGACATCATCAGTATGAGATGTTAACTTGCTAGTTTGATATTTCCCATTCAGCCGTCTCCCCTGTAGAAATGTAAGGCGCTCAGTAGAACCAGGGGTGAAATAAGAAATCATGATGTAACAATATTATATAGTACATATCTGGAGAGAAACCAACGCTGTCGATTACAGAGATATAAAAACAGTAACCGCTATTCAAGCCTTGTACTAACATTTTCCAAAGTGCTTGGTATATTTTGGAAAACTCTGACCCCAACATTTTCCTTCGCTCCTTACCCCATAAGTTATAAATCTCCTACCAGGATTTCCAGCACACAACGCCTAACTGATCGGCCCTTCAGCTCACCCCAGAGCATTGTGAGCTATATACACAGCTGCTTAGTGATGTATGCAGTGCTTCTTAACACTAAATCCTCCAAAACCTTCCCATAGGGGGGGATACAGAACAGTTTTGTTTTTCTTTTACCAAAAAAAGATGTTCTGCCCCTTTTAACATTATCTGCTGAAATCAATCCGAATATAGTTTTAGACCTATTTACATTAAAGCCCCCGTTACACACGGCGAGATCGCTAGCGATATCGCTGAAGCGACAACGATTTTGTGACGCAACAGCGACATCGCTAGCGATCTCGCTAAGTGTGACACGCGGAAACGACCGGCTCCCTGCTGCGATGTTGCTGATCGTGCGCGAACGTTCAGGATCATTTTTTGATCACTGGCGTCACGCTGACCAGCATGCATCGCTGTGTTTGACGCCCCTTATCAACGACAAGCGACCTCGTTGGCGACGCCGAACTCATATAGATGGCGCTGAAGGACGCCTATTCAAAGTCTGAATCGCTATTATAGACAGTGTGTGACACGGTACCAACGATCGCCGTGGTCGTTAGTGACATCGCTGATGCGTCGTTATGAAGATCGGCCTGTATGACTGCTTACTAGCGATGCACAAACGATCTTAGCCAGATCGTATCGTTGTCGGAATCGTTGGTGCGTCGCTACGTGTAACGGTACCCTTATAGCGGATGTGTCACTAGAACAGTCATGTCCATGTTATGCTACTGCAGGGTCATTAAACACTATTTATAGTTAGAATGTTTCTAGACCCCTCAGACTTTTTTTTTTTTTTTTTTAAACTCAACTTCTTGTGATAGATAAATTCTATTAGGTGGGTGGTTCAGCAAGCTTGTGCATCATCAATATTTAGTTTCATCTTCTTTTTCCCGCCCCCAGCGCTGTGATTGACAGTCAAAACCTTCCTGAAGTCTGGGAAAAACTACTGCTGATTCACAGCTGGCTCCCCTTAGTTATAAGGCAGGGTATCGGCTGTCAATCAGCATGACATCTGTAATTATGCCTGTCAACAGAGCAGAGCGGAAAATAAGCAGCTGCTCTGTCGTTGTGACATCATCACCATAACCCACAGGAGGGGCCCGTGACCACTCTGAGCTGGCAGAGAGCGGCGCTAGTCATAACGGAGTTATTTAGCAACTACCTGCCTTCAAGTTGTTAGGCCCATAAGAAAAAAACCCTTTAAGTATCATAATGTGCGATTACTTTATAAAGAAAACTGCACAGATGTTAAAATACCACATATTACATTCAATTAGCAAAGGTACCATATATCATACTGGAAACTCAAAGGTCCCATATCTGTATCTGTCTGGTGACATATTTGGAATTTGACTGTATCATACAAGAAAAACTGCATCAGCAAATCTTCACGTATGCAAATTCATTTCACATAAGAAAAAAACGTACAAAGTGTCTGCCGTTTTATATTAAACAATGCATCTTAGATATAAAATTGTATAGAAGCCAAGCACTAAACAACGTAACGGAATTAATGGAAATGTATCGAATTCTTCCTATTCTCTTTACCCATTGCAGTGAACGTAGTTGCATTACTTCAAGAGTTCTGGGAGAAAAAAGAGAAACGAAGGGCAATATTCCCCAGTGAAAGCTTGGTGGCCTATGAGTCGGTCCCATCTCCAGATCCACCATTTGTTTGTTACGTCACTTTACCTGGAGGAAGCTGTTTTGGAAATTTTCAGGTAAGAATTATTTCACTTTTTATTGTAACATTGATACTTAGGATCTCATTATTAAAGAGGTTGTCCCATGAACAAAGCACATTTTAATGAGTACATCTTGGAATAAAATTAGATTTCACTATTTTGATGTGTTTTAAAAATAAATGTTCTTGTGCCAAGATAATTTTACAAATGTGGCCCTGCTATGTACTATATGAGTGTGTCTGGCTATGCATGGTCTGATCACACATCTTCTGGCCATGGGAAGAAGAAAAAGTGACTGTACAGATGACATACTTTAGCAGTGGCTTGTAGCTGCTGCTCTTTGTGAGGTAACACATTTACCTGCCTGTTTTATCACAGCAGCGAGTGTTTCTGCTGCATTTCCAGCCTTCTCAGCTTAATATAAATCAAGTCAGTGATGTAGGAGCTCCGGCAGCCGATGAGCTCCTATGACACTGACTTGATTTATAATGAGCTCAGAAGGCTGGAAATGCAGCAGAAACACTCGCTGCTGTGATAAAACAGGCAGGGAAATGTGTTCCCTAAGAGATTAAGTTGTGACCCTGTGCTGTCCGGTCTGGTCTGTCTACACTTTTGCTTCCTCCTCTGGCCAGGAACTGTGGTATGTGCTAACCATGTTCTTGCAGCCATTATACAGTACATAGCAGGATAACATTAATAATATTATCTAAGCACGGGAATATATTGAAATCGGGATACACAAGTAGTGTTTTCAAAGCATGATTTGAATGCTTTTTTCAAATGTCGTTGCTCTGTAATTAGTTTTTCTTGGTCCAAGTTGCACATTTCCAATTCCTTCTATGATTCTATATATATTTTTTTTAAACACATCCAATTGTGGAGCTTATTTTTATTCCAAGATCTAGTGATGAAAATGTACCACTTTAAAGTTCATTTGCCTGTATAGTTATACCAATTACCTCATATTTTTAGCTTTTTCAGCTTTCTGGTGGACTTGTGCTTATAAACCACAGCATTTATGCACAGACGGTGCTCCAGTGTAAAGCAGAGTTGAGGTCAAGGCAGAAGCCAAGGTCTCTGAAGATAGAGGAAGTGAATTTCAGGCATAAGCTTTACCCAGTGCAGCCAATTTACAGTCACTGGTCATAATGCGACCAAGTAGCTGACAATATGGAAAATAAATGGCAGCTAAGCATAAGCCAAAGGTTATGACACAGACTACTTCTGCATTAAAGGGGTTGTCTACTACTAGACAGCCTCTTATAAATAGCTCGACTCCCTCCCAAATCGGCTCCATTCCTCTGGTGGAGGAACGATGCTGCTGCAGGAGGCAAGAAGTTTTCTTTTTATTGTAGGCTGCACCTTGGCGTTCTTTCTAAGGTGTCGTCCCGTAGTGCTCATATTCTACCTGCCGTAATTTGTGATGTTTGTTCTAAAATAAGCCAATGGCTATAGAATAATGTTCCTTTCTCTGCGGATATTTTTCTCTAGAAAATACAGCGTGCGTGTGAAATCGGTCTCATGCACTTTATTACAGTCATATCTGTGTGTGAAAATATGTCAGATATGCAGCACTATGTATAAATATTTATCTATAGATTTCCCTACGTACTAATGTGATCTCTCTGCTGAAATATGCTGATAGAAAGTCACTTAGCCAAATATTTATGTTTGTGTTACACATCTGCTGCGTTCTTATCCATGTTCTGCAGTGTTTTTAGTCTCCCATGTTCCCAGAACTTTTCCCATATTATTTTCCATTTTTAGGCCATGAAATTGTTTCGATAGAATGTAAATATTGGTTTTGTCTGTCCCATGTGTAATACCATGTAATACCATGCAAATTATTGTCAGACTTTCCCCTATGGTATAATGTTGTATAATACACTTGTTGAACTTGGTCAGATGCTTTGGTAGCTGTGCTGGTATATTAGACGTGATAGTAGTGATAGCGAGAGCGCCACCGTGTTCCTGGAAAATCACATTTTTGTCTTATACTGTATATTGATTGCCTCAATCATTAATTTACTGTATGTTACCTCCAATTAAAATTGCGTTTAATGTTTATTTGGACACATTTTCCAAATGTAAGTAATAGTTGAAAGGAGTTATCCCACCAAAAAAAATATTTTTGTATTCAAGCTAAATATAGTTGTATTTGCATCATTTATCCTTTTTAAAATATTGTGGGGCTTTGTACAGCTCTGGCAAAAATTAAGAGACTACTGCACAGTTTTATAAATATCAGCTTCTCTTCATGTCTGACAGCCATTCCATTCCAGTGTCAGTTGAATTCCAACCAGAGTACACCTCCTTCTACTTAATGTGCTTCTGATTAGGTGATCACATGAACCAAATCTTTTTTAACTAAGGAAAGTATAAAAAACCCTGCTGTGGTGTTCACAATGCTCTTGCAATAGGACAAGCTGGATGACAAAACAAGTGCTAGTAATATCCCAAATGTAATAGGAACTCCAAAGGAGTTGAAAAGAAAAGTCCTGAGTGAGGAGAAGAAGGTCTCAATTCTTGCTTTACTAGCAGAGGGATACAGTGAGCGTCATGTTGCCTAAATCCTTAAAATTTTGAAGACGGCAGTCCATTACAACAAGGTCAAGCAGGAGTCATTGGGGACAACAAAGCTACAGACCGGCAGAAGACGAAAGTGACTCTCCACTGACTGGGATGACCGTCATCTTATTCAAATGTCACTCATCAACCGCAGGATGACATCAAGTGACCTACAAAAGGAATGGCAAATGGCAGCTGGGGTTAAGTGCACGGCAAGAACAGTTTGTAACAGGCTCCTAGAGGCAGGGTTCAAGTCATGTAAAGCTAGAAAAAAGCAAAGGATAGCAAGGCTGAAGTTTGCCAAAGACCATAAGGATTGGACCATAGAGGACTGGAGTAAGGTAATCTTCTCTGATGAGTCTAATTTTCAGCTTTGCCCAACACCTGGTCGTCTAATGATTAGACAGAGACCTGGTGAGGCGTACAAGCCACAGTGTCTTGCACATACTGTGAAATTTGGTGGGGGATCGGTGATGATCTGGGGATGCTTCAGCAAGGCTGGAATTGGGCAGGTTAATCTTTGCGAAGGACATATGAATCAAGCCACATACAAGGTTATCCTGGAAAAATGGTTGATTCCTTCTGCTCAGGCAATGTTCCCCAACTCTAAGGACTGTTTTTTTTTCCAGCAGGTCAATGTGTGGCTGAAGGACCACCACATCAAATCCCTGTCATGGGCAGCCCAATCTCCAGACCTGAACCCCATTGAAAACCTCTGGAATGTAAGCAAGAGGAAGATGAATAGTCACAAGCCATCAAACAAAGAACTGCTTAAATTTTTGTACCAGGAGTGGCATAAGGTCACCCAAAAGCAGTGTGAAAGACTGGTGGAAAGTATGCCAAGACGCAAGAAAGCTGTGATTAAAAATCATGGTTATTTCACAAAATATTGATTTCTGAACTCTTCCTGAGTTAAAACATGAGTATTGTTGTTTCTAAATGATTATGAACTAGTTTTCTTAGCATTATTAGAGGTCTGCAAGCACTGAATTTTTTTGTTAATTTGACCATTTCTGACTTTCTGAAATAGATATGATTCTGCTGCAAGCCCATAGTAATTGAACAGAGAAGAGCTGCAGAGTGTTGAGTAGAAAGGGATAAAAAATACACTTGAGAGTCATCTTTTTTTCCATCAATAAAGCTAAAATAATGGTGTTCAATACTGCAGGGATTTTTTAATATAAACATCCATTTAAAGTGATCCCCCGGCGACAATGGTGACAGCCCCAATAGTTATGGCCCTGATACGAGGGAGGTACCACTAGCCCGGTCCATCTCCCTACATTCCTCCTCTCCTTTTGCTCGCCATTCCATGGACGAGGGTTCTGATAAAAACATGGATAATCTTCTTCTTCTTCCCCTAGAGTGGTCGAGTCCGGTTGCATAAGAGCAGGTGAGGAGGTGTCGGCTTCTACTGGAGTAATTTCTTCGAGGACCTCAGGTGCTTGTTCCTCCTGTAAATCTTCAGGTAGCTGTTTAGCGTCATCTTCCTCTTCATATTCTACTACAACTGGTGGGGATATTTCAGGAGCATCTGGAATCCCTTCCTGTTGAACAGGATCTTTTGACAGACAGGGACGAAGCATATTCCGGTGGACCACCCGAGCAGCGAGACCCTCCCTCGGGCTGAATTTCATATACAGGACTTGCAGAACTGATTCGTCGTTTTATCCGATTCAGATTTTTCTCCCACCGGTTCTCCAGATTGTCTCGGGGGCGTTTTTCTCGCACTAATACACGTTTACCAACTTGGAGATCTGTACCCCATAGTGGAGCTTGTTCTGCATGCTCCAACTGTTGAAATTTGGTCTGCACCAGGCGATGCAAAGTCTGTAAACAATGACGATGTTCTCGGATCCACGTAGACACCCCCGTCCGTGGGTAGTCCTCCTCTGGGTCCAGCTCCAACTCTGTGATCTCTTTTCCTGCACGACCAAACAGCAAAGTATATGGGGTATACCCGGTGGTCCGGTGTACCCGATTATTGTACACCCAGACTATTTCAGCTACGTTCTTGGGCGACCAGGCCTTCTGGTCTTCCTCCAGAGTTCTCAGCCCCAAGCCCATGTAGGCTCCTGTCAGTGTGGAGAATGAACGGTTGAGAAAAGGCTGCGTAAGTCAATACCTGGGCTTCTGTCAGTGCCCTCTTCAGATCACGAAAGGCTTTTTTTCTGTTTTTCTTCCCAACGGATGGTTCGGTTCTTTGCGCCTGAGGGCACTCCCTTCAACAGTTCCAGCAGAGGATTCACTAAAGAAGGCTTGGACGTCTTTCATAGTCTCTGGGGTAGGCCAGTCCTGCACCACAGCAATTTTTTCTCGGGATGGCTTTACTCTTTCAGCAGAGACAACATGGCCCAGGTACTCAATTTGGGTGCAGAACAAATGACATTTCCGAGTTTTCACCTTTAGTCTGTGTCTCTGAAGGCGACTTAGCACCTGTTCCAGTCTTTGTAAATGGTCCTCGAAAGAAGCGGCATAAACAATAATGTCGTCCAGATAGATGAGCGTGGCCTCAAAATTTAAATCACCTAAGCACCTTTCCATTAATCGTTGTTCCAGGGGCAGTGGCTAACCTAAACGGCATCCTGTTGAATTCATACAGGCCCATTGGGAATACAAAGGCTGTCGTGGGCTGATCCTGCTCAGACATTAGCACTTGCCAATATCCACTGGTCAGGTCCAATGTTGAAAAGAATTTGGTTTTACCCAACGCCGACAAGGATTCTTCAATTCTGGGTAGCGTATATGCGTCTTTCACAGTACGGGCATTATGTTTACGATAATCCACACAAAAACGTAGTGTGCCATCCTTTTTCTTCACTAGCAGTATAGGGGTAGCCCATGGATTCTGACTCTCCCTTATGACGCCCTTCTGCAGCATCTGGCTAAGCATCCTTTTCACCTCTTTGTACAGTTGTGGAGGAATTTGTCGGTATCGCTCATTAATGGACGCGGTGTTTCCTGTTCGTATCTCATGCGTGATGGCAGTGGTGCAACCAAAATCATCCTCATGACATGTGAATACATCCCAATATCGTCCTAGTAGAGCCTCCACCTGCTGGACCTGCAATGAAGTAAGATCGCATAGCTCAGCCCGCATCTGTTCCAATATCTGCCGTCTTTCCTGTATATGCTGGGGCTCTGGTGCCAAAGAAGATTCCACCGCCACCGTCCAAGGGTCTCCCTGCTTCACCGTCAGTTGCACAACCTGAGGTGGTATCACTTTTTCGGGCATACCCCTAATCCGAGCTACTTCACTCCTAGAGGAAATTGTGATATCTTGCTCTCCTAAGTTGACACAGCACACTGGGACCATTCCTTCATGAACAACGGCTAGCGAATGTGCTACCAGAAGCCCTGGACATAGCTGCTCCAGAATATAGAAGGCTCAATTTGGATCTCTACCCCCTTCAAGCGGTGTGCGAACCTGGACGGTCAGGGTAAGTATGGTCTGCCCTGGTGGCAGAACAAGTTTGGTTGGGGCTGGAACGATCACTTTACCCAACGTCCCCCCCGTCACTGGAGGATTCTTGAGCCTGAGCTACACGGATCAACTGTTGGAACACTCTCCTCTGGGGGGTGTGTGGGCTCCACTGCTTCAGATTTGCATCAGAGTGCTCACTGATTAGGAGGCTCCCAAACTCCTTTAAGACATTCATCCCCAGTGACAGCATGCCCACTACTTACTTCTCCATGGGTCAGCACCACACCCTTTCACCCCAGGTCCTTGCCAGAAAGGGTTATATGCATCCACACCACTCCTACGACCGGAATGGGCAAGTGATTCACAGCTGTCAACTTTATTACCAGACCCCACTCAGGCTGCACTGCTTCAGGAAAATGTAGTCACCTGAGAGCCAGTATCCAGCAGGCAACGTACCGCTCAACCGTCCATTTCTGCCCAGACCAAAGGGCACATTGAGACTAGATTTATGGGACTTCTACTACTCCCACATGACTGTTCAGGCTCCGGGTGGCGTCCCCCAGGCTCGGAGCATTCTAGTTTAACGGTCGGCGTTGTTGGGGTCTTCACCTACGTGGACACTCTGTAGCCAAATGTCCAGGCTCTCCACAATTAAAGCAGGAGAGGGGCCTCTGTCTGCGGAACATTCTGGATTCCTCTTGGATGTTCGGGTCATCTCTTCCCCCTGGCAGATACAGAGTACCCTCAGACTTCTTTACCTCAGCCAACTTCCCTCTAATATCTTGAAGTTCTCTCCGCAATTCTTTCACCCATTGGGGTTCGGTGATCTTGTTTACAGATATCTCTCCACTCTGGACCTTCCCTACCGGAACTGACACCCCCCGCTCTTGCTCCCGTGTGCAGGCTTCGCTTTCCACCTCAAAGTCAGGTGCGGGTTCACCTGCAAGCACTCCTGCAGAGCCTGTTTCGTCAGCACATCCCGCAAGCCCGTCACCATCTGATCCCACAGCATTACGTCAGTAGGTTCTATGCCTATGCCATCTTTTCTAACAATAGTGTGTAGCTCCTAAAGAGCGTTCTTATAGTGGGTCACAGTCTCCCCCTCCCTCTGCATACAACTAAACAGACGCATCCTCAGCTCCCCTACGTCTGTGGGGTCCCCATGGGTCTCTTGCAAAATTTGCAGCACCTTATTAAAGGTGTCCCGTTCTCTGGGGGGTCGTAGCATAACTGAGTCTCTAGCTTCGCCATCTAACGCCATTATGGCCACCTTGACTTCTAATGCCGGGGTCATGGGGTGCATTCTCATCATCCCCCTTATGCGATCATTCCAGCTTCATAGCATGGTATTGTTCACCACGAACTTAGGGAAATTGTTCAACATTGCCCCCAGAGAAATACTGGACCTAGGGCCGCCCCTAACTGCTTGATCTGCCACTTCCTTGCTGTTAGACTGCATCCTGCCGACTACGCCAAGTATAAGGTTAAGCAGGAATGCAAGATGCATTGACGAGCAGGAGGCAAACCAAGAGTTAACAGGTGTTTAATACAAGGAATTCTCCATGCAGAGAAAGAAAAAGGGAGGTATGAGGGGGTTAAGGTTCAAGACAAGAATAAGTGTTCAAATAACGGGTAAACTTATCAGTCTAAAGTTTCCAGAGGATAGAGGCTTGGGGATCCCACGGTGGTGTCATAGGAGAAGCATGAAGTCTCTGGCCTGATCCTGCAGAAATGTGAGGCACTGTCTCCTGACAACCGCAACATATCCTGTCTCTCCTAGGCGTACCCTTGCCATCCGGGGGCGAAGTGTCTGTGGAGGGGGATTCTGAGGCGCCGCTGTAGAAGGCAGGAGGTCAGCGATGGGGACTGGGAATAAACTGGCAGTCTCTGCGTGTTTACCTTGGTCATGACTGCCGCGCGCACCGTGGAAATCAGCGGTACATTACAGGACATCTCCCCAGTATCAGAGGTGAGAGGTCCCACAGTCACGTGCTGCTCGCAGTCTGGTTGAGCGTGTGTCGTCCGTCAGTAAAGCAGCCTGGTCTCCTGGTGTCGCGCTGCAGAGGGTGAGTCAACCTGCTCCATCCCTTTTATCTCTGACCTTCCCCCTGTAGTCAAATGCAAAGGTTTTTCCAGGTCAGAAAGTGCTCCCCCCAGCAACAATGGTGACAGCCCCAATAGTTGCGGCCCTGATACGAGGGAGATACCACTAGCCCGGTCCAACTCCCTACATTGACACTATGGGTGTGTCACAGAATTTTATACCATTGGACAGCCAATCGGAGAGACTCGGGAGGAACGGAGCACTATTTGCCTATTCAAGTGAATGGGTCTGTGCACATGTCAGTGTGTTTCCATGGACCGTGTGTCCGTGGGCAAAACATGTTGACATGTCCATTTTTTAATGTCAGCACGGGCCACAAAACATCCAGGGCACGTGTATACGCATAACATACATGAATGTCATCCATGTGACACGCATCGGTGACGGGGAAGAAGCGTTACAGGAAGCTCTGTTCCCCGGCGCCGGGTGCTGAACACAGCTCTCATCATTCTTCCCTGCTCGTGCCAATCGTCGGCAGAGCAGGGCAGAATGATGAGAGCCGTGTTCAGCACCCGGCACCGGGGAGCAGCGCTTCCTGTAATGCTTCTTCCTGGCACCCGTCCTTGTGGTACTGATGCGGCACACACGGACACTGACATCTCTGGTACCAGAAATATCAGGACTTGTGAAAAAGGCATTATAGCGGGTTTTTCTGTTTGGCTGCTGTCACACACTAAAAGACACTTTTTATTGTAAAAAATAGTTTTTGCATCACCATATTGTGAGAGCTATAATTTTTCCATATTTTGGCCCACAGAGTCATGTAAGGTCTTGTTTTTTTGTGCGACGAGTTGACATTTTTATTGGTAGCATTTTCGGGCACATGACATTTTCTGATTGCTTTTTATTCAGATTTTTGGGAGGCAGAATGAACAAAAACCAGTAACTTGTGAATTTCTTTGGGGGGCGTTTATACTGTTCCGCGTGTGGTAAAATTTATAAAGCAATTTTATTCATGGGTTAGTACGATTACAGCAATACCTCATTTATATCTTTTTTTTTTTTTTTATGTTTTTGGCGCTTTTATATAATAAAAACGATTTCAGCCCTCTGCCTGCTCCCAGAATGCTGCACTCATGTTCAATTGCAGCATTTTGGGGGTTAAAGTGCTGGGAGCGGTCAGCGACCGCTACCGGCACTTAGTGACGTGTGTCAGCTGTGAGAATCATGACGTACTATACCATCTATGGTCAAATTGTGCCAGGTCACATGGACGGTATAGTACGTCAAATGTCAGAAAGGGGTTATAGTACAAATATATATTAAAATAAACACGTATATAAAACAAAATATTAAAACACCAGCACTGAGAACCCTGCTGCCAAGAGGAAATTAACTTTATTCCTCCCTGTAGTGTTTGGGTTTCAGTCATTGGGGCGGCACAAGTGCAGGTTCAGTCACTGCTCTGTGTATAGTGAGCGGTGGCTGTAACCGTGCTCCTGGCACTGACTGATAGCTCGCTCAGCATTATGGCCGGCTAGCAGTCAGACAGGGGCGCAGTTACAGCCACTGGTCTCTCTACACAGATAAAGATCATTTCCTCATGGCAGCGGGCCTCTTAGTGACGTCATGGGGCAGGATCAAACGGTTATAAACCTGCAGATTAACCTCATATCTGCAGGTTGTAAGGGATCACAGAACCCTGACAACTTGGTAGCGTTCAAACAGGCACTAAATGTTCATAAACTTCCAGCATGAAGGGAACAAAACAAACATAAGTCCATAAATGGCCTGGGCTCACCCGTTTAGCCAGTCTGCCAGTCAAGGTCCTTCATCCTCACATACACACAGACCCAAGTTCAGGAATTGATCCCATCTCCACATCCAGCCTCGTGTGAACAGGTCAGCTGTCCTTTTAACCCAGCTGCACCTGATGTATTGGAGGATGGGAATGACAGACCCGTCCCACCAATCTCTACCATTTATTCCTGAAACCTGCCCCAATGCAGCTCCATTAAACAAAACCTCTCAGCACTCTATCAGTGCTGGAGCCTTCTCTGTAGGTTTTATACCACTGAGGCCAGGCACCTCGGTGACACATACACTCCATTCCAGGCTTATCATTCATAGCTGTGACAGACACCATTTTGCTGCCTGTCTATTAAGGTGTTGTCCAGGTTTAGTGCAAAGGTCTACAGGCATTCTACATGACTGCAGACTTGTGAATCCTGATATTGTGTACAGCATTTGCTGTCAGGATTCTTGGGTGTTGATGCCAGGAGCGGGCGGTCATATGAATGCAAGTATGCAATATGCATACTCCCAGCCACATCCCGACTAGACATACGGCCTTGCTCAATACAAATGAATTGACACCGGAGAATCCTGACTGTGCGCTGTGTATGATGTGAGGAATTACAAGTCTGCAGTCACATAGAGTAACTGCAGACTTTTGTGTCAAACCTGAACCTTCAACATAGTTCTCCAAGTTATCAATGAATAAAAGTCTGAAATATCCACAACATATCAGACTCTCACCTACCATCGAAACCTTCAAAAAGAGCCTGAAGACCCACCTCTTCCGACAAGCCTATAACCTGCAGTAACCACCGATCGACCAAACCGCTGCACGACCAGCTCTACCCCCGCCTACTGTATTATCACCCATCCCTTGAAGATTGTGAGCCCTCGCGGGCAGGGTCCTCTCTCCTCCTGTACCAGTTATGACTTGTACTGTTTAAGATTATTGTACTTGTTTTTATGTATACCCCTCACATGTAAAGCGCCATGGAATAAATGGCGCTATAACAATAAATAATAATAATAATAATAAATATCATTTTGCGCACTGATATCCATATATGCTGACTGGAGGAATGTTGAATACTTAAGTGGTCTTTATTTTTTATATGTTTAGGTTCGGACCTTTATTACATAAAGTAAATCACAGCAGCTAGTTTATGTTTATCCGTGCTCACAATCCAAAATCCTATAGAGGCAGAGTTTTGTGACGGTTATATAACTCATACAGTGCAATATAATTGTGAGTCTGTAAAAATATATTTCTCATTAAAAGCTCTATTTTCCATGATCCTGTAAACCATATATTTTATGGTGGGCTTATTAAAGTTGGATTGGCCCTGATCATGGTTATAGCATTTCTGGTATTCTGTCTCCGGACTACGCATTGTCCTGGACCCTGGGAAAGTCATGGAGGTGCTGTGCTGCATTTCAGATAAACATGATAAGCCTGCAATATATTATATTTAAGGAATTCCCCGGAGTGTTTTTCCCTTCAGGATAGATCCAACTTTGCTGATATATGAAAAATAACATCCTCATAGGAGTTATTAACATACTTGACCAGCATCAAGATATAAAAAGAATACAAACCAATCCAACCCCCACTCCTCAAAACAGCTGTCCTCTGAATTCTTCATTATAAAACATGGAAGCAATAAAATCTGACCTATATGGAGTAATGCAATCTTATAAGGAAGTACCATTATCACAAGATTCAGTTTCACTGTTTAAAACATTAAAGGGCTTGTCCAGAAATTAAAATATATTTCTATCATTTTTTTCTGAAACAGTGCTACACTTGTTCATAGTTGTTCATAGTTGTTTCTGATGTTGCTGCCCAACTGCAATCACTTAAATGAGAAACCTACAATTCCAGACACAGCCCATTAAAGGGAATCCCAATCAGCTGCGGCCACCGGCATCAGAGGCTTATCTACAGCATTCTGTAATGCTGTAGCTAAGCCCCCGATGTTACCTGAAAGAGAAGAAAAATGAGTTATTTTATACTCACCCAGGGGCATTCCGGGTCCTGAGGGAGTTGAGGTCCGGTCCGGCGCCTCCCATCTTGCAGCTATGACGTCCTCTTCATTCCCGGCCGTCGCGGCCCAGGCGCACTGCTCTGCCCTGTGGAGGGCAGAGCAGATTACTGCAGTGCGCAGGCGCCGGAAGAGGTCCTCAACAGGGCAGTGATGTGTCAACTGGGCTGCTTGCTGTCTTTTTAATAAAATCACTGTTTTACCTCCTACAGATCTAGCAGTTCTCTGAATGTTGAGCTCCCTCTAACCCCACCCACACCATTGATTCCGCCCACGCACAGTATACACAGAAAGCTGCCAATCAGTGGTGGGGGTGGGGTTAGACAGAGCTCATGAATATGGAGGACTATATATTAACAGGTTTACTAGTCCTGTAATGATAAATTCCTGTTGATAACTCAGTGATTTTATGAAAACTATACTAACCAGCCCAGTAAGTGACACATTGCTGGAATCAAGATCTGTCTCTGTTATTTTGCTCTTAGATTAGGTGGCAAAAACCTGATGACAGATTCCCTTTAAGAAAAAGTAGCAAACAGCATATTTTATGTACTATCGGACAACTTTTTTTTTAATCGTTATCACAACATGTGAATGATCAAATACTTAAGCTTAAAGATCTGTATTAAATACAGGAGAAAAACACTTGGAGCTTATAATGCTTAAAGCATAACGCATTTTATTATAAAGGAATTCATACAAAAAATTGCAAACATAATTAAAATGGAAAATAACAATAAAGAGCAGGATTGATGCCCACCTACAGTGCAAATATACAAAGTGAAGGTGAACTACAAGAGTCTCTTATAACACAATGTCTGGTAGAAACATTTTAGTAGTCAATTATATCTGTGCAAGTGCTAGAATCCAACATGTAATATATCTACACTAATAAAACACATGAGGTAGAACACAGCAGATAGAAAGCACTAAAGGGGCGGTCAGGAACCCCCTAAGACATTGTAATTTTGTCATTACTCCTCTTTGGTTAGACCTCATCTGGAATATTGTGTCCAGTTTTGGGCACCGCATTTTAAAAAAGACATCAACACACTGGAGCAAGTTCAGAAAAGAGCAACCAGAATGGTGACCGGTCTGCAAACCCTGTCTTATGAGGAAAGGTTGCAGGATTTGGGAATGTTTAGCTTGCAAAAGAGAAGACTGAGAGGAGACTTAATAGCTGTCTACAAATATCTAAAGGGCTGTCACAGTGTAGATGGATCATCATTATTCTCATTTGCACAAGGAAAGACTAGAAGCAGTGGGATGAAACTGAATGGGAGGAGACATAATTAGATATTAGAAAAAACTTTTTGACAGGGTGATCAACGAGTGGAACAGGCTGCCACGAGAGGTGGTGAGTTCTCCTTCAATGGAAGTCTTTAAACAGAGGCTGATGACTTAGTGAATCCTGCTTTGAGCAGAGGGTTGGACCAGATGACCCAGGAGGTCCCTTCCAACTCTACCATTCAATGATTCTATGTATTGTTGATACTTTAAGCATTATACACTCAAACTTTTTTCCTCCTGTATTTCATATGCTATGCCATGGAGTTGCTCCAATGATCAGCTAGGACACCTCATTTGCCCTTCTTTGATCTCATTAACATGAATTGGATGTAACTGGTGGATTTTGGTTTAACTTAAAAGTACTGCGTATCAAAAACATGCAGAAATGATATCATAGTGGTGATGGTCATTGATATGGTTGATAGATGGGAATTCTTCCACTGGACGAGTAAGAGTAAAACTATGTTCTTTGTATTTGAGGACTGAGATCATTTTCAAAATGTGGAACTTTATCTGGGCCAATATTATGCTTTTGGATGTTTTTTAATAGTTCTTGTGCTTTTATGTTCCTGATGAAAACCTTCTTTTATGTTCTAGTGTTCGCTTTTGCTTTTTAAGAGTGTAGCTTGATGTTTCATGAATATCAAATACTTTATTTGTGGTTACATTGTGTTGGGTGGGTGACTTATCCGCTAATCCTTCCATCTTCTACTGACAGTATATATTATATGTCTATGCTTTTAAAAATAGTTCTGTGCCATTTCTGGCTGTCTAGTTTATCCTCAAAACCACATGGTATGGTCATGAAAATGTAGAACAATTTCCATTTCCCACAGTAAGACCTATGTTAGCCCCAACTGATCTGACATTTGGCTCCCCTCTTCCTGAACTCAGCCACTCCGTGCTTTATGGTTTCCACAGATGTTTTTACTTTTAATAACACTGGGGACTTTTTTTTGTATTATCTTTCTTTTTTATTTCTTTGACATATTCTCTTCCTCTATGTATATTATCAGTTTTATACCTCTTCAGACATCAGATGAACATCCGGTTTTGCTTCCATGAATATAAGAAATTAATTTATTTTATGTCATGTCGCATTCTTTGTCGGTATTAGACAAGTTTCACATTAGTGTGAAATGAGTCCCATCAACAAAAATATATGATGTGTATTGGAGATCAGTAAGCAACAAGGAAACAGTCACCTATTTTGGCTTGTGAATCCCTTAGTAGAAATTTAATTAATGCATATACTCCTTAACATTGCAACGCCAAGAAGGAAAAGTTGTGGAATTATAAAAATCACAGGCTAAATAGACAAATTAATGATACGCAAATCTTGAAATAATCAAGATCCACTGCTGGCAGCTCCCTTCGCTATGGCCAACCTATTATGTCCTAAATGTGCTAGATGGGAGACAGATCCGGAGATGTTGCAGGTCATGGTAGCATGTTTAGTCCACCCAGACTGCTCACAGTAGCACGAGCTACATGCGACCGTACATTGTCATGTTGAAAATGGCTCCTGGGACACTTTGGAGAAATGGTCATCCAACTGGTTCCATGATTAATCCATTCTGTAATGCAAGTGAAATTGGATATCAAATACCAATCCTGAGGCAGCAAATAGAGCCTGCAAAATCCTTAAGAAAGCATTTGCACCACATTGTGCTCAAATGTGGTGGGACTCTGAGGTCACGATTTCATGTCCATTATCACGGCTAAAGGTAATTTCCAACTGACTTGGTTTCTCTTATTGCTTTGCTATGGGTCCTTAATTATCTTTATATATTTACATTGTCTATACACATATACAGCATAGGCTTGCATTTATCTAGTCTTTTGGCCTGTATTTGTATAGTAGGAGACAACTCTCAATTTTACTCTTCATGTCAAACAGTCCCTTGGCCCCATGGTGGGCATCTTTTCTCCCTTCCCCTTCCTTTTCATCATATAATATTCAGAGTACTTTATTGGATTTTGCATTGTATTTAATAAACTTTAGAATATGTACATTTTTATGATTCCATTATTTTTCTGTAGGTTCTAGACCTTGTAAGTGCAGCCTGCAAGAATTATTACTATCGTGGTTCACACAATTATGGGCTAGAGTAGTTGGCACTGTCAATGAGCACCATGGCTTGCCAGGACATAGCAATGCTATGTGCAGAAGTAACAGTCACATCTGGGCCTTAGAGCCTCCAGGGCCCAAAAGGTCCCTTTTTCTGCAGTTGAAAAATCCAATACTATTAAAAATGTGTGATACTTGGGAGACCTGTTGGAGATTTTGCATTGGGGCCCACAGGTTTAAAGCTACACCAATGGTGGACTGGCAGTATTCAAGGGGGAGAGGCACAGTGGGGATGGTACTCATATACACTGACATATAGGCACATATAATGGCTGTATTGTATGGACCCTATGTCTGACATTATTCTATATGAGCAAAGACTAGAACTATTCTAGGATTCTATTGCATATGCACTTATACTGCTTATATTTAGGCATGATGTGGCACTACTATGTGTGTACTTAGTTGGACATTTAATCACCATATGGCTGCATTACTATCTGCAATTTTGGCATTCTGTACTGAGAGATTACATGAGAACTATGGAAATATTTAAGCACTGAAAGGTGGGCAAGGTATAAAACATTGATGTGCTGTGTATAGGACTGTGCATTGCATGTACAGTATATAGCAGTATTATTCACATACTCTTTATTAGGATAAATTTTTGTCTTTCTTTACACCAGGAAAATGTTTCACATATTGATTGATGCTGCTTAAATCCATTTTATATCCAAAAATCCCTACAATAATACATTAGGCACAGTGTACAATCTTTGTTTCCATTTTTCCAAGAGCTATATGGAAATCACGTAGCAACTGTTTTATTTTGAGACAAATTTTTTTTGTGTATCACAACTTCTTACCACATTTCACGCTGACATTTCCACTGTTGAATGCATCCGGCTGTACTTGATGGAAGGACCGATCAATGCGACAGGTTATATTTTATGTAGCACTTGCTCACCCGGGGAGACATTATGCATTGGCTGCGCATTCTCTCTCTCGGAGGTTTGTACTATGTTTCCGGAGTCCTGAGCAGTACATTTTTCTGATGGCATTAGCAGACACATTAAGTAAAAGATATAGATGAATTCCAAGTGGGACCATGGCTTGAACATCCTTATAGTAATATACTCTGTCGTGTCCAACATGCTCAGTAATAAGAATACAGACAACGTTCAGTCTAATGTTCCCATTTCTTAGTGTCATCATGGAGTTTTGGAAATTCACATAGAATATTGTGTTTGTTCTTTGAAATGTTATGGCCATTTATACGTGGAATATATTATGATTAATAGTGAGCGAACGTGCTCGGATATCGTGTTATCCGAGCATGCCCGGGTGTTAGCTGAGTATCGCGGGTGCTTGAGTAATCTGTTTGAGTCCCCGCGGCTACATGTCTCGCAGCTGTTACATAGCCACAACACGTTTGAATTGCCTGTTTGATAACACGAAATCCGAGCACGCTCGCTCATCACTAATGTATGATCTATCTCTGAATATGGACAATAGCAAGAACTCTGTGGCCAACTTGAAAAGTCCATGGAAAAGAGGATTCAGGGAAAAGTGATATGACCTCTAATCTTACGAACAGTCTGATACACACCAACTTATTTTTGGTCCCTGCTATGCATGTGGAAAATGAATATCACATGGACAGCACACAAACCCTTTCATTCGACATCTAGTTTTAATAGATCAATTACTATTATTATTAAAGGAAACTGTATTCAGCTTTGTCTAATTTTATTGATGTATATAAATGGCTGGCATATTGATGTTAAAAAGGACATACAGTTGTGGCCAAAAGTATTGACACCCCTGCAATTCTGTCAGATAATACTCAGTTTTTCCTGAAAATTATTGCAAACACAAATTCTTTGGTATTATTATCTTCATTTAATTTATCTTAAATGAAAAAAACACAAAAAGAATTGTCCTAAAGCCAAATTGGATATAATTCCACACCAAACATAAAAAAGAGGGTGGACAAAAGTATTGGCACTGTTCGAAAAATCATGTGATGCTTCTCTAATTTGTGTAATTAACAGCACCTGTAACTTACCTGTGGCACCTAACAGGTGTTGGCAATAACTAAATCACACTTGCAGCCAGTTGACATGGATTAAAGTTGTCTCAACCTCTGTCCTGTGTCCTTGTGTGTACCACATTGAGCATGGAGAAAAGAAAGAAGACCAAAGAACTGTCTGAGGACTTGAGAAACCAAATTGTGAGGAAGCATGAGCAATCTCAAGGCTACAAGTCCATCTCCAAAGACCTGAATGTTCCTGTGTCTACCGTGCGCAGTGTCATCAAGAAGTTTAAAGCCCATGGCACTGTGGCTAACCTCCCTAGATGTGGACGGAAAAGAAAAATTGACAAGAGATTTCAACGCAAGATTGTGCGGATGTTGGATAAAGAACCTCGACTAACATCCAAACAAGTTCAAGCTGCCCTGCAGTCCGAGGGTACAACAGTGTCAACCCGTACTATCTGTCGGCGTCGGAATGAAAAAGGACTGTATGGTAGGAGACCCAGGAAGACCCCACTTCTTACCCCGAGACATAAAAAAGCCAGGCTGGAGTTTGCCAAAACTTACCTGAAAAAGCCTAAAACGTTTTGGAAGAATGTTTTCTGGTCAGATGAGGCAAAAGTAGAGCTTTTTGGGCAAAGGCATCAACATAGAGTTTACAGGAGAAAAAAAGAGGCATTCAAAGAAAAGAACACGGTCCCTACAGTCAAACATGGCGGAGGTTCCCTGATTTTTTTGGGTTGCTTTGCTGCCTCTGGCACTGGACTGCTTGACCGTGTGCATGGCATTATGAAGTCTGAAGACTACCAACAAATTTTGCCGCATAATGTAGGGCCCAGTGTGAGAAATCTGGGTCTCCCTCAGAGGTCATGGGTCTTCCAGCAGGACAATGACCCAAAACACACTTCAAAAAGCACTAGAAAATGGTTTGAGAGAAAGCACTGGAGACTTCTAAGGTGGCCAGCAATGAGTCCAGACCTGAATCCCATAGAACACCTGTGGAGCGATCTAAAAATGGCAGTTTGGAGAAGGCACCCTTCAAATATCAGGGACCTGGAGCAGTTTGCCAAAGAAGAATGGTCTAAAATTTGTAAGAAACTCATTGATGGTTACCGGAAGCGGTTGGTCGCAGTTATTTTGGCTAAAGGTTGTGCAACCAAGTATTAGGCTGAGGGTGCCAATACTTTTGTCTGGCCCATTTTTGGAGTTTTGTGTGAAATGATCAATGTTTTGCTTTTTGCTTCATTCTCTTTTGTGTTTTTTCATTTAAGACAACTTAAATGAAGACAATAATACCAAAGAATTTGTGTTTGCAATCATTTTCAGGAAGAAACTGAGTATTATCTGACAGAATTGCAGGGGTGTCAATACTTTTGGCCACAACTGTATGAACAACTTATGGTGACTGTATGGACAAAAAATTGTCTATTTATTCTGAATGAAAAATGGACGATTTTTTTGTTGCACATGTCAACTTAGGCCGAGACAAGTTCTCGGTCTCTTTGCTGTTCGTGTGTGCGGAGTGCACATGGGCGGCACAAAAAAACAGTGTTAAATGAAGTGGTTTTTAACAGATCCATTGCAAAGATTACATAGGAAACTGTATTAAACGTTGTATTATTTAAATTATGGATGTAGAAAACGGATGTTGCATGGATGTTAAAGGTGGAAATACAGATGACAGATGGACTACTCTACAGATGGAAAAATAGCCATTTTTCTTGATGAAAAACAGACAATTTTTCATATTCTTGTGGAAATGTAGCTATTGAGCTCAATCAGACGAGCATATTATAAGGACATGTGCTATCCAAGTTAAAATCGGCTAGCACACAGACGGCACACTGACTGTTATTCAAAAAAGCTGGTCAAATGACATTTTTTTTCACTTGGACCAAGTGTCCATGTGAAAAAAAAAAAATCACAACATGCACTAGTTTGTTCTGCATTTTAGATGAGACTCGCCTATTATAGTCTATAGGGGCACAAAAAAAGACATACCGTATCCCATAAGGAACATCCTTGCTGCATCTGATTTTTATGGATACATTATAGGCCCTTACCACTGCTGCTATCGTTTTACTTGGGGGAAACTTAGGGGTTGAGGTGGGGTGGTCTGAGTGGTGGACAATCGCTTTAATGACAATCTCTTTTGTAGTTGTTTCACGAAGTTTTACATAGACAGAAATATAAAGAGAAACTTAGTAATGTACAGTAATATTTAAGGATGAGAGTCTAGGCCTAGAGAAGCTGATTCAGTTGCTGAAATGAAACCCTGCAAATTGCTTTCTTTAGCAGTGACTTAGTATATTTTTAGAATTTAGTTTTCTTTAATTGTTTTAAAAATTAATTTGTCCTGGCATTGAAGATAATTCGTCAAAGGCCTTAGTACAATATTTCTTTACCTCTAAATTTTTTATAGTGCATTTTCCCTATCTCAGGGGCAGATTTACCACATGTGCAGTCCTTTCAGCTGCATCGGGACCCATAGTGGAGGGGGTCCTATTTGCAGAGTACTTGATTTATTTTTTTATGTGATCTGTTTAAACTCACAATCTCTTGCAGACAGGTAGGAACTTTAACAATGACTACTAATGAGTAATGAGTTACAGGATGCACTGCAAAATATATGATTTTTTTTAAGAGTCTATACAGCTGAATGGTCGTCTTCTTCTTTACAGGCATGTGGTATTGGTGTTTGGAGAGGGTATGGGACTATGAGATGAAGGATGTGTGATGGGTATATGGGCACTCGGCTATGGGATGGAGGATGTGTATGATGGGTATATGGGCACGGGCCTCTGGGATGGTGGATATGTATGATGGGTATATGGGCACGGGACTATGGGATGGAGGATAATTATAATTTGTTATAACTAACCACAGTTAGTTACTATGCCCGGGCAGCGTCGGGCTCTTCACCTAGTATAAAATAAAAGTCAAAATAAAAAAAAACTACAGTAAAATTATTAAAACATAGTGAAAAACAATTACAATAATCACATTTTTAATACACTTTTTAAAACTAGATGTCACAAATCACTAAATACCGTAACATAAACATATTTGATATCCCTGTAATCGTTGATTCATGTTGATCTGTACATAGCATAAAAAAAAGAAACCTCATAAAAAGTTACAGTTGTTGCAACTATAAATGAGCAAAATAAAATTGTATGGTTGTCTGCTCAAGTGCATCATAAAAATGTTATTGTATATATTCATGTGTTCCAATCATTCGCTCACTCACTCATGTCATCTGCACCTCAAACACATCTCATGAATTCAACCATTTATTACAAATTAAACTGCAAAAACTCTTACTGTTGCTCTGTCATGCTTGTCTAGATTAATGCAACTCTCTATTAATCGTTCTCATTCTTAATGAACTCTTCCCTCTCCAGTCTATCCTGAATGTAGCAGCTAGGTTTATTTCAGTCCAGCCACTATACCGATGCCTCCACTCTGTGCCAGTAATTGCACTGGCTGCCCATACTCTACAGAGTACATTTTTGAACAGTGTCGGGAAGACTGTGGTGGGTGCTACCCAAAAAATTAATCGTCAACAGATTAACAAACTGGCAGACTCCATGGATGGAAGGCTTATGACTGTTATTGAAAAGAACGGCAGCTATATTGGCCACTGGTATTTTTTTCTTAAATGTCAGAATCAGAAACCACTTTTTGCACATGAAAATAAACAATTAAGATGGAGAAATTTAGGTTTTTCATTTAGTTGTATAATAATTTTGCGCACTAATAGTTGCCCAATAATTCTGCACACATAGACATTCTCATAAGAAAGACAAAACCTCACTTCTACTTTCTTAAATATTCATGTTTCATATTTATTAACCTTTTTTATTTACCAAATAGCACTGTTGTTGTTCAATAATAAAATTATCAAAAATACTAATTGCCTAATGGATCGCCCTCACCCAGGGCGGCGGGGTACTTGGAGCCGAGCCCGTGGGTTTCTATGGGAGATGTCACGGTAGCTGTGACCCGATCCGTGGCCCTGGGGTCCATTGTAAAAGGGAGGATGTTGAACGTGTGAATGATGGTTAAAGTTTATAAGTGAATGATTCGTGACGCCACCTGTGGTGTTTGGCAATGAAGGTGTTAAGCCGACGCTGCAGACAAATCCTCTGGGACAGATGGTGTGGTGCAGCAATGATGTTGTGGCCCTCCACAGGTAGGGCTGTAGTCCCAGGGCAGTGTAGATGAAGAGATAGTGAAGAGATGTAGATGGTGTAATGTTAGGCACAGCTACAGTGGGGCAAAAAAGTATTTAGTCAGTCAGCAATAGTGCAAGTTCCACCACTTAAAAAGATGAAAGGCGTCTGTAATTTACCTCATAGGTAGACCTCAACTATGGGAGACAAACTGAGAAAAAAAAATCCAGAAAATCACATTGTCTGTTTTTTTTTTCATTTTATTTGCATATTATGGTGGAAAATAAGTATTTGGTCAGAAACAAGCAATCAAGATTTCTGGCTCTCACAGACCTGTAACTTCTTCTTTAAGAGTCTCCTCTTTCCTCCACTCATTACCTGTAGTAATGGCACCTGTTTAAACTTGTTATCAGTATAAAAAGACACCTGTGCACACCCTCAAACAGTCTGACTCCAAACTCCACTATGGTGAAGACCAAAGAGCTGTCAAAGGACACCAGAAATAAAATTGTAGCCCTGCACCAGGCTGGGAAGACTGAATCTGCAATAGCCAACCAGCTTGGAGTGAAGAAATCAACTGTGGGAGCAATAATTAGAAAATGGAAGACATACAAGACCACTGATAATCTCCCTCGATCTGGTGCTCCACGCAAAATCCCACCCCGTGGGGTCAGAATGATCACAAGAACGGTGAGCAAAAATCCCAGAACCACGCGGGGGGGACCTAGTGAATGAACTGCAGAGAGCTGGGACCAATGTAACAAGGCCTACCATAAGTAACACACTACGCCACCATGGACTCAGATCCTGCAGTGCCAGACGTGTCCCACTGCTTAAGCCTGTACATGTCCGGGCCCGTCTGAAGTTTGCTAGAGAGCATTTGGATGATCCAGAGGAGTTTTGGGAGAATGTCCTATGGTCTGATGAAACCAAACTGGAACTGTTTGGTAGAAACACAACTTGTCGTGTTTGGAGGAAAAAGAATACTGAGTTGCATCCATCAAACACCATACCTACTGTAAAGCATGGTGGTGGAAACATCATGCTTTGGGGCTGTTTCTCTGCAAAGGGGCCAGGACGACTGATCCGGGTACATGAAAGAATGAATGGGGCCATGTATCGTGAGATTTTGAGTGCAAACCTCCTTCCATCAGCAAGGGCATTGAAGATGAAACGTGGCTGGGTCTTTCAACATGACAATGATCCAAAGCACACCGCCAGGGCAACGAAGGAGTGGCTTCGTAAGAAGCATTTCAAGGTCCTGGAGTGGCCTAGCCAGTCTCCAGATCTCAACCCTATAGAAAACCTTTGGAGGGAGTTGAAAGTCCGTGTTGCCAAGCGAAAAGCCAAAAACATCACTGCTCTAGAGGAGATCTGCATGGAGGAATGGGCCAACATACCAACAACAGTGTGTGGCAACCTTGTGAAGACTTACAGAAAACATTTGACCTCTGTCATTGCCAACAAAGGATATATCACAAAGTATTGAGATGAAATTTTGTTTCTGACCAAATACTTATTTTCCACCATAATATGCAAATAAAATGAAAAAAAAAAACAGACAATGTGATTTTCTGGATTTTTTTTTCTCAGTTTGTCTCCCATAGTTGAGGTCTACCTATGATGTAAATTACAGACGCCTCTCATCTTTTTAAGTGGTGGAACTTGCACTATTGCTGACTGACTAAATACTTTTTTGCCCCACTGTATGTAGCAGTGCTGAGTGTGTTGGCGCAGGAATAAGTGGAGGACACCAGGGCATGTAGTTCCAAAGCTTTACTCACAGTCTGTAGTGCGTACAGGTGCCCGCATCCATGCTGTGTCCTCCAGGTCAGGAGCTCAGCCAACTTCCAAGCAAGATGAAGTACTCCGTTCCAACACTCCGCCAACATATGACTTTCCAGAACGTCTCCTTTCTAGCGCTTCTAATGAAGTACTTGTGGTTGTGTGTTAAACCCAAGTTCCTCCTTTAAGATGTTCCTTTGAACTCTACTTGCATGGCAGACAGCTGTAGCCTGCTTCGAGGACTCCTTGCTACCAAGTCCCGGCTCACTCACGTTGCTGTTGTACCCCCAAGTCTTGTGTGGGAATAAAGTGGTGACAACTTCTATTCCTCCTGTGTCTGCTGCAGGACCATCAGTATCCATACAACCTCGGGGACCGGACCCCGGCCATGCGCTTAGAACTTGAGGAAGGGTTCCACTCCAACCCTAGTCCTTTGTTCTCTTCTTCTCCTTACGTTCCGTGCTAATCTTTCTTTCTTATGGAGAATTAGGCTTTCTGAATATAACTCTTTCATGTGCCAGCAGACTCAGGTCACTGAAGTCTGCTGCAGCACTTCCTTCCATCCATCTCACTCAGGGGATCTTCTCTCACAGACTGACCTAGTCATAATATTTTCCCGCTCTCTGGTGCAGACTAAGCTCCACCCACCTCCCAGCACTCTTCGTGTTCCAATCAGGGAGCTGTTGTGAGCTCATTTTCGGGTTTGCCTCTGGCTTCTGGTGAGGGTTATGAAGCTGGCTGTGCTGACAGAGGAGTAGTGAGTTCTCTATCTGAACTCCCTCTGTTGGTGAAGGGAGGTAATGAAGCTGATCTAAATGGCAGAGACCGGCCACCTGAGGAAGAGGACTGTGATTGGACATCAGGAATTTCTGATTGGATTTAAGGCAGCCGACGCCCTAGTTTCTTGCTGGTGATTTCTCCTGACTGTAGCTTCTGGTTTCCAGTTTGGTTCCTGCCTTCTTAAAGCTAAGTTTTCTCTGCTATTGTTCATATGAGTTTTGTCTGGTTTACTTAGTTTTTGTGTTCAGCCAGCCCTGGCTGGGACTGGGCTGAATCCCCATTTTTGTCTCTGATCAGTTGATCTCTTTTGCTCTGTCTTCAGAATATACCTGAGTGCTGATATAGGGAATTGAAGTCTAGCGACTTCAGGGCCTTTTTCTATCAGACGTGTTGGATATTTTTTGGCAGGGTTTTTTGCGTGATTGCAGACAGCAGCTTTTCTTTCCTGTCCTTTCTAGTTAGTGAGGGCCCCATCGTTTGCTAAGTCTATCTTTCTATCTGTGTTTGTGTTTTCATCTTGTTTCACCGACAATACATGTTGGGGGCTGTCTATTGCTTTGGGGTCTGCTCTGGGGTAGTTTAGATTTTCCCTTTCTTTCTTTAGGCTTATTTAGTTCTCCGGCCGTGACGAGGCGTCTAGGACCACCGTAGGCACGCTCCATGGCTACTGCTAGTTGTGTGTATAGGATCAGGGGTCTGCAATCCGCTAGTTACCAACCTCTCCGGTTTTCTGGGCTTAGCTTGCTTTTGTTTTTTCCTCGGTGACTCATTCATAACAGGGAGCCACCAAAGGTGCTTTGCTACACTACTATGTTGTGTGGGATGCAGGTGTTGGAGTGTGGTCAGGTGTCTCCACCTTACCTGAATGGTGGGGTACCACACCTCAGGAGGAGGTGCAATACCTCTGTGGCAACTGAACCCTCAGGGGCGCCACACTAATAATTGTGCACACAGTGTAGGCCCGATTCATCAAGACAGTTGATTTTCACTCCAGTTTTAATAAGGGGTCGTGATGGAGTCAAAAACTTCTGATTAATGAAGAGACTTGCTCTTAATGAATCAGTAGTATCTATTATTATTTATCTTTTAGAGCAGCATTGATTCCTTGGTGCTGTCCATGAGAAGCAGTTGCATACAGGATACAAATATAAAATTCAGTGAAAAAAACTAACAATGACAGAATGGAACAGAAAGGAAAGGCCCTTGCCCTTGCAGGCTGCCAGTCTACAGGATAATTGGGAAGAGACAGTAGAGTAGGGGGTTTCGATAGCTTCGAGGGTGGTGAGTTGGCAGCAGGGTCATTGCAAGCTGTAAACCTTCCTGAAGAGGTGGGTTTTCAAGTTCTGAAGGTTCTGATTGTTTCGGATAGCTGATGTGTTGAGGCACAAAATTCCAGAGGATGGGGGACACTTCGGAGATGTCTTGGAGGCGATTGGGTGAGGAACATGAGTGTTGAGGAAAGAAGAAGGTCTTCGGAGGACTGGAGGTTGCGTGTTGGAAGATATCAGGAGATCAGTCAGAGATGCTGTATATGGAGGAAACAGATTATGGAAAGTTTTGTAGGTCAGTGTTAGCAGTTTAAACTGGATACGTTTGGTATTAAGAGCCATTGAATGGATTAGCAGAGGGGAGAAGCAGAAGAATATCGTGGAGAAAGGTGGATTAATTGGGCAGCAGAGTTAATGACGGAATGAGAGGTGCGATAGTGTTAGTAGGGAGGCCACAGAAGAGGATATTGCAGTAGTTAAGGCGGGAGATGAGGGCATGTACTAACTGTAAGGCAGTGACCGGAGTCATATGTGAGGGTCGCTATGTGTCCCCCAAGATGCGCTCAAAAGCGTATTAGATCTGCTGGAGTGCCTTGTGGTTACATGGTTACAGCAGTGTGCCTGTGAGTCACAAGGCAGAAAAAAGTAAGTTTGAACCTGGTCAAGTTATTTTTGACCAAGGAGCTTGTTCAGGAAAACCCGGTATGGGCGTTTATTTTTTAAACGGAGTGCAGGAAGGTAGTGGGGCCGGTCCGTTTTCTCTATCCCAGGTCTTATAAGTGGCCCATAGCCACAGAGTGGAGGGAAGGAAAAAAAACACTGCAGGAAGAGTTTGGGTGTGTCAGTTTTGGTCTTGCAAGGAGACAGAGCAGCTTGTCTGCAGGGCCCTCTCTGTATGAGGCAACACAGGGCCAAGTGGAGCCAAATGGTCTGGCAGCCCCTGCGTACATGGCAGTGCGGTTGCTCAGGACTGTCTTTTGTTTCGCCGGCTGCGATCTGGAGGATACAGTGTACTGTGCACTGTGTGAGTTTTTGGACATTAAACACGTTTTGTTTTGAACTTGCTTGGGTCACTGCCACTTCACAGCGTGGACATCGCTGCATTACATAACATTTTAGTAGTTTCAGGGTTGAGGAAAGGATGGATTCTGGAAATATTTTTGAGTTGTAAGCAGCAGGAGGTGACAAGAGCTTTGATGTGCGGTTTGAAGGACAGGGCAGAGTCAAGGGTAACTCTAAGGCAGCAGACTTCTGGTACTGTGGAAAGGGTGGTATCGTTAATTGTGATAGATCGGGTAGGGAGGTTGGGGGAGATGTAGGAAAGATGATGAGTTCTGGTTTGTTCATTTTGAGTTTTAGGAAGCGAGAAGGAGGCTATGACTGATAGACATTCTGGACAGCAGAGAGGTAGCTCTGAGTGTCATCGGTGTATAGTTGGTAATGGAAGCCATGGTACTTCATGAGCTGTCCTAGGCCAAAAGTATAGATTGAGAAGAGTAGAGGTGTCAGGAAAGTGTCTCGGGGGACACTAACAGAGAAAAAGGGCAGGGTGAAAACGTAGTATTAAAATAGGAGACAGTAAATGTGCAGTTAGAAAGGTACGAACAGATCCAGTAGAGGTCAAAGTCCTTGTCACCAAGGGAAGAGAGGATTTGTAGTAGGAGGGAATGGTCGAGAGTGTCGTAGGAAGAGGACCGGTCTAGAATGAGGAATATAGAATATTGTCTGTTAGTTTTGGGGGTAAGGAAATTTTTAGTAATTTTGATCAGGGCACTTTCAGTGGGAAGGATGGAAACCGGACTGTTATGAATGGGTCACTGAGGAGGATAGCAGGACCAGGCTAAGCCACCAGAAAACCAGAGAGGTTGGTAACTAAGCGGATTGCAGACCCCCTTATTCTATCCACACAACTAGCAGTAGCCGTGGAGCATACCTACGATGCCCTAGATGCCTTGGCACAGCCGTTGAGCTAACAGCCTAAAGCAAGAAAGATTAAATCTAAACTGCCCCGGAGCAGACCCCAAAGAAATAGATAGCCCCCAAACATATATTGTCGGTGAGACAAGATGAAAACACAAACGCAAGCAGAAAAATAGACTGAGCAAATGATGGGGCCAAAGCTGACTAGACAGGACAGGAAAGGAAAGACACTGTCTGCAATCACGCAAAAAACCCTGAAAAATCCAACACGTCTGATGCTCAAAAAAATACTGAAGTCACACGACTTCGCCCCACTATGTCAGCACTCTGGTATATAATGAAAGCAAAGCAAAAAGAGACCAATATAACAGGGGACAGAACAAACTGACACAAGCAGTAACATATGGGCGGTGATCCAGCACAGCCATAGCAGGAGCAAGCTGACCCGCTCAAAGCAGAGATAGACAAAACCAGATCAAATGCAAAAAGATTAGCAAATGAACCACTTAGCTGAACCATGCAGGAACAGAGCAGGAGGCCTCAGAAGGTACAGGAAGAAAATCACCAGCAGGGATTGAAGGAAGTCAGCTGTCTTAAATACACCAGTCAGAAACCCCAGATCTTCAATCATCATCATCATTATTAGGTGGCAAGCCTCTGTCAATCTGACCAGCTCCACTACCTCCAGTATAACTACCAGAGGGAGCCCAGAAAGAGAACTCGCAACACCTCTGTCAATCTGACCAGCTCCACTACCTTCAGTAACCATCAGAGGGAGCCCAGAAAGAGAATTTACAACACCGGACTGTAGATTATCAAAGAGTGAGTTAGATGCAAGGTGGGAGGAAAGGTCAGCATGGACATGCTGTTCAAGGAGTTTGGAGATAAACGGGAGCAGCAGTATGGGACGATAGCTGGACATAGAGATCGGGTCAAGGAATGATTTCTTCAGGATAGGTGTAATTGTGTTGTGTTTGAAAGCAGAAGGGAAGGTACCAGAAGTTAACGATGGATTGAAGAGATGGGTTTGGATTAGGACAAGTGTGGTGGTGAGGTTGGAGAGCAGGTGGGATGACATGAAGTCAAGTGCACAAGTGGTGACGTGAGATTTGGAGAGGAAATTAGTTTTTCTTCAGTGATGATGGGTAGGCAGGTTATGGGGATGGGCAGTGGTCTGATATACATAAGGGTTGTGGTAGTTTGTTTACTCAATCTCCTTTTTGAAATATGCTGCAAAGCCTTTTGCAGAGATGAGGGAGATCGGAGGGATGGTGGTGGACAGAGAAGAATTGTAGGTGTTGAGTAGCTGTTTAGAGTTTTGTGATAAATAGGATACAATAGTGGTGAAGTAGTCTTGTTTAGCAAAGGTGAGGGCTGGTTTGAATGAGTTGCTTTTTTGAATGCGGTGAAGTCCTCTTGCGAGTGTGTATTCTTAGAACTCTAGACAGTTGGTTTTTAGTGAGGTTGTTATGCCAGGTTTGTCTATTGATTTGTCGCACTCTGCCATTCACGAGTGAGGAAACAGAGTCAATAGCTGATGCGAGTGTGGCGTTGTAGGAAACGGTGGCACTGTCTGTTTCGTGGAATAAAGATATGAAAGACAGCGGTAGAATAGATTCAGAGAGCGTGTGAACATCTAACTATGCAAGGTTTCTGTGGGAGTGAAGATGAGGTGTAAACGTGTCCGTCTGTGTGGGTGGCAGACCACTGGGTAAGACCATAGGATGAAGCAAGGAGTTTGGAAGCAGGAGACTGTCAGGAGTCATTGGGGAGGTTAAAATGGTTGGGACAGGGTCAGTATGTGGCGGCCAATTGGAGGTTGGAGGGAGAGTAGATGCCGACAAAATGCACGTCAAAATAAGGGAGTATGAGGGAGGGTAGTGGTGGGATTGGATTGAAGGAGCAGTTATTAGAAAGAAGACAACCCACTCCTCCACCATGTCTATGGTCAGGGCAAGGAGTGTGGGTGAAGTGAATTCCTCCGTAACACAGCGCAGCGGGTGAGGCCGTGTCGGGGGCATCAGCCATCTTTCAATGAGGCCCAGGAGGGATAGGGTATGAAAGGTAAACAGGCTGTGGATGACATGGAGCTTATTGCAGATTCAATGGGCTTTCCAAATTGCTCCAGAAAAAGTGGCGTAGTGGGCGTAAAAAAAAACAAAAAACAAAACGTGTTTTATGTTGGAGAGATTGTGATATTTTCTGGCAGGTGGTGTGTGATAGGAGGGCGAATTAATGGGCGGTAACAGCTGTGGAAGTCCCGGATTGGGAGATGTATTGTCAGCAAACAGGAGAAGCTGAGAAAGGGAGAGAAGATGGGAGAAGGAGAGTGGCCACCTTGTTTTGTGTTTTTAGTAGGAGGGATGTGAGATTAAGAAGCAAGTATGCAGATGAGGTTTAGTGTGGAGGTAAGAGGTAAGGTGAGATAAACATTTGTTTGGAGAGGGCTAGGGTTTGGGGGTAGAGAAGAGAAGGGAGAGTAAGGATTAGTGAAGCAAAAACTATGAAGGCATAAGTAAGCATGTTGAAAGTAAGTGTGGGAGATGAAGAGGTAATCACAGTTAACATTGGTAGCTCTTACCTTCTGATCACTTCTGGGACATTCCTGGTATATTTCTAATGTGCACTTAAAAGCTGCACTTGAAGATGCACTAAGAGTCCCAGGCCAGAGACCTCTTGGTACAAATTTATGCACCTTCACTTGCACATGAAAGAGAACAGAGAGGGGGGGATCCACAGGGAGGCAGGTAAGGCAATTAGAAAAATATCTGGTGTAAGGAACAACACAGCTCTTCATGAATTTTAGATGAGCTGTGGCATCGTGCCTTCCTCTTGCTCAGCCCCTCCCAAGTTCTGCCCATTTTGATGGAGCTGGGAGAAACTGTTGTGAAAACATTTGTGCCCAACTTACGAAAATTTTATGGTTTATTAAAGCTTTACATGCCAGTTTAATGGCATAAAAGGTTTGATGATTTGGGGCCTAAATGTCCGAAACTAGAGATATATATAAAGTTTTGATCCTGATCGTGCATTTGATTAACGTCAAACAGATGATCTTTCTGCTTTTGACTAAAATAATTAAAGGTAGCGTCTCTCTGTATGTGGTAATAAAATCTAGTTGTAAGCCATTACATTATTCCCCAAATGATCGCATTGCTGTTGCTTTCATGTTTTGCCACGAATGGTGACAGTATTTCACAATGCAGCGCAGCAGGACGATCAGGGGGAAGGTTTCTCATGATGACTTAAACCAAACATTCTCCGCACAGCTGAAATCCCAAGGCCTTCCGACAAATGGCTGGGAAACAAAACAACTGCGTCCTGCTGCTACTGTGTAAGACAAAGTGCTTCATGAAAGCAGAGATCTTCAAATTAATTTGTGGTTTTAAACTGCACCATAGGCGAAACAATAACAAATGAGTATATAAAATGACTCGGCTCATAGCACAGATTGCAAAACTGTTGATTTTGCCAAACTTGCTCTATCAAATCATATAATATCTCACAGTGACAAAAACAGCAGGTGGCTTATGTTGAAAACAAGATTTTTTGTCTCTGTTTGAGTGCACAAGTTCATTAATAGTCATGTGGATAGAGTACATGTCTGGTTTTGACTATATTTAAATGTTTGTATCATGATATCCAGATCTGTGTCTGCTGGAGGAACGATCCCACTGTAGGCATGGTATATGAAAAGAGCCAGGCAGAGCTACAACACCTGAACTACAAAAATCCATTATGTACTGATTGCTTCTTTCTGGCAACTGAACTTGAGCTACTACCAACATATTTAGACTGGACACCCACTCTTAAATTTTTAGCAGAGTTGAGTGAAATTTTCAAAATTCTGTTTCGATTGTGATTGGCGGTGAATATTGTTTTTGCAATATTCGCCGAACACAGCCGAATGTCATTGGAGTCAATGGGAGTAGAAACCGATCATCAAACATAAATTCGGCACAAATAGGGTACCAATATGGCACGATTCGGCGACCAATTCCGAATATATTTGCTGAACTCTAATTTTTAGCGCTGCCAAAGAAAGAAATCCTCAGTGTATATGAATAGCTTTCTAATTATCGCAGCAAATACTAGAGAATAAAAATATGAGAAACCATTATGCGGATCGGCCGCACTCCAGCTGCACAGCTACGTCAAATTCTGCAATAAATTTCTGATTTCTGCTGCACAAAATACATGTCAGATTTAAGGCCAGAATCAGAGAAAAGTATGCAAAATTATCAGCTTGTTATCCAGAAAAAATGGAGGATTTCCATATGATCTTCTGCATATCATCCTTAAATAAGGTTTTGGGGTTTTTTTACATCTGTATAACATCCATTATATATATCAACAATTTAAACATAAAAAGGCCAAATACAGTGTTCTTTGTTAATATTTTAATGGATCTGTAAAAAGCGAATGCTATATAGATTGTGTCCGTATTACATCCGTTTTGTTAGCATGCCCATTGGATGAGTCTGATCTGATAAATTGTTAGAATTGTGCATGCTCAGGGTTGTACCGTCCATAGCTTTATTGGGGCTCATGTGTCATGTGGGTCAGTGCCACTTGGCATTGGACTCCCTCTCCTCCCCCTGTCATCACTGTGTGAGTGACTGTGGAGGCCGTCATACTCAATAGGGTGCTATCGTACTTTGGGTGCCATAATACTGTGGATATGTGGCATGAACTATGGTGATATTTTATTATAGGGGGGCACTTGCTGTAGAGGTATTATACTGTGTTCATGGCACTGTGGGGACATCATATTTTGTGGAGAATCTATGTGGTCATCACGTTGTATACTGAACGTGTGGGGAAAGGCCGTGTGTGTAGGGATACCATACTCAGTGTACAGGTGGGTGCATTTTTTTGGAAGCATCATACTCTACAATGGCCATAAAATGGGTATTGATGGTGCGAATACTAAGGGGCTTCAATAGAGACATAATTACTGTCTACATTCCCCAATACATATATATGTGTGTGTATTTTAGGGGGCTGGCCCAATTAGAACTTTTGCTATGGGACCCTGTGATTTCTATATACGTCACTGTGAAAGCTGTGCTTCTATTTTTTTTTTCCACACCCACCATCGGTCCATATGTAAAATGCTCATGTGCTCTCTACAGTACATGGATGTAAAATATGCTCATCTTCCTCTAGCTACTTCCCATATGTCTACTTTACATCAGCATAATTTTGGAAAATTTTTTTTATAAGGGTTAAAAGTTGACCAGCGATTTCTCATTTTTACAACAAAACTTACAAAACCATTTTTTTAGGGACCACCTCACATTTGAAGTCACTTTGAGGAGTAAATATGACAGAAAATACCCAAAAGTGACACCTAAAAACTGCACCTGTCAAAACCACATTCAAAAAGTTTATTAACCTTTCAGGTGCTTCACAAGAATTTAAGCAATGTAACATAGTAACATAGTAACATAGTTATTAAGGTTGAAGGGAGACTTTAAGTCCATCTAGTTCAACCCATATCCTATCCTAACTTGCCCTAACATGTTGATCCAGAGGATGGCAAAAAAAACCCATGTGGCAACAGTAAGCTTCACATTGGGGAAAAAAATTCCTTCCCGACTCCACATACGGCAATCAGACTAGCTCCCTGGATCAACGCAATATTAAGGTATCTAGTGTATATACCCTGTAATATTATACTTTCCAAGAAAGGTATCCAGTCCCTTCTTAAATTTTAGTAGGGAATCACTCATTACAACATCATATGGCAGAGAGTTCCATAGTCTCACTGCTCTTACAGTAAAGAATCCGCTTCTGTGAGTATGCTTAAACCTTCTTTCCTCCAGACGTAGAGGATGCCCCCTTGTCCCCGTCACAGGTCTAAGAGTAAAAAGATCATTGGAAAGGTCTTTGTACTGTCCCCGCATATATTTATACATTGTAATAAGATCACCCCTAAGCCTTCGATTCTCCAAACTAAATAACCCCAAGTGTAATAACCTGTCTTGGTATTGCAGACCCCCTAGTTCCCTAATAACCTTGGTCGCTCTTCTCTGCACCCGCTCCAGTTCAGCTATGTCTTTCTTATACACCGGAGACCAGAACTGTACACAATATTCTAAGTGTGGTCGCACTAGTGACTTATATAGAGGTAAAATTATGTTCTCCTCATGAGCATCTATGCCTCTTTTAATGCATGCCATTATTTTATTTGCCTTTGCAGCAGCTGCCTGACACTGGCCGCTAAATGTGAGTTTGTCGTCCACCCATACACCCAGGTCTTTTTCAGTGACAGTTTTGGCCAGTGTTTTACAATTAAGCACATAATTATACATCTTGTTCGTTCTACCCAAGTGCATGACCTTACATTTATCCCCATTAAAGCTCATTTGCCATTTATCAGCCCAAGCTTCTAGTTTACATAAATCCTCCTGTAATATAAAATTGTCCTCCTCTGTATTGATTACCCTGCAGAGTTTAGTGTCATCTGCAAATATTGAAATTCTACTCTCTATGCCCCCTACAAGGTCATTAATAAATATGTTAAAAAGAAGCGGGCCCAAAACTGACCCCTGTGGTACCCCACTGCTAACTGTGACCCAGTCCGAGTGTGCTCCATTAATAACCACCCTTTGTTTCGTATCCCTGAGCCAGCTCTTAACCCACCTACACATATTTTCCCCTATCCCCATTGTTCTCATTTTATGTATCAACCTTTTGTGTGGCACCGTGTCAAAAGCTTTTGAAAAGTCCATGTACACCACGTCCACTGCATTCCCTTGGTCCAGTCCGGAACTTACCCCTTCATAAAAGCTTATCAGATTAGTCTGACAGGAACGGTCCCTTGTAAACCCATGTTGATATTGGGTCATAAGGTTATTCTTCTCCAGATACTCCAGTATAGTATCTCTTAGAAAACCCTCCAGGATTTTACCCACAATTGAGGTTAAACTTACTGGCCTATAATTTCCAAGTTCAGTTTTTGTCCCCTTTTTAAATATTGGCACCACATTTGCTATACGCCAGTCCTGTGGTACAGACCCTGTTATTATGGAATCTTTAAAGATTAAAAATAATGGTCTATCTATGACTGTGCTTAATTCCTGCAGTACTCGGGGGTGTATCCCATCCGGGCCCGTGGATTTGTCAATTTTAGTGATTTTTAGACGCCGCCGTACTTCCTGCTGGGTTAAGCAGGTGACATTTAATGGAGAATTTTTATCCCTGATCACGTTATCCGTCATGGGATTTTCTTGTGTAAATACTGTTGAAAAAAAGTCATTTAGCATATTGGCTTCTTCCTCATTCTCATCCACCATTTCACCCAGACTGTTTTTAAGGGGACCAACACTATCATTTTTTAGCTTCTTACTATTTATGTAGTTAAGAATATTTTGGGATTATTTTTACTTTCTCTGGCAATGAGTCTCTCTGTCTCAATCTTTGCCGTCTTGATTTGCTTTTTACAGAATTTATTTAATTTTCTGTATTTATTTAATGCCTCATCACTACCTACTTGCTTTAATTCTTTAAATGCTTTATTTTTATCTCTTATTGCGCCCCTTACAGCTCTATTTAGCCATAGTGGTTTCCGCCTATTTCTAGCATGTTTATTCCCATACGGTATATACTGTGCACAGGTCCTATTCAGAATGCTAATAAACATCTCCCATTTTCTTTGTGTATTTTTATGTCTCAGGATATCTTCCCAGTTAATTGCACCAAGATCATCTCTCATCCGTTGGAAATTTGCTTTCCTGAAGTTTAGTGTCCTTGTAACCCCTCTACTACACATCTTATTAAAGGATACATGAAAACTTATTAATTTGTGATCACTATTACCCAAGTGACCCTCAACCCTTACATTTGATATGCGGTCTGGCCTGTTGGTTAATATTAGGTCTAGCAGTGCCCCCCCTCTTGTTGGGTCCTGAACCAGTTGTGAAAGGTAATTGTCTCTCATAGTAGTCAAAGACCTATTACCTTTGCTGGAACTGCAGGTTTCGGTTCCCCAATGTATTTCAGGGTAGTTGAAGTCCCCCATAATAATGACTTCTCCTTGAGTCGCAGCTTCATCTATTTGCTTTATGAGGATATTCTCTGTTGCTTCCATTATTTTTGGAGACTTATAACAAACCCCTATCAGTAATTTATTATTTTCCCCCTCCCCTTATCTCCACCCACAGGGACTCTACATTTTCATTAGACTCATATATATTATCACGAAGGATGGGTTTTAAGGATGATTTTACATATAAACACACACCTCCCCCTCGCTTATTTGTTCGGTCATTTCTGAACAGGCTATAGCCCTGTAAATTAACCGCCCAGTCATGGCTCTCGCCCAGCCATGTCTCAGATATCCCCACCATGTCATAATTATATTCCAACAACATTAACTCCAATTCCTCCATTTTGTTGGCGAGGCTTCTGGCATTAGTATACATGCACTTTATGTATCTCTCTGTACCTCTATTCTTTCTTAAATTATTAACTGTTCTAACCCCACCCCCCATGCCACCCCCACCCCCAATGTCATTATTTGTGCCCAGGTCTCTATCTGCACTGTCTTCCCCTCCTATAAAAGGAATACCCTCCCCCCCATCCCTAGTTTAAACACTCCTCCAACCTTCTAGCCATTTTCTCCCCCAGCACAGCTGCACCCTCCCCATTGAGGTGCAGCCCGTCCCTAGCGTAGAACCTGTAGCCAACTGAGAAGTCGGCCCAGTTCTCCAGAAACCCAAACCCCTCCTTCCTACACCAATTCCTGAGCCACTTATTAACCTCCCTAATCTCCCGTTGCCTCTCTGGTGTGGCACGTCGTACAGGAAGTATTTCCGAAAATACCACCTTAGAGGTCCTTGCTTTAAGCTTACAGCCTAATTCCCTGAAATCATCTTTAAGGACCTTCCACCTACCTCTAACTTTGTCATTTGTGCCAATGTGCACCATGACCGCTGGATCCTCACCAGCCCCTCCCAGTAATCTGTCAACCCGATCAGCGATGTGTCGGACTCTAGCGCCAGGTAGGCAGAACACCGTTCGACGATCCCTGTCTTGGTGACAGATTGCCCTATCTGTTCCCCTAATAATTGAGTCTCCCATTACCAGAACCTGTCTGGCCTGCCCTGCTCTCCTATTTCCCTCCTTACTGGAGCAGACACTCCTGCGGCTTTCAGAGGACATGCCTTGCTGCAGCAGTGCTACTCCTGCACTAACACTCCCCTCATCTGCCAACTTAGCAAACTTATTGGGGTGTGCCAGATCAGGACTAGCCTCCCTGGTGCTCTTCCCTCTACCCCGCCTTCTAACTGTCACCCAGCTAGTTGCTTCATTGTCCTGCAGCTCCAACCTAGCACCCCCCCCCTCATCTATCCCATTGAGCGTCTGCTCAGTGAGCAGAAGACTCCTTTCCATATTGTCTATGGATCTCAGTGTTGCCAGCTGCACATTTAGATCCAGTATCTGGGCTTCCAAATGCACAACGTGCTCACATCTTGCACAGCAGTATGCACCCTCGACCGGCTGTTCAAGGATTTCATACATGCGGCAAGACGTGCACTGGATGGCATTGGCAATAGTGAAGCACATCCTAATGGGGATTGCACCAGACAATAAGATAAGCAAAAATAAATAAATAAAAAAAAAAGTATTAATATAATATAACAGCAATTCAGTAAGAGCTCCCTTGGAAACTCCCTGAATCCAAATTCACTGAATCTCAAGTCACACTCAGCTCGTTCACACTCGCTCAGGCAGAAGATTTAAAGGTTTTTTTTTTGTTTTTTTTTTTCCCTTTTACCAGCACACCACCTTGCTGCTCAATGCACTTCCATGTGGAAGGAAAAAATGAACATTTAACTTTTTTTCACAAAAATTTTTATTTCGGACACAAATTTTTTTATTTTGTCAAGGGTATCAGGAGAAAATGAACCACAATATTTGTTGTGCAATTTCTCCTGAGTACACAGATACCCCATATGTGGAGAAAGACCGCTCTTTAGGCGCAGGGCTTGGAAGGGAAGGAGCACCATTTGAGGTTTTTGGAAACTAGACCCCCCCAATGAGCTTATCTAGATGTGAGGTGTGCAGTTTGAACCACCGAGTGCTTCACAGAAGTTTATAACGTAGAGCCGTAAAAATAAAAAATCATATTTTTTTCTACAAAAATGATCTTTTTGCCCCCAAACTTTTATTTTCACAAGGGTAACAAAGAGAAGTTGTTGTGCAATTTGTCCTGAGTACGCTGATACCCCATATGTGGGGGTAAACCACTGTGATCGCCTTACTGCGATCTTTTGGAGGCAGAATGAACAAATCCACAAAAGGTAAAGAATTGGTTTTATTTTTTACGCCGTTCCTCGTGCAGTATTAATGACCAGCACCCTCCTACCTACCATTCAGTCAGAAATCTACAAGCCATTAACCCTCATACACTTTCAGACTCCCTACACTCATCACTGTCCCCAATCTCTTCTTTGTCCTGTCCTGATCTGACTGTACATCACTTCAATGACACTCTTAGAAGCACCCTTGACCAAGTAGCTCCCCTCACCCTCAGAACCTCCAAACACAGAGTGAAACAGCCCTGGCTCACATCGCAAACCCGATTTCTCCAGCGATGCTCTAGGTGTGCTGAACGCTTATGGAGGAAAACACGCACACCAGAAGACTTCATACACTTCAAATTTATGTTAAGGACATATAACTCTGCCCTTCACCTCACCAAACAGACCTACTTCACCACCCTGATCTCCTCACTATCCAACAACCCCAAGAAACTTTTTGACACCTTTCACTCCCTCCTCAGGCCAAAAGCACAAGCCCCTATCACAGACATTTGCGCTGATGACCTGGCCTCCCACTTTATAAAGAAAATAGACAATATCCGTCAGGAAATCCGCTCCCAATCACCAAGTTCAGTGACTCCCATTCCTCCCTGCATTTCCCCTGGCTCACTCTCCACATTTGCTCCCATCACAGAAGATGAAGTCTCCAGGCTCCTCTCCTCTTCTCGTCCGACTACATGCACAACCGACCCCATTCCCTCACATCTCCTCCAGTCTCTCTCCCCAGTCGTCACAACTCACCTAACTACAATCTTTAATCTCTCCCTCTCCTCTGGGATTTTCCCCTCCTCCTTCAAACACTCTATCATTACTCCATTACTAAAGAAACCCACCCTCGACCCATCCTGCACAAACAACTACAGACCAGTCTCCAATCTCCCCTTCATCTCTAAACTCTTGGAGCGCCTGATATACTCACGCCTTACCCATTACCTCTCCACTCACTTCCTCTTAGACCCTTCACAGTCCGGTTTCCGCCCCCTACATTCGACAGAAACTGCACTCATCAAAGTGACCAATGACCTTCTGACAGCAAAACGTAATGGTGACCACTCTCTGCTCATTCTTCTCGACCTTTCTGCAGCTTTCGACACTGTTGACCATCCTCTCCTACTCTCTAGGCTCCAGTCACTAGGCATTAAGGACACTGCTCTTTCCTGGTTCTCCTCCTATCTTTCCGACCGCTCCTTCAGTGTTCTGTTTTCTGGGTCCACATCATCTCCTCTACCTCTCACTGTTGGGGTACCTCAGGGCTCAGTCCTTGGCCCCCTTCTCATCTCTCTCTATACGGCCCCAATTGGACAGACCATCAGCAGATTTGGCTTTCAGTACCATCTTTATGCTGATGACACACAACTGTACACATCATCCCCTGACCTTACCTCCGCTGTACTACAGAACGCCACTGACTGTCTGTCTGCAGTCTCCAACATCATGTCTGCTCTCTATCTGAAACTCAACCTCTCCAAAACTGAACTTCTTCTGCTCCCACCATCTACTAACCTCCCTAAATCTGACATTTCCCTCTCTGTGGGTGGCACCATAATAACACCCCAACAGCAGGCGCTCTGTCTGGGTGTTATGTTCGACTCCAATCTCTCCTTCACCTCCCATATACAATCTCTTGCCCGCTCATGCCGCTTACACCTAAAGAACATCTCTAGAATCCGCCCTTTTCTTACCATGGAAACAACAAAAACTCTCACTGTCGCCCTGATCCACTCCCGCCTGGACTACTGTAATGCTCTATTAATTGGCCTCCCTCTCACTCGACTCTCCCCTCTCCAGTCTATCCTTAATGCAGCAGCCAGGGTTGTCCATCTGGCTAATCGTTACTCAGACGCGTCCGCTCTTCGCCAGTCGTTACACTGGCTGCCAATTCATTACAGGGTACAATTCAAAGTACTTGTTCTCACCCACAAAGCTCTCCACAGTGCGGCACCCCCTTACATCTCCTCCCTCATTTCTGTCTACCGGCCTAACCGACTGCTGCGCTCTGCAAATGACTTTCGACTAACCTCTGCCCTAATCCGTACCTCCCACTCCCGACTCCAAGACTTCTCCCGTGCTGCACCAATCCTCTGGAATGCTCTACCCCAAGATATTAGGACCATCCACAATTTGCATAGTTTTAGGCGCTCGCTCAAAACACATTTGTTCAGAGCGGCCTATCACATTCAGTAATCAAAGTCATGTTAGGTTTGTGTGTGTGTGGCCCATTCACTATCCAGGGCTGCCACTAGGAATTTCGGGGCCCCATACTGGCAAAATTTTCGGGGCCCCTTGAAACTCCCCCCAGGCTCCACCCAGCCCCGTCTCCACCCCTCGAACCTTCCAAAGTCCCACCGCTCTCTTGGAACAACTCCACTTCTGCACCATGTCCTCACAAATCACACATTAACAGTTCCAATCACCACATACATAGCCAGCAGCTTTTGTTTTAGCCAAAAGATTTTTTAATCCACCACCACGACAAAGTAGACTCTTTTGGCCGGGCCCTACTCTACTGTAACTTACTAAACATTTGCTAAAATATCCAATACAATTTTGGTATATTTTTATTTATTTTTCCATTTTTAAAATTACCAATAATGCCACATACAAGGGACAAATACCACCGCACCATGACCAGCCACCATATTACCACCACATGGTGAACTAAAATCCCATATACAAGGAACAAATACCATCACGCCATGACCAGACCACATTTTACCACCACATAGTGACCGGGGCCCCACTCCGGTCATTGGGCCCTATCCAGTAAGGGCAGTAATGCCCTGATAGCGCCCCTGCTTAGGTCAGTGGGTTTGGGAAGAAGGATACTTATATTATAAAGTTTTCGGGAATATTAGGAATAATTAAGGTATATAAAAGAATTGTCCAGCAAAAAGTGTATGGCCGGGGTCACACGAGTGATGATTCTTTCATGTGAGAGAATCAGCTTAATTATGCTACTGACACTCAGCTCAAACTCTCATCCAAGTGTCATCTGATTCTCTTGCATGAGATAATCAGAGCACATTGAGAAGACAGGGAACTTAATTTCTCCATCTTCTCCATTGTCTGAGGTCGTGGATTCAGACTGCACTCAGCTGACAGCTGCACGGCGTGCTGCAGATTATTTTTCCACAGACGAATTCGGTCTGTAGAAAAAATCACAGATCTGTGATGCCCCAAAGTATAACACTGTGCTGAGTGTTATGCAATAAAACATCACATAGCACTCAGCCGTGTTATACACTTGTGTGAGCGAGGACTGAGACCCTTCATTTCCCCTGCAGATCTTCTCATCAGCCTCTCATGCTGGAGTCCGGCCTCAGTTACTTTTCTGTAATACTGTGGAATTTTTGCATACTTTTAGGGTGTGTGCACTTGTTGCGGATTCTGCTGCGGATTTTTCCACACAAATTTCACTGAATCTGCCAGTAAAATGACCTGCGTTTTACCTGAGAATTTTCTGCAGATTTTGTGCAGATTTCCACTTTTCGATTCCTATAATAAAAGAGGTGTAAAAATGCTGCGGATCCGCACAAATAATTGACATGCTGCAGATTTAAAGCCGCAACATGTGCACAACAGTTTTGGTTTTAGATAGTCTTTTGGGCTATGCGCACACGTAGTGAAACGTGCTGCGGATTTTTCTGTGCGGATTTGGAAAAATCCACAGGTCAAAAGACCTGCGGTTTACCTGCGGATTAGCCCTGCGGTTTCACACCTCACAATGGAGGTGTGAAACCGCTGCGGATTCCGCACAAAGAATTGACATGCTGCGGATTGTAATCCACGGAAAAATCCACAGTATGTGCACTGCGTTTTTCATTCTCCATTGAAAACAATGGTACTGTACACCGTTCCACAGAGCCAAAACCGCTGCGGATCCGCAGCAGAATCCGCAACATGTGCACATAGCCTAAGGGTACAACGCAGCAGAATCTGCAATGTGTGCATATACCCTAACTTATACTGTGTTTGTGATTATATATATATAGTGTGTGGTTGTGTTACATAACATCTCTGGGAGATGCTATAAATCCTGATGAGCAGTGTCCTGGCCCCCTGTCCCCTCCAGAGAAGGATAAGGCTGCTGTGCCCCCTCTGCCCCTGACAGGACACCACAGCTCCATTCTGAAGACTGAAGTTTTTTTTACATAAGTTTGGAGAGTAAATGCAGGGAATCCTGAGAGGGGGCTGCTGTCCTGTCAGGGGGCAGGCTGTGCTCAGCGGTCTTATGCTTCTCTGTAGGAGGTGAGGGGGCACTCAGCTCTGCTGTTATCTTGGTCTATAGCTGATACAGGCAGGGGTCAGACTCAGGACATAGCAGCGTCCTTCCTCGGTGAGCGGCTGCTGTGCTGATAGTGTGACTGACGCTGTCACTGAGCACACAGCCCACTCACTGAGGATCCATCTGCTACAGGGGCTGGACTAGATCCTGGCAAGACACTGGCCATACACTTAAACAACACAGGCTCAGACACTCACCGTGGGACTGAGGGCTGCACTGCTGCTCAGTGACTCGCTCCAGACTGTGTGGCGGGAGAATACTATATCTGCACTGCACTAAGCCCGCGCTCAGCCAGGATTGGATGCTGGAAAGTCCCGCCCTCCTGTTGCTCAGCACTGGCTGCCTCTCCCAGCTGTCTGTCACAGTGACTCCTGCTTCCTCCTCACACTCAGCGCTCCGGTTTATGAAAATTCTGAGCGTGGGGCCCCTCCAGCTCCCGGGGCCCCTTACACCAGTAAGGCTAGTAATGCCCTGATGGCGGCCCTGTCACTATCTAACCCCCACCCCCTGAAGATGGCTGGACCGTCATTGTAAATACATCATTGTAAATACAAACCTGTGCTTTGTATCTCCCCCACCTCATTGTAGATTGTAAGCTCCACAAGCAGGGTCATCTTATTTCGCTTTAATTATTGTATTGTTAACGTTGTTACTTATGACTGTTGTGTTTGAAACTCTTCAACTGTAAAGCGCTGCGGAATATGTTGGCGCTATATAATTAAAGATTATTATTATTATTATTAGGCGACTTTATTCTTCTGGTCGGCGCGATTGCAGTGATACCAGATTTATATCCTTTTTTTATGTTTAGCTTCTGTCACACACTAAAAGACGCTTTTTTTGTAAGAATTTTTTGTTATAAGTTTTTGCATCACCGTATTTTGAGAGCTATTATTTTTCCATATTTCGGCCGACAGAGTCATGTGTGGGCTTGTTTTTTGCGGGACGAGCTGAAGTTTTTATTGGTACCATTTTTGTGCACATGACTTTTTTGACCGCTTTCTATTCCGATTTTTGTGGAGGCAGAATGAACAAAAGCCAGCAATTCAGGAATTTTTTATTTTATTTTCTCCGTTTTGCGTGTGGTAAAATTGGTAAGGCAGCCTTATTCTTCGGGTCACTACGATTACAGCGATACCTGAATTATAATTTTTTTTTATGTTTTGGCGGTTTACACAATAAAAACTTTTATAGATAAAATAATTATTTTTGCATCCCTTTTTTCTGAGAGCTTTAACTTTTTTATTTTTCCGCTGATGGGGCTGAATGGGGGATTGTTTTTATCGTGTTTTATTCCACTTTTTCCAAGCGGTATGATGTATTATACGTTTATTGAAAACTTCTGAGACCATGCTGTGAGCATGGTCTCAGAGGCTTTCCGTAGTTGGATTACCCAGGGGTTGTCGTGGTTTCAGTCACGGGGCGACACTAGCATGGGTTCAGTCACCACTCTGAGGATACAGATAATACAAAATCCCAACAGCAGGAAACATATCAAATAGTGGTCCTAGGTATAAATTCCCAAACCACCAATAGCACTAGCCATGGGTAACTCCCACCAATTTTGTAAACATGCCAAAAAACGGAGTGCAAATCCACTAATAAAAATCAAATCAATATATTCGTAGTAATTTCACCAAAATTTCAGGCAAACAAAAAAATGTCATGACAGAATAATGATAAGAGACATTGGTGCAACACAATTACAGCACCATTAGTGTGACAGCAGGGTTCTAATATAATCTTAATTATACATAAAGTGCCAGTGCAAAAATGAAGTAAGAAGGGCTCCAGAGATTATATCAGCAAAGACATTATAAGTCCCCAAGTGAGGTGTAAAGATACAAAATGTCACCAGGTCATAACCCCATATACGTCTTACCCATAGCTGCCAAAGGTGCCGCAGCACATTACGCCCCGATGTGCGTTTCGTGTGGGCTTCTTCCGGGGGCTGTTGCTGTTGAGTATACAGATACAATCCGGTCCCAATGCAGAGTCATGGTCAGTCAGTGTCTGGGGTGTGGTTACTGCAGCACCGCCCCGTGACAAAAACCGCAACACTGCCGGGGGAGTATAAAGTTCATTTTCACCTCGCAGTGTTTGGCAAAGTGCGGTTATCGGGCAGGTTAATAATGCAATTATCTGCAGATGAACCTCATATCTGCAGGTTAATAGCGTTTTTTCTGGTGACAGGTTCCCTTTAAGCCCACCATGTGATCAGCGTAACAAATACTCCTATTGAAGAGAATAGGAGTTGATGTGCATTTTTTAGCAGCTGCCACCACACACTGAATGGAACTGCCAGTGCACCTCCGTTTAGTGTATACATGCGGTGTCTATCGGAGCTTACAACACCTGATAACTGGAGGTGCTAGATGTCGGACCCCCACCGATATTGCATTGATGACACATCCAAAGGATAGGCCATGAGTATTATATGTCTGTTATGTACCGGGAGTACCTCTTTATTGTAATTCCTAGCTAATTAATTTAAATTGTAATGTTCTGCAGAATATTGTGGCGCTACAGAAAAAAAATTGTTAGTAAAAATGATTATTAACTACATTGTTCTGATTCTGTTCTGAAACATTGAAAGGACTTGTCCAAGGTTTGAAAACCAAAACTGCATTCTACCAAAATCAGGGCCACCCCTGTCCATAGTGAAGGATATTCCTCGTCATCAACTTTCACTCTAATAGAGCTGGACAATGCTGTCTACAAGAACACAAAATCTGTATTTTTGTCTCAATATGTCATATTTCATTACATTATAAATACAATGACTAAATGTGCCGGTCATGTATATGTCCAGCCACATTATTTTTTTTTCTCCCTGACTATAAAGTAACGTGTTTGGTTGTCGTCCAGCTAGTATATAGTATTACAGTCTCATCCTTAAATAATATTTGTTTGGGATAGAAACTTTACGAATGGTTTTCATTAAAGTAATATGTTCAACATCATAAACCAGATCAACATGTATCAAATAAATTCATCAACAAGACACGTCCTACTCTGCAAAAAGAGAGAATTCATACTTTGCCACTAGATGAAACGACCAGAGATAAGAAAAAAATCGTCCCAGATCTAGAAACTCAACATGTTGAGTGCAGGTCCCGGGTCAAGTTATTGTATATAGTGATTAGTATCATGTGTCAACAGCTGGAGAATCTGCAGATCTAAAAGCAATAACCTGAGCAGTATCTGGAATGTGTCTTATATGCTGATATGAAGAGGAGTCAGGGAAAAGATCCATAACATAAAGGGAGGAAATAGGATGAGCGTGTAAAGTTCAAAGCAAACGAAAAAGAAGTCAAGGTGGAAATCGGGCTGGTGTAATAGTAGAAAACGTGTGCCTCATATTTTACACTTCCATATGCCAAACCATACATACCTAGCATATGTCGTCATATCATAAATCAATTATTATTGTTGCAATGTGCTGATGGCCAGATATATCATTAGAGTATATAGATACAAAGGGTTTGATTTATCATGGTGTTTTTGCCACAATTTTTAAAATTGGACAGTCTGTTTTGCAACGTGGCGTTGGTTGATGAAACGAGACATGATGTCCCAAATTTGCTTGATTGGATTCAGGTGTGGGGAACAGGCAGGCCAGTCTTTAACATCAATGCCTTCATCATACAGGAACTGCAGACACACTTCCGCCACATGAGGCCTAGCATTATCATGCCTCAGAAGGAACCCAGGACCCAGTGCACCTGATTATGTTCTCACAATTGATCTGAGGATCTCATCCTGGTACCTAATGGCAGTCAGGGTACCTCTGGCTAGCACATGGAGGGCTTTGTGGCCCTCCAAAGAAATGCATCCCCACACCATTACTGACCCACTGCCAAATTGGTCATGCTGGAGAATGTCGCAGACAGCAGAACATTCCCCATGCGTCTTCAGATTGTCACATCTGTCACAGGTTCTCAGTGTGACCCTGCTCTCATCCGTAAAGAGCACAGAGCGCCAATGTCGAAATCTGACAATCTCGGTGTTCTCTGGCAAATGCCAATCACTCTGCATGATGTTGGGCTGTAAGCATAACGCACACTTATGGGCATCGGGCCCTCGTATCCTACTCATGGAGTCTGTTTCTGACAGTTTTTGAAGACACATGGATGTTAGTGGCATGCTTGAGGTAATTTTGCAGGACTCTGGCACTGATCCTTCTGTTCCTCCTTGCACAAAGGAGGAGATAGCATTCTTACTGCTGAGTTGTTGCCCTCCTACTGCTCCTCCACATCTCCTGGTGCACTGGTCTGTCTCCTGGTATCTGCTCCATGCTCTGGACACTGTGCTGACATACGACTACCCTTCTTGCCACAGCTTGCATTGATGTGCCTTTCTGGATGAGCGGCACTACCTGAGCAACTTCTGTGGGTTGCTACTGTACCTCTAGGGGTGAGAGCAATGACAAAATGCAAAAGTGACCAAAATAACAGCCAAAAATGATAAGAACAGAGAAATGGTCTGTGGTCACCACCTGCATAACCTCTCTTTTATAGCAGTTGTCTGTTCCATTTGCACAACAGCAGGAGAAATTAATTCTCCATCAGTGTTGCTTCATAACTGGACAGGTTAATTTCACAGAAGTGTGATTGACTTGGAGTTACATTGTGTTGTTTAAGTGTTTAGTGTTTTTACTTGGGGCGTGTACAAAGTTGACCCATCATATGCAGGCCGCAACACTCAAAAAGACAGAAGGACAGGCCCTCACCATATCTTAGAGCAGATTTCTGAGTGTATGAAACATATGACAGACAACCTGATCTCCTGGTCCAGCCTCCTGCATTACTAGAAAGCACAGATGAGTATCACCTGTCAGCTAAGGTTCTTGTGCACAATTGAGTTTAGACACGTTTACACAGACAGTGTGAAGGAGGGACAGTACAGCAGATCTGATAATGCTATGAGAGGAGGATAGCAGATATTACACTTGTTGCTCACTTCTGCACCAAATAGTCATGTTCTTTATGGTTACTAGCAATGGCACAATACTTGTAATAAACGTTGACAGCTTACAGTTTAAGCAAAGGATCTCCATATTATTAGTGTAGCGCCACCCGGGTCAACATGTTTCACCCTGAAACTGCACTCGAGCCAAGATTCAATTGGGAACAGAAGTAAGGGAAATTCTCCTACTATCTTCTTCCTATACATGCCCAGAGCCGCTGACACTGCCTCACTGACAGCAGCTCTCAAGCCTGTCCAGCACTAGGGCCATTCCCACCAAGTCTCTTAGAGATGTTCCTCTCTTCTCTCACTGTGGGTCCCCAAACTTGCCTGTGCCAGGTAGAATACTGCTTCCAGTTATGTTTTGTTGAGGACACTTGCTTCCATTGTCATTGATCCCCCCCACACACACACATTATCTTTTTCTTTCCTGAGGTTATTCTGTTCTTCTTGCCTTGCTAACACTCTTTACTTAACTGCCTGAACTTCCTATTCCTGTCACTAACCCACAATCCCCAGTATGGGTCGGACTTTCAATTAACCCTGTATGCAAACCCCACAGACACTGTACCACAAAGTTAAGTATTAAATCAGCACTGCCATCTGCTGACCTATAAATGTACTACCACACTGCATTATAAAATACATTCACACATTGTAAAAAAATCAGAGTGCTCCTCAGATGGGTGCAGGATCCTCCAATCACCATCTTACACATATCAGATGCGTCATCAATAACACTCAAGGCTGGACTGGCCAACCAGAGAACCTGAGAATCCACTGGTGGGCCCTGGCTTCTCCTTCAGGAGAGTTCATAGTGCAAACCTTGCTATGGGGCTCTTCAGTGGGGGAGAAAAGTGGGCCCTCAGAATCAAATCCTCCGGTGGGTCCAATGTTCTTCAGTCTGACACTGATCACACTTATGTGTGTTGTACTCAATTTTTACTGGCTCTGCTGTAAGATCAGAGCAGGGTGTCATTATATCTCACACAGGAGTAATCCGGAACAGGCAGGATGCTCCTGTGTGAGACATAATGACAGCCATGATCTCACTGCAGAGCAAATTTCTTGAGCACAGAGTACATAAGTGTGATTACTGATACACTCAGTAATTAGGAGAGCTAATAGAAAGGTTTGTAATGTGGCACTGCTAAACTCAGCTGTGCTGCCCCTCCCCTGACACTGACTCATCCAGGATGTTAAGCCAGGGAATCATGGAGAAACCTGCTCTAAGCAATGTTGAGGGCTTTTTCTTCTAAGTGAAAGTACATGCCACATGTGAAAATGCTGATAACATCCACTTGGATTTTCAAAAAGCTAATTCATTAGGTGTCAAATACTTTGATTGCTATTATCTCCTCAACAGAGAGGTGAATTTAAGGGGAGTCTCTCAGCAACAAATGACTGCACCTTGTAGGGGACATGGCCCTAATACAAATCCTAACTATGGTATCCACATCTATTTGCCAGAAATCATTTTTATTCAAATGTGTTAATGAGGGGCTCAATGATCCCTTGGTGTGACTAACCAACTCAGTGCACTTTCTCAGCTACTTTCTTTATATTGATCTTCAACCCCTCTTCTTTGATTGGCATGTCTGATTTTACAGCTTCCCAGAAGGGCAGAGATAAATAAAAAAAAAACTGTAATATGCAGTATCCTTTCTGCAGCTTACATCCTAAGGTGTAGTAGCTGGTGATGCCATACCCTGTCATTGTAACGTGGCAGTTTTTGCCTGGCTTCAGAATCTGGTGCTGTCAGCGCAGCCCAGGAAGAGCTAGATACTGACGTAGGTCGGTCTGTTGTGGAACTAAACCCTTGCCCCCAACGGTGATGGGAGGGAGAAGAGGCTAGTCTATATTGTTTTACTGTTTCATTTGGCCTAAATAGGTATATACCGTAATTGTTTTCCTAATCTAGACAACCCTTTCATGTTTTACTCAAAATATTTTGTGGTCATATCCTTACAAGAGTTCTTACCTACTTTTATTATCTATGTAGCATCGGTTACAGTGTTTTTAGCAATACTGAACACTTTCAAATTTCTGTTATTCACAGTCCAAGTACTAATCACAAAATTTTGACTGTCTGCATGTCTCTAGATTAAAACTCAATAGCCTCAATCATGTATGCCTATGAGACTGTTGAGTTCGGGTCAGTAGACCTGCAGTTGGTCCACACATTGCTGTCTGTACTTGGACTTTGAATAACAGATCAGTGAAACTGGCCTCACTCTGGAAGCTGTTTATTAGGGTCCCTATGCAATTCTAGCTTAACCATGTATGTCAGAATGACAAAATGCAATGCCACAAAGTAACCCATTCAGGATAATGTTAATTTTATGTGTTTTTGATTGTTTCTTCAGTGTTGCACAAGTAGAGCAGAAGCACGGAGAGATGCAGCGAAGGTTGCCCTAATCAACTCCCTTTACAACGAATTGCCCATCCGGAGAATCACGCACGAATTCATCATGAAAAGTGTTCAAGAAGCTGTTTCCTCTACAAGTGTAAGTCGAAAACTGTTTCCATGGCTGTTCATTCATCAAAAGCTCGACAAACACATAGATGTGTAGAATGGCTAAATTTGTAATGAACGCATCACACTAACAAATTTGGTAATTATAAAGTAAAAGGTTAATCTGCACTCCCAAGCAAATTCGTAGTTATACCACAATAATCTATGCCAAATAATAAGCAATGTTCAATCAACTTTTTTCATATGTCTGCAGTTGGCAGCTGTAACACTCATTTACAAAAATGGTCTAAATGACCCTTTTTATCCAACTGAGATCTGTAGTGTGCAGCCAGTCCTAGAGGAGTTTTCAAAGAGCGGGCCTACGCAAAGTAGGTAGAGCTAAAACATTGCATTATTGCATGTATTGAGTCAAATACGAAATGTATCATGCTGGATGGCGTTGCCTCATCTGCACTATATATACAGTATATATTATTAAAAATCATAAAATATGATTGGCATCTGAAAATTTTGAGCCCAAATAAGGGTATGTTTCCAAGGTCAGTAAATGCTGCGGGTTGGACGCTGTGTGCAGCCACCCCCAGCATCCAACCCGCAGCAGCCAGATGTTACAGCATATTGGAGGGGTTACAGGATGTACCTGCGTAACCGGACATTTCTAGACCGCAGCATGTCACCGCAAGATAAAGTCACCCATACAATGTATAGGACGTTGTGATTCTGCACGGTTCAATGAACACATGCGGAATCATTGGCGTTCAAAAGCCGGCCAGCGCTTTGGACGGAGCGGACATGTGCTGCGTTCAAAGCGCTGCCAGTTACTGACCATGGAAACATACCATTACAGTGCCAAAACATCATCCTATAATATAAATGACATGTATCACCTATGTAGTAGAGTAGTAGTGCCACATAATGCCGAGTATACACCACAACACTCAGGGTAATGTACAGTGACCCAATATCAGCCTAAACATAAGCAAATAGTCATTCCCTAAGAAAGCAGACAATTTTTGTCTTTGTATTTTCATTTTGTCCTCCCCCTTTTTTCAAGGAGGGATACATTTTTTATTTTTCCGTTGTTATTAATACGTGAGACCTTGTCTTTTGCAGAACAAGATTCTTAGCTTTTAAAGACACCAATTTATTGGTGTGTGTTTTTTTTTTTAATTTTCATATATGTCATGGAGCATTGCAGGATTAAAATATTAAGCCTGTGGGTGGTTATAAGACTGAAGTGTAGGGTTGTATGTGGCACCATCTTTTGTAAGGAGATTAAGGATGCTTCCTGAGTGAATTTACAAGGATTTTTCCTCAGGCCTTAGTAAATGATTGCATTTTGGTAGGACATGCCATTACTTCACTGGGGGTCCAGTCACTGAGCAGCAGAAAACTGTGGAGGATTCAGGACTGCCATGGTCCATTTATTCTTATAACTGGTGGGGGTCACAGAGCTCTATTGCTTTATTAAAGGTTTTTTTCCATTTTACCTTTTTTGATCAAATGTGTGCAAACTGTAAAGCCCAGCGGAATATGTTAGCGCTGTATAAAAATAAAGATGATTTACTTACATGATTTTGTGGCCCTTATCATTTATAAGTATTACAGGTTAGCCTCCTGCATTTGCTTTTGCAGCTTTCCTCACTGTCTGCATTGCACTCGTATTCTCAAAATGGCTGCTGGTGGAGGAGCATGTGACCAGACTTGTCCATCAGCCTCCTCCAATTAAAAAACAATTTTCCCATAGGCAACGGTTTTGATTTGGAAAAGCTGATGGACAAGTATAGCCACATGCTCCTCCACTAGTAGCCATTTTATGAACAGGAAAGATGTGCAGTCTGTGAGGAACTCGCTTAGGAGGAGAACATGTAATACTTATAAAATAGTAAGTTAATGCCACAAAATCCGGTTCCTAACACAAAGTGGCTGCTGGTGGAGGAGCGTGTGACAAGACCTGTCAATCAGCCTCCAATTCAAAAACTGTATTCCCTTGAGCAGTAGTTTTCATTTGGAACAGTTGATGGACAGGTCTGGTCACATGTTCCTCCACTAGCAGCCATTTTGAGAACAGGAAAGTCTGTGAGGAACAAGCGCAAGAGACAAACATGTAATACCTATGGAATAGTAAGTGAATGTCACAAAATCAGGTTCCAAACACATTTGTTAAAGTAAAAATAAAGTGGACAATCATTTTAAGATATGACATTTCCTAGCCATCACAAAGATTGGAAAACTCTACAGTTCTGATTCCTTTCAAGTGAATCAATAGTAAAAAAAAAAAAATTTTAAAAAAATGAGCTTGTAAGTTAGATGAAGAGAAATCTCAACTGTATTTACCGCAGTAATGCACAATGATTTAACCTTGTAAATGCTCCCTTACAATGGTTTATGTAATAAAGACATTTTGCGGTGCGTATGAAAAAGAAACTTTACGTCTGCATTCCTGTGGCTTCTAAGGACCTGTAATTTGCTCATCAGACAACTGTGAAAAGTGCTTTCCAAATCTACTCTCCTAAGAAGTAACAGCCGCAAGGAACCAACATCAGTCCCTGCGCTTATTTGTAGAACGTTTCTCGAGGTGGAAATAGTTTTGTTTTAATCCCCAGAACAGGTCGTCCAGACTTTGCTGCTTACTCTCAAATACTGTATAAATCATCAAATAGGATCAGTACTGAGTGTCTCCTAAACACTGATGAAGTTATACAAACCGAAGGCAGGATCGTGCCATGAAAGTATTCTTGGTCTTCTGCTAAACTTGTAAATCTTCCCATTCTTCTCTCAGAGGACCTCACTTTATATGTTTAGTGATCTCAAACCTTCAGTTTATGGTTTTTCCTTTAAAATACATCTATATTATGTTAAAAAAATGTCACACACAACTCGGGTGTGGGATATAGAACAGGCATCATCTCTTTTTACATTCAGTTTAAACAAAATGTTGTCATTTATCAGCAGAGGGATCAGTTAGAGCTGTATTCCCCCTGTTTAGGCATGATTTAACCCCTTAGTGACGGAGCTCATTTTAACCTTAACCCCTGTCTGACATCCAACTTATCTTCTAGAATAGGAAGCGCTTGTAATGATTATATCTATATATATAAAGCTGAGTGTATAGCCCCGCCCACTCCGCATTGCCACATTCACTATAATATCCCACATCATCCCGTCAGCCAGAGCTACCGGACTACTACCCCTAATATCCCACATCGTCCTGTCAGCCAAAGCCACCGGACTACTAATATCCCACATCATCCCGTCAAAGCCACCGGACTACTACCACTAATATCCCACATCATCCCGTCACAGCCGCCGGACTACTACCCCTAATATCCCACATCATTCCATCATAGCCGCCGGACTACTACCCCTTATATCCCATATTATCCCGTCAGCCAGAGCCACCGGACTACTACCCCTAATATCCCACATCATCCCATCAGCCTGGGGTCAGAACCAGAGCGCTGAGTGGAATGGCCCTAACTTCCATACCAGGGATCCCTTAAGAGAGGCCTGGGGTCAGTATCAAAGCACAGAGTGGATTTGCCCTCACTTCCATACCAGGGATCCCTTTAAGAGAGCCTGGGATCAGAACCAGAGCGCTGAGTGGATTTGCCCTGACTTGCATAACAATGATCCTTTTAATAGAATCCTGGGGTCATATTCAGAGTGCTGAGGGATTTGCCCTAACTTCCATACAGGAGATCCCTTTAAGAGAGCCTGGGGTCAGTACCAGAGCATTTGAAGGCAATTGCCCTGACTTCCATACCAGGGATCCCTTTAAGAGAGCCTGGTGTCAGAACCAGAACCCTGAGTGACATTGCCCTAACTTCCATACTGGGGATCCCTTTAAGAGAGGCCTGGGGTTAGAACCAAAGCACTGGATGGATTTACCCTGACTTCCATATCAGTGATCCCTTTAATAGAAGCCTGGGGTCACAATCAGAGCGCTGAGGGATTTGCCCTAACTTCCATACCAGAGATCCCTTTAAGAGAGACCTGGGGTCAGTACCAAAGTGCAGAGTGGATTTGCCCTCACTTCTGTAACGGGGATCCCTTTAAGAGGGGCCTGGGGTCAGAACCACACAGCTTGGTGGATCGGTCCTAACTTCCATACCGGGGATCCCTTTAAGAGAGGCCTGGGGTCAGAACCTGAGTGCTTAGTGGATTTGCCCTAACTTCCATACCAATGATCCCTTTAAGAGACCCTGGGGTCAAAACCAAAGCGCTGGATGGATTTGCCCTGACTTCCATTCCAATGATCCCTTTAAGAGGGAAGATGTGCCTATAGGATGGAAGATGTGTGATGGGTATATAGGCACGGGAGGGGGATTCATTTCTGTCATGTGCTCTCTGCTCCTTTCTGGGGGGCAGACAATGGCTGGTAGCTTATGTTTCCGGGGATGCTAGATTTCTCCCACCCGGTCAGTGTCTGCTGAGGTGTTGTGGAGTGTGAAAACTGTTGCTGATAGCAACCAATCACAGCTCAGCTTCTTTTAAACAACTCTGGTGAAATGAAAGATGCTTTGTGATTGGTTGGTGATACACACACACACACACACACACATATTCAATTTTATATATAGAGATGACAATGGTTGCTTTGCAGCAAATTAACATTGAGCGAGAGCACTTATATGTTTGATGTTAATAAAAACAAAACTGTGTGATATAGATTGTACATTAAATCCTATTCCCACAATACCTTATGGTTACATGCCATATGTAGGTCATGAAATACTTCCATCATATAATCCCAATATGGCCATAGACGCCACTGACCCAATGATAAATATGTCTTTAAAATGTGAAGCTATGTGTTATTTTCGGCTATATGCCATAAAGTTGCACACGTCTAGAGATTTCTCTGGAATATAAACCAAATGTGACTCCAAGCAAAATATCAACAGAGCCTACGATATATGACATAAAGCTCTAATAGACTAAGTTCCTCCTCTTGATAGTACTCAATATCTTGGGTTGCATTTTGGCGTACTAAGCCTAGGGGTTAGTGAGGATTACACTGCACTCAACCACAAAACACCTTAATTTTAAAATGGTTATTAGAGAAAATATATAATTTCTTCCACAATGGTTGAACGGGTTGGAATGGATTCAGATGGGCTATTGTACACTTTAATGACTGTAGTAGACTACAGGAGTCAAGTACAAATCATGCATATATTAACATGAGATAGGAATCGGCCCTTCCTAGCTGAATTCTTATATTTACCTAAGTCATGCTTATATTTCAGGTAAAATTTCTGCTAACCCTCCTTCCCTGATTTTCTGCCTTTATTTTCAATGGCACGACATGACTCGTTCTTGACTTATATTCTGTATGGTGGTGGCACTTGGCCATGAAAAGAGATTTTCCTGATACTTAGTATTTCTAAGGCAGCCAAACAATTTAATACAACAGTCCTTACTACGGTTTGTAATGTAATTCAGGCTTGGTGATGGACAGGATGATAATTTTGTTCGGGTTTAGTTTTTGTTGAATTTAGGCATTAAAATCCGCTTTGTTCTTTAAGAAGGAACGTTAGCGCTAGCTTAACATAACACAGGTTTTTCCTTGCTACTTAAGAAATGTCAGAGAACTGGGTATCTTTGTTCTTATTCACAGAGGAACAGATGTATAACGAGCATTTCTTTAATAAATTGTAGACTTTTTTCTTTTGGAGAAAATGACCCATGACAAATTAATATTAGCATTATTTTAAAGTTTACCTTAGCATGACCACTGAGCCCCATGATTGGCTGCAGTAGTCACATGTAAGACATGATCATAAAAAAGAAGGTACACTTTCCAGGAGGACGCAGCGTCCAAAATATCAAGGAACATCCATTGGAAATGAAGATGTACGCACTCACAGTATTTTTTTTCTGGCATAGATGGGCACGGTACAACATTTCAACCTGTGTTAGGTCTTTATGAAGTATTTAACAAAGACCTAACACAGGTCAAAAACGAAATGTATGTTTTAAATCGTCACCTTGGGTTTGCATTCTGTCTACTGTGATTGCCTGTAAGACAGATGTCACAGCTGCTGTGAATGAAGAACTGAGGAGGAGCTGGAGCTTCAGAGGCTTCAGCAGGTAACTGATGCATATTTTGTTATTTTCAAGCACCATCTAACTTTGCCCCATTTTTTTCAAGAAAACCCCTTTTTCTAGAACAGTGGTGGGCTACTTGCCTGCTGGGTACTACATGCAGCCCTTAATTCTTCTATGTATGTAGGCAGGCAGGACAGCAGAACACATGCATGCAGTTATTGGCCTATAATGCAAAAAATATATATAATTTACAGATTCTAGAGCAGGGATTGAGAACCTCAGGACTGCAGGCCATTTATGGCCCTCGATTACCTTTTATCCGGCACCCAGACAGATTCCCGGGGACTGCAGTGCTTGGGTCAGCAGCTGTATTTTAACTGCCTCCAGCCTTTTAACTTCTTCTTGCACATACAGTTGTTCCCTACTAAACGCTGAGGTGCGTACAATGAAAGATTACATCCTGACACCAGTGCCAGCATCAGGATGTACTTTGAGGGAAGAGTTAGCGCATGATTTGTGCGGGGCCCGAAGGATGGTATAAATATTCTAATGGCCCTTGGCAGAAATAAGAGTCTCGGTCTCTGGAAATCCCGTTTATGGAGATAGGGTTGCACTTCCTCACAGAGAATCAGCAGTATAGAAACAACTGAGGACACTCATAGAGCTGTTTTTGTATATCCCATAGTAGAAGATAATGAAGAGTGACAGCACAAGTTTGGCCACTTCTCCACTGCAAACTGATGATTAGACTTTGCAGGTCATCTACAGCTCTCGAATACAAGCGAGGCCACATCTAGAATTCCCATAATGTGGTAATGAGAGTTGACGTCTTGTCCATTCCAATGTTCCTTCTCCTGGCAGTCGTTGTCATGAGCAGGATTTTCTGTTTACTGGACAGCTTTGCTCATTAAGTGTTAACAACTGAATGTGGAAAACTATTTTCTTTTGAAATCTATTTTATAGTTTTTCCTTTTGTTATTATTTACTGGCCCAATGCTGAGTAGTTATTTTTTACTGCATACTTTTTAGTGTATAGCACTTAGTTGGCACAATAGATTACTCTTCAGTTGATCAAAGCAACTTATTATTCTTAGCCAAACATCCTCATGTCGAGTCCTGCCAATAAGCAAAGAATTATTCCATCCAAGAATCAAAAGAAAAATAGTAAGCTGAATCCGCATAAATTCTCCAAGTAGACTAGCACAAACTATTGCACTCACATGGAAATATACACTGATCATCCACAACATTAAAGGGAATGTGTGGCAATTTTTTTTAAATTAATAATTGAGTATATAATCAATTATGTTAGTACAAAATAGTACGTACAGTTTCAACATCTTATTATTTATAAAAAAATTTCTGTAACTGCTGGGGACTGCCATTATTATTTGCTGATGTGGAAGTGTCTAACACCGCAAAAACAGCAGCCACTGGTCATATGACACTGCTTTTAGTGTCCGACCACATCTCCAACATTGTGGATGCTCAGCTGTCATATGAGCACGCTCACTAGGCTGTCCATTTATTAGCTGTGGGAGGAGTTGGGTTATATTTTATTGTAGCTCAGAGTTGTGCTCTGAACTACAAATTAACCTTGTCATTGTTCACACAGTGTTCAGTGGTGAATGATGACACGAATATGTCAGAGTGGTGACTGGTGAGCGGTGACAGGGTAGAGGCGGTGAGCACAGGTCAGGCAGCGGCAGTGACAGGAGCTCCAGGGAAGGGTTGGTGAGTTCAGGTCTGACAGCCTGGTATTGTACTACTAACACCAGGCTATCGAGCTGTTCTCACCACTGGAAGACGTTACCGCCAAAAGGGCTGCTCTGAATAAGGAGAGCAGTGCTGCAGCAGTACCCTCTTCCAGTGATGACAGGCAAGGACAAGTGTCATAATACACTAATCGCTGCTGGATCAGCGGTGATTGGTCTTCTCACACGGTACAGTGATGTCCCTGGGAGCAGTGGTCTGTCTTCGCACTGAGAAATTTCACTGCTTAGGCCTGTTTCACACTTCCGTTTTTGACCATCAGTCAAAATCCGCCGTTTTGCAAAAAAAACGGATCCGCCATTTTTTGATGATTCACTTTATTATTAAATAGCTACAGTACTGCAGGTCAATCCAAAAGGTTAATAAACCTAAATAATAACCCCTTCACGACCGATTACATAAGTGACTTGTCCCTGCCTTTGACGCGGGCTCATATGCTGAATCCGCATCTTTCCCCGCTCTTGATGGCTGATTTAATCAGCCATCAAGTGCCTCTAACAGCCGCAGGGAAGGCTGTTAACTTGTTTAATACTGCTGTCTATTACTGATGGCAGTATTTAACATGCGCAGTCAAGAAGCGCGTCAATGGTCCTGCCCATCGGCGTGCCCATAACATAATAATTGGGCGCCAACAGATTGTCATAACAGCCAGTGGTCTGCTGAAGATTTTGATTTTATCTATACACTAGCTGAAGAGCCCGGGTATAGTTACTAACTACGGTTAGTTATAACAAATTATAATGATTATATATATATATATACAAAGCTGAGTGTATAGCCCCGCCCACTCCGCATTGCCACATTCACTATAATATCCCACATCATCCCGTCAGCCAGTGCTACCGGACTACTACACCTAATATCCCACATCGTCCCATCAGCCAGAGCCACCGGACTACTAATATCCCACATCATCCCGTTAAAGCCACCGGACTACTACCCCTAATATCCCACATCATCCTGTCAGCCAGAGCCACCGGACAACTACCACTAATATCGCACATCATCCCATCAGAGCCACCGGACTACTAACCCTAATATCCCACATCATCCCGTCAGCCAGAGCCACCGGACTACTACCCCTAATATCGCACATTATCCCATCAGCCAGAGCCACTGGACTACTACCCCTGATATCCCACATCATCCTGTCAGCCAGAGCCACCAGACTACTATCCCTAATATCCCACATCATCCCATCAGCCAGAGCCACTGGACTACTACCCCAAATAACCCACATCATCCCGTCAGCCTGGGGTCAGAACCAGAGCGCTGAGTGGAACGGTCCTAACTTCCACACCGGGGATCCCTTTAAGAGAGGCCTGGCATCAGAACCAGAGCGCTGAGTGGATTTGCCCTGACTTCCATACCAGTGATCCCTTTAATAGAACCCTGGGGTGAGAATCAGAGCACTGAGGGATTTACTCTAACTTCCATACCAGAGATCCCTTTGAGAAAGCCTGGGATCAGAATCAGAGCACTGAGTGGATTTGCCCTGACTTGCATACCAATGATCCCTTTAATAGAACCCTGGGGTCAGAATCAGAGCGCTGAGGGATTTGCCCTAACTTCCGTACAGGAGATCCCTTTAAGAGAGCCTGGAGTCAGTACCAGAGCATTTGAAGGCAATTGCCCTGACTTCCATACCGAGGATCCCTTTAAGAGAGGCATGGGGTCAGAACCAAAGCACTGGATGGATTTGCCCTGCTTTCCATACCGGAGATCCCTTTAAGAAAGACCTGGGGTCAGTACCAAAACGCTGAGTGGATTTGCCCTAACTTGCATACCACTGATCCACGGGAGGGGGGATTCATTTCTGTCATGTGCTCTGTGCTCCTTTCTGGGGGGCAGACAATGGCTGGGAGCTTATGTTCCTGGGGATGCTAGATTTCTTCTACCATGTCAGTGTCTGCTGAGGTGTTGTCAAGTGGGAAAACTTGCTCATAGCAACCATCACAGCTCAGCTACTTTTAACCAGCTCTGGTGAAATGAGAGATGCTTAGTGATTGGTTGCCAGGAAAATTGTTGATCATAGCAACCAATCACAGCTGAGCTTCTTTTGCACAGCTCTGGTGAAATGAAAGATGCTTCGTGATTGGTTTGTGATACACACATACATACATTCATTTTTATATATAGAGATAGCAATGCTGAAGCACTGGTATGTGTAGCACAGGTGATCAGACGATTGCAGTGTCAAGTCTTCTAAGGGAACTATTAAATACAGTAAAATGTAAAAAAAAAAAAGTTTGAAAAAAATATTAAAACAATTAAAAAACACAAGTTCAAATCCCCACTTTTGCTCCATTAAAAATAAAACCTTAAATAAAAATTAATTAAACATATTTGATATCGCTGCATTCAGAAATGTCCGAGCTATTAAAATATAAAGTAAATCAATCCGATTGGTATATTGCATAACGAGAAAAAAATTGAAATGCTAGAATTATGTTTATATGGTAACTGCAAGTTTGCAATCAAATGCAATAATAGGAGATCAAAATTTCGTATCTACCCCAAAATGGTATCAGTAAAAATGTCAGTTCAAGGCGCAAAAAATAAGCCATCACACAGCCCCAGATCCTGAAAATGGAAACAGTATGGGTCTCAGAAAATAGCAACAAAAGTAAAAAATTTTTGACAAATTTGTGTTTTTTTTCACCACTTAAATGGAGAAAAATATATGTACATGTTTGGTATCTGCGTACTTGTACTGACCTGGGGAATCATATTTCTAGGTCAATTTTACAATATATTGAACATGGTAATTGTAAAAAAAAAGTGTAGTTGCATTTTTTTTGCAATTTCAGAATACTTTGGAATTTTTTTTTTGCCATTTTCCAGTACATTATTTGGTAAAACGAATGGGGTCATTCAAAAGTGCAACTTGTCCAAAAAATACAAGCCCCCGTACAGCTATAAGGCTGGAAAAAAAAAAAAAGTTATGGCTCTTTTGCAATAAGAGAAGGAAAAAACAAAAAAACAGAAAATCGCCTGAGAGTGAAGGGATTAAAGAAAGGTGAAAGTGAAGTTTTGTTTTTATTAGAAGAAGATCTATGGATGCAGAATTTTGGGGCAACTATTACCGTGCAGAATTATTATACAGCTAAATAAAAATTGTAAATTCCTCATCTCAGTTGTTTGGTTATTATTCTCACTTTCACCATCAAAAACAAACAGCTCAAAATGTACAAAAACACATTTAAAAAATATATATCAATGACCTAAGTCACTAAGCCTCCCATCCATAAAGTCAATACCATCCACAGACTTCCAGACATTGTTCAGACAGGTGTACTGTTTTGCTTCACCATAAATCTCCGATTTAGGAAAGTCCCACACGTTCTCACTAGGGTTTAAGTCAGGTGAGGAAGGGGCCATATCATTATTCTTTCATCTTTAAGACCTTTATTGGCAGCCAAGCAGTGGAGACTTTGATGCCTGTGATGGAGCATTGTCCTGCACAAAAAAAGTATCTTCTAAAAATTGTAGGCTTATGAATTTTTTTGAGTCCATCTTTAATCCAAAATTGTCCTACTAGCTCATCTTTAATAATGCCATCCAAGAGCCGTACCCCTCTTCCACCTTGCTGGTGTCTGAGATGACGTGGAAGACATTCATCTGATCCATCATATATCTTCAGATACTTTTGTCCCTTTCTTGACGTTTTAACTTTCAGTGTTTGTTGGGTTTCAGCCTTCTTTACCTCGGCAATGTCTGAGGACTGAACACTTGTACTTCTGGGCCTCCAAGGAGGTTGCATTCTGGTATATGACCGTTCTGGAAGATAATGGCTTCCTGGTCACTTCACATTTGATTCTTTTCAAACCTTTGGGAGTTATTGTACGTCTTATTTTCTCTCAACAAAAAAAGTTTTTCAAAATTTTTTTTTTGTGACCCTGTTAACTATTTTTCAACAAAACTTTTGATGGTTCTGTGATCACGCCCCAATATCTTAGCAATTTCATTTGTGCCGCATCCCTTTGTAAGACGTGACAATTGGTTTTTTTTTTCAGAGTCAGATAAATCCCCTTTTGGCCCATTTTGCCTGTGGAAACAAGCTGCATTATAAGTCTGCACACCTTGATAAAGGGTAGCAACAGAAGTCCCATAAACATAATAAAGTACCAAGGAGGAGGGAGGAAATACCCACCCTCTGTACAAACTACATCAACTCCAACAACCATGGATACCAGAGGACAAAAAGGAGCATGAGATGGTATGCAGATAAAAAATATCAATAGATTTTATTAAACATCAAACAAAGTGCATATAGCCGTAACAACAGAGTGCCAATAGAAATGCAGATAACACATAACCAGGGCAACCCTCCCCTCCCACACAGATGGAAGTACTCCAAGTAAATAGCCCCATATGTAAACATATCTCTGGAGTACTTAATCCTATATACAAATAATATGCCCAGTGGCCATATAGGAAAAACACAGGACTCCAGGATTAGTTATGGGGAACACAGTCACTATCCCATTATAAGCAGTAAACCTACGGTTCAGAATAGATAGAAATGTGCCCCATAAAGAAGTAAAAAAATTGGGAGCTTACCAAGAGAATATGTGGGGGGAGACCCAGCAGTAAACCCCAGACGCGCGTTTCGCGGCATGCCAGGCCACTTTTTGTTTGATAAAGGATGTTGACATTTGTAGGCCTCACCCTCCCTCGTTGCACAAATACATATCACCTGATCGGCTTCATCCAATAAGCATTCAAGTTTATACAGGTTGGAGATGGAAAGTTTATATACAAATAATATGGTCAAAATACTCACTTACTTGATAATTGTGTACACAGTGTACCCATTATGCCCTAACAAGATGAGTCTGCAATTATTGCCACCAAACCTAGCCCATTCAGATGAAATGAATTGATTTTTAGTCCCAGAAATCCTCTGCACACGTATCCACCTTATCCTATATCTTCTATAGCGCAGCATCGTCTAGGAACTTATAGAGCTCATTCTTTTAGTATCCAGCTGCCTTTTTAGTAACCTTTTTCCTTCATTGTGCTACAGTGCCATCTTAGCTCTAAGGAGTCTGAAAAATGAGTAAACTTATTTTCCACCGAATAACCATTTTTGAGCTTTCAACAAAGCCCATCGATGTATTCTCCAAAGCAAATATACCCCTTTGCTTAAAGTTGTTCTCATGGTTTGGCAACTATTTGAAATCTTCGTCAGGGCCAACGAGTGAAAGGTTTAGTGTGAGAACTCAAGTTTTGCTAATTGTCTAGATATTCCAGAAACCTTTTCTAAATCAGAGGAATAATCTGTTTCCTGGCACAGGAAACCTATATTGACAGACCTGATAGAACAGAACGTTTTACCTCTAAAATGATTGGCCTCGTTTCCATGTTGTCTATGGCCCAAAATAGTTTATATAGTGTTAACTGTATCTTAGATTTTGTCCCCAACATTATTTGACAAACTTTATTTTTCTGGACACATGAATATTTACTAACTGAGGAAAGAGCGTGGCATGTAAAATGAAAGCACAAAGATTTGACTGCAAAGATGGAAAATTTGATGGAAAGCAGAAATGTAATCGATAGTTGCTTTAATATGAATATGAATTTACAGGAATGCGGAGACCTTCTAAGGACAGACGTAGACATACTTCACCTCAAAGTAATTCATAACAGGAGTATCTCCTGGAGCTTCGTATATTGCACATTTGCCAAAGTGCACTTATGCCTCGGGTCAATTGTAATTTTCATGTAGCTTATTTCTTTGTTTCTGGCATTTCAACGATTTAAGAGTTTGGGCACAGAGATGCTTTTCCAGGTTTTATATAAACTTGTAATAGAGCATGTATATACTGTAAGGGCCATTAGTGTAACTATGTCACTGCCTTCATACCTAGTTTTTGGCGTGAATTCCATATGATCCTATCAGATACCAATTAGTGGTGCACTGCATAGTATACTCCATGTACAGATCATATAAGGGTTGTACTTATAGGAAGCAATGAAACTTTATATAGCCGAGTCACTCTACATCCTCCAGGTCCTATGTATAGGGCCTAAGGTTAAAGGTTGGTTTTACACATAGAGATCTACTACATCGTAAATGTCAGTAAGAATTGCTATATTTTAAAAATAGTCAATATGAATTGGCCAATTACAAATTATTATCATCTGACCTGTGGAAAATTACTTCCATCAGTTAAACTTGTTCTGCAAACTAAATACCAGAAAGCAAGATTGCAGTTCCATCCTAGTTTGGTTTGTATGTTGGCAACAGGCAGCATACTCATCTCTAGTCTAATTTCTACACAACAGCCATTTATTCCAGCCATAACGTGAGAAAGGAGAAGAAACTGTCACCAAAGTCTTTCAAAATTGTGTAAGTGCTTTATTAAGAGGCTTTGTGACAAGTTTTAACAATACAAATTGCAGCTGTAAAATTCTGATATTGGAATGAGCATCGCATGAGCTTATTTTACGTGATGTGGACTTTAAAAAAACGAAAGGTTGTAGGATATCCAAAGTAAGTACAATATTCGAACTGGGTCTAAGAGATCTATTTGCTAATAAAAACTTATGACTGGAATGCTTAGAAAATCTCACTTTAAAGATGGAATGATTGAAAGATTCCTTTTTCAAAAAGTTTCTTCATTGAAAGATGGTATACATGAAACCGGTTGGAGCGGGCTCCCTTCCAAGTATACGGCACAACGACCATGTTTTCTCCTTCTTGACGTTTCATCCAGGTGCCTCACGTGACCCTACCTACCTTCATTCCAGTGAGTTGAATACATAATGATTAAAAACATTAATACAATTCTAAATAAAATACGGATACAAAAGAAGGAAATAGCAGTGTGTTAATAATATAAAACTACTGAGATCATTGCGATCATTTAGGCCCAGTGGACCCAATGCTTCAGTGTGTAAGACCCAGACCGTCTCCTGTAATAGTCGTGAATGTGTTTTAGCACCTGTTTCTCCTGTCTCCTCGGAAAAGGCCTTATATATTGTGTAATTAATACGTTTGCTTTTTCTAGGTTTGAAATACATTTTAATGAATCTGGGAGAAAATTACAATTCTATAAATTTCATAAAACTACAGATTACTGAATGGGAAAAAGATAATACCGGTATATTTGAAGGCAAATCGGACTTTTACTATAACTAAGCCTAATGCTTTGACTGAGCTGGCAAAATGACACTTCATCGGAGAGTTAATTGGAATGTTTTAAGGGTGGAGTTAAATCCGTAACAATGGTGTGAAATGATGTTAGGGGCTTGATTTATAAATGGGACACCACTTAATTTGAATGACTGAGAGATGAGGGCACTAAAGTGGCTCAGAAGTCATCAGGATTTCATAATCAATGATGCTGCCAATGGTGGAAATGTAGTAGTAATGTCGAGACCAATTGTCTGATTGGGAATTACATGTGGTTTTATCTGAGAATTCAACATTGAAGTTTGCTAACAAATTGCATTCTCTTAAATAAATGGAGTCTAAAAAAGTTTTTTATCTAGACGGATGGGTAAACTTTTATATCCAGTGAATCCTATGACTGCTAAATGGTATTTTTTTTTACCTAAGATCCCCCAAATTAAAGAGAATCTGTACCTGGATGGAGGGCCATGTAAAACAGGATTGGGGTCATATGCACTGGGTATGTTTGTATATTAGCCACATCGCGTGTTTGTGCACTTTTGCATTAATTTAATACTAAACGTGTGTGGGTCCTATTTTTATTTTTTGTAGTACATATTGGGGGTGTGGGCCCCTCCCGGACTCAGCACTCTGATCTACCCTTCTTCTCCATACATGTTTTTAAATGTGAACTATGCCTGGTTTCCTTTTCTCTCCCCATTCAGATGAGGCCTGGATTGGCACATGGAGAGGTAGGACATATAGTGGTTTGGGACTATACATATTTAAATGTACACCTTGACGTGGTTGGACGGCTCCTGCACTTTTTGATAAAAAAAACGCTAAGTACCTTACATTTTTAACGATTATAGCAATTTCATGTATTAATTAATCGTAGTGTGCTGACACATCATGTACGATATATCGTATGTATATAGATATTTCACATTCTCAGTTACAGGAGCTCTGAGATTAATTGAACTTGTACAATCTGCTCACAATAATGATTGGAATTGTCTGAGTTTTGCTGTCCAATAAATGGTAAACTGGTGCTAAAAGACATGAGACTATTAGAGGAGGAGTGTCTCTGGATCTTAAGCAACTGCATCATGTCTATTGGGTCTAAATGACCACAAAGATATTAGCATTGTTCTGCTATAAAGATGCTGCCATTTCCTTTCTTTGTACCTGTATTTTATTGAGAATTGTATTTTTTTTAAATGGATAAATTTTTGTATTTCACTCATTGAAATGAGTATATAAAGGTTTGTAGGTATGGTCACGTAAGGTCCAGTACATGAATGAAGCGTCACAAGGGATGCGAAACGGCCTTCATATATACCGGGAAGGGGGCTTGCTCCTACCCAATTGATGTATAATATCTGTTAATGTGAATACAGTATTTTTTTGAAGAAGAAACTGCTGAGTGCCATGTTTTTCTCTTCCTTCCATCTTTATGGTGAGATTTTTATAGACTTCACTGCATTGTGTAGAGCGAGCACCACCCAAGTCATATTGTAATTGTACAATCTAGTTTTGCAATGTTCATATGATGTATGATGAATGAACAGATGTTCAATTAGACTGAATTTATGCTTAGTGAGATCATTTTTGCTCTACTGAATATCAGAAACACTGTAACCTATCAATGAAAGCTGTCCTGAACACAGGTGAACATATGAAATGTAGAGTGTGTCCCTACCATCCCAGCACTGATTGGACAGTGTCAGACTGCATAGGGACAATCCCCTTTGACAGAGGGAATGGTAATACCCAATTGACAATTTATTCATTTCTAAGAGGAATAACAAAGCAGGATACCGCACAGAGCCCTAAAATATTATTTTTAAGTTATCAGAAAACACATTTTCCATGGGACTTAAACATTGCACTTTTAGGAAACCCCAAATTTTGTGTTATTTCTAAAGCTCTGACCTTCTATAAAGCTTCAGAGCAAATTTCTACCTAGTTTTGTGGCTTTAAAGAAAATGTCTTTTCTCAAAGTCATGTTTTCCTTAGTTTAATAGTTACAACGAATATCTCCAAACAAGCCAAGGGTCATTTTTCTTCACATTCTCCCTATCACTGGCCTATAATCATCAATACATTTGAAGGAGCCTTGTAATCCTTCCCTTTTTATGCGGGTTCCTGTGAGGTTTGCAGTTCATTGAAGCAGTTGGCAGTGCTTTTTTTTCCAGCTATATTTAAGTAATTTGACCTTACAGTAATAACGTTTGGATTGGGAACAGTTTGGAGAATTAGATTTAACTTCTGGGTGGCAGGTAAACAAAATTCAACCTCAAAACTGACTTATAACTTGGAAGATTAATGGAAGGCAAGAGATAACGTATACCTCATATAATTAACTACTTCCTTGCTTTTTATATGAGGTGCCATTTGTAGATAAAAGACATTATGAGTAATTTAATATATTAATTCATTAAGGTGTTTTTTACTTGGCGAAGTATTATTTGAGTTAGTTATACTGGTCATTTGACCCTATACTCATGCCTTAGACATTTTATAGAGTTTTACTGTATTTTTTATCAAGTTAACTTTGCAAGGATGGATGCTAGCAGTAAGAATTTTACTCTTAAAAAGGTTTTCTGGTATTGATAGTCTATTTATAGGATAGCTATCAATATCAAATAAGCTGAGGTCTATACCCAGTTACATAAACAGGTCAAAACTGTTCCCAAAACACATTCACTGACAGTTGAGAACAAGTCCTCTGACCTAATTTTATTATCTAGGACGGGGATACCCAACATGTGGCTCCTGAGCCCTTGAGGTGTGGCTCGCGGAAGAGCAGGTCTCCAAAGGGTGACATTTGTGAGTAGCCCCGCTTGGAAGAGCAGATCTAGATGCTCATATTCTGGACACCATGGTGGAGAGGTAAATATGGTAAACTGGATAATATATAGAGGGATGCTTCAAGCTGGATGGGATTGTGTGGTGGGAGTGATTTATGCTAGAATACCAAATGGAAGTAGGATGGGAACCCTTGGATATAAGTGTGATGCTTTTATGGCAAGTCGGCACAAGATTTTGGTGTCATATCTGAGGGGGAAGCTTTGACTGTCATTTTAAAAGTAATGGTGAGCTCTGGGTGTCACTAGTCACTGCTATGGGTTGGCATTGAATTTCACTACTCAGAGGACTTTGAATGTTGCTCCTAACCATCTGTCAGAACTGACTATGGCACTTAGGCTAAAAGGTTGGAGACTACTGATCTAGGACATTCTAAAGAATTGTAGATTCATAAAATGAGTCTATCATAACCAGTAAACTCTTTAAAGGGAACCTGTCACCTTGTTTTGCCGCTATAAGATGTGGCCACTGCCTTTTGAGGCTTATCTACAGAATTCTATAATGCTGTAGATAAGCCCCCGGTCTGATCTGAAAGAGAAGAAAAACAAGTTTTATTATACTCACCTGGGGGCGGTCCGGTCTGATGGGTGTCGCGGTCTGGTGCCTCCCATCTTCTAGCGATGACATCCTCTTCTTTGCTTCCCATCGTGGCTGTTGAGGGCAGAGCAGGTGTCATGATCCATGCTGGATTATGACAGATAAAAGCACTAGTAACCTTTTTTTTTTCCTTAAGCTGTGTGCTTAAAATTTTTTTGCCCCCGGTGGTCATTAGGGTCATTGCACTGTGGTGGTTTCAGTTCTAGTTTTGCCTCCGGTGGCCGATAGGGTCATTGCACTCTGGTTACTTTAGTTTAGTGCACGTGATTATGAAGCAGGTGTGATTGCTGGCTCTTACCTATAAAAGAGTGTCAGGTGGTTGCAATCACGGTTGGTGATATTGCTAATTTCCAACCAAGTCTCGTGGAGGAAGGAACTACAGAGAGGAGTTCCTGGCAGCTCAGGGGAGCTCTGGTGTTATAACTTCAGGTGGAAGCTGAATTCAGGTGTCGAGCTTCAGGGGTGAAGCTGAACTTTGGTGTCGTACTCTGTTGCTGGGAGCAAGAGCAACAGAGCAAAGCTAAATGGTGTTATCCCTGTTTGTACCTTTCCTTTTGTGTGTTTCAGTGCAGTGGTGGGATTAGTTTCTGCACCGTCCATTTCACTAGAAAGGGGTAGGTGCAGGGCGAGCTAGGGTTTTTAGGTATCCTGCTCGTCGCCAGGTGCAGAACCTGCATAGGGACTGTTAGGAGTGTAGAGACACTGACTCAGGGGAGTGCAGGAGGTCTCCACGTCCCCGTTCCCTATCGCAGGGCCCTCCATTGTATCGGTTTCCCTGGTGTTTCCCTTATAATTTAAATTCGCCCTGCTGGAGGCAGTGTATCGAGTTACACGTGTAATTCTGAAATTCGCCTGCTGGAGGCGGTGTATCAGGCTGCACGTTACTTTGTTTAAATTCGCCCTGCTGGAGGCGGTGTATCCAGGGCCACGTCTGTCATAGAAATTTGCCCTGCTGGAGGCAGTGTGTCTAGTCACACATGACCATCACAGCAGGGTACTGCAGTGCGCAGGCGCCAGACCTCTCTGACCTTTCCCAGTGCCTGCGTACTGCAGTACTCTGCTCTTCCCTCAACAGGGCAGAGCAGTGCGCCTGCGCAGGATCCGCGACGGGAAGCAAAGTGTCATGATCCAGACTGGATCTGACCGTTTAAATGCACAAATTGAACTTTTTTTTCCTTTGGCTTGGTGCCAAAGTGGGTTGATTGTCCCCGGTGGCCATTAGAATTATTACACGTGGTGTTGTGCATTCTAAGTTGCCCCGGTGGTAGTTAGTGGTATTGCACTTTAGTTTCTTTGGTTTAGTGCTGCCAAAGTGATGTGATTTCCCCCGGTGGCCATTAGAATTATTACACATGGTGTCGTTCATTCTAAGTTGCCCCGGTGGTGGTGAGCGGTAGTGCACTTTAGTTTCTTTGGTTTAATGTGCACTTAATTACAAATCAGGTGTTAGGCTCTATAAAAGGGAGCCAGGTGTGTTCAATCACTGTTGGTGATATTGTGTTCATCATTTGGGAAGCAAACCTGGGTGAGGAAGGAGTTGAACATGAGTCCTGCGCAGCCCAGCCCGAGGGGACGAGTGGCAGCTAGGTGGTCTGCAAGAAGGGCTGGCATGACGTGGTGGAGTCACAGTTTATTGTGTCGGCAGGAAGTGCTTGCATGGCTTGGTAGAGTGGCGACTATGGAGAGAGTTGCACTCAGCATGTGGGACTTGGTTGCTGAGAGCCGGACTCAAGCATGCTTGACTTTTTGGGCAGGAGCTGAACTCATCTTTGGGACTCTGTTACTGGACTTCTGCAATTGGTGGTGGACTCTGCTCCAAGGCTGCACTATGATGAAGGATCCAGTTATGGTGATGGATCCGGGTGAAGGAGAAGATGCACGTAGGTGGTGGGCTCTGTTGCTAGGAGCGTACGCAACAGAGCAAAGCTAAGTGGTGTTTCCCCTGTTTTGTCATCTTTCCTCATGTGTTTTAGTGCAGTGGTGGGATTAGTTTCCGTACCGACCAATTCCCTAGTGAGGGTTTAGGTTCAGGGCGAGCTAGGGTTTTTAGGTTCCTGTGCGTCGCCCGGTGCGGAACCGGCATAGGGAACATTAGGCGTGCAGGGACACTGGCTCAGGGGAGTTCAGGAGGTCTCCACTTCCTTATTTGCTATTGCAGGGCCCACCATTGTAATGTTACCCAGGTTCCCCCTTTATTATTTAAATTCGCCTTACTGGAGGCGGGGTTTCCAGACTACTGTATGTATGACGTGTAATACCTAAATTCGCCAGTTGGAGGTGGCGTATCCAGCTGCATGTTTTATTATTTAAATTCGCCCCATTGGAGGCGCTGTATCCAGGGTGACGGGTGTCTTATGGGTTCGCCTTGCGGTACTCGCTGCGTCCAGGTACACGTGACCGTGACACAAAGAAGAGGACGTCATCGCTAGAAGATGGGAGGAGCCGGGCCGCGACATCAATCGGACCCGAACCGCCCCATGCGATGTCGGCATCCTGCTTGCTTCGTGCCGCGCTTTTGCGCAGGCGTACTGATCTGCCCAAAGTACTGCAGTGCACAGGGAAAGGTCAGAGGCCCAGCGCTTGCGCACTGCAGGTGTATGGCTATGTGGACACGTGCGGAATTCCTGCGGATTTTCTGCATTTTTGCCGTGTTTTTTCGCCACAAAAAAGCATAAAATAAGCAACCCATTGAGTTCATTGGCATTCCGCACATGCTGTGCTAATGCTGCATATTTTTCCGCGGTGGAATCGCATCGCGGAAAAATACGCAGCATGCTCATTCTTTTTGCAGAATCGCGGGAATTCTGCACACCTAGGAATGCATTGTTCCACTTACTTTCTGCATGTGGCTATGCCCAACATGCGCAAAGTAAGTGGAAAATGTGCGGATGGTACCCAGGGTCTCCTCCCTGTAAAAAAAAATAGAATTAGAGTAAAAAATTTTTACCTTCCGGCATCCCCTGCAAACATCCCGCTCCTCGCGATGCTCCTGGCAAGTCCCGTTCCCAGCGATGCCTTGCGACAATGACCTGTGATGAGGTAGCGGTCTCGCAAGATGTTACGTCATCTGGGGTCATTGTCGCAAGGCATCGCTGGGAACGGGACTTTCCGCGAGCATTTCTGAGGCCTGGGGACGCCGGAAGGTGAGAATAACACGATTTTTTATTTTTTTTATTATTTTTAACATTATATCTTTCTACTATTGAAGCTGCATAGGCAGCCTCAATAGTAAAAAGTAGGTCACACTAGTCAAACACTATGACAGGTTGGTCACACTTGTCAAACAATCAGTTTTCCAAGCGATGCTACAGATCGCTTAGAAAACGCTAGTATTCTGCAAGCTAATTCCGCTTGCAAAATATTTTTTTGCGGGAATTATGCATGCGGATTTCTCTCGTATTTCCTGCGGCAGGGAGTTGCGGAATTGCCATGGAAATTTCCGCGGGAATTCTGCACATGTGCACCTAGTCTAAAAAGGTTTGCAGATTTACATACCAAAAACGCTGCAGAAAGGAAGGAGGAAGAGTGTGTGGGCGGAGAATATACATGTGTGGGCAGAGAATATATGTGTGTGGGTGGAGAATATGTGTGTTTCTGTGTGGGTATCTGTGTGGGTGTCTGCGTAGCCAGGCATCGTCTGTTGAGACTATTACTCCCATCTGGCTATGTCTGCTTTCACATATAACAGTGACAGCATGAGCCAATGATGGGACAGTAGTCCCATCATCCGGTGACTATCTTCATTTGTAAAACAAAAATAAGAAACATTCATACTCACCAAACACCTAATCCCCGACGCCCTCGATTTCCTGCAACAAAAATAAAATAATAAACCAACATAAATACTCCCTGTCTGACGTGGTTCATTTACCAAGTGTCCCACAACGATCTCACGTGTAGAACAGTCACATTGGGAGATGTGACTGCTCTACCCGGCCTCCGGTGATAAACTGACAGGAGGTGATCCTCCCGCAGTGTATCACTGCGCCACCGTGAGTTCACCGGAGTTCGTGCTCTCACTTGAGGCACTGCTGCATGAGAAAATTCTCACACAGCAGTAGTGCCGTAAGTGAGAGCATGAACTCTGGTGAACTCTCAGTGATGCACTGCAGAAGCGATTATCTCCTGTCAGTGTATCACCGGAGCTCCTGATGTGACGGTTCTACACGTGAGATCGATGTGGGACACTTGGTAAATGAACTACGTCAGACTGGGAATATTCATGTTGGTTTATTCTATTTTTGTTGCAGGAGATTGAGGGATTCGGGAGATTAGGCGATGCAGTAAGTATGGTAAATTAAGATTCAATGAAGGAGTGTGTGATTATTTCAATTCAAGGACTTTATGCTGGCTGTGTCTTTATTTACCATGTAACTATAGGATTAGTAATAGGTGTCTTATTGATGCTTCTCCATTACTAAGCCGTGGGCTTGATGTCACCGGACAATAAAAAGGTGACATCAACCCCACAAATATTACCCCACTTGCCACCACTACAGGGCAAGTGGGAAGAGCGAGGCTAAGTGTCAGAATTGGCGCATCTATAAGATGCGCCATTTCTGGGGAGGCTGAGAGCTGATGTTTTTAGCCTGGGGGTGCCAAAATACATGACCCCTTCCCAAGCTATTAATATCAGCCCACAGCTGTCTGCCCAGCCTTTGCTGGTTCGATTTTTATAGGGGGACCCCATGTCAATTTTTTTCTGGGGTTCCCCTGTAAACTAGCCAGTAAAGGCTAAGCAAACATCTGTGAGCTGATATTAATAGCCTGGGAACCTTTATGGCTATTGGTTCCTTCCCAGAATATTAACATCAGCCTTCAGCCGTCAGCTCTCCCTCTGCTGGTTATGAAAAAATACACGGGAGCCCACGCAATTTTTTTAAAACTTTTTTTTAAAAAAAAATAAACATATTTCGTGTGTATCTTTTATTGAACTCTTTAGGTACCATATTATTAATCAGGGTATCTGACTGACATACATACACACATACATACATGTATGTGTGTGTATATATATTCATGTGGTTATGAATTGTCATAATAACCATCAGCACCACACTATCATTATCTCAGGGTACCCATGGGTTAAAGAGGGAGCCCCCCACACTCTAACCATCTAAATGCTGTATTCAATAATGACAGCAGCATCAAAGTTGTTAAACGGCCATGGTCGGTGCCAACACCGATTGTGTGATGCAGCAGTTTGTCAGCTAATAGTGTACAGCCGACAGCTGCTTTATTTTCGCCCATCGGGGGATGCTATTCTCTTACATCTCATGTCAGTTTTAAGTCATATTGGTGGTAAGGAAGGTGATATACAGCTCCAACATATACATCTGATCCTGAGAGATCCCCAAACAGTTGGGACTACATAAACAAGCAAAACCCAGTCCCAGTCCCTGAGAGTTGAGAACTCTTAATAGGGCATACGGACAACATTTAAGTAGTCCATCTGATTGTCTAATAGGACTTTGTTTTTTTAAAGGAACGCTTACCCTTTAACACCTCTCGCTCTTCCACACATGCACTGTACCAAATGCTGACTGTTACATCTAACATTTAAGTTAAGAAGTTCATAAGCAGAGAATGAATTTTTTTCCATGTTCTAGAAGTAATAGCGCAAGTAGAATACATTGTACTGTGTTATATGTAATGATGTGATTTATATGCAGCCATACAATTAGGCTGTAGGTTACATTGCCCAGTGACAGGGCAGCCTCTGACAAAAGTGGCTTGGTGAAAAGATTTCATACTAGTAATCATGGCCATGGACTATAGACCCCGTAGTTACAAATATTGTAAGGTCACACACACTTTTGTCGGTATATTTTTTTAATTCTAAATGCATTGGAAAATTTATAGCATCTGAAACCAGCAACATTAGCGCAGTGCTGTTGAAATATTTATGCTGGCTTTTAGATATCCCAGAGGAAAGTCGCGCCCAGAAGTCTACAAAGGGTATTCCTTTTAAGCATAGAAATCTTCATAAAAATGATTAATTACTTAAAATTGCCATCCAATATCAAGCAAGAATAAATCAGCAGTTAAATGGGGGCCATGACGTTAGTGTTTAGCTTATTTAATTCATATGATGTGATTTAATAGGTAACGTGATGATTTGGAAGGAAGCAAGTGCTGCAAAACAGAAGACTGTCTGAGTGGGTGCAAATCATTTTCAATAAAATATTGCATGAGAACTTTGTTACCTCCTATAGTATCAAGATATACTGTATAGCCTTGTATGTGAACCAGAGGTGGACATACCAATGGTGCGGGTCCAAGAATTAAAGGGGCCCTCTTCCCTCCCCAAAGCAGGTGGAATAGTGCATTATGTTGAGCTTTTGGACCGCAAAGAGTCCAAGTATTTTTTTCTTGCATAGGGGCCCTCTTCTGCATGTGCACACTATACCTTAGATAGGTATTATCCAACCACTAGTATGACCTGAAACTATTTCTTCTGACTCCCCTATAGAAGTGTATGTTTCATGACCGTATGTTTCACACAACCGCCTCCAAGATTTCTCCCGAATATCCCCCATCCTCTGGAATTCTGTGCCTCAACACGTCCGATTATCCACCACCACCCTCAGATCCTTCAAACGGAACCTGAAAACCCATCTCTTCAGGAAAGCTTACAGCCTGCAATAACCATCCTGCTGCCTCACCACCGACCGAGCTGCCGCCTCACCACCTGCTGCACCTCTGACCTTCTGTCTCCTCCCCACTATCCCATAGAATGTAAGTCCGCAAGGACTTAAATTTGTTTACTGTAAACGATATGTATAATTTTGTATGTAACCCCTTCTCATGTACAGCACCATGGAATTAATGGAGCTATATAAATAAATAATAATGACCGAAGCTTTTTTTCAGTTTTCATTTTTCTCTCCCCTTCTTTCCAGAGCCATAACTCTTTTATTTTTCTGTCAATATGGCCATGTGAGGGCTTATTTTTTATGGAACGAGTTGTACTTTTCATAGACATCATTGGTTTTAGTATGTCGTGTACTACAAAACGGGAGAAAATTCCAAGTGCGGTGAAATTGCAAAAAAGTGTAATCTCACACAAGTTTTTTGTTTGGCTTTTTTGCTAAGTTCACTAAATGCTAAAACTGACCTGCTATTATGATTCTCCAGGTCATTACAAGTTCATAGACACCAAGCATGTCTAGGTTCTCTTTTATCTAAGTGGTGAAAATAAATTCCAAAGTTTGCTAAAAAAAACAAAAATTGCACCATTTTCCGATACCCATAGCGTCTCCATTTTTCGTGATCTGGGGTTGGGTGAGGGCTTATTTTTTGCATGCCAAGCTCTCTTTTTAAGGATACCATTTATGTGCAGATACAATCTTTTGATCACCCGTTATTGCATTTTAATGCAATGTGGCGGCGACAAAAAAAAACACAATTCTGGGGTTTTGATTTTTTTTTCCTGCTACGCCATTTAGCGATCGGGTTAATCCTTTTTTGTATTGATTGGGTGATTCTGAACACGGCGATACCTAATTATGTGTATGTGCGATTTTTTTTTTATTATTTTGAATGGGGCGAAAGGGGGGTGGATTCAAGCTTTTTTTTTTTTTTCATATTTTTTTAAAACTTTTTTTTTTTTAATTTTGGCATGCTTCAATAGCCTCCATGGGAAGTTAGAAGCGTCTACAACTTGATCGGCTCTGCTACATATAGACGATGAGCAGATCGCCTATATGTAGCAGAATTACAGCATTGCTATGAGCGCCAACCACCGGGTGGCGCTCATAGCATTCCGGCATCAACAAACATAGAGGTCTCTAGGAGACCTCTGGTTGTTATTCCAACGCATCACTGACCCCCGATCATGTGACGGGGTCGGCAATGCGCGTATTTCCGGCCCGACGGCCGGAAACGCTTGTTAAATGCCACTGTTAGCGTTTGACAGTGGCATTTAACTAGTTAATAGGCGAGGGTGGATCGTGATTCCACCTGCGCCTATTACAGGCACATGTCAGCTGTTGAAAACAGCTGACATGTCCTGGCTTTAAAGCGGGTTCACCGCCGGAGTCCTCATCAAAGCGAGGGATCTGACCTTGGACGTACTATTGCTTCCAAGGTCTGAAAGGGGGTATGCTCTTCTCCAGCATGAGTGTCATCATATTGTATGACACTGTATACTTTCAATTGCTCATTTTGTCCTTCTACTCAGATAATTCTTCTGTTTTCCATTAGGTCTATGACATCATGTGATTAAATAGTGAAGCGAAGAAAAACTGGAAAGGATAAAAATCGCAAATGGGTCTTATCTATCAAGAAAACATGCACAGTGGTGCGCCCCTGGTTTCATGGTGTGCACGCAACCACTAATATAGTTTGTCTGCTGCAGACCCATGAGGAGAATCAGAAGATAAAAATTGGAAACAAATCGGTTAATCTGCACTGCCGTTGAAGAAGAATGAGGAGATGTAAGATCCAAATGTAAGTGGTTTATATGTCAATGCATTTGAAAATTTTGCAAACCACGTGGTTTGTCCTGAAGAAGAAGTTGTAAAACTTCGACAAATAAACTGCTTACATTTGGATTCTACATCTCCTCATTCATCTTCAACAGCATCGCAGATTAACCCACTTGTTCCTAGTTTTTATAACGTGATTAAAAATGGACACTGTATCATTCTAAGCTCTATGTAGAAACATGAAGTCTCTCTTCCCTGCATGAGTCAGCATTAGAACTACAATTCTGCATCACTGTTAAAGTCCCTGGCAGGGGGAGGAGCGGAATGGATGGGCCAGAAGTTGAAGAGGGGTATGACTCATGCAGGGAAAAGAGACTTCCTATTTCTACATAAAGCAGAAAAAACGTGAAGAGAAAAATTAACTGGGTAGAAAGGCAAAATGAGCAATTGTAAGTACACAGTGCTATATAATATGATTTCAATATATCAAGAGGATAAAAACTTTGATGGGAGCACTTCTTTAAAGCAGTATCTTAAACAGTAGCTGTCACATCAGTGACCTGATACGTGAGAGTTTTAATGGCTTTTCTACCACAGAGTTGATTATTCTAAATGGGGGGGCCCTGTTACAATTTTTTCCTTTAGGGACAAGGAACTTTAAATTAGATGTGTGTGAAGAGAACAAGATTGGATTTTGCAAGTCACAATTTTCAAGAGTAATACAATATTACAAAGTGGAACAAGCTCTAGCAGACAATAGTCATTCCCAGAGGCCTCACAGCACCGCGGGAGTCCAAATATATGAGAACAAGTATGCAGCGGAGGAGTATTTGTGTACAGGAAAATCTAGGCCAGTTTGTATTTTAATGTGTTTTCCATGAAAAATAACATTTTAATATGGAAGGAGTGTTCCACATTTAATGTCCCAATACTATCCTGTGGAATGCTATTTGATGTTTCAGATACTGGCGTAGTTTCTGACAGATCAAGGGAATAATGCATGCATTTTAATGGAAGAATACTATAATCACACTGGAACAGAAATAAATTGTACATGAAGCATCTTTCACTAAGTTTATATAGTACAAGTTTTTTTTGTTGTTCCAGGATGGATTTGTTTCCTTCCGTACTGCTGGCGAGTTGCTAGTTTGGCTTACATTTAATGTAAACTGGAAAAAATAATATTTCCAAAAAAGAGAACTGAATTTATAAAGTAAAGCTTTGGTTTTGGGGCCACCTCACAGACTATATTTGAGAACGGCTGTTATGATTAGTGATGGGCGAACCCGAACAGTAAAGTTCGGAGTCCGTACCAAATGCCTACCTTCTCCAGGCCGTCCGTGTCACTGTTTGAGTTCGGTACCCTGAACATCGAGTGTTTCCCACGCTGTCATTTGCATGATTTTTGTTTCAAATAAAGGATTTTATTCTGGGTGTCTTTTATTTACAATATGACTTTGGGGTTTGTAATGGAGAGGCGTCTTATAGACGCTTCTCCATTACTAACTGCTGGGATTGATGTCACCTTACAATACAAAGGTGACATCAGACTCACAAATATTACCCCTTACAAGCACCAAAGGTGCAAGTGGGAAGAGCCTGGCAAAGCGCCAGATTTGGTACATCGTGTAGATGCTCCTTTTCTGGGGCATCTGCAGACTGCTATTTTTAGGCTGGGGGGCAATATCCATGGCCTCTTTCCAACCTGAGAATAACAGCCCCAGCTGTCTGCTCTAGCTTAGCTAGTTGTCAAAAATGGGGGGAGACTCTATGCCGTTTTTTAATTTATTTACATAGTTTTCAAAAACCGTCATGGGGACCCCTGTTTTCTTGATAACCAGCTATAATAAAGCTAACAGCTGAGGGTTGCAGCCCGTCGCTGTCAATTTTGCCTGCACTGACTATCTTAAATAGGGGAGAACCCACTTTTTTAATTATTTATTGCGCAGTTGGTGCATGCTCTATTAAAGACAGCAGGCGTAGGCTGATGGGATTAGTACTCGCATCACCTCAAGCCTCTGTGACCGGCAGTGAACTGCTGGATCATGCAGCTCTCTGACCAGCAGTAATAATCTTACCAATGATCAAAGGCAGTGTTTGCCGTGCTGTCATGCAGACGACAGGGTGGCAAACAATGGATGATCTGACCCTCCATTCATCTGGGGTTCGGGTACTGTTCTGGTACCCGAACTGAACTTTTTAAAAATGTTTAGCCGAACCTAAACATGCAGGGGTTCGCTTATCACTATGTATGATACCTGTGAGTTCGCAACAGTCCCATCAGACCCCACATGTTTATAGCAAAATAATATCAGAGTCAGATTTTGTTTAAATTAAATCTACAATTTTATTTTTATGATACTGGAGGCTTACCTAGATACAGTACTACCCATTGAACCATTGTGAGTGCTATAATTTGGCTCTGTGCAACTTGACAAAAAGAGTAAAACTGTAGTATGGCCATGGGCTTGAAGCATAATGAGCAGATAACTGCATCGTATTTGACATTTTACACAGGCCTTATAATTCTTATCCATTTGCTTTTATGGACAATTGAAACCTTCCTATGTTTCAATAACCTTCATTATGAGACATTTAGCTTCTGGTGATTATTGCTATTTTGGTCTTTTTAACTTTTTATTGCTCATCAAAATGGTTGGGGCCAGGAGGTACCTTTTCTTTTTGATAGTCAAAAAAAGTGACCATTAGGAACATCTGTCTGCAACAGCAGCGGCCAGAGATGAGCTCCATTGTTTACTTTTAAATATCCGCTTTGCCCTCTATTCCAGAATACTTAAATCATTTAATAAGCCCCAAAGGCGACAAGAAGTACAGGTATACTGTTACATCTTCCTCTTCACAATTGGAAGGTACCATTTTGCATTAAAGAGCTGCTTATTCCCAACCATCAGCTACAACATACCCAGAAGGAACCAAATTAACCATGGAAGCCATCCCTAATGTATCAATTAATAACGCCCACAATTTCTCAAATTTTGTAATCGCACCTCATTTAGCATACACTCTCTTTTCCAGCGTTAATAGCCAGTGTATCTTATGAATAGCCTGTCAGTCTTTGACAGCTACATTTAAATGACGTCATTCTGACTGCTTTTGCCGATTAGCTACTTACCATAGCAGGCGGGTTCCTGCTGAAGGCCTCATCTAAGCGTCTTAGGAGACCACGATTCAGTCTATATACTGCAATATTGTGAAACTGCAGAGGCAATCAGAGATCACAGGTTCAAGTCTCTTTAGGGGACTAAATAGGAAAGTAAAAAATCTAAAGTTTTTTTTAATTATATAAAAATTTAAAGTAAACTTTACCCACATTAAAAATAAAGGATTTCAGGAATTAATAAAATAAACATATCTGGTATCACTTTGTCCATAAGTGTTCCGTCTACCAGTCTATCAAAAATTATAAAATTAGTGAATCTGTATATTACATCTGTAATGAGGTAAAGAAAAACTCACTACTCGTCTCTAAAAAATAAAAACACAATAAAAAGTGATCAAAACGCTGTACTTTACAAAATTTTATTTGTCTCAATATTTAATACCACCTAGATTTTTTTCCCACATTTTTCAATTTCCTGGTAAAATAGAGTCAAAACTAAAGTACAAAAATTAAAAATTACCTGGTACTAGAGGGGTTATTAATAAGTCCTTAGCTCAAGTAAGGCTGATTTCACACGTCTGTGTTTCTTTCTGGTACCGGAAAAAACGGTAGTGAAGATATCCGTGTTCGTGTGTCTTTGTGTGTAATACTTGTGGCACAACTGTGTGCCACATCAGTACCACACGGATAGCGGGCAGGGAAGAAGCGCTGCTTCCTGGTGGTGGGTGCTGAAGACGCCTTTTTTTAAAGTGATTTTATTTAAATAATTGAAAAAATAGCGTGGGGACCCCTCTATTCTTGATAACCAACATTGCTGAATCTGACAGCTGAGGGTTGCAGCCCCCAGCTGTGAGTTTTGCCAGGCTGGTTATAGAAAATAGGGGGAACCTACGCCGGGTGTTTCATTTATTTAGTTATAGCACAGGTGGCGGGTGAGGAATACCCCGATCATCCGCTATTGCTGTCACTGTTCTTAGTGGCAGCAGGTGTATGTAGATGGGAGTAATAGTCCCAAAAGCCCCCACTTACTGTCATCATTCTGACTTTGATACAACTCTAATCATTCTCCCCTGCTCACGCTGATCGCCGGCAGTGCAGAAGAGAATGATGAGTGTGTCTAAAGCTCCTGCCGCCGGGGAAAAGCACTTACTGTACTGCTGCTTCCCTTGTGCCGATGCGTGCCACACGGATGACATCAATGTGTGTTCTCCATGTGCTCGTGTGCGGGTCGTTTTGCGGCCCGTGCTGACGGTAAAAAGCATGTTTTGCCCACAGACACACGGTCTGTGAAAACACACTGACATGTGCAACAGACCCATTCATTTGAATGGGTCTACGCTTGTCAGGGTCTACCATGTGTCAGTGTCTCCGATACGTGTGGAAACTGTCACCACACGAACTGGAGACAGGGATGTGTGAAAGTGGCCTAAGAGGGAGATGTACTCTGAATACTTCTAAATGCATGTTTTTGATATTTTTAGAGGATTCAGTTAACTTACAAATCATAGGAAATGTTTATTATCTGATGTTCATGACATTTTTGGACTGGTTTTTAATGCTTTGTAATAGTTTTGCCCAACTTAAGTCACAATATTGTATCTTTTGTATACTCAAATACACATCTGTATTTCTACTTTTTGTGTTATACAGGGTAATGAGGATGATGCTGATGATCCTAGTACAAGCATTGGTTCCTATCATTATATGTTGGAGGCTAACATTGGCAAAACTATGCTGGAATTTCAGGTCAGTATCATAAGTAATACCATTTGTGTATTTCTCAATTTTCATAAGAATTTCTTTTTATCCCAAGGACTATCCTAACATCAGAATTGTCTGATATCCTAGTATATAGATATAAATGATATATGGAGGTTTCAGGAATGTATTAAACACTAAATTGTTTAAAGATGCTAGATATATTTCAGATGTGTGAGCAAGGACCTTGTCTGTGCTGCATCCGATTTTCATTATATAATTGTAAAAATATGTCTGAAGGTCGTGGATACCAGTCAGTGCAGTGTGAAATGGTATTAAGGGGACATGATGGAGTGTCAGAAAGGTGTTTTTGGAGTCTGGCATAGGATAATGATTTATATCTTGGACAGTCTCCCAGTGGCTGAAACAAGTCTTTGTACATTGAAGAACTCTGCACATACTGTAGGTACATAAGAGGCTGCAATTACATCATGTCATTATTATGTTATTAATAAAGGAGTTGTCCAGGACTTGTAATATTTTTGTTTGCGAGTCTAAGAGCTAACAGGCGGGTACTCCCTAACTGTTCTACCCGCCGCCCCTCTCCATTGGCTTAGAGTGGTCAAGGACTCCTGCCGGCGATTCTGTACTTCTGCTGACTTCATGTTGTCAGAGCAGTGTCTTCTCTTCCATTCTGCTCTGTTTATGGGGCATCTCAGCCGATGTCCTGCTTATTGGCAGCAAGCTCCCTGCTGTCTAACTGCGAGGAGCGAGCTGGCTGTCAATCAGTCTGCAGCAATGCCCCATCATGCCTCATACCAGAAGAGGAAGAGCTGCGGTGTTGACGGTGGAGAAATTAAGCGGGGGGCTTTCCTGCTGAGCTGGAAGAGATCATCCCCGTGCAGAACAGGCATGTAGTTGGCAAATGTCTGCCTGTAGATTCTTAACCCCATACACAAAAATATTAAGAGTCCTGTTTAACCCCTTTAAATGATTTGTACTCAATCATGTCCAACTTTGTGATAAATATTATATCTCAATAGGTAAGTCTGTGATCATGAACCACCATGCATTTCCAAAATGTGTATAGATGATTGAAACCCATTTGGCCCTGCTCCGTCTTCTAGTCTCCAGTATCCAGTACAAATACCAGTGCTGTATGGTCACATTACTGGATAAGGGAACTTACAGTAAAAGACAGGACGACAATCTGTTTCCTAGTACATAGATGTTAGCATTCTAAGTAAAAACCATTTAAATCAGTGGTCATTTTCTTTGGAGCTTGGTACCACCAATGCAGTGGCACTTGCTGGTAGCCAGACTCTGAACTTAATGAGGTGTTCTATAGCAAGCAAAATGCCTGCTGATATTGTTTACTAGGATGTACCGAATGAAAAATTATCAGGCTAAATATTTTTTTTCATTAAAGTTCCCATTTAAAGATTTCCCAGTTAAGTGGTTATAAATCCATCCCAAATTCTAAATGAGTCAATGAGGGGAAAAGTGGAACGTCTCTTTATGTGCCTATGTTTTAGTTATAGAGAAGACAAAAGTGTGCTCATTCTGGTCTCAAAAAATCCCATTATTTAGCTTTTAAGCTCTGATTTTAAAGTTATTTTATTTCCTTAATGGTGTACTAAAGAGGTTGTTTACTAGTAGAACAACCCATTTTCAATTCCTATATTCTCCCTTATAAAATAAAAACAGCTTGTACTCAGCTCTGGTGCCAGTGTCACCCAGGGCTTGTGTGACGTTATGTCACGTGAGCCCTGCAGCCAGTCACCTGGAAAAAGTGCTGCTGCTCTCTGATTACCTCCGAAGGAAGTGAAAGTGAAGCAGCTGCTGATTGGCTTCAGGACTCACGTGACATAACATCACACTCAGACAAGCCCTTCTCAATTGCTATATTCCCCTTTATGAAATAACAGCCTGTACTACTTTCTGGAGCCAGCGCCATTCCAGCAACACCGGCGCCAGGTCTCCCGGGGCTCGTGTGATGATGTTATGCCATGTGAATCTTTAAGCCCTCTTTTAACAGTGTTTGTTCATTAATTCAACTTCTCTTCCCATGATTCTATTGAACCAAACTTCCCACATTATAGAGTTGTAATATGATGCTATAGGTTTGATTCAACAGAACAGCAGGAAGTCCGGGTGTTACATTCATCCATTCATGCAAGACTTTATTGTATTTTTTTTTGTGTTCATAAATTTTTAACATGTATTTTTTGGGGTGTTTTCCTTCCTATAGAGAAGCCAGTGGGAAAATGCCTGAAAAAATAAATGCCATGTCCAGAGCATGAAAGATGCCACAAAAATGTACTGCTTGTAGTTTCAATTGACTTACAGTCAATATCTGGTCAAAGTGGGGTTTTAAAAAAATAAAAAAGCGGCAAAACAGCAGGAAGAACGCAACAATGTTTTTAAAAAAATCACTAGGTGTAAAAGCATCCAGAATTTTTTTTCATTGAGTTACCGATGCAGTAGTAGCAGCGAATGTTTTGTTTTTCTTTGCCGAAGGTGTAATAATACATTCATGAAATTTAAGACATCAAACAAGGAGCTGCCAACAATATCTGAAATTTGCTGTACATTGGGGAAATATAAGAAGGCAAAAGAATAGCTGTGCAGTTAGCATAACAAATTGAATTCAACACAAGCTTTTTGCTGTGCCCCAATGCTAAACATTTCCCCATACACCACATAAAAGAGAAGTAGATGTGCCAGCGGAAAGCAAAGGCACCAGATGATTGTAAATGAGAGGAAAGTCAAATCCAAACATGCATCAGCCAATTATCAGAGCAGATTAAATAAACATTTCCAATGCTTAGATGCTGATTATTTAGGGTGTGATATGTGTGTCCCCATAGAGCTTGTGAATGCAAGTAAATTTATGCTACGCCATCAGATACCCATGAATAAAGCATAGAACACTACAAAGAAAAATAAAATATCCTCTAAGGTAAATGAACCTACCGTATTTTTTTTTTCCAGCAGGAAATTAGTTCTTTCCTCACCTCCAAACATTAATAGGTGAGAACAGTGAGTGGCCAAAAAAAAGTCTCCGAAAACAACTCTTCAGGGACGGTTGAAATGAAACACAGCAGGCGGTACTGTTACAGCATTTGCCCACATTTATGTTTCCACGAGAAATGGATAGATTTGCTGTACCAGGTTTTATTCAATCAAAATTGTTAATTAAATTTTGGTTTTGTTCAATTATTACCCAATGGAATAGTATTTTCTCTACTCCATTGGAATTGGAATTACAGAATATTTGTTTTAGATGACCGCACTAATGGTTGGTTATAGATTTGGCTGTAGAAGTTGTATTTGAAAAACATTATATAAAAGAAATAAAGACGACTTGACTTGCTTTATAAAGACACTAGCTGAAGAGCCCGGCACTGCCCGGGCATATTATCTAACTACGGTTAGTTATAACACATTATAATGATTATATCTATATATATAAAGCTGAGTGTAGAGCCCCGCCCACTCCGCATAGCCACATTCACTATAATATCCCACATCATCCCATCAGCCAGAGCTACAGGAGTACTACCCCTAATATCCCACATTGTCCCGTTACCCAGAGCCACAGGACTACCACCCCTAATATCCCACATCATTCCGTCACCCAGAGCCACTGGACTACTACCCCTAATATCCCACATCATCCCGTCAAAGCCACCTGACTACTACCCCTAATATCCCGCATCATCCCATCAGCCAGAGCCACCGGACAACTACCACTAATATCCCACATCATCCCGTCACAGCCGCCGGACTACTACCCCTAATATCCCACATCATCCCGTCAGAGCCAACGGACTACTACCCCTAATATCCCACATCATCCCGTCAGCCAAAGCCACCGGACTACTACCCCTAATACCCCTAATATCCCACATCATCCTGTCAGCCTGGGGTCAGAACCAGAGCGCTAAGTGGAATGGTCCTAACTTCCATACCGGGGATCTCTTTAAGAGAGGCCTGGCGTCAGAACCAGAGCGCTGAGTGGATTTGCCCTGACTTCCATACCAATGATCCCTTTTATAGAAGCCTGGGGTGAGAATCAGAGCGCTGAGGGATTTGCCCTAACTTCCATATCGGAGATCCCTTTAAGAGAGCCTGGGGTCAGTACCAGAGCATTTGAAGGCAATTGCCCTGACTTTCATACTGGGATTCCCTTTAAGAGAGGCATTGGGTCAGTACCAAAGTGGAGTGGATTTGCCCTCACTTCCATACCGGGGATCCCTTTAAGAGGGGCCTTGGGTCAGATCCAGAGCACTGAGTGAATTTGCCCCAACTTCCATACCAATGATCCCTTTAATAGAACCCTGGGGTCAGAATCAGAGCGGTGAGGGATTTACTCTAACTTCGGTACAGGAGATCCCTTTAAGAGAGCCTGGGGTCAGTACCAGAGCATTTGATGGCAATTGCCCTGACTTCCATACCGGGGATCCCTTTAAGAGAGGCATGGGGTCAGAACCAAAGCACCGAATGGATTTGCCCTGCCTTCCATACCGGAGATCCCTTTATGAAAGGACTGGGGTCAGTACCAAAATGCTGAGTGGATTTGCCCTAACTTGCATACCAATGAACCCTTTAAGAGACCCTGGAGTCAGAACCACAGAGCTGAGTGGAACAGTCCTAACTTCCATATCGGGGATCCCTTTAAGAGAGGCCTGGGGTCAAAACCAAAGCGCTGGATGGATTTGCTCTGACTTCCATACCAATGATTCCTTTAAGAGGGAAGATGTGCCTACGTGATGGAGGATGTGTGATGGGGATATGGGCAAGGAGGGGGGGATTCATTTCTGTCATGTGCTCACTGCTCCTTTCTGGGGGCAGACAATGGCTGGGAGCTTATGTTTCCGGGGATGCTAGATTTCTCCCACCATGTTAGTGTCTGCCGAAGTGTTGTCAAGTGGGAAAACTTGCTCATAGCAACCAAACACAGCTCAGCTTCTTTTAAACAGCTCTGGTGAAATGAGATGCTTAGTGATTGGTTGCAAGGAAAACAGTTGCTCATAGCAACCAATCACAGCTCAGCTTCTTTTGAACAGCTCTGATGAAATGAAAGATGCTTCGTGATTGGTTGGTGATACACACACACACACATACATACATACATACATTCAGTTTTATATATAGAGATTATTTCATTACTTCAGAGATTTAGCAGTGAAGGGAATCTGTCAGCAGGTTTTTGACATACAGGTGCTTCTCACAAAATTAGAATATCATCAAAAAGTTAATTTATTTCAGTTCTTCAATACATAAAGTGAGTCATTACTGTGACGTAGCGATCACTAAGCGAGTTGGGGTACACTCGGCCGCGATATTTGAACATACGGCAACAGTTTCTTCATTTACAGAAGTCCATTTCTGGTTTATTACACAATCATAAACCACTATGTCTGCACAGTTCCATAACAACACCCGTCAGGGCACATAATTCCCCATGCTCTTGGTTACCTGCTTAACAACTTTTCAGGCTTCACAGTCTGGCTTTATATTGGTCCTGTCCCTAGTCCAGACCCTCAGTAGCTTCCTGGACTTTCAGGCGCTTCAGCCAGCTCCAGACTCTCACATGGTTTTTCCCTCTCATGTAGTGCAACCAGGAAGCATATAGGACCTTTCTGACGTCACAGGAAAACACCCCCTGGGAGGTATGTGATTAACCAAACTCACCCATCACTTTCTGGTTAACCTTTAAATCCAGCCTTAATCAAATATACAGGTTTGTGGAACAACAAGACCCAGCAAACTGTCCTGGATTTAGATCGCAGCAGACCTCTGTCTGTGGGATACATACCTGTCTCTCACAATACAACTAGTTGGTACATCACATTACAGAGTGATCTATTTCAAGTGTTTATTTCTGTTAATGTTGATGATTATGGCTTACAGCCAATGAAAACCCAAAAGTCATTAGAATAATTAACATAAAACACCTGCAAAGGCTTCCTAAGCATTTAAAAAGGTCCCTTAATCTGTTTCAGTAGGCTCCACAATAATGGGGAAGACTGCTGATTTGACAGAGGTGCAGAAGGCAGTCATTGACACACTCCATAAGGAGGGAAAACCACAAAAGGTCATTGTTAAAGAAGCTGGCTGTTCAGAGTGCTGTAATCCAAGCATATTAATGGAAAGTTGAGTGGAAGGAAAATGTGTGGTAGAAAAAGGTGCGCAAAAGCAGCCTTGAAAGGATTAAGAAAAGGCCAGTCATTGCTTCAAGAGCCACCACACACAGACTTATCCAGGACATGGGCTACAAGTGTCACATTCCTTGTGTCAAGCCACTCATGACCAATATACAACGCCAGAAGTGTTTTACCTGGGTCAAGGAGAATAAAAAGTTTACTGTTGCTCAGTGATTCAAGGTGTTGTTTTTCAGATTAAACTAAATTTTGCATTTCATTTGGAAATCTAGGTCCCAAAGTCTGGAGGAAGAGTGGAGAAGCCACAATCCAAGCTGCTTGAGGTCTAGTGTGTAATCTCCACAATCAGTGATGGTTTGGGGAGCCATGTCATCTGCTGGTGTAGGTCCACTGTGTTTTATCAAGACCAAACTAAGCGCTCCGTCTACCAGGAAATTTTAGAGCACTTAATGCTTCCCTCTGCCGATAATCTTTTTGGAGATGGAAATTTCATTCTCCAGCAGGACTTGGCACTTTTCCACACTGCTAAAATTACCAATACCTGGTTTAAAAACAACAGTATTAATGTGCTTGATTGGCCAGCAAACTCGCCTGACCTTAACCCCATAAAGAATTTATGGGGTATTATCAAGAGGAAGAAAAGAAACACCAGACGTAACAGGGCAGACTAGGTGAAGGCTGCTATCCAAACCTGGGCTTCCAGAACACCTCAGCAGGTTCCCTTTAAGGTTAATAATCATTAACTATAGTGCACTGACAATACAATATTCTTTATACTGTCCAACCAGACCATCACACACAGCAGATCTACACTGAAGGAGCTGTGCCCTCTCCATATAGCATGGGAGACGGCTGCTTATACAGCCAGCAACCGAGAGTGACTGCTGTGATCGAGCTAGCTCAAAGCGACAATTTATCCTCAATAGTGACAGCAGAATTTAGAGAGGTCCCGACCGATGAGGAGAGCAGTAATTTATTGACTTTCCCTGCACACGATGTGCTCATGGGGTGTAGAATGATAATTATGGGCCTACCAAAGGTCCCTGTGTCTGCCATCTTAGGCCTGTTTCACACTTCCGTATTTTCCCGTCAGTGAAAATCCGCCAAGTTTTTTAAAAAACGGATCTGTCTAAAAAAGGGGCGTATCCGATGTTTCCCCCATAGAGTCACATTATTGGCGGATCTTGACTGACGGTCGTCCGTCCCAACCGGTTTTTTACGGATCCGCCAAGATTTTAGCGGCTCCTGGGCGGATGAGACGGACCCTGCAATGTTTTTTTGCTTTGACAGTCCGCTATTTTGAGCATTAACCCATAAATGCTAAAATCTCTCTCTCTCTCGTTCCCGCATCCCGGCCGCGCGATCTCGCTCCACCTTCCGGCCGACCGCTCTCGATCCAACTCGCGGTCACTTTAAATTGCGCCACGTCGCTTCTCCCACGGATCCTTCCTTCAACAGCTGCGCTGCCATCCGTCCATCAAGGATCAGTTGCTCTCATCCTTTGGCGGATTTCAACTGACCTCCGACGACGGAGGTATGAAACAGGTCTAACCCTTAATTTTACGATACACCAAATTACCACAGTATATTAAACAAAAAAAATTTAAAATATTTCTAAAAATCTTTAAAAAAAACCTTAAATATTTAAATCACCACCTTCTCCCCAAAGTTAAATAGCGAACTCTATAAATAAACATTTGGAATTTCTCCGGACATAAGGCTATGTGCACACGTAGTGAAAGGTGCTGCGAATTTTTGCGTACGGATTTGGAAAAATCCGCAGGTCAAAAGACCTGCGGTTTACCTGCGGATTAGCCTGCGGTTTAGCCCTGCGGTTTCACACCTCACAATGGAGAAGGTGTGAAACCGCTGCGGATTCTGCACAAAGAATTGACATGCTGCGGATTTGAACCCGCAGCAAATCCGCGAGGAAAAATTTGCAGCATGTGCACAGCGTTTTTCACTTGACCATTGAAAACATTGGTACTGTACAACGCAGCTAAATCTGCTGTGGTTCCACACAGCCAAAAACGCTGCAGATCTACAGCAAAATCCGCAACGTGTGCACATAGCCTAATTGTGAAAAATAATAACATTAAATATTTTCCCATAATGTAAAAAAAAAAATCACCTTGCAGAAAAAAAAGAGCTAAAAAGAGATCACAGTCATATTTATCCTCATGGTACCAATATAAACTGAAGCGTGCGCTGCAAAAATACAAGCTTTTGTACACTGATTACGACAGAAAAATAAGTTATGGCTGTCAGAATATTTCTTATAAGTAGTAAAACAAAACAAAAAAATAGAAATTTGGTATCACCATAATTGTATTGACTAGAGATGAGCGACTTTGCCTTTTTTAGTGTCGATTCGGGTTTCATGAAACCCGACTTTCTCAAAAGTCGAGTTGAACGATATCGGCCGACTATAGGGAAAAGTCGGGAAACACGAAACCCAATGCAAGTCAATGGGGAGAAAAGTCGGCAGTGAGTGGAGGACTGTAAACACACCTGGCATGAATTTTAACCCTAGAGGCGGCGAAATCTCTCTCTCTCTTCTCTCTCTCTCTTCTCTCTCTCTCTTCTCTCTCTCTCTTCTCTCTCTCTTCTCCCTCTCCTTCTCCCACTCCCACTCCAGTTACGCTCCCGCTACGCTCCGCTCCGCTTCTCTCATTGGCTGAAAAAAGTCACATGCAAGAATTCAGCGAAACCTGACTTTGACGCTTGGGTCGCCGACCGCATGGCCAACTTCACACTGTGGTCGGGTTTCGTTTCATGAAACCCGACTTTCTCAAAAGTCGAGCTGAACGATATCGGCCGACTATAGGGAAAAGTCGGGAAACACGAAACCCAATGCAAGTCAATGGGGAGAAAAGTCGGCAGTGAGTGGAGGACTGTAAACACACCTGGCATGAATTTTAACCCTAGAGGCGACAAAATCTCTCTCTCTTCTCTCTTCTCTCTCTCTCTTCTCTCTCTCTTCTCCCTCTCCGTCTCTCTCCCACTCCAGCTACGCTCTCGCTACGCTACGCTCCGCTTCTCTCATTGGCTGAAAAAAGTCACGTGCAAGCATTCGGCGAAACCCGACTTTGACGCTTGGGTCGCCGACCTCATGGCCAGCTTCACACTGTGGTCGGGTTTCGTTTCTTGAAACCCGACTTTGGCGAAAGTCGGCGACTTTTGAATCTGACCAACCTGTTTCGCTCAACTCTAATATTGACTGATATTTTTACTTTAAAGTGATTATAAAAACAAAACTAGAATTATTTCTGAACTTCACTCCGGTTGGAATTTTTTCTTATTTTTCAGTACATTACATGGTAAAATGTAGAAATGACAACTGAAAAATAAAAATGACATCATTTCTAAGGGGTTTTTCATACTTTTTTTTTTTATTCAGTTCCATGTTTTAGTTTTGTTTTTTGTTTTGTTTTTTTTTTAAATCAGAATATAATAGTCCACAAAAAAGTGTGTAGTACAGAAGTACATGTATTTTTTGGATATGAAGTCAAAAACTAATCATGTTCCTTAGAACTTCTGCATAACAAAACCAGCTTTTCCATGTATGGAAGAAAATCTCTATCCACAACTCAGTATGAATTAACTAAACCTGTAATCTGCTGCAAAACATTAGAAAGGGCAGCAGATAAGACCTCACCACTTTAGTGCTAGCCGTAAAAAAATCATTTCGTAATGTGTTTGTGCTCTTAGCAATAAACGTGTCACTTCCTTCCCCATTTGCAGGCCACCCACGAATCCAATAACCCATTTTATGTTCTTCAAACCACAAGTGAAGCATGGTTACTGAACACATGTGACACGGGCAGAGTTTATGATCTGCTCAACTTTCCAATATCTAGCACTTTGTAATATGTTGTTTCAGGATTGTTTACTGGTGGCAAGACGGCATTTTATAACGAGCACGATCTGTAATAAGTGTTCTGCAAGGGGAGTCACTTGCAGATTTGTTTCTATCTCTCTGTACCATATTGGTTACGGCAACCCAATTCAGGTTATTCAATCCCCCCTCACTGGCACTAGTGCTGACAATCTTAAAGAAAACACAATTAGAATAGAAGGAGTAACAGACCACCACCTCATCACACAGAAATTCATTGTTTGGGCCAAGGAGTATTGGTTTCAGGAAAGGCTGTGGCAGCTTTCAGAACCGGGGTTTTGCGGCTGCAGTGAGTTTATAATGAAATAAAGAAGTAACATTACTTTGAAGAACAGACGCACTGAAATGCGTTGGCATCTGATTCTTCTTTTTATTATATTATCCACTTTAGACAGTTTTATTTACTTATTTTTTGCCATTTATGAAGCAGTAATGTTATCGGGAATGAAAGCATTTTTGGACAATAGTTATGCTAAAAAAAAGTTGTATGAGTAATAATGGATAGTGATGTAATCTATTGTATATTAAAGACAAACAAGGATACATTTGTCATTTAATGGGTTAGTCTCACAATCACATTATTTTTTATAAAGCACAGAAAAAGCATACTTATTGCTAATATACAGAGTAAGCCCAACCTGTGGTTTTTCTTGTTTCTTTATGTGTCCATCACTATCTGCCCCTTTGTGCATTCAGATTTACATAGCTGATTGGATGGTCCTATCCTTATACTGTAAAATCAACATTTCCCAGCAGCACCCTGCTTGTCCTCAGTGTTGCAGAGCCCTCACTCCCTCTCTGGATTGCTCTTGTCTAAGTTGGTGATTTAGATCTGTGCTTGAATCTCTCTGACTGCTGAATGTCAGCTTTGCCAGGCTATGCTTAGCTACACATACCACAGATATTAGGTACATTGTGAAGTTAATCTCTCTCTATTCTTTTGTGCACTGTATGTGGCTGTTCGCAACTCTGCCAGCCCGATTTTATATTCTGCCATCTGGATCAGTAAAACTGCTGGTGTTTTTTTTTTTTACTTTATTGTCTGTTAGCTGTTTTCCACCAGAGCACAACTGTGTAGGGTAGGACCTACATTCCAACAGCTAGATAGGAAAGGGTTATTTGCAGTTAGAGCAGTCAGAATGTGAAATGCCCTACCACATGAGGTAGTAATGGCAGATACTATAAGAGCTTTTAAAAAAGGGCTGGATGATTTCCTCAGTACACATAACATTGTTGGTTATAGTTTAGTGACAAAATGAAAAATTGGTGGAGAAAAGTTGAACTTGATGGACCTAGGTCGTTTTTCAACCCCTATGCAACTATGTAAGGGTAAGTGCACACGTTGGGGATTGTGCTGCGGATTTTTCCACGCGGATTTGCCAAAATCCGCAGGTAAATCCGCAGGTCAAAAGACCTGTGTTTTATCTGCGGATTAGCCTGCGGTTTTACCCTGCGGTTTGACATCGCAGCAAATCCGCGTGGAAAAATCCGCAGCATGTGCACTGCAGTTTTCAATTTCCATAGAAAATAAAGGTACTGTACAACGCAGCAGAAACTGCTGCGGATCCGCAGGGCCAAAAACGCTGCGGATCCGCAGCAGAATCCGCAGCATGTGCACACACCCTTACACTCGGTTCTGCTCTGCCTGCAATAGAAAGCTTGTAATAACTAGGTAATTCAAGGCTAAGAAACTAAAGCTGATCAGTGTTTTAAGCCTGCAACAGACAGATGTTGAAGCATATAGCAGAGTATTATCTTCTGCCATATGCATCAACAGAGCAGTATTTGCAGTTTCACATCACTGATCTGTCTGCTGCAGGCATCCACATATCTTGGCTCTCTTTCTGTCTTAGCTCTGCACTGCCTGGGGTAAGGTAGCACTCACTGAGTGCGTTGGGGAACACTCACTTGGCAGCGGATTCACGGCACACAGAAACACTTTCCGTTTAAACAGTCTATGTGGTTTATTATACAGCATAAACCATATAAGGAAACACAAGGCAAACAGTCTTGTATCCAACAGATGAATTCTTAATGTCTATAGTAGAGCTTCGCTCTCTCAGTCCTGTGCTCCTCTTAGGAGCTCCTGCTCCAGACACCGACTCTTGGTTAGTCCTTTTCTCTCAGTGAAGCGGCCGCTCTGGGATCACCATTCCGGACAGTGCCTTATTCACTAGGCCACCTTTCGGTTCCAAACCCACAGCCGGGCAGTGGCTACCCCAAACGCAGGCCGTCACAGACTCTGCTCACACACGTGGCCTGTCCGGGTGCTGTTCAGGGATCTGACCCTTACTCCCAGGGTCTCCCAACACACTGGCCTCACAAGGTCCAAAGTCTCCATGTGCTCTTCAGGGAGGTAGCACACCTTCCAACACATATGCCTTCCAGGACCTTCCACATGAACCTATCAGGTCCATGCACTCCCCCCATGTGACCAGACCTCAGGCACATTATATGGTACATAACCACCCCCACTGGTGAGGTATGGATCTCATGGTTATGACCTCATTGCAGGTCCTTTTAACACACCCAGCCATACACACACAGGCTTTACTTTGGGCGTTCAGACACACGCCCCTGGGTGGGTTTTTAGGTGACTGGTAACACCCATCTCACAATTTTCCCTATTACAGTGATGGAACGCCTGCATGCATGTCCCATACAGCGCCCCCTAGCTGTCACAGGGGTCACTGCATCAAACTGGTTATTATAAGCACCATTGTGCAGTCAAAGCAGAGCGGAGGATAGCTGATCTATTCTGGAAAACAGCTAACAGAGCGATGAAGTAAAAACACAAATCATAGAAAGAGATTTTTTTTTTACAAATGTAGAATAAAGGAGCACAAGATAAGATATTATCCAGAATATAGGCGTTTTTCTGCTGCGGTACCTGCTTACCTGATAAAGTTGTGAGAAAGCACACCATCTCTCTCCGCTATGTATCCTTATATATCCTATGTATCGTAATATGGTATAAATGTAATATACAACCTGCCCCACAAAAAAAAAAAAAAACAAACTTAGAATTTATGGCTCTCAATATGCAATGGCAGAAAAAAATACTATAAAGGCCAAAGCTAGCAGCAACCTTAAGGACTCATTCAGATGTCTTTGAATCACACACTTGTTCTATCAGTCATCGTCACTGATAGACATACCTATTAAAGTCTGTGGTGATATTCACATGTCCGTGATTTTTTGCGGCCTGTGTGTTTTTTTTATCCGACTCATGAATTAAAATTACCCATACAAAAATCACAAACCGCACACAGATGTCATCAGTGTGCAGTCCGTGTGCTGTCCATTAACATTGCAATGGATATGAAAAGCTTTGCATTTTTTTTCCATACATTAATATTACCAATGAAACACTGATAGTAAAAAAAAAACCTTAAACACTGACTAAGTATTGATGAGCAGTGGTCTTTGTTAAAGGGAATCTGTCATCCTCAGTATTCAAATTAAAACATTTATAATGGGGACTGCACCTCTTTAAACATCATGCTTGTGGTACATGTTTTAATTTAATGTAAAAACAGTTTTTTTAACATTCGTATATGAGAGGTGCTGTCATAGCGTAGCCAAGTGCTCGGTGCACCATTCCGCCATCTTAATTACCACTCTCCACCCTTCCTATTGTGATGATTGACAGCAGTACAAGGAGCACTGCCTGTATTAAATCCACGGCTCCTCACACACTGACATTGCAGGAGCCGGGCACTCACACAATGTTAGCATGCTTTCATCTCCTGTTAGCATTTGCCATCCTTTGTGCAGCAAGTGGCTGCAGCAGACAGGACAGGGGGACCAGTGGCTGCCGGCATGCACATTGTTCTAAGGGCTGAAGTTTCAGTACAGATGACAGTGCTGACAATCATTACAAGTTGAGTGGTGGAGGATAGTAATTGAAGGGGTGTTCTAAAGCCCCCTCATTTACATGTGTAATTAAACTGTTTTTACACCCAATAATATAATACAGATCTGTAACATAAGTATGACTTTTATAAGAGGTGATAGAATTCCTTTAAAGAAGTTCTACAAAAATGAGATAAAATGGACTCCCTGATATCATTCAAACTGCAGCCAATCCTAATCACATGTTGGTACAAGCTGCAGCCTGAACAAACACAGCTCCCAAGAAGTGGGTCTCAACTAACAAGAGCTGTATTACGCATACCTCAATCGGCGACTGGGAGCACGTCTGTACTATGTAAAGAAATATGTTTTAACCCATGTTGTGCTCGTTGAGGAGATTTCCAGCTTCTTCCTCCTACTCAATCAGTCAGGCAGCTTTATAACAGTGAACAGAGCCTAGCTGCACTAAACTGAAAAAACTAAACATTGAGGAGGATGACACTGAAGATAATGCCCTTTAGACTCAGCGAGGAAGAGATTTATTTCTTCACATATGACAGCCATGCTCCTGGCTGCAGACTGGGGTATGTGTAATACAGCTCTTGTCAGTTGAGACGGAGGTTTCAGGAGCTGTGTATCTTCAGTCTGCATCCTGTCCTGACACGTGACTAGGATGGGCTGCAGTTTGAATTATATCAGGGATGCTGATATATCTCATTCTTGGAGAACCCCTCTAAAGATTTTGATAAAAAAAACTATGTAATTGATTAGTTACAGTTGATGTATATTACTAAAAAAAATAATATTCAAAGCTAATTGCTCTTCTAGTGATTTCCCTGCCATTCACATTTCTCAGCAAATGTGAACAATTTGATTAGTGTGAATTATTAAAAAAATGCCCAACATCTTTTACACGTTGCAGTAGACTGCATCAGAAAATTCTGACATGACCTCAGGGCTTTCCATAATGCCTTGCATCTATCACTTTACATGGTATGGTGCAACCTATCAGGAGGGACTATCATAACCTGTATGAAAACTTAGGGAATGCAGGAGACATTTTAGGCTGATTTTAGGATAAGTAGCTCATAACTCTACAATAGAGATAGTAGGAGAAAGCCCTAAAATATTGGACAAATACTCCAGTCAGTAATATGTTGCATAACTGCAGCACTGGAGTGGTAGAATCCTAATCACAAATTAGGAATAATTAAGGAATCATATACACTGCTCAAAAAAATAAAGGGAACACAAACAACAGAATATAACTCCACGTAAATCAAACTTCTGTGAAATCAAACAGTCCACTTAGGAAGCAACACTGTTTGACAATCAGTTTCACATGCTGTTGTGCAAATGGAATAGACAACAGATGGAAATTATTGGCAATTATCAAGACACCCTCAATAAAGGAGAGGTTCTGCAGGTGGGGACCACAGGCCACATCTCAGTACCAATGCTTTCTGGCTGATGTTTTGGTTACTTTTGAATGTTGGCTGTGCTTTCACACTCGTGGTAGCATGAGACGGACTCTACAACCCACACAAGTGGCTCAGGTAGTGCAGCTCATCCAAGATGGCACATCAATGCGAGCTGTGGCAAGAAGGTTTGCTGTGTCTGTCAACTTAGTGTCCAGAGGCTGGAGGCGCTACCAGGAGACAGGCCAGTACACCAGGAGATGTGGAGGGGGCCATAGGATGGCAACAACCCAGCAGCAGGCCCTCTACCGCAGCCTTTGTGCAAGGAGGAACAGGAGGAGCACTGCCAGAGCCCTGGAAAATGACCTCCAGCAGGCCACAAATGTGCATGTGTCTGCACAAACGATTAGAAACCGACTCCATGAGGATGGTCTGAGCGCCCGACGTCCACAGATGAGAGTTGTGTTCACAGCCCAACACCATGTGACCCTCCAAAGAAGTGCCACCCCACACCATTACTGACCCACTGCCAAACCAGTCATGTTGAAGGATATTACAGGCAGCACATGGCATCTCCATGGCATCTCCAGACTCTGTCACGTCTGTCACATGTGCTCAGTGTGAACCTGCTTTCATCTGTGAAGAGCTCAGGGCGCCAGCAGCGAATTTGCCAATCCTGGTGTTCTGTGGTAAATGCCAAGCATTCTGCACGGTGTTGGGCTGTGACCTTTGAGTGTTATACACAAGTTTTCAGAGGAATTGGAGTATCCGCAATTCAGATTTTTGTGAAAAATCCTCAGAATCTGGCTAATTAATTCGGATTTTAAAAAATTCGATCATCTCTAGTCATCCTACATTATGATTTGTATGTATATACTGTAAAAGTAATTGGTGCATTGAACTCCAAAATCAAAAACACTTATGCACAGATTCTACATTGTGCTCAGGTACTATCCTACCGTTATAACAATTGTCAGATATTTTATGCCTACTAAACCAGGTACAGTTTTGGGTTGCATATTTACTAAAATAACGTAACTAAAATCAAGTTTGTAAATGATTTGGCAAGTGTTTTGAGGGCGATCCCAGTCATGGACAATTGCTCCAACTTTTTATGCTAAACCCCACCTAATGCTGTCCTCCTTGGCATTAAAAGGGTTTTCCCAAGAACAAAAGTTCATTATAATCAATAGATCTGGGAGTAATATTAATTTCCACAATTGGATGTGTTTAAATAAAATGTTCCTGTGCTGAGATAATCTTATAAATGTGCCCCTGCTGTGTACAGTGTAATGGCCGTGTCTGATCACAACACATCTCTTCTTGGGTGGGGGGTGGAAGCAAAAGAGGGTATACAGACGTCCCTGCACGGAGTCACAGATTGTTTCTGTGAGGTAAAACATTTCCGTGCCTGTTTTTAAACAAAGAAAGAATCAGCTGTGATCCCTTGCTGTCCTGTCTGTATTCTCTTTTGCTTCCTCCCCTGCCCAGGAGCAGTGGTGTGATCAGACCATGTTCCTGTACGGTCAGACACAGCCATTACACAGGACACATCAGGGGCGCATTTATAAGATTATCTCAACACAGGAACATTTTATTTAAAAACATCCATTTGTGGAAATTATTATTACTCCAAGATTTATTGATTGAAATGAGCTTTTGTTTGTGAGAAAACCTCTTTAACCCCTTCACAACCAAGGGTGGTTTGCACGTTAACTCCCGGGCCAATTTTTACAATTCTGACCACTGTCCCTTTATGAGGTAATAACTGAAACGCTTCCATGGATCTCGGTGATTCTGACATTGTTTTCTCGTGACATATTGTACTTCATGTTAGTGGTAAAATTTCATTCAAATAACTTGTGTTTATTTGTGAAAAAGACAGAAATTGGTGAAAATTTTGAAAATTTCGCAATTTTCCAACTTTGAATTTTTATGCCCTTAAATCACAGAGATACGGCACACAAAAAACTTAATAACTAACATTTCCCACATGTTTACTTTACATCAGCACAATTTTGGAACCAAAATTTTTTTTCGTTAGGAAGTTATAAGGGTTAAAAGTTGACCAGCGATTTCTCATTTTTGCAACACCATTTTATTTTTACGGACCACATCACATTTGAAGCCACTTTGAGGGGTCTATATGATAGAAAATACCCAAAAGTGATACCATTCTACAAACTGCACCCCTCAAGGTGCTTAAAACCACATTCAAGAAGTTTATTAACCCTTCAGGTGCTTTACAGGAATTTTTTGAATATTTAAAAAAAAAAAATGATCATTTAACTTTTTTTCACACAAAAAATACTTCAGGTTCAATTTTTTTTATTTTACCAAGGGTAACAGGAGAAATTGGACTGCAAAGGTCATTGTGTAATTTGTCCTGAGTACGCTGATACCTGATATGTGGGAGGGAACCACTGGTTCGGTGCATGGCAGAGCTCAGAAGGGAAGGAGCGCCGTTTGACTTTTTCAATGCAAAATTGGCTGGAATTCAGATCGGACGCCATGTCATGTTTGGAGAGCCCCTGATGTACCTAAACAGTGGAAACCCCCCACAAGTGACCCCATTTTGGAAACTAGACCCCCCAAGGAACTTATCTAGATATGTGGTGAGAACTTTGAACCCCCAAGGGCTTCACAGAAGTTTATAACGTACAGCCGTACAATTAAAAAATCATATTTTTTCCACAAAAATGATCTTTTCATCCTCAATTCTTATTTTTCCAAGGGTAACAGGACCCTAAAAGTTATTGTGCAATTTGTCCTGAGTACGCTGATACCCCACATGTAGGTGTAAACGACTATTTGGGCGCATGGCAGAGCTCAGAAGGGAAGCAGCGCCATTTGACGTTTTTGGCTGGAATTGAGATCGGACACCATGTCGTGTTTGGAAAGCCCCTAATGTACCAAAACAGTGGAAACCCCCCACAAATGACACCATTTTGGAAACTAGACCCCCCAAGGAACTTATCTAGATGTGTGGTGAGCACTTTGAACCCCCCATTGCTTCACAGAAGTTTATATTGCCCGGGCGTGAAAATAAAAAAATTGTATTTTTTCCACAAACATGATCTTTTATTCCCCAATTTTTTTTATTTTCCCAAGTGTAACAGAAGAAATTGGACCCCAAAAGTTGTTGTCCAATTTGTCCTGAGTATGCTGATACCCTATATGTGGGAGAAAACTATTGTATGGGCACACGTCAGGGCTCGGAAGGGAAGTAGTGACGTTTTGGAATGCAGACTTTGATGGAATGGTCTGCAGGTGTCATGTGCCTTTGGAGAGCCTCTGATGTGCCTAAACTATTCAAACTCCCCACAAGTGACCCCATTTTGGAAACTAGACCCCCTAAGGAACTTATCTAGATGTGTGGTGAGCACTTTGAACCCCCAAGGGCTTCACAGAAGTTTATAATGCCCGGGCGTGAAAATAAAAAAAATCGTATTTTTTCCACAAACCTGATCATTTAGTCCCCAATTTTTTTATTTTCCCAAGGGTACCAGGAGAAATTGGGCCCTAAAAGTTGTTGTCCAATTTGTCCTGAGTACGCTGATACCTCATATGTGGGAGAAAACTACTGTATGGGCACACGTCGGGGCTCGGCAGGGAAGTAGTGACGTTTTGGAATGCAGACTTTGATGGAATGGTCTGCAGGTGTCATGTGCGTTTGGAGAGCCTCTGATGTGCCTAAACTATTCAAACTCCCCACAAGTGACCCCATTTTGGAAACTAGACCCCCCACGGAACTTATCTAGATGTGTGGTGAGCACTTTGAACCCCCAAGTGCTTCACAGAAGTTTATAACGCCCGAGCGTGAAAATAAAAAAATCATATTTTTTTCCACAAAAATGATATTTTTGACCCCAATTTTTTATTTTCCTAAGGGTAACAGGAGAAATTGGACCCCAAAAGTTGCTTTGCAATTTGTCCTGATTAGAGCATGGCAGAGCTTGGAAGGGAAGGAGCACCATTTGACTTTTTCAACGCAGAATTGGCTGGAATTGAGATCAGATGCCATGTTGCGTTTACATAGCACCTGATGTGCCCAAACAGTGGAAACCCCCAATTCTAACTCCAACCCTAATCCCAACACACCCCTAACCCTAATCTCAGCCCTAACCCTAACCCCAATGGGAAAATGGAAATACATTTTTTTAATTTTATTATTTTTCCCTAACGGGGGGGTTTGATTTACTATTTATGGCCGTTTTTATGTTTGGCAGCTGTCACACGCTAAAAGACGCTTTTTATTGTAAAAATAGTTTTTGCATCACCACATATTGAGAGCTATAATTTTTCCATATTTTGACCCACCGAGTCATGTGAGGTCTTATTTTTTGCGGGAAGAGTTGATGTTTTTATTGGTATCATTTTCGGGCATGTGACATCTTTTGGTCGCTTTTTATTCCGATTTTTGGGACGCAGAATGAACAAAAACCAGCGTTTCATGAATTTCTTTTGGGGGGTGCGTTTACACCATTCCGCGTGCGGTAAAATTGTTAAAGTAGTTTTATTCTTCGGGTCAGTATGGTTACAGCGATACCTCATTTATGCCTTTTTTTATGTTTTGGCGCTTTTATGCAATGAAAACAATTTTATATAAAAAATAATTATTTTTGCATCGCTTTATTCTGCGAGCTATAACTTTTTTATTTTTTCGCTCATGATGCTGTTTGGCAGCTCGTTTTTTTGCGGGACAAGATGACGTTTTCAGCGGTACCATGGATATTTATATGTGTCTTTTTGATCGCACGTTATTGCACTTTTTGTTCGGCGGTATGATAATAAATCATTATTTTTTGCTTCGTTTTTTATCTTTATTTTTTAAGGGATTCGCTAAAGGGGTTAACTAATGGAACAGTTTTATAGGGCGGGTCGTTATGGACGCGGCGATACCAAATATGTGTACTTTTATTGTTTTGTTTTTTTTATTTCCAAAAAATGAATTTATTAGGGAATATTTTTTTTTTTTATTTATTTAGCGATTTTTTTCAAATGATTTTTACACTTTTTTTTTAAACTTTATTACATTGTCCCAGGTGGGACATCACTGTCCTGTGACAGATCGCTGATCTGTCACATCACAGATCACTGTGACAGATCAGCAATCTATCACATGCATTGCTGCAGGCTTCCTCCTTGCCTGCGCTTTACAGGCATGAGGAAGCCAGCTCCCTGCAGGCCCCCGAAGGTCCCCGTTGCCATATTGGATCCGGGGACCTGCAGGGAAGGAGCCCCCCACAGCAGCGCTGCACATTGCACTGCTGTGTGGGGCTTAGGGAAGCACGGAGGGAGCCCCCTCCCTGCCGATGCTTCCCTTTAATCCCCAGTACCTGCGATCGTGTTTGATCGCGGGGTGCCAGGGGTTAACGTGTCGGGGGTGGCCCGTGATCAGCTGCGCTCCCCCCGTGAGCACAGCTGATTGAATTTGACATAATATTCCGTCCATGGGATTTAGGTCCCAGGTCACATGGACGGAATATTACGTCCATTGTAGGAAAGGGGTTAAGGATAAGGACTGTGTATAGCTATGTATATGCTAAGTAGATAATGTAGTGTAGTGGAACGCATCGATAATTCCAGGTTTTGCCCTCTTTGTTACAGGAACTGATGATAGTCTTTCAGCTTCTACACTGGAATGGAAGTCTTAAAGCCCTGAGAGACACAAAATGCTCTCGTCAGGTAAGAAATATCTAGCACATTACCCAGTCCATGCGTTTAAACCATAAACACTTTACCCAGCATGAGTTTTTTCTTCATTCTGGAATCTTATGGCTTTTCTAAGAAACATCTGTGATTTCTGCATTCGGAGTCATCTCCAATGCCAATTCTTGTTCTCAATTACGCTGCAAATAGCAAGTAAACTGTTGAGTGTGTGATTAAATACAGAGCTGGGGAAAATAAAGTAAGCTTTCTGTGCACAATTATATCAAATTGCATTTGTTAATAAATGATATGGGTTGTATCAACTCAATGAGAAACATTGCTGAAAACTGGCAAATACATCATTGAGACTGACAGGCGGTGAGACATTTTCCCATGCCTAAGGCTGCTGGAGTTCCCATTGTGCTGTGATAATGATCTCGCGTAAGTAAAAGGAAAATTTATTTGATTGCACTCTTCAGCATGTTAAAGCCTATGTGTGTGTATTAGTGAGTGATTACAACATATGGGAACAGAGCCATATTGTTCACTGATTGTTGGGTCTTATGTCTAATGGATCCAGTATCATAAGTTCCATTTGACTAAATTGTTAAAGTATGGAAAATATAAAGCATTCATTCAGGTATTTGCTGTCATTTGCTGATATTACCCCTGAAATTACCATCTCTTGACCCATCATGATCTGCTAATTAACCAACCCATCCCTTATCCCATATTTAATTTCCAAACTCCTGAAATGTCTGTTCTCAAATACTCAGTGGTCTCTCTTCTTGACCCCTTACAGTCTGGTTTTCACACTCTAAAGTCTAAAGAAACACTGCCCTTACTAAAGTCTGCAATGATTTCCTGCTGGCTAAATGTAACAGAAACTATTCTATATTGTTTCCTCTGAATCTCTCAGCAGCATTTAACACCATAGATCATCAATTACTAAGTTTGATCTATTCGATTAACTTCAAGGCTACTGCACTCTTGGTTCTCATCCTAACTCTTTGGTAGCTCATTCAGTGTATCATTTTGTAACTACTGCTTCCCCTTTTCCTGTTATTGCTGGAGTTCCTCAGGGTCCTATTCTAGGATTTCCTTATTTTATGGTGTACGTAGTCCCCACTGGACAATCAGTACCATCCCTACACTGATGACACCCAGTTATATTTTTATTCCCATGACATCATCTATGCGCTACTATAAAACACTAGTGGCATGTCACGAAGTGACTGGCCCTGTGTGACACGACCCAACAAACGGTCGGTCACTAAACGGAAAACAAACAAGGAAACACCGGGGACACAATTACAATGGTGGGCCCTGCAATAGGGAACTGGGAAATGGACACCTCCTGCACTCCACTGAGGATGTGCCCTGGTCTATCCTGATGTCCCTATAGGGCTTCTTTCAAACCGTCGCCGAGCAGGTTACCTTAGCCCTCACTTGCCCTGCACCTATCCCTCAGTAGGGAATTGGCAAGTGCGGACACTGGTCCCACCGCTGCACTAATACAACACCATGGGAAAATATAACAGACAAGGTAAGACAAACAACACTTGGCTTTCTCTGCTGCAATGCACCACACAGCAGAGTAAGGCACCAGATCACAGCATTCAGCTGAAACACCACTGCAACAGAAAGCGCCTGTCTTCAGCACGGTTGGGTTCCAAAAGGACCTGCATAACCAACAGTCAGCTGATTCACCAGGTGATCTTTTAAAGGAGTGTGGGAGTGGTCACCACCTGCATCAGCAAACTGACCAGCCATGTAATTACACCAGCGGCCACCGGAGAGAAAAACTGATATTAACTCCCGATGGCCTGAGAGGAAAAAAGTTTTAATGTGAGAATCCAGATTTGACAGAGATCCAAAAATGGATCGTGACATGGCATTTAATTTCTCTGACATCATGTCTTCCCTGTACCTGTAACAGAATATTTAAAAACTTAAAACTTTTTGAAAACCTGATATTTCTATTTAAGTGTGTGCATGCCAACCTTTCCTTTACTCTCAAAATCTTCTGTAGAATCCACCCTTTTCTTTCTGTTACTTCGATTCATTTTTGCCTTGATTACTGTAGCGCATTACTACTCAGTCTTCCCTCACTGAAATCATTGTCCTCTTCAATGAGAATGCAGCAATCAAGCTCATCTTCCTATCCAACCACTACAGTGAAGCCCACACACTGTGCCAGACACTTGTTGTCCATATACAGTCATGGCCGAAAGTTTTGGCACTCTTGAATTTCCTCCAGAATATGAAGCATGTCTCCCAGAAAATTATTGCAGTTACACGTTTTGTTATATACATGTTTATTTCCTTTGCGTGTATTAAAACACAAAAAACTGAGAATAAAAGGCAAATTGGACATAATTTCACACAAAACCCCAAAAAAGGACAAAATTGTTGGCACCTTTCCAAAAATGGGAATAAACAAGTTTGAATCATAGAATCATAGAATCATAGAGTAGGAAGGGACCTCCTGGGCCATCTGGTCCAACCCCCTGCTCAAAGCAGGATTCGCTAAATCATCCCGGACAGATGTCTGTCCAGCCTCTGTTTGAAGACTTCTGTTGAAGGAGAACTCACCACCTCTCGTGGCAGCCTGTTCCACTCATTGATCACGCTAACTGTCAAAAAGTTTTTTCTAATATCTAATCTGTGTCTCCTCCCATGCAGTTTTATCCCATTGTTTCTAGTCTTTCCTTGTGCAAATGAGAATAAAGATGATCCTTCTACAATGTGACAGCCCTTGAGGTATTTGTAGACAGCAATTAAGTCTCCTCTCAGTCTTCTCTTCTTCAAGCTAAAAATTCCCAAATCCTGCAACCTTTCCTCATAAGACGGGTTTGCAGACCGGTCACCATTCTGGTCGCTCTTTTCTGTACTTGCTCCAGTGTGTTGATGTCTTTTTTAAAATGTGGCGCCCAAAACTGGACACAGTATTCCAGATGAGGTCTGATCAAAGAGGAGTAGAGGGCAATAATGACTTCACGTGATCTAGACTGTATGCGTCTGTTAATACATCCTATAATTGCATTTGCCTTTTTTGCTGCTGCATCACACTGTTGACTCATATTCAGTCTGTGATCTATTAGTATACCCAAGTCTTTTTCACATGTGCTGTTGCTTAGCCCTATTCCTCCCATTCTGTATATGATTTTTTCATTTTTATTGCCCAGATGTAGTACGTTGCATTTTTCGCTGTTAAAAACCATTCTGTTAGTTGCTGCCCACTGCTCCAGTTTATTTATATCTTTTTGACTCCTCTCTCTCTTCTCTAGTATTAGCTATCCCTCCTAGCTTTGTGTCATTAGCAAATTTAATCAGTTTACCCTCAATTCCTTCATCTAAATCGTTGATAAAGATGTTGAACAATACAGGGCCCAGGACAGAGCCCTGTGGTACCCCACTTGAGACATTCTTCCAACTGGATGTGCAGCCATTTACGACCACTCTTTGGGTCCGATCACTAAGCCAGTTATGAATCCACCTAACAGTTGCCTTGTCCATTCCATACCTAGTCATTTTTTCAATAAGGATTGTGTGAGATACTTTGTCAAATGCTTTGCTGAAGTCAATATATACTATACCTACAGCATTTCCCTGATCCACCCAATCAGTGATTCCGTCAAGGAAGGAAATTAAGTTAGTCTGACATGACTTATTAGTTACAAACCCATGCTGATTCTGTTTAATCACTTCATCCTTATCCAGGTACTGACATACATGTTGTTTAATAATTTGTTCAAAGATCTTTCCTGGTATAGAAGTCAGACTCACCGGCCTATAGTTGCCTGGGTCCACCTTCTTCCCCTTTTTGAAGATAGGAACAACATTTGCTCTTCTCCAGTCTTCTGGGACTTCTCCTGTTCTCCAAGAATTTTCAAAGATTATGGAGAGAGGTTCAAAAATTTCTTCTGCTATCTCCTTCAGTACTCTGGGGTGTAATTTGTCTGGACCTGGAGACTTGAATTCCTTTGGTTTGTTTCAAGCATATGATGCTCATTCACCTGAGGCAAGTAACAGGTGTGGGCAATATGAAAATCGCTCCTGAAACCAGATAAAAAAGGGTTGAAGATGACTCAATTTTTGCATTGTGTGTCTGTGTGTGCCACACTAAGCATGGAGAACAGAAAGTGGAGAATAGAACTGTCTGAGGGCTTGAGATCCAAAATGATTCAAAAATATCAGCAATCTCAAGGTTACAAGTCCATCTCCAGAGATCTTGATGTTCGCTTGTCCACGGTGTACAACATAATCAAGAAGTTTACAACCCATGGCATTGTAGCTAATCTCCCTGGACCTGGATGGCAGAGAAAAATTGATGAAAGGTTGAAGCCCAGAATAGTCTGGAGGGTAGATAAGCAGCCCCAATCAAGTTCCAAAGAAATTCAAGCTGTCCTGCAGGCTCAGCGTGCATCTCTGTCAGTGCAAACTATCCATCAACATTTGAATGAAATTAAATGCTATGACAAGAGACACATGAGCACCCCACTGATGACACAGAGACATAAAAAAGCTAGACTACAGTTTGCCAAAATGTATGTGAGTAAGCCAAAATCATTCTGGGAAAGCATCTTGTGTACAAATGAGACCAAGATGGAGTTTTCTGGTAAAGCACATCATTCTACTGTTTACCAAAAACAGAAAGAGGCCTACAATGAAAAGAACCCAGTACCAACAGTAAAATAGGGTGGAGGATCAAAGATATTTTGGGGTTGTTTTGCTGCCTCTAGCATTATGTTCCTTGACTGTGTTCAAGGCATCATGAATTCTGAAGATTGCAAAAGAATTTTAAGTCACACAGTAGTGCCCAGTGTGAGAAAGCTGGGTTAGCATCCTATGTCATGCGTATTCCAGCAGGACAATGACCCCAAACATACCTCATGAAGCACCCAGAAATGGATGGAAACAAAGCGCTGGAGAGTTCTGAAGTGGCAGCAATGAGTCCGGATCTAAATCCCATTGAACGTCTGTGCAGAGATCATAAAATTGCTGTTGGGAGAAGGTACTCTTCACATATGAGAGACCTGGAGCAGTTTGCAAAAGAAGAGTGGTCCATAAGTCCATTTGAGAGGTGTAAGGAGTTTACTGATGGCTATAGGAAATAATTGATTGCAGTTGTCCAGACATAACTACCCTGGACTTTTGTGGTCAAGTGATAAAGATTCTGGAAAAAGAATAAATCTTTATTAAAAGTGATGTCTCACTAGATAATTCCTGTCCTATTCAGGCATATTTACATCACAGAGAGTCAGAACCCTCCTCTCTGAAACAGAATGGAAAGTCACTCTGTGGAATGACACCTGTTCTGATTTGAGTCATCTTTGTAGCTTATACATAACCATTCATACTTTATGGCAGGTCATGGTTCCCTTTGGTAAAACCAGCCATTTTTGGGGGTTTGTTTAGGATTTGGCAACTGATCACTAGGCAACTGCATTTTTAAACAGGCTGTCAATGAGGATTTAAAAAAAAAAAAAGGATGTCACCCCTTTAACTCAGAATTCCTAATAAGGTATACAAAAATGGGGTTTCCAAGTGAGAGACAAACCATTTAAAGGGAATCTGTCACCAGATTTTTGCTATGTTACCTAAGATCAGCATGATGTCTGCATGCTGTCATTTTGAAAAAAAAAAAAAGGTATAAACTGGTGTGCATGCAGTGTGTAAGCGCATGTTCACACTAGTCACTGAACACAAAGAACCAAAAACAGAAACATAATGATTAAATATGCTATCATTTTGATTGTTTTCTCTGCTGCGGATCTAACAGTGCTCAGAATGCTGAGCTGTGTCCCTGCCATTGATTGACCGCTTTCTGTGTACACTGTATATTGTAAGGTTACACAGAGCAGTTGACTAGGAAACAACGCAAAGCTTACTAAGTGACACATAATCAGTGTCTCAGCCCTTATATCATGCTCCGCAGATTACATAGCAAAAAGTAACAGGTTCCCTTTAAAGAAGCACTCCCATGAAAATTTGTTTCCTCTTAATACATTTCAGTCTTCATATTCATCATAGTCATCATATATAGCACTATGTACTTACAATTGACAATTTTGCCTTTCTACCCACTTAATTCTTTTGTTTTCCATTAGGTCTATGACATCAAGTGATTAAAAACATACTGAGTCTTTCTAAGCTCTGTGTAGAAACAGGAGGACAATTTTCCATGTATGAGTCATCATTAGAACTACAATTCTACATTGCTGCTAAAGTCCCTGGCGGGGGGAGGAGCAGAGCCACTGGGTCAGGAGTTGAGGAGATGAATGATTTCTGCAGGGACAAGAGACTTCCTGATTCTACATAAAGCAGAGAAAAGAGAAGAATTATCTGGGTAGAAAGGCAAAATGAGCAATTGTAGGTACACAGTGCTATATAATATGATGACTGCAATATAGTAACAGGATGAAAACTTTGCTGGGAGCACTTCTTTAGCTGTTTTGTAGTGTGCATTCAACATCCTCTACATCCAGAAGGAGTTTGTGTCAACTTTGCTAATGTAAAACCCATAGATTGTAATAAATAAGATAAAACTTAGGATGAGCATAAAATCTAAAGCATACATTTCCCCACCCCTGAGACAGAAACTGAGACTCTGATACGACACTACTGAGACAGCAGAGAACACAATTGTTTTGACATTTTCACAGGCTGCAGTGAAAATATTTTGCCGTAAACTGTCCTAAGGCGCAGTCTCTGTGTGTTGTGGCGGTGAATACTTTTTTCCATTATCTGCTTCAGTAAGATCTAGGCCAAGTGTTTAGGTTTCTTTCCTGCCAGTGCCAGTAACTGTTTCTTCACAATGATTTGTGTACTTAACTTTACCATCTGCTTTGAGAACTTCTTTCATATGATATTCCCTTAAGAGTATTCTTTAATTACTTGGGTTGTGTGTTGCAAAATAGCAACATATAAAATATAAGCAAGCCATGCCTTTCATCCCACAGGAAACATTAAAGTAACTATAGGAGACTTCTCCATAATGAACTAACATGCTGACCAACTTCCTGTAGACGCCACCATAGTGGAACTCTTGCACATCACCTTGCTCCTCTTAGGCGGCACTTATTGTGCTCAGTCTCTTGAAGGACCACATAAAGTGCTCAGCATAAATGAATACACTCCAACTCAACATTGTTTATGGGATACCAAACCAAAATTTAAGAGTGATCGCCGCTTCACTTAGCAACCACTGTGTGATTCGACAGGTCACAACCACAGTCATGTAGTGCCGAAGAGGGACTGTCAATTGGTGAAGATGGCTACCGGAGCGTGTGAGACTGCTGGAGTAGTGCTTTAAAGGGCTCAATCTATACTTAAACATCCCTGACAACAAATTCAACTAAGCCCAGTCATCTGATCCTTGACTAAGCTACTAGTTTCTGGGATTGCTTTTGAGCGTAAAAGTATATTTATTGTTTGCTACTTTTGGATTGGATTGAACCAGACTGATACTTGATAACTTCAGGACTACCGCCAGTCATAGGTGGGATTCGGCTGGTTCACTTTGGTTTGGACAAACCATTTTTCTAACACTCATTCATTTCACCACAGCATGGAGGAAATGGTCACTATACGGTTACCATTATGAAGTGGGATATTACAGTGTATATAGAAGGCTTTCAGAGTCGAATTGTATGATGGCTTCATATTTAAGGTCTAAGAGGGGGCTGTATATAGTAGAGGCTGAAAGTGATGTAAGAGCAAGTTTGGGGCTGCATTGCAGCAAATAGAGTTGAGCATTTGGTCTAGATTAATTAACAACCCCAAATATACAACCAATGTCACTAACCCTTAACGACCAGGGGTACTTCAGTTTTTGAATTTCTGTTCTTTGCTCCCATTTTTCCCAGAGCCATAACTTTTTTATTTTTCAAGCAATATGGCAATGTGAGGGCTTGTTTTTTTGCAGGACAAGTTGTACTATTGAAACATTGGTTTTAACATATCGTGTACTGGAAAACGGGAAAAAAATTCATGTGCGGTGAAATTGCAAAAGAAATTATCTACGCCGTCGTTTTTGTTTTTTTACCATGTTCACAAAATGCTTAAACTGACCTGTCATTATGATTCTCCGGGTCATTACGAATTCATAGACACCAAACATGTCTAGGTTCTTTTTTTATTTAAGTGGTGTAAAAAAATTCCAAAATGTGTTAAAAAATGCTGGAGATGATGATATGGTCCTCACAGAGCCCAGACGTCAACATTGTCGTCAAGTCTGTGTGGCATTACATAAAGGAACAGAAGGATTTGCGCAAGCCTGCATCCACAGAAGACTTATTGTTAGCTCATTAAGAGTTTTGGGACAAACTCTCTGAAGAGTTCCCTCTAAAACTATGTGCAAGTATGCGGTGGCATGTAAATGTTCAAAATTACAGTTATTGTGAACAGTTAAGCAATGATCTCTAAAAGTCCTAAAGATGACATTGCAAAAGTTTATGAACCTTTGGAGATTTGTGTGCTCAGATAACTTTGACCAAGGTTTCAGACATTAATTATCCTGTTAGGGTTCTGACTAGTTCACTCTCATCGTTAAAAAGGTCAAGCCTTCCCTAACCTTTTCCCAAAAAACAGCAGCTGCTGTTTTGTTAGCAGCTGTCTAGCACTCTGAAAATGAAAATGGTGGAAACCCACAAAGCAGGAGAAGGCTATAAGATAACAAAGCATCTTCAAGTTGCCCTTTCCTCAGTTTGAAATATAATTAAGAAATGGTAGTTAACCAGAACAGTGGCGGTCAAGGTAAAGTCTGGAAGACCAAGCAAAATTTAATTGAGAACTGCTAGTAGGATTGCTAGAGAGGCCAATAAGAACCCCTGTCTGAATGCAAAAGACCCTTGGAAAGATTTAGCAGACTCTGGAGTTGTGGTACACTGTTCTACTGTTCAGAGACATCTCCACAAATATGGCCTTCATGGAAGAGTCATCAGAAGAAAACCTCTTTTGCGTCCTCAACATAACATTCAGCATCAGAAGTATGCAAAAGAACAGCTAAACAAGTCTTAGGCATTTTAGTTGGCTACAAAAAGCATTTACAAGCTGTTATACTTTCAAAAGTGGGTGCTACTAGGTACTAACCATACACAAGAAGAAAACACAGAATGACAAATGTGGAGAAATACCCTGCAGTAACAAATATGACAGTAATCAGCAAGTGCTGGTAAAAAGATGGCAACAAATACAGGGTATTTAGTCGATACGTTTTTTTGAAAAAAAATGTATACCAAGCTACTCCACCTCGTCAAGGTAACCCTTAATGGAGCAGTCCCTATCTAATGTATTTAAAACCTGAACATATGAACAGTGTCTAAATGAACAGGATTCAGACAGGCGCTTCCTAGTATGGGCACGTGGTGTAAGACAGCTCTTTATGTGCATGTCACACAAGAGAGGGGTGGGGTCTCTCAAACCATGCATAAGCCAGGAAAAAAAGGGATTAAAAACACATATGACATGCACAAATGTGAACAAGTCGGTCAGACAGTGTTCACACCACCCACTGACTGAAACACAAAAAGAAAACACAGAATGACAAATGTGCAGAAATACCCTGCAGTAACAAATATGACAGTAATCAGCAAGTGTTGGTAAAAAGATGGCAACAAACACAGGGTATTTAGTCGATACGTTTTTTTGCCAAAAAATGTATACCAAGCTACTCCACCTCGTCAAGGTAACCCTTATTGGAGCAATCCCTATCTGATGTATTTAAAACCTGAACATATGAACAGTGTCTAAATGAATAGGATTCAGACAGGCGCTTCCTACTATGGGCAAGTGGTATAAGACAGCTCTTTATGTGCATGTCACACAAGAGAGGGGTGGGGTCTCTCAAACCATGCATAAGCAAGGAAAAAAGGGATTAAAAACACATGTGACATGCACAAATGTGAACAAGTCGGTCAGACAGTGTTCACACCACCCACTGACTGAAACACAAAAAGAAAACACAGAATGACAAATGTGCAGAAATACCCTGCAGTAACAAATATGACAGTAATCAGCAAGTGCTGGTAAAAAGATGGCAGCAAATACAGGGTATTTAGTCGATACGTTTTTTTGCAAAAAAATGTATACCAAGCTACTCCAGCTCGTCAAGGTAACCCTTAATGGAGCAGTCCCTATCTAATGTATTTAAAACCTGAACATATGAACAGTGCCTAAATGAACACTGTCTGACTGACTTGTTCACATTTGTGCATGTCACATGTGTTTTTAATCCCTTTTTTTCCTTGCTTATGCATGGTGTGAGAGACCCCACCCCTCTCTTGTGTGACATGCACATAAAGAGCTGTCTTACACCACGTGCCCATACTAGGAAGCGCTTGTCTGAATCCTGTTCATTTAGACACTGTTCATATGTTCAGGTTTTAAATACATTAGAGTTTTCTAATGTGACACAGCTAAACTCAGCTGCACTGCCCCTTTTCTCCACCCTGACTCATGCAGGATGTTAGACCAGAAGATCAGAAATAACATCTGGCACACTGAGAAACCTGCTCTAAACTATGGTGCCTTATTCTTCTTTCCTTTTGCGTGTTGCTGCCTGCTTATAGCTCTGTGTCATATACGGGGAAAAATATACGCCCCCACTGAAAACTATCTGATTACCTCCACCCTGACATAAAACTTAACTCATTATTAGAGACTACATGGAGGCCCAATGCTATCGCATCGGGAGGGCGGTAATGTCACGATGGGGGCAGGCTTTGCAGCATTGAGAATCTCTCCCCCCATGTGCTCACCCACCTATCCACTCTCTCTTTCCCCATGTGCTGACTTCTCCAGTGCTCTCTTCTTTGACCTGGCTACCCCATGTGCTAACCCCCATGTCTGCTGTCTCTCTCCTTCCTGTGCTTTGTTCTCCCCTCATGTGCTGTACCGTTTGAGCTGTCTCCCCCTGTGCTCTGTCTCTCTCACCCCTGTGTCTGACTGTGTACAGAACATACCATAGCTCCTGGGCAGGGGAGGAAGCAAAAGACAATACTGATATTACAGCAGGAGATTGCAGAGGATACATTTTGTGAGGTAAAATATTGTTTAAAAACAGTCATTGAAATATTTTACCTCACAAAATGAATCCTCTGTGATCCCTTGCTCTAATGTCAGTATTGTCTTTGGCTTCCTCCCCTGCCCAAGAGATGCAGTATGCTCCGTACACAGTCAGACACAGACAATTTTAAATTGAACTTTCGTTCATGGGAAAACCCTTTTAATGTGACCGCCTGTAGACACGTCGTGCATCTGCTGCCGGGATCAGCCGAACGATTCACTGCATCTGTGCGGAATTCGTGCAGGCGCAGTGCGATGGTGTTCCTCTGGTGGTACCGTGCAAGAGGCTGTGTGAGTGTGAGTTGCTTATGGCGTATACAGTGTATGTGTGTGGTGCGACGGTGTTCCACTGGTGGTACCGCACAATAGGTTGGTACCAGCAGCAGTTTCCATATTGAGACACCCATCACTTTGGTGTCCCAATATGGCGGTCAATGAATTTCCTCCCCTTGGAATTCTGGGATACGGTGACATCTGGACAGAACATGAAATGAAAACCTTACAAGGCAATTATATAAATAGATTAGTGAACCTGAACTTAAAAGTTTGTGGTTCGTACCAGACAGTTGTTGTCCGGTGCTAAACCCCCATCACTGACTTCTCCCGGAAGTCCATTTCAATATTCGGAGGAGAGAGAGAGGTTTTCAGTTCAAAATTTCAGGTCTCTAATGTTTTCAATGGGGTTCTGGTTCAAGTTCAGTTTTAGAATAACGTTTGGGTCGGGTACCAGAACCTGAATTTCCATGGGTCCGCTCATCCTTACTCATTAGGTGCAAAACACTTTGCTAATATTTTTGCAACTAAGAGGCGAAATGAAAAAAAATATTCAGCTCTCTGCAGCCACTATTACAATCTATGTTCAGTTCAATCTGAAAAATTTGGTAACAGGTCCTCTTTATGATAAAGATGTCTTAAAAAGTTACTTTTATTCGCTTGTACTGTTAATTTATGAAAAGTTTGTTGAAATTACATTGATCACTTAAGGATGTGTTTGATCAGAATACCTTTTTGATCATCTCCATGTGTTTTTATCTTGTTGTTACTGCCATCTATTGATGGGGAAAAATGTGGGTGAATGTAGATTTTAGGCGAAAATAATAATAGGCTTAGTGCTGTAACCATAGCCAGATTGATGCATACATACAATTAGATTATCAGCTAAGGATTATGGTCATATTTAATTGGATTTATTTGGAGAAGAAAGCCAGGGGAAATTGGAAAGTGATTAAACAACATATGGCCATGATTATATTTGTTAGAGATCTGCTTTGTAGTTTAAATATGATAAATTAAATTAGATTGTACATGGAAGTTATTGAGACAGTAGAATGACAAAAGCTGTAAAAGTAGATTTTCCAAAGAATTGCTTAAGCTTTTTTATTAAATTTACAATTTCCTAGAAAATATAGACACGAAATTGGGATTAAAATTCTTGGAAAAGCTGAAATTTAATGGCAATGATAATTTGATAATTACATTTGTTTAAATCTCTAACTTTAGGATATAAAAAATGTCTGAAATTATAGAAACATGTCTTAGTGGTTTCCTTTTGGAGGGTGTGTATAAGCGAGGTCACCCTCAGATTTGTAGTCTTAATTGCTCTTCAAAGCTATATACTGTAAATTTGTAGCATCCAGAACTCTGATGGGTCTGTTACCAGGATGGGATATTGCAAAGTTAAAGAGGATGTTGTGGGCCTTTCATATTAATGACCTATTCTAGACTATTAAAGGAACACTCCCATGTATGTTTTTATTTTACCATATGAAAACTATTATGCACTGTATGCAAGTGTAATTTGTGTAGTAACACCAGATGATGTCTTCTCCTGGGATGAGCCCTATTCCTGTCCGCTTTGGCTCCACGTGACCACCTCTGTATCGTGAGAGATCACTATGTGGAACTACGATTACAATCTCAAAGCTACAGAGCCTCTTTCAAAATTCCCAGAGACTTATATTGAGAACATTCCAAAAGGGACTTCCACTCCACGCAGCAACCACTGTGTGATTCAGGAGGTCACAAATGCTGTGACATTTTGCTGGAGCAGACTAGAGTGGGGCTGATACTGGGAGAAGACAGCGGCTCACTGCCATCACATGGGAAAATTAAAAAAAATAATCGGAGTGGTCTTTTAATATTAAGCCAACGGTATCTGACTCCCAGGACCCCTGCCCCAATAAGCTAATTAAAGGGTCTGCAGCATAAGCAGTGTGCTATCATCATTGCTTGCCAGACACAGCACTGTACAATTTGGTTGGAGTACAAGACATTACAAAAGCGGCGATCATTGCTGAAAGAAAAGGGGGAACCCAGCTGTGATTACAGGGGAAGGTGAGCAAGTATTGCTCTGAATGCTGGCGAAAGGTACCCAGTTGTGCTTTGACCAAGCAAAATTAAAGAATAAACCTGCTGTGATCACTGGGCAAGAAAGAGAGTCCTCTTGTGACCTAGCAAGAAAAGAAAGTGCATTTCGTGTAATAAAATGGGAAATGGCATATGCCCTGCAGGGAACAAGGGCAAATGCGGGAGTGCCCTGCTGTGATCACCGAGACCATTGCTATATTGGAAGGTGGTGGGAGTTTCTGTAACGTCTTGGGGAACGAAAGGTCTTGCTGTGGATACTGGGGGAAATATAACAAAGATGTTTTTGGGATTACTGGAGTAGGGGGAACTTCTGTAACTACTGTAGTAAGGGCTACTGGGAGAAAGTCACTGCCGTGATCCCTGGAGAGAGCAGTGGTTGACAGTGCTCTGCAGGGGTGTATCTTCTGGGGTAAGGTGAGGGCTACTATGACTATTAAATCAGAAATTTAGTATTGCAGTACATTTAAAAAAAAAAAAAAAAAGTACCGTACCTGGCCTATTATAAGTTCTAAAAGAAACGGTCGTCCGTACTGAAATGTGGACTGTACATATTTTTGGTTCATGAGACGTGAGAGTACAATGAAAAACATCCTTGTGCTGAGTGGTCTCGCTGACTTGTCGCCCCGTCGGTTGTTTCTACTACAAGATAGACTTGCTGCACGCATTTCTGCGCGGCGGTGGTTTGTATGTGCTGCTTACATTTCACTCCTGCCAAATTCTTTCTTCATTTGTTAACAATGTACAGATATAGTTTGGAGGAATTTGTTTTCAGTGTGAAAACAGAGTCCTTATAGAGGTGACAAAGTGAGTTTCTAAAGACGTTTGGAAGTTCTATTCCACTATTCAAACCCTGTATTCTGTCATTGGTGAATAAGCTGGAACATACAGGAATATTACTGGATAGACATGATGGAGGATGTCTGAAAATTTCTGAGGAAACAATTCAATAAGTGAAACAGCAACTTCTGGAATCTTCACGTAAATCGTTGCACAGGATTTCCCAGGAGACAGGCATGTCATGTTACACATGTCAACAAGCGGCCAAGAAAGATCGTGTTCGCCCATACAGAGTGACTGTACTGAATTTACACTGCCGGATTCTTTCCTTTGGGGCCATTTGAAGGGTCAGGTGTACAGTAATAAGCCATGAATATTACAGGCACTCTGAGAGAACATACAGCGAGAAATTCAGGCTATGACCCCAGACTTCTTCCATAATACATTTAACAATATGGAATGGCACGTGCAGGCATGCTTAGATGCGAAATGTGGAAATTTTCAACACCTGCTTTAAAGCATCAGTTTCTCATGAACCAAAGTATGTACAGTTTTTTTCTGTATGATAGGTAATCTCTTTTAGAAGTTACAGCACTTTTTCCTTGTAAAGCAGCGAGTGAATCACCCTGTAGTATATGGTCCTGTTATCATCATTTATTGCATTCCTAATTCTAATAACATCTTTCCATCTTTCATTAATTATGTCAAGTGTTTCAATGTTTTGTTACAGTCCTATAAATTATTGTAATAGCAGACGAACAAAATTTTTTATATGGACGGAAATATAATGTTGAAACCATTCTAAAGTCTATGAGGTAACCATCAGCTACAATTATTCTTTCTATGTACTTGATGTATATTATTAAGTCATTTTGTGCCAATTTTAGTGTTTAGTGATTAGTCTTAATGTGGATTATTCATTTATCTACTATTTTCTTCTAATAACAATAATGTCACATTTCAGAATCCTAAATCACAATTTCGTGGATTGAATGGGGCGCATTGTCTTAGTGCTCGGCTACAGTCTTCACATCTGCTTTCTGTGTCACACTATTTTATACCATGTTTTATATGTGTTGGCTCCATAACTTTTCAACCAATTTCAGACCAATAAGTAGCCAAACATGCATTCTTAATGAATTACCAAATCCTCAGCTTGCCATTTCACTCTCATTCTGGATTTTAAAGTAAACCTTTTGCGGCATATCCTGTGTTCCAGTTACCGAATCACCATTGTTCTGAATCTGTTTGAAAATTTGAAATAAATACCATGTGTTACGTGGAAGAATGCCGTACACAAACCATGTGTTGGGAAAGGTCCGCTTTCAATTTTCTTTAGTTAGATCTGTAACTAAAAATATATTCTCTCATCACTGTGTTTATTATTCCAACAGAGAAAGCTAAATTAAGAATTCACATGTTACAGAAGCCCATTCCAACAGTTTTACCATGATTTCATCCACAGCATATATATTACAAGTGATATCTGTATATCTGGGCAAAGACAACCCCCTTAATAATCCAGCCCCTATGACGATCAGCTGATTGCTGTGGGTCTCACTCCCGACACCCATAGGAAACAGGCGACATACAGGATTACAAGGTGGCCAACCGATGATTTGAGTTTGCCAAAATGGGAGTTACTCTTGAAGTTATTGCTAGGACTTGCATATTCTGGAATACATCATATGGATAGAGATTGACCTCATGAGACAAATTCCTTAATATTCTTCAATTATTTCACATAATCATTAAAATAATTTTTCCAAGATTCAGATACGGTAATAATGATTTATCCTTAGAGTGCATTTACAAAGGTTGATTATTGTGAACTAGCGTTCCTATTAATGCTTGTTTCCTGATAATTGGTCAGTGTAAACAGGTTGCCAGTCACCCGACAAAAGAGCAAAACAATTGTGTGTCAGGTGAAATGATTTTTAAACTTGCTTAAACGTCATGATTCTCAGCAGCACATTATCCTGTGTAAACAGGACTTGTGCTGCCGAGAACGATGGCAGTCTACACTTTTGAACAATCTGTTAACAAAATTTCTGAGCGCAGACTACTAAATGACCACCGATGACCTTCAATGCAGCCAGTCTTTCCAGGCGTTTAATGCCTCCTGCTGGCTAGTTTAAATATACAATTAGGAATGGTCATCACTATCAAATGAGTGACGGTTCAACAATGGGTACCCCAAAAGTCAACTGCTTTCAATCTTGGTGGTGTCGGTGTATCAAATCGAACAGCAAAGTTCTGCTAACTGGGTAGTGGTTATTCCCTGCTTCTGCAGCTCAGTTCCTATACATGAAATATGAGCTGTGCTTTATATTCACTGCTTGTAATGCAATGGCTACTACACGGTGGATCTGTGCTGTTTGGCCACTGCCTGAGATGAAAACAGCTGATCAGTGGGGGTGACGGGTGTCAGCCCCCACTGATCTGATATTGGTGACTTAAGATTAAGCCATAAATGTCAGATCAGTGAGTGTTTCTCATGAGGAATGTCCACCAACTGAGGATCCAGATTCCAGTTTCCAACTACAGACACTCTCCATTATAATCAGTGAGCTATAGAGAACCTACATATGGACTTTACTTGTTTCCGTAACCCCAATAGATTTTTATGGCGAGGAATTGCACACGTACGCTTCGTTCGATAATACAAATGCTGAGATATTTGCTCCATCTTTAGAAAATCTTGGATTATTTGTCTTTTATTTAATTTTTTTTTGTGAATGATATATAACCATTATTTGAGCACTGAAGCACTTAGTATATATCCGTTACATTACTAAGTGTTACTTTAAATATTACCATATGATGCCCGCATAGTACAAGATGCAGGATAGGAAAAAAGTGGTCAGACAATCCGCGCTGTGAATCACTATGAACAATTATTATTACAGTGGTCTTTATTCGACGCGTTTCGAAATTTCACAGAACTCCTTCCTCAGGAAAAAACCACTATGAACAATTATTATTACAGTGGTCTTTATTCGACGCGTTTCGAAATTTCACAGAACTCCTTCCTCAGGAAAAACCACTATGAACAATTATTATTACAGTGGTCTTTATTCGACGCGTTTTGAAGTTTCACAGAACTCCTTCCTTAGGAAAAAAACACCTGGTGTTTTTTGCCTGAGGAAGAAGTTCTGTGAAACTTCGAAACGCGTCGAATAAAGAACACTGTAATAATATTTGTTCATAGTGATTCGCAGCGCGGATTGTCTGACCACTTTTTTCCTATCCTGCATCTTCTACGTCGGTCCCTCGTGGATCTGTGGTTCCTGCAGCAGCGAATCCTCCATACTTATTACAAGCTCCATCTGGTGAGTGTATTATTTTTAAATTGATATACCTACACTGGATAATGCACTATTGCGCTATTTCTCTTCAATAGTAGCCCGCATAGTACAGTCATACAAAGTATGAGTCACAGCTTTGCATGTTGCACCAGCTTCACCCACATGTCTATTATGGTTGAACATCTGTGAATTGATTCTTTACTAAACAATAGACATAGCATATTTATATTGGTGGTAAACCTAATATTATTGTCATTGTTTTCTAAACAGGAGGTTATTGCTTACTATTCCCAATACTCCTTAGATGAGCGAATGAGGAGCCACATGGCCTTAGACTGGATAATGAAGGAAGAAGAGAGTCCTGGAATCATATCTCAGGAGCTTCAGCTTGCTCTCAGGGAATTGGAAGAGTCGAGAAAAGCCGGGAGAGAGCTGCGATTCTATAAAGAAAAGAAGGAAATCTTGAGCTTAGCTCTGAGTCACATCTACAGCGATTGCATTACTTCACCTACACATGTTGATCATCTGAACTTTACTTTAAATGGTTATCACTAGTAGATCTATGGCACTAAGTCTTCTGATAGCAGAACAGTGAATGGAAACAAGTTCTTGTTCATAAGACCACCCAGGTGCAACAGCAAGGAAACTTTTATAGACATTGTTACTGAGTTGTGTATTTCCTAGTCATTTACAACACATTCTTGCCTTGTACTGTAACAAAACGGCAAGTTTTTTTTTTGGTAGAAGCTTCATTTTTGTATATCAGCTCTGTATCTGTACAATATGTTACTAATATTTTAATCTTAATTCATTATGGCCAACCTGATGCCTTAACTGCATCATTCATGGTCCCAGATGCCCAAAATGATCCCTTAATGCATGTTCTAAAACAGACATGCACAATATGCTTGTTTTAGTTATTTGCATTTTATGATTTCTGTTCATTTAAAGAACTTTCACCAGTAATTGAAGATCATGAAACATATGGTATAATATCCTGACTCCCAAAATGTCATGTCACATGGCTGCCTCGTCCATTGTCTCCTTCATATGAATGAAACATCATAAAACCTGCATCTGTTGGAGAAAGCAGCCACAGGACAGAACTAATTGTCGCTACAGCTGGAGCACATGGGATCAGTATGGAATTGTGACAGTAATTCAATTAGAAACATTTTTTCTTCCTTGATTCTTCAAGCTGGCATGTTGTTTGTGTTCTCAACGTTACACAATCTCTTGTGTTGCTCAACACAAAGATCTTAAATTGTACTTGAGATTTCAGGAGAACTTTAAAGGGGTTGTCCGGTCTAAAATAAAATGTCTGCAGTAACGCTATGTGGCTGCAGACTTGTGAATTTCCCCCCGGCTCACACACTGTGCACTGTGAGGATATGCTGTTGTCTGCCCTATGAATGTGGTCAAGTATGCGATACAATATGCATACTCCTGGGCGTAACCCATCCAGTGGGCACGGCCTCACTCAATATACTTATATTGAGGGAAGCCAGGCCCACTAAGAAGCCATGCCCACTAGACAGGGCACGGCCTCCCTTACGTCACTTGTATTGAGGCCACGCCCACTAGACGGGTTCTGCCCGGGAATATGCATATCGCATACATGACCACTGTTCTTCTGCAGGCAATGGTGAATCCTCGCAGTGAGATTCACAGGTCTGCAGTCACACAGAGTGACTGCAGACTTTTCATTTTAGACTGGACAACCCCTTTAAGCAGAAAGTCTGTGTCTTCCCCTATTCATTCCTTCCTCCTTTCTCCCCTATTCATCGTATTTTATGAACAGCAACTGTCCTTTTTCTCAGTAATGGGAAAACCTGTACACACCATGTCAGATTTTACCTGTAAATTAAGAGTGAAAAATCAATCCAGGAGGAAAAAATGCAGATTTGTATCACAAGATATATTACAAAGTTTATTATCTTGTATTATTGATTTCTGAAAAATGTTCTTCTATGGTGAATAATAACATAGCTCCTATTGACTTCATCTGAGTTCTTGTGATCCACCAAATGATCTGAGATGGTTCCAATTCCCCAAATGATCAGACCATCTCTTATGAGATCCAACTCTTGAAATGAGCCCGACCATGGTGTAGGGGGATTGTGTTAATATACTCACCCACCGCCACCTTCTCCAGGATCCAATGCCTCTTCTCAGAGTTGGCACTTCTGCTCTTCAGACTCTCCGGCTCACTCTATACCCTATGCCCTCTTTTACAATGAAAGTCTATGGAGTCTCATTCTGAAGCTCCATAGACTTACACTGTAAAAGCCACTTATGGGTCAAGACGAGCGCAGACAGTCTGAAGAGCGGTGATGTCACTCAGAAGGGGAGTGTAACAGCGCTGGATACCGAAGAAGGTGACGGCGGTAGGTGAGTATATTAACACACTGACACTACACTACATAAACGCATACACAGATTTAGTAACAAAAATCTATATAGGAGGGCTTCGGGCTTCTTTAAGTTGATCATGGCATGTTACTTTGTAACAAGCCCAACTGTAGGCCATTCTTTGTGTCTTGCCTTCGAGGATTCACAGAATAGCCAATATAATCAGTAGGTAGAATCCTGTAAAAAAGCATTTGTAATGTCTCAGTAATACAAATTTATTTTGTAATAGATGTTTCATATTGATGTGACTGTTGTAAATCTAATAGCCACACTGATGGAGATGAAGCTGAGTGTATTTGCTTTCCTTATGCCCGATTTCCTATCCACATTACTGTGACAGCCGTGTACGATTTCTTCATTGAATCTCCGTTAAGATCATCTAATCTCTATAGTTTATTTGCTTTTAGTGTTTTGCACTTTTTTTTACTAAATTTTTTGAAGTGAATACACCGTTTTTTGCACTTAGTATTTTGCACTTTTTTTCTTACTTTATAACTTGCTAAACTCTTGTAGCTTTTGTATGTGAACAGTTCTGAAAATAATTTATTACAGGGATTCATCTTGTGTTAACTTTCACTGCTACATAAGAATACAAATGTTCAAAAATATTGTTTGGACCCCTAAATTGTATCTTAGATTTGTGACCGTTTGTCGTTCGAGTGGTCGGATTCCTTTTCTGCAACACTGACATCTGTAGGCTAGAAGAAGCGCTACACTAAATTTAACATTAATGCAATGTCAAGTCACAACAAAACAAGGCATAAATTGATATTTTTTGCTTAACAAAAATGATTAAGAATTAAAATCCATCCAAAAAGCATTTCAAATCTAAAATTGTAGATCTGCAAGTCTGTAAATAGTACATTTGAATAAAGAATTTAGATAAAAGCATAAAATATGATAATGTGACCTGTTTTGGTTCCACTCTCTGGAGTTATACTTCTGTGTTATATAATTTAACAGATAAAGGGAACCTATCGTTAGATGTAAAGAACGTGACAATATATGGGATGACAATAGCAGTATCTCTCTCTGAAATTTCCCTAGCAGCTTGAAGGTAATATTAAGGTTGTAATTAGAATTGAGTGAATTTTTCAAAATTCAGTTCTGATTATGATCGGCAGCGTATATTCTATTTGCAGTATTCACCGAACACTGCCGAATGTCATTGGAGTAGAAATGAGCAAATATGCCAGGAATCAATCGTCAAACATAAGTTTGGCACGAATAGGGTACCAATATGGCACAAATATGGTAAATTCAGATTCGGTGACAGATTCCGAACATATTCGCTTAACTCTAGTTATAATGTCATTAGAAAAGAGAAAAAAAATTATTTTGCATAAATGTACAAATCAGAGGAGGAGCTGGAAATTCTGGCGGGTAGGAGGCTATGAAATGCTAACGTGGGCAATGGATTAGGGGCCTGCGAATTGACTCATTGTTAACATGCAATGCTGTAATTGTGCATTTTCGGCCACCACTCAAAGGCAGCAGTGGTGGCCGATTCCCTTGGCTACAAGATGTAAACTATAAAACTTAACGGCTTGTTTGCTGTCAGTTAATAGTCATTGGGTGGGTCCATCTTCACAAGTAGAAGATGCATTTCTATCCTGCAGAGTAGCTACAGACACCTAGCGCATGTGTAGTGTGCAGATAAAGAGAAGGCATATACCGCCACCATAATCTGTTAATGTCCAAATCCCTTCATTAAAAGTATTAAAAGGCACCATGCCTTCTGTAAAGATAATAGGGGCACACTTTAGAAAAAATGAAACAGCTCTGAAACCATATGTCACATTACCGTGCATGCATACTGTGTACTTATATTTTATATAACATTACATGTAAAGACGCTATCCTAATATCTATTTTCAGGCGCCCCCTATTTTCCAACCTAGCTCCCTTTTGATTGACAGTTCAAGCGAGCAGCACTATCACGTCGCTGGCCTGAGCCTGATTGACCTTGCATGCTTCAGTTGCATCAACTTAGACCGTATTGGAAGCGATAGGATTATGTCAACCTGCTACAATAAGCATGTGCCACCATCATTCCTGCAATACTCTGTCGCAGCAAACAGAAATCTGAAGTATCATCTGGAGAAGAGCAGGGGGACGTGGAAGATGGTTCTACTTCTGCCGCTGATGCGCACTAGGTGGTAGGAGGTGAGCAGAGGTGATAAGCTTCTGTTCCCCAGAAACTGAGGAAGAAGCGTCCAGATTAACTAGTGACATGGGAGAGGAGCATCTCTGCGTGCTTTCGAGATCTTTGCTCACATCTTGTTAACATGCTTATGTTCTCAGACTGCTCTGAGACAGCAGTGGTCCATCCCATAGGCTACGAGCTGTAAACCATGAAGCTCAATAACGCAAATTTCAGGTCAACTGTGCATAGAAAAAGCAATTTAATAAAAAATGTGCTTAGTTTTACAGTGGAATAACACTTTAATGGATGGATGTGTTAAAATAGTTGATGACTACAGCATGTTATTGTTATAATGAAATCCCATCAAATTCTTGTGTTAATTTTCCATGGTTAGCCAGGATTGGTTAGGATGGATTGATGATTTTTCAGCAGATGTACACTTGTACAGTATCTGAGTTTGATAAACTTTTCCTACCTGAACCCTTGAAAAAAAACATCACACACATGACACACAAATATCTACAGTCGCAGTGGTACTGCCTATAAATACTGTTGGAATTGATTGAACAATTGTTATACTTTGGTTTTGTGTATTTTTATAACACAAGATGTAATTTTTGTTGTTTTGTTCTAAATGATCAAATAAAGATGTACAGTCAATTTTATAAGATTCAATTTTTTTTGCTACATTTTCTATTGAATATTAAAAGGGTCATCTGCCTATCACTGTCTAGTTCATAAAAGAAGTATGACACTTTGGACTTTCCTAGTATAAGTCAGAGCAGACAGTTGCCGCTATCATCAATCCCTAGTTTAGAGAACCATGTGTTAGATTGTTAGGGAGTGGTGCTGCATTTGGACAGGAGGTTGTCCTATAAAACCCCTGTAAGTAAAATAATTTGGTTCACATGATGAGAATACCAAAACATAAAGTCAAAATATAGATGTAGCAATAATGATAAATGTAACATAAATGCTGTAAGGTATATTTCACATTAGCTGGCTACTAGAGATGGATCTTTTGAAATTAAAATTTTAGAGGCTTCACAAATCTTCCCCAAAAATTTGATTCAAAACAAATAAATTTGCTCAATTCTCAACAATAGAGATGAGCAAACCTTTAATGGTTCGGTTTGGTTCAATTCGCCGAACGTTTAGCCGTTCACCGAATGCAATTAGATTCAATGGGAGGCCAAACCAAACGTATACACAACACCTTCATGGTGACAAAATGCTTCCCAAATAGCTAAAATTAGATTCAGACACCATGAAAAGTGGCATCAAATGACCCACAGGGAAAATTTGCAAATGGCACAACAGCAGTCAGCCATGGGCCATGCATGAGGTATCAGGGTCTGGCCCAGCATTTACAGTTTGGAATTGAAGTTTCAGTGAGGACCTGGTGGTTAAGGGAACGGCATAAGCCTTATTAACTGGGAGACCTCATACCTCCATTTTTTTTCATTCCAGCAACACTCAGATGGCACAAACATCAGTTTCATACTGTAATATTAGTAGAAAAATGTAAGGAAAGTAACACAGGTAGTTGACAGAAAGTGCATGCCTGCCTGTTTCGGAGCACTGCTTACACAGGCAACCCACCAGATGGAGGGTGGCATTAATTTCCCAAGAGTAGAAGTAGTATTATAGGCATCTGATACACCTTCTATTACATGCAACCAACCAGTCTCTACATTTCAAAAAATTGTTTGTAACATCAGCAGCAGTAGCAACAGCAGGCACAGAAGACACCACAAAGATGGTACAGACTGCAATAATGTGAGATCGATGCATGACACTAAAAAACGACACCATCGCCTAGTCTGCCCAGTCTGCGACTAGGGTGCAAAAGTCATTGGAGGTCCATGACTTGTTCATTTTGATGAAAGTTAGGTGGTCTACATTTTCAGGGGACAGTTAGATGTGCTTTCTGTCAGGACATCACCAACAGCGCTGAGAGAATGCAGGCTGCCAGGCATTGCAAAACCTCCAAGGCATGACAGGCAAGCTCAAGCTATTCTTCCATTTCTGAAGCCCAAAATGCAAAAGAGTCCAAACCCCCCTGATGGTATTGATATTGAGCTCCAGATACTCCTGCATCATCCTCTCCAGTCATTCTCAACGTGTAAGACTTGTACTCTGTTCTGCTGGTGCATGGGCTGGTCTAACAAATGTGTGAAACAACTCACAGAAATTGCTTATGCCACTAACACTTCTGCTACTGCTGCTAATGTTTTTGCGATAACGACTTGACATTCCCGAGGTTGGACGTCAACAACTGGGGTGCACACTGTGTGCCTCACTGGTGTCTTGGGAAAAACCACTCTTAAGATTGTGTACAAACATGTTTCCATACTCCTGCATGAGAGCATCCCTTTCCAGGGGGGTAAGCATCTGGCTAAACTTACTCTTGTACCATGGATTTAACAAAGTGGCAACCCAGTAGTCAGCACTATTTCTAACCCTAAGAAAACGGGCATCATGTTGAAGATAGTGCAGCAAGAAGGCGCTTCCATGTCGGTGCTTCCATGAGGTCCAAGTCGATGGTGTGTTGGTGGTGGGGTAATGGGTCGCCCACCCAGGGCTGTGGGGTACTCCTTACCGGGCCCGATGAGCTTCAATGGGAGATCTCATGGCAGCTGTGACCTGGCCCATGGCCCTGGGTGCCCATTGTAAAAGGGGTTGTTTCAGTGTGCTTAAAGTTTATAAGTGATTCGTGACGCCACCTATGGTGTTCGGCAAGGGAGGTGTTAAGCCAACGCTGCATGCAGATCCTCTGGGACTGATGGTGTGGTGCAGCAAAGATGTTGTAGCCCTCCACAGGCAGAGCTGTAGTCCCAGGGCAGTGTAGTAAACGAAGAAGCAGAGAATAGGCGCAGACAGTGTAGCGGATGGCACCGAGATGTAACCGTGCTGTATATCTTGGTGCAGGAATAAGTGGAGGACACCAGGGCATGTAGTTCCAAAGCTTTACTCACAGTCTGTTCTGCAAACAGGTGCCTGCTTCCGCGCCGTGTCCTCCGGGTCAGGGACTCAGTCAACCTCCAGGCCCGATGAACCACTCCTTTCCAACACTTCGCCAACATATGTGCCTTTTCTGAACGTCTCCTCTTATAGCGCCTTTTAATGAAGTACTCCTAGTACTGAGTTACACTGGAGTTCCTCCTGTCAGATGTTCCTATGATCTCTACTTGTATGGCAGACAGCTGTAGCCTGCTTCGGGGACTCCTTGCTACTAAGTCCCGGCTCACTAATATGTTGCTGTTGTGCCTCCAAGTCTTACGTGGGAATAAAGTGGTCACTACTTCTAATCCTCCGGTGTCTGCTGCAGGACCATTAGTATCCATACAACTTCGGGGATCGGGCCCCGGCCTTGCGCTTAGAACTTGAAAAGGGTTCTCCTCTAACCCTGGTCCTTGTTCTCTTATTCTCCTTATGTTCCGTGCTAATCCTTCTTTCTAGTGGAGAATCAAGCTTCCTTTCTCTGTCTCCTTCCTGTGCCAGCAGACCCAGGTCACTGTGGCCTGCTGCAGCACTTCCTTCTTCCATCCCTCTCCCAGGGATCTTCTCTGTCTCACACTCTGTCCTTCTACATCCTCACTCACTCACTGACTGAATGACTAACTCAACTCTTCCCGCTCTTTTGTGTCAACTAAACTCCACCCACCTCCCAGCACATTTCGTGTTCCAAGCAGGGAGCCACCAAGGGGTGCTATGCTATACTCCAAGCAGGGAGCCGCCGATGGTGCTTTGCTACACTACTTTGAGGTGTGGGGTGCAAGTGTTGGAGCGTGGTTAGGAGTTTCCACCTTACCTGGATGGTGGGGTACCACACCTCAGGAGGAGGTGCAGTACCTCTGTGGCGACTGAAGCCTCAGGGGTGCCACAGTAACACTCAAGGTTGCTTCCTCTGTAGTAAAGCACAGGAACATGGGATGCAGTGACAGACGGGAGGCAGAGCAAGGGTTGACAGGTTTATTTACAGGGGAATACTCCATGCAGGGAGGTAAAGAGTTAATCAGTATGAATGGCAAAGTGAAGTACAACAGTACAAAGAACATCACTTCGGTAGCAAGTGTATCAGGAAGTCCTAACACTGCAGCTCCTGCTGTAAACTCAATAGTGCTGGCAACGGCTGGCACAGTGCCTTTTCCAGGTTGGTACTGTAGTCGTTTGTCCGTCTTTTGGTGGCAGTGGTCGGTCTCTGGTACCTTCCACTGCCCCTTGTCCATATACTGATGTGGCTAGCAAAAGCACGGGTCACAGTCCTGTGCGAGCCCAACATGGCTCCTTAGCTATCTTAACTGGGGTAGTCAGGTAGCTAGGTTCAGGACAACTATTCTCTGCCCACGTCAGGGCGCAAGTGTCAGTCCCATGTGTGATCTCTCTTGGGGCAGCGCATGTGCCGTACTTATGGTCACATAATGTACGGCACCTGGTTGTCTCTGGCGGTCACTGGACACACACCGCACGTACCGCTCTCCCTGGTCCCTGTTGGCGGAGGGCGACGCTGATCTGCTTGGCGCTGGTGCTTCCGGACGGAGCACTACTCTGTAGCTGCTGCAACACCCGGCTCGGCTCTGCTCTGTGTACATGGCTCTACACAGCTCTACTCTGCATGGCTCTCTCTCTGGATTACTGCTGGGCACACTGTTTCCCTCAGCACAGCAGTCCCTGCCCTTCTGGTCGATTGCAGACCGCTCTGTTGCAGTGCCGGTACTCTGTGTCGGGATGGGGAGCAGAGCACACCGCTCACCTGACTGCGCGCTACTCTGCCCTGGCGCCACACTGCCTTCCTCCACATGCTTTTTCAATTTCCTCTTCTGCCCCCCCTCAGACAGCAGGAAGCTCCTCCTCCTCTCCAGAGCTTCCCCCAGGCAACAGGGGGAGGTTCTCCTCACTCAGGCTTCCCCCCGGGAACACTGGATGCAGCCTCTCTAGTTCCGGACCCAGCACGCAGGTACCCTCTGCCTCGTTGACCCCCCTACACCTCTGTCCCCTCTCGCCAACCACGGACAACAGAGAGGGGATCATTATCCTCTTCATCTCCTGACTGTTTCGACACCCAGCATCCCATCCTCGTCCATTTGTTCCTCTGCCACTGCACCTTCACTAACAGTTTTCTGGTACCATGAGCCCCCTCGATCGCTGTAAGACACCCTCCCATGGCACCCGCCTGTGCGATTACAGTCCGGAAATTTGAGAAAATTGCTATCCCTTCCACATCCTCTGCTTCCACATCTTCATCTGAAACCACCTCCTCCTCTCTCAGACTATTCAAAGTGTGCTCCAGCATGTACAGTGTGGGAAATAAGTATTTCATCCCTAGCAGATTTTGTAAGTCTGCCCACTGACAAAGACGTGAACAGTCTAATTTTAAGGGTACAAGCAGGTTAATTTTAATATTGAGAGATAAAATATCAAAAATAAAATCCAGAAAATCACATTGCACATTTGTAAAATGCAAATAAATTTTTATAATTCATACAATGTGATTTTCTGTATTTTATTTTTTATGTTCTATCTCTCAATGTTAAAATTAACCTAACCTAAAATTATAGGCTATTCATGTCTTTGTTAGTGGGCAAACTTACAAAATCAGCAAGGGATCAAATATTTATTTCCCCCACCGTAGATGACTGGAATATTGATGCTGATGATGGCGTAGTCAGTGCTAACCATCATAGTAGCTATTTCAAAACTGTGCAGAAGGGTGCATAGGTCCTTCATCTGTGCCCACTCTGCAAGCATGTTTGCATCACATCTGGACTGCATTGGCCCAGGCTATGCAAAAGGACATACTGCACCAGGGTTCGTTGTTGCTGCCACAGTCACTGCAACAGGGGCAGAGTGGAATTCCACCGTGTTGGAACATCACAAATCAAACGGTTAACCAGTAGGCCAAGACTTCTGTAGTGATGCAAGTCGATAACCTGCGGGGTGCAGTCATTGGAAGTCAGCACACAGCCATTGTGCTTTCTGTAGCAGCTCATCCAGGCTGGGATAGTGGCGGAGAAATTGCTGTACCACCAGGATGAGTAAGTAAGCCATGCAAGGCACGTGTGTAAGGTTGCCCCAGCCTAGGGCAGCCACAATGTTTGCACCATTATTGCTTGCACACAGCTTTCCCTGGCTCCAGGTTTAGTGGAGACAGCCATTGCTATAACTCAGCCTAGAGAGCTGTCCACAACTCTTGAGCTGTGTGACTGTGATCCCCAATGCATATTAATTTGAACACTGCCTAATTGCAGTGAGCCATGGCTGTGCAGAACTGAGGTGGGGGGGATTCTATCTGCACTGTTGGAATGCATGTCGGATTAAGAAAGAGATTGAGGGCACATGTGGAGGCCCTAGAGGAGCCAGAAGCATTGATATAAGTGTAAGATACAGAGGTTAGTCCCGCAAGCTTTGGGGAATCCAAGACTTGTGGAGCAGCCCGTTGACCGCCTTCCCCCCACAGCCAATAGAGTCACCCTGTGCCAGTCAGTGAGATGTAACGCCCCTGCCCATGTTTGCTCATCCAGGTGTCAGTGTTGAAAGGCACCCTAGCAGACATAGATTTTTTCAGGGAATGGGTGATGATGTTGGCGACATGCTGGTGTAGCGCAGGCACAGCTTTCTTAGAGAAGTAATGTAGACTGAGCAACTGGTAAGGGGGGAATGCGACGGTCATTAACTTTCTGAAACCATCTGTATCCACCAGGCGGAAATGCAGCTTCTCCTTGGCCATCAGATTGGTGATGGTGGCACTCAAGCTCTTAGCTTTGGCATGTGCAGGTACTCTGCGTGTTATGGACTGACCTGGTTTGGAGTAGTGATATTGCATCCACTAGGGGCAGCAGCAGCAGGTAACGTAGTCAGGGATAGCCAAGGAGTCGGTACACAGAACAGCAATACCCATAGAGCATTCGTCCCTGGCCACTTCTGGACGGCCTCCACTTTGCTGGCGACCACCTATACTAAGTAGTCTACCCGGTGTTGGAACAGTTGACTCTTCCTGGGCTTTGATCTTGAGGCTATGGTCTCGCAGCCACCCTAGGACCTGCCGCAGTTTCTGGAGGTAGTCCTCGAAGGAGGTGCCGAACATTTAGGTACAGTGGGGGAAATAAGTGTTTGATCCTTGCTGATTTTGTAAGTTTGACAAAGACATGAACAGTCTGTAATTTTAAGGGTAGGTTAATTTTAACATTGAGAGATAGAGAATCTAAGTTAAAATCCAGAAAATCACATTGTATAAATTATATAAATTTATTAACATTTTGCAGTGAGATATAAGATCCCTCAGGCAAACAAGACTTAATACTTGATGGCAAAACCCATGTTGGCAAGCATAGCAGTCAGACATTTTTTGTAGATGATGATGATGTTTACGCACATGTCAGGAGGAATTTTGGCCCACTCCTCTTTGCAGATCATCTCTAAATCATTAAGATTTTGAGGCTGCTGCTTGGCAACTCGGAGCTTCAACTCCCTCCATAAGTTTTCTATGGGATTAAGGCCTGGAGACCGGCTAGGCCACTCCATGACCCTAACCCCTTAATGTCTATTGACGTGTACAGTCCGTCATAGCAGGAGGTATCTTCCTGCACCAGGACGGACTATGCACGTCATGCCTTTGAACTGTCACTGCCTGTAAACAAGCAGTGACAGCTAAGTGCCGACAGCTGTCTATGACAGCTGACAGGCACAGCAAGGGGTGCAGGGACCCTTGCAGTCGGTCCCCGCACCCAGAGAGCTGTGATTGGTCAGTCAATCTGACTGACCAAACACAGTGCGATCTGTTAGGAAATGCTGATCTCCTGCCAGAACGGAGGAGAAAGTGAAAATGAAAGTTGCTGACCTGCTGCTGTGAGAGCTGGGGGGTGGTATTGGAACAGCCAGGGAGTGATGAGCACCGCCCCTGACTGATTAACCCTACTGATGCCTGATCATGAACGATCACATCATTTGGAGGACAGTGAAGAGATGCAGGGACCAATGACAGCATATCTGCATCTCTGAATGCTGTGATTGGATAGTAACTGTAACTATCCAATCACAGCAGTGTATCAAATGTGGGAAACAGCAGCACAGCTACATCTTGTCACTCTGTCTGTGACATTGTTAGAGATTGGAGCTGTGCTGCTGTTAGAACCTGAGAGACCTGTGTGGAATTCAGAATCAATTTTTATCCCACTCCCAGCGTAACCCCAGTCTTCCTGTCAGTCGGTCTGTCTGTCCTCCCATCTCCTCTGTCATATATATATATAATACATATATTCAGTATATATATATATATATAGAGAGAGAGAGAGAGAGACGGAGATTGAAATGGCTGCACATACGTATTCAGCAGATGAGGCTTACGCCATGATCTGTTCGGATACAGACAGCGCCAGTGAAACGGACGAGCATTTTTTGCAGATGTCGTCCTCGTCCGCTAGTTCTAGCGACGACGAAAATCAGCAACAGCGCAGTGGGCGAGAACGTGCTAGCGCTACTGCCGCTGCAAATGATTGGGTGCCCACAGAATCCTACACTCCGTGCGTGCCAGAATTTATTTCTGCCACGGGCGTCCATGTGGACACTGCTGGATTTAGGGAGGTAGATTTTTTTAAAATTTTCTTCTCTGAAGAATTATTAAATTTAATGATTGAGCAGACCAATTTGTATGCTGCTCAATTCATTGCTGGCCACCCCACATCGAACTACTCCAAAGGTAGTAACTGGAAACCTGTTGATTTGCCGGATATTGTAAAATTTTTTGGCCTTTTTCTCAATATGGGTCTGATAAAGAAACCCACTCTCAGATCATATTGGTCAACTGATGTCCTGTACGACACCCCTATGTTCAGAGAGGTAATGGCCCGGCGACGATTTGAGAGCATTCTGCGATTTCTAGATTTCGCAGAAAATGCAAATTGCCCCCCTCCCAATGACCCCAGCTATGACCGACTTTACAAAGTCAGGCCCCTAATAAATTATTTTAACAATAAATTTTCCCAGACATATACCCCCGAAAAAAATATCTGTGTGGACGAGTCCCTGGTCCTTTTCAAGGGCAGGCTGCATTTCAAGCAGTACTTGCCAAATAAAAGGTCCCGATTCGGACTGAAAATATATAAGTTGTGTGAAAGCGACTCTGGCTACACACACAAATTCCGTGTGTATGAGGGGAAAGACTCCAAGATTGTTCCTCCCGAATGCCCCCTCTCCCTAAATATAGCTGGGAAAATTGTGTGGGACCTGGTCCATCCCCTTTTAGATAAAGGGTACAACTTGTACATAGATAATTATTATACAAGTGTACCCCTGTTCAGGTGCCTGTCTGCCAAAAAAACCGTGTCCTGTGGAACCATACGCCGGAACCAAAGAGAGTTGCCCAAGACTTTTGTCTCCCAAAAATTAAAGACAGGTGAAAATAAGTCGCTCTGTAATGACGACATGCTGCTTGTCAAATTTCGAGACAGAAAAGATATCCTCATGTTGTCATCAATCCATGCTGACAGAAGCAGCCAAGTCCCTGTGCGTGGCACAAGTTCGTCTGCCCAGAAGCCTGTCTGTATTCAAGACTACAAAAAGTTTATGGGTGGCGTGGACCTTGCAGATCAGATGCTGCAGCCCTACAGCGCTGTTCGCAAGTCTCGCGTATGGTATAAAAAACTTGCTATGCACCTAATCCAAGTGGCCCTATACAATTCATTTGTACTGTACCGAAAAAGTGGGAATCAAGGATCTTACCTTGAGTTCCTGGAAAAAGTAATAAAAAATTTGATATTTGGAGTCCAAGGGAGGGGGGGGGAGAATTATCCAGCAAGGCCAGCAGAATAATACCCGGTCAGCATTTTCCCCTCACAAGTTCCACCGACAGCCAAAAAAGGCCGACCCCAAAAGAGATGCAGGGTGTGTTATAAAGATGGAGTTAGAAGGGAAACCATTTACCAGTGTGACACATGCCCTGATAAGCCTGGCCTCTGCATTAGGGAATGTTTCCATCGCTACCATACATCCCTAGAATAACTGGAATTTTTTTGTTTTTACCCTTGCCACCTTCTGCCAATTGACTTTTTACGGTATTTCTTTGCAAAAGTTGAATGGTGCTCCTTCCCTTCCAAGCCCCACCGTGCACCCAAATAGTAATTTTCCACCACATATGGCATATTGGCTTATTCAGGAGAAATTGCACAACAAATTGTATGGTGCATTTTCTCTTTTTATCCTTCTAAAAATGCAAAATTTGGGAGTAAAACACACGTTTTGTGGTAAAAATATGATTATTTATTTTTTCGGCTCAATGTCATAAACTTCTGTGAAGCACCTGGAGGTTCAAGGTGCTCACCACATATCTAGATAAATTCCTTGAGGTGTCTAGTTTTCAAAATGGGGTCACTTGTGGGGGGTTTCCACTGTTTAGGCATATCAGGGGCTCTTCAAATGCAACATGGCGTCCACTAATAATTTCAGCCAATTTTACTTTGCAAAACTCGAATGGTGCTCCTTCCCTTCCAAGTCCCACCGTGCACCCAAATAGCAATTTTCTACTACATATGGGGTATCATCTAATTCAGCAGAAATTGCACAACAAATTGTATGGTGCATTTTCCCTTTTTATCCTTCTAAAAATGCAAAATTTGGGAGTAAAACACACATTTTGTTGTAAAAATATGATTATTTATTTTTTCGGCTCGATGTCATAAACTTCTGTGAAGCACCTGATGGTTCAAGATGCTCACCACATATCTAGATAATTCCTTGAGGTGTCTAGTTTTCAAAATGGGGTCACTTGTGGGGGGTTTCCACTGTTTAGGCATATAAGGGGCTCTTCAAATGCAACATGGCGTCCACTACCAATTTCAGCCAATTTTACTTTGCAAAAGTCGAATGGTGCTCCTTCCCTTCCAAGTCCCACCATGCTCCCAAATAGTAGTTTTATACCACATATGGGGTATCAACGTATTCAGAAGAAATTGCACAACAAATTTTGTGGTTCATTTTCTCTTGATGCCCTTGAGAAAATAAAAAAAATTGTGTCCAAAGTAAAAATTTTGTGAAAAAAAGTTAAATGTTCATTTTTTCCTTCCACATTGCTTCATTTCTTGTGAAGCACCTGAAGGGTTAATAAACTTCATGAATGTGGTTTTGAGTACCTTGAGGGGTGCTGTTCTTAGAATGGTGTCACTTTGGGGTATTTTCTGGCATATAGGCACCTTAAAGTGACTTCAAATGTGATGTGGTCCCTAAAAAAATGCTTTTGTTAATTTTGTTGGAAAAATGAGAAATTGCTGGTCAAATTTTAACCCTTATAACTTCCTAATGAAAAAAAAAATTGTTTCCAAAATTGTGCAGATGTAAAGTAGACATGTTGGAAATGTTATTTATTAACTATTTTGTGTGATATATTTCTCTATTTGAAGGGCATAAAAATTAAAAGTTTGAAAATTGTAAATTTTTTAAAATTTTCACCAGATTTTAATTTTTTTTCATAAATAAACACAAGTCATATCGAAGAAATTTTACCACTGACATGAAGTACAATATGTCATGAAAAAACAGTCTCAGAATCAGCGGTATCCGTTGAAGCGTTCCAGAGTTATGAGCACATAAAGTGACAGTGGTCCGATTTCAAAATTAAGGCCTGGTCTTTAACCTACAAACTGGCTTGTCCTTAAGGGGCTAATGTGCTTCTTTTTGAGATACTCCTTTGTTATCTTGGCTGTATGTTTTGGGTCATTGTTTTGCTGGAAGACCCAGCCATGACCCATTTTTAATGTCCTCGCGCAGGGAAGGGGTTGTCACTCAAGATTCTACGGTAAATGATTGCATCAATTCTTCCATTGATGCAGTGAAATAGTACTGTACCTTTAGCAGAGAAACACCCCCAAAAGATATTTCCACCTCCATGATTGACAGTGTGGATGGTGTTCTTTGGGTTATAGGCAGTATTTCTCTTCCTCCAAATACAGCAAGTTGAGTTAATGCCAAAGACCTCAATTTTTGTCTCATCTGACCACAGCACCTTCTCCCAATCACTCACAGAATCATCAAGGTGTTCATTGGCAAACTTCAGATGGGCCTGCACATGTGCCTTCTTGATCAGGGGGACCTTGCGGACACTGCAGGATTTTAAACCTTTACGGCGTAATGTGTTACTAATGGTTTTCTTATTGATTGTGGTCCCAGCTGCCTTGAGATCATTAACATGTTCCCCCTGTGTAGTTTAAGGCTGATCTCTCACCTTCCTCATGATCAAGCATACCCCATGAGGTGAGACTTTGCATGGTGCCGCAGATAGATGTCGATTGACAGTCATTTTGTATTTCTTCCATTTTTGTACTATTGCACCAACAGTTGTCTCCTTCTCACCCAGCATCTTACTTATGGTTTTGTAGTCCATTCCAGCTTTGTGCAGGTGTATGATCTTGTCCCTGACATCTTTAGAAGGCTCTTTGGTCTTGCCCATGTTGTAGAGGTTAGAGTCTGACTGATTAATTGAGTCTGTGGACAGGAGTCTTTAATGCAGGTAACAAGTTGATTAGGAGCGTCTAACTGGTCTGTAGAAGCGAGAACTCTTAATTGTTGATATGGGATCAAATACTTATTTCTCACTGCAAAATGGAAATAAATTTATAGAATTTATACCATGTGATTTTCTGGATTTTATTTTTTATATTCTGTCTCTCAATGTTAAAATTAACCTACCATTAAAATTATAGACTGTTCATGTCTTTGTCAGTGGGAATACTTACAAAATCAGCAAGGGACCAAATACCTATTTCCCCCACTGTATAATAATACCAACTCAAAGTTTAGATCACTCAGACAGTGCTCCATCAACCACTGGAATGTTTCCAGGGCATTAGACAGGCTGAACAGTATTCCTTTGAGCTCGTAAAGTCCCATGGGTAGGATGAAAGCTGTCTTCGCCTTGTCCTTCTAGTCCACCAGTACCTGCCAGTACACAATGGACAGATCAAGAGTCAAAAAGAACTTTGCATGACTCAGAGCGGACAATGACTCTTTAGTCTGCAGAAGAGGGTAGGCAACCAGAATGGTCTGGACATTCACTTTCCTGTAGTCTACACAGAATTGAAGAGACCATTTTTTTTATTCACTAAGACCACTGGAGCAGCCCAGGGAATTTGATGCTCCTGGATCATCCGATTCTCCAACATGCTGGCCACCATGTCTTTCAACTCCTGGTACATCTTGGGTGGGATTTGCAGGTACCGTTCCTGAATTGGCATGGCATCACCAGTAGGGATTTCGTGCTCAATGGTGGAAGCACACCCTAAGTCCTTATCATGTCTTGAGAATGCCTCCTGGAATTCCCACAGAGTATCTTCCAGAAGTTTTTGATGTCCCGGAGTCAGGATCTGGTGGTCCACCCCCATCTGGGCCATGATCACTCGGCCATTAAACTCTTCAGTTGAGGTCTCTTTCTGCTGGACATCTACAGCATAGGTCCTGGATGACCTTTTATCTGGCTGTAACGTGATTTCCTGGTGAAGGATTTCTCCATTGACAACATCAATTTCAGTTAGCAAGTTATTTCTGGGAATATTTAACTCGCTATCTAGGACGTTAATGCAATGTATGGGGTAAAAACACTCATTCACAGTGGCGAAGACCACGGCTACCAGTGGTCGAATGACTCACAAGATTCTGCTTCCTGGCTAGCCCTGTCGTACGAACCCAGGGTCACGATGCTGTTGGCAGTGTATTGGGTGACTGAGTAGCTATCTGAGCTATTTCTAGACAGAACTCCTGCATTTGCTCCTGCAGTGCTGTCGTCAAGGTCTGGACTGCTTCCCTCAGGACTGCCGCCTCGTCGGATCCTATCCGAGCTTCTGTGATTTGTGCATTGTTCACTGACTTCTTGATCACCAAATTTGACTCCTCTTCCCGTTTTAGAGTGAACAGGTAGCTGTCGACGAATGTCAAAGCCGAGTAACCCCGAGTCATCTATAGGTGCTTATCTTGTAAAGACATTAACTATCTTAGCAATGAACTGGTGCCTCAGGAGCCAGTCCAGCTCCAGAAAGGTGCCCATGCTCGCTGGGTCGCGTCTCTGGACCTCCTGGGAGGCGTTCATGTACTCCATTAAGATTTCTTCCTCATGCTGATTGAAGAATTCGCCCCTCAGCTGCACCACCTGCACACAAGTCCCATGGACCATGTCCAGCAGGGAAAATATCTTTTCTATGGTGTCTCTCTCAGATTCAGGACCCACCATCACTGAGCACCCTCTAGTGCATTCAGAGCTACCTCTGCCTGTAACTCTTGGGTCAAAGTACACATCTTGACTGCACTGCGAACCCTCTCGATTCAATTCTGAAGGACCATGGTACTACCGTCAAACTTGGCCATGTGGTGAAAGAGTCTTTGCTGGAAGGTACCCTACCTGGGTTGTCATAGCTGGGCGGCTGCATTGGCAACACTGTGGTTGGTTGAGCAGGGACAAGCTGGCCCTGCTGGCCGAGGGCACCTTGAGCTGGAGCATGGGCATAGAGCGAGGGATTACTTCCCACTGTGTTCCTGTCCGTAACGATCATTTAATCCTGCCAACAATGCCAAGTTGTAAGCCATGGACTGGGGTGGGCTCCCCAGGATACAACGAAGCTGTAGGCAAGGAAAGCAGTAAACACTAAACTTGTCAAATCAACTTTACATCTATATATATAAAACTGAATGTATGTGTGTGTGTATCACCAACCAATCACAAAGCATCTTTCATTTCACCAGAGCTGTTTAAAAGAAGCTGAGCTGTGATTGGTTGCTATGAGCAACAGTTTTCTCACTCCACACAACACCTCAGCAGACACTGACTGGGTGGGAGAAAGCTAGCATCCCCGGGAACATAAGCTCCCAGCCATTGTCTGTCCCCCAGAAATGAGCAGAGAGCACATGACAGAAATTAATCCCCCCTCCCATGCCCATATCCCCATCACACATCCTCCATCCCATAGGCACATCTTCCCTCTGAAAGGGATCTCCGGTATGGAAATTAGGGTAAATCCCTCAGTGCTCTGATACTGACCCCAGGCCTCTCTTAAAGAGATCATTGGTATGCAAGTCAGGGCAAATCCATCCAGCGTTTTGCTTCTGATGCCAGGCCTCTATTAAAGGGATCCCCGGTATGGAAGTTAGGGCAATTCCACTTAGCGTTCTGGTTCTGACCCCAGGCTCTCTTAAAGGGATCCCCGGTATGGAAATCAGAGCAATTGCCTTCAAATGCTCTGATTCTGACCCCAGGCCTCTCTTAAAGGGATAATTGGTATGGAAGTCAGGGCAAATCCATCCAGCGCTTTGGTTTTGACCCCAGACCTATCTTAAAGGGTTCCCCGGTATGGAAGTTAGGACCGTTCCACTCAGCACTGTGGTTCTGACCCAGGGCTCTTAAAGGGATCATTGGTATGGAAGCTAGGGCAATTCCACTCAGCGCTCTGGTTCTGACCCCAGGCCCCTCTTAAAGGGATCCCCGGTATGGAACTGAGGGCAAATCCACTCTGCGCTTTGGTACTGACCTCAGGCCCCTCTTAAAGGGATTTCCGGTATGGGTGAGGGCAAATCCACTCTGCACTTCGGTACTGACCCCAGGCCTCTCTTAAAAGGATCTCTGGTATGGAAGTTAGGGTAAATCCCTCAGCGCTCTGATTCTCACCCCAGGCTTCTATTAAAGGGATCATTGGTATGGAAGTCAGGGCAAGTCCACTCAGTGCTCTGGTTCTGATGCCAGACCTCTCTTAAAGGGATCACCGGTATGGAAGCTAAGGCCATTCCACTCAATGCTCTGGTTCTGACCCCAGGCTGATGGGATGATGTGGAATATTAGGGGTAGTAGTCCGGTGGCTCTGATGGGATGATGTGGTATATTAGTGGTAGTAGTCTGGTGGCTGTGATGGGATGATGTGGGATATTAGTGGTAGTTGTCCGATGGCTCTGGCTGGCAGGATGATGTGGGATATTAGGGGTAGTAGTCCGGTGGCTTTGACGGGATGATGTGGAATATTAGTGGTAGTAGTCCGTTGGCTTTGACGGGATGATGTGGGATATTAGGAGTAGTAGTCTGGTGGCTCTGGCTGACGGGACAATGTGGGATATTGGGGGTAGTAGTCCGGTATCTCTGGTTGACGGGATGATGTGGGATATTGGGGGTAGTAGTCCGGTAGCTCTGGTTGACAGGGCGATGTGGGATATTAGTGGTAGTAGTCCGGTAGCTCTCGCTGACGGGATGATGTGGGATATTAGTGGTAGTAGTCCGGTGACTCTGACTGCATGATGTGGGATATTAGGGGTAGTAGTCCGGTGGCTCTGGATGAAGGGATGATGTGGGATATTAGGGGTAGTAGTCCGGTGGCTATGGCTGACGGGACAATATGGGATATTAGGGGTAGTAGTCCAGTGGCTCATGCTGACGGGATGATGTGGGATATTAGGGGTAGTAGTCCGGTGGCTCTGGCTGACTGGATGATGTGGGATATTATAGTGAATGTGGCTATGCGGAGTGGGCAGGGCTATATGTGACACCCCAGAGTCCGGTTGTCACAGTGACATTGCCTCCCTCTAAGGGGTAAAGTCATGCCTGGAGACAGGAGGGGGGCCCCCATGCCAGGTAGCATAGATTAAATGACAATTCCTGCTGCAGGTCAGAAAGGGGAACTGCCTTATAAATTCTGGCCAGCAGATGGGGTTAGTGAGTCAGCAAGGAGTCAGCTAGGAGAGCAAACAGGGAGCCAGGGCTACGGACCAGGTCACTACCACAGTGACATCCCCCATTGAAGTCAACGGACCTGGTACCGAGTACCCTAAGGGCCTGTGGGGTGCTCCAACTGGCATCACGAACAGGATTTATCGAGCCTAGCAAAGCTGGGTACAAGGAGCCTGGCAAAGCTGGGTACTGTGTGCCATAAACTTTATTAAATTGTTATTGTGAGCAAGTGAAAAGCAGGAAGATCCGATTTGGAGACAAGGAAGAGCTCAATCCAGCCTGTCAGAGAGCATCTGTTGACAACAGTAAAGGTACACTGAGGGAGGATGAAAATGCCCAACTCAGGTGAATATTCAGCGGCGGTTCGCAGCCGCAGCCTCCATAATGCCACTATCAATGCCATATATACCAGGAGCGGCCTGGTTACCACAGTAACTGTCTGACAGTCAAAAAGTCAGTATCCTCATTGGCCAGTTAACTGGTGCGGCCCAGAGGGAAGTAAAGTCCTGGCCGGACACTGATAAAGGAACTCAAACAAATCTTGGCCAGACTGAAGGATACGTTTGACACCAGCAGTGCAGCAGAGATAAAAATGAGATTCTTTGGGTGCAAACAGAGGGTGCAGGACAGTATACGGGACTATGCTCTAAAGCTTCAGGATGCGCTATGGGCCGTAAAGCAGGTTGATCCTGAGAGCATGCAAGATGAAGATAGATTACTAATGGAGCAGTTTATAGAGGGACTCCAGTCTAACAATCAAAGGACACAGCTGCGCATAATGGCCCTACAAAATCCTGAATCTGGACTTTGCACACTTTAAGGATAGAGCCATCCGGGTGCTGCGTGAACCAAATCCCAGCAGCACAGAGCCCTCTAGGCATCCAGCAATTACATACCAGCAGGAGGCAGCATCCTTTCCAAAGACCTCTCTTGAGACTGACAAGCCGTCCCAAGATGATGACTCTGCTGCAGACTTACGTCTCCAAGTCAAGGAACTAACCAAAAGTGTGGCTGCACTCACAAAAGCTGTGCAGTCCCTACAAGTGGCTCCAAAGAAAAAGATCCAGCTGGCATCCAATTCAGATGATGTCCCGTGGCAACAGCAGAGGAGAATCCCACCGACCAGAGGGAGAGATAGCGATCGTTACGACGAGGACGGACAGCCCATCTGTCGCCACTGCAACAAGGCGGGACACCTAGCCAGATTCTGTCATTTAAACAAGCAACCCCTGGGGCAAAGGGCCAACCCTCAGGAGTAAGATGACCAGGCCCACCAAATTGGCGAGACAAGTATGTAGGAGGACGGCCGGTCTTGCCCGTCGTGATAAACACTTTACTGGACACCGGCTCCCAGGTGACAACGATGCCATATGTTCTCTTTAAGCAGTACTGGGCTGATTCAGACATTACTCACCGCCCAGATAAAGACCTTGTCATCTTTGCCAGCAATGGTCAGCCCTTGCCTCAAATGGGATATAAAGCAGTGACCATCAAGATTGGCCGAGTAGAATTGCAATCGCAAGGTTTGATTATAGTTGATATTGACAAACGAGAATGCCATCCTATGATCACTTTAGGCACTAATGTAATCGAAAATTGTCTTGGAGAAATTATTGTTTTGTTACAAGAGGTAGCCGATACCGCTAGCTCCAGTCAGCAGTGGGTTCTGCAAAAGGAGATCAGAGCCCTGATGCAGAGACAACAGGTAGAGCAGTCTGGTGGAGAAGTCGGCAGTGTCAGAGTAAGTGATCCTTTCCCCATTGCAGTACCTCCCAGAAGTGAAATGTTAATTTGGTGTCGGGCAGCAATAGGCCTCAGGGGTCAAGATTGCCAAGCCCTGGTAGAACCCATGTACTCTGATAGTAGGCCCACTCTCCTGACAGCCAGAGGGGTAGTTGATGTCCGCAAGGGGAGAGTACCAATACGCATCTTAAACTGTGGGGAGAGAGAGGTCCATTTACCCCGGTATGCCACCCTTGCTAAGCTGTTCACTGTCAGTAACAATGCAATAGAGTAACTAGAACCCTTGCTTCTGTCTGACAAGGTGGAATAGAATGGCTCTGAAGGGCAGCAGGAGGATTGGTGTCAGCAGCTACACGTAGGCACTGACTCCACCCCTTTGCACCAAAAGCATGGGGCTTATCGGGTGGCTCGAGAATTTGAACAGGTCTTCAGCAAACATCCTCTAGACTTTGGGCAGGCAAAAGGGGTCCAACACCATATCCCCACAGGAGATCATCCACCCATTAAAGAGAGGTACCGGCCTGTGCCCCCAGCACACTATCAATGTGCCAAGAGAATGTTACGGGAGATGAAGGAGGCTGGGGCAATCAGAGATAGTTGTAGCCCCTGGGCAGCTCCATTTGTCCTCGTTAAAAAGAAAGATGGTACTATGAGAATGTGTGTAGGCTACAGGTGGATTAACAGCATTACACATAAGGACGCTTACCCATTACCTAGAAGTGAGGAATCACTAGCTGCACTGAGAACCGCTAACTATTTCTCTACCTTAGATCTCACCAGTGGGTATTGGCAGGATCCTGTGGCAGAGGCAGACAAAGAGAAGACAGCATTTACAACACCAATGGGCCTCTGCGAGTTTAACTACATGCCGTTCGGGCTCAGCAATGCACCAGGAACATTTCAGCGGTTAATGGAATGCTGCCTTGGACATAAAAACTTTGAAACTGTTTTGCTGTACCTGGATGACATCATCGTCTTCTCCAAAACCTACGAAGACCATTTGAAGCACCTAGCCGAGGTATTCGACGCCCTGTCCAACTTTGGCTTGAAAGTAAAGCCGTCCAAATGTCACCTTTTGAAACCTAAGGTGCAGTACCTAGGCCATATGGTGAGCGCGGAAGGTGTGGCACCTGACCCTGACAAAGACCCAGCACTATTCATGAAGTAAGGCAGTTTCTTGGGTTAGTAGGCTACTACTGAAGATTTATTAAGGACTTCACCAAAATAGCTGCACCCCTGCAAGATCTTCTAGTGGGCAATCCAAGAAAGTCAAGAACAAGAGTCTTCCATTTGAGTGGAATAAAAGGATAGAAGAGTCCTTCATCAGATTGAAATTGTCCCTCATGGGAGATGAGGTCCTGGCCTTCCCTGACTATGACCAACCATTTGTACTTTACACTGACGCCAGCAAAGTGGGATTGGGAGCAGTGCTGTCACAAGTGCAGAAAGGCAGAGAAAGAGTGATTGCCTAGGCTAGCAGGAAGCTTCATCCCACAGAGGAACCCCAACAACTACAGTTCCTTTAAACTGGAGTTCCTCGCCATAGTCTGGGCAGTAACAGAGCGCTTCAAGCACTACTTGGCTTCAGCAAAGTTCACCATCTACACGGACAATAATCCGCTAACCCACCTTGAAATGGCAAAGCTCGGGGCACTTGAGCAACGATGGATCGCCCGGCTGTCCAACTACGAGTTTACCATCAAGTACCGAGCAGGACATAAGAACGCTAATGCTGATACGCTGCCCAGGATGCCCAATTCACCAGACGGGAGAGAAGATCCAGAAGAACTCGAAGAAATCGAGTTACCAGCCTTCCACCATCCAGTTGCAGCCAAGCGCTCCCAAGGGGTGAGGAATAAGCACTTTATTGTACGAGAGGCAACGTTGAACCCATTACCCCAATAAGTTTGCTAAGTTGGCAGATGAGGGGAGTGTTAGTGCAGGGGTAGCACTGCTGCAGCAAGGCATGTCCTCTGAAAGCCGGAGGAGTGTCTGCTCCAGTAAGGGGGGAAATAGGAGAGCAGGGCAGGCCAGACAGGTTCTGGTAGTGGGAGACTCAATTATTAGGGGAACAGATAGGGCAATCTGTCACAAAGACAGGGATCGTCGAACAGTGTGCTGCCTACCTGGCGCTCGAGTCCGACACATCGCTGATCGGGTTGACAGATTACTGGGAGGGGCTGGAGAGGATCCAGCGGTCATGGTGCACATTGGCACAAATGACAAAGTTAGAGGTAGGTGGAAGGTCCTTAAAGATGATTTCAGGGAATTAGGCTGTAAGCTTAAAGCAAGGACCTCCAAGGTGGTATTTTCGGAAATACTTCCTGTACCACGTGCCACGCCAGAGAGGCAACGGGAGAATAGGGAGGTTAATAAGTGGCTCAGGAATTGGTGTAGGAAGGAGGGGTTTGGGTTCCTGCAGAACTGGGCCGACTTCTCGTGTGGCTATAGGTTCTACGCTAGGGACGGGCTGCACCTCAATGGGGAGGGTGCAGCTGTGCTGGGGGAGAAAATGGCTAGAAGGTTGGAGGAGTGTTTAAACTAGGGACGGGGGGGAGGGTATTCCTTTTATAGGAGGGGAAGACAGTGCAGATAGAGACCTGGGCACAAATAATGACATTGGGGGTGGAGGTGGCATGGGGGGTGGGGTTAGAACAGTTAATAATTTAAGAAAGAATAGAGGTACAGAGAGATACATAAAGTGCATGTATACTAATGCCAGAAGTCTCGCCAACAAAATGGAGGAACTGGAGTTAATGTTGTTGGAACATAATTATGACATGGTGGGGATATCTGAGACATGGCTGGATGAGAGCCATGACTGGGCTGTTAATTTACAGGGCTATAGTCTGTTCAGAAATGACCGTACAAATAAGCGAGGGGGAGGCGTGATAATATATATGAATCTAATGAAAATGTAGAGTCCCTGTGGGTAGAGATAAGGGGAGGGGGGAAAAATAATAAATTACTGATAGGGGTTTGTTATAAATCTCCAAAAATAATGGAAGCTACAGAGAATATCCTCATAAAGCAAATAGATGAAGCAGCGACTCAAGGAGAAGTCATTATTATGGGGGACTTCAACTACCCTGAAATACATTGGGGAACAGAAACCTGCAGTTCCAGCAAGGGTAATAGGTTTCTGACAACGATGAGAGACAATTACCTTTCACAACTGGTTCAGGACCCAACAAGAGGGGGGGCACTGCTAGACCTAATATTAACCAACAGGCCAGACCGCATATCAAATGTAAGGGTTGAGGGTCACTTGGGTAATAGTGATCACAAATTAATAAGTTTTCATGTATCCTTTAATAAGATGTGTAGTAGAGGGGTTACAAGGACACTAAACTTCAGGAAGGCAAATTTCCAACGGATGAGAGATGATCTTGGTGCAATTAACTGGGACGATATCCTGAGACATAAAAATACACAAAGAAAATGGGAGACGTTTATTAGCATCCTGAATAGGACCTGTGCACAATATATACCGTATGGGAATAAATATGCGAGAAATAGGAGGAAACCACTATGGCTAAATAGAGCTGTAAGGGGCGCAATAAGAGATAAAAATAAAGCATTTAGAGAATTAAAGCAAGTAGGTAGTGATGAGGCATTAAATAAATACAGAAGATTAAATAAATTCTGTAAAAAGCAAATCAAGACAGCAAAGATTGAGACAGAGAGACTCATTGCCAGAGAAAGTAAAAATAATCCCAAAATATTCTTTAACTACATAAATAGTAAGAAGCTAAAAAATGATAGTGTTGGTCCCCTTAAAAATAGTCTGGGTGAAATGGTGGATGAGGATGAGGAAAAAGCCAATATGCTAAATGACTTTTTTTCAACAGTATTTACACAAGAAAATCCCATGACGGATAACATGATCAGGGATAAAAATTCTCCATTAAATGTCACCTGCTTAACCCAGCAGGAAGTACGGCGGCGTCTACAAATCACTAAAATTGACAAATCCCCGGGCCCGGATGGGATACACCCCCGAGTACTGCAGGAATTAAGCACAGTCATAGATAGACCACTATTTTTAATCTTTAAAGATTCCATAATAACAGGGTCTGTACCACAGGACTGGCGTATAGCAAATGTGGTGCCAATATTCAAAAAGGGGACAAAAACTGAACTTGGAAATTATAGGCCAGTAAGTTTAACCTCAACTGTGGGTAAAATCCTGGAGGGTTTTCTAAGAGATACTATACTGGAATATCTGGAGAAGAATAACCTTATGACCCAATATCAACATGGGTTTACAAGAGACCGTTCCTGTCAGACTAATCTGATAAGCTTTTATGAAGAGGTAAGTTCCGGACTGGATCAAGGGAATGCAGTGGACGTGGTGTACATGGACTTTTCAAAAGCTTTTGATACGGTGCCACACAAAAGGTTGATACATAAAATGAGAACAATGGGGATAGGGGAAAATATGTGTAGGTGGGTTAAGAGCTGGCTCAGGGATAGGAAACAAAGGGTGGTTATTAATGGAGCACACTCGGACTGGGTCACGGTTAGCAGTGGGGTACCACAGGGGTCAGTTTTGGGCCCGCTTCTTTTTAACATATTTATTAATGACCTTGTAGGGGGCATAGAGAGTAGAATTTCAATATTTGCAGATTACACTAAACTCTGCAGGGTAATTAATACAGAGGAGGACAATTTTATATTACAGGAGGATTTATGTAAACTAGAAGCTTGGGCTGATAAATGGCAAATGAGCTTTAATGGGGATAAATGTAAGGTCATGCACTTGGGTAGAACGAACAAGTTGTATAATTATGTGCTTAATTGTAAAACAATGGGCAAAACAGTCACTGAAAAAGACCTGGGTGTATGGGTGGACGACAAACTCACATTTAGTGGCCAGAGTCAAGCAGCTGCTGCAAAGGCAAATAAAATAATGGGATGCATTAAAAGAGGCATAGATGCTCATGAGGAGAACATAATTTTACCTCTATATAAGTCACTAGTGCGACCACACTTAGAATACTGTGTACAGTTCTGGTCTCCGGTGTATAAGAAAGACATAGCTGAACTGGAGCGGGTGCAGAGAAGAGCGACCAAGGTTATTAGGGAACTAGGGGGTCTGCAATACCAAGACAGGTTATTACACTTGGGGTTATTTAGTTTGGAGAATCGAAGGCTTAGGGGTGATCTTATTACAATGTATAAATATATGTGGGGACAATACAAAGACCTTTCTAATGATCTTTTTACTCTTAGACCTGTGACGGGGACAAGGGGGCATCCTCTACGTCTGGAGGAAAGAAGGTTTAAGCATACTCACAGACGCAGATTCTTTACTGTAAGAGCAGTGAGACTATGGAACTCTCTGCCATATGATGTTGTAATGAGTGATTCACTACTAAAATTTAAGAAGGGACTGGATGCCTTTCTTGAAAAGTATAATATTACAGGGTATATACACTAGTCTCCTTAATATTGCGTTGATCCAGGGAGCTAGTCTGATTGCCGTATGTGGAGTCGGGAAGGAATTTTTTTCCCCAATGTGAAGCTTACTGTTGCCACATGGGGTTTTTTTGCCTTCCTCTGGATCAACATGTTAGGGCAAGTTAGGATAGGATATGGGTTGAACTAGATGGACTTAAAGTCTCCCTTCAACCTTAATAACTATGTTACTATGTTACTATGTTACTATGTTACCCCATCAGGAGTGGGCAGAGACACAAGATAGTGACCCAGCTGTTCGCCTAGTAAAGTAGTGGCTGGCACAAGTTGATTCACACCCTGGTCCAGATGACCCACAGGAAGCACAGCAGTTATGGAAGGAGAGAGGCAAGCTGTTCATCTGCAAGGGTAAACTGTGTCAGAGGAACATCAACTCGCGCACACACGAGCTGGTCTGGCAGGTGGTAGTCCCAAAGAGGGATACGCTAATGGTCTTGGAGGCGTACCACAATGGAGCAGGACACTTCGGGTGGAAGAAGTTGGAGGTCCTACTTCGAGAAAGATTCTACTGGGTTGGCATGAGGAGAGCCATTAAGAAGTGGTGCCGAGAATGTGGCCCATGCAACCTGCGCAGGAAAGACCGTAACAGCCAGCGAGCCCCATTACAGCCGATCATCACAAAACAGCCGCTTGAACTGGTAGCCTTGGATCACATGAAGTTAACTCCGAGTAGGAATGGCTAAACCTACGCTCTGACCATCGTTGACCATTACTCAAGGTTCTTGGTAGTCATGCCTGTTAAAGACCAAACAGCGAAGACAGCAGCCAAGGCATTTCAGCAACACTTTTGTCGACCGCACGGATACCCTGAACAAGTGCTCACCGACCAAGGTCCAGCCTTTGAGGCAGAAGTGTTCCAGGAGTTCTGTAACATGTACGGTTGCAAAAAAAACAGGGCGACGCCGTACCATCCACAGACAAATGGCATGTGTGAGTAGATGAACCAGGTGGTCATTGACTTATTGAAGACCTTACCTCTGGAAGAACGAAACCAGTGGCCAGAGAAGTTGCCAGATCTGGTAGATCTATATAATCATATACCGATAAACGCCACCAACTGCACTCCGGCCTACCTGATGAGGGCAAGACCTGGCAAGTTACCCATTGATTAAGACATGGGAGTCTTAACCCCTGAGACGACATCACCAGATGCAGACTGGGATACAGAGCGGCAGAAACAATACCGCAAAGTGCAAGAATGTGTGGAGAAAAGTTTGTCCCAGGCAAGACAAAGGCAGGAAAGGAATTACAATCAACACGCCCCTGCAGTTCCCCTGACACCAGGAGAACAATTACTCAAAAGAAAGAGATGAGTTCACAAACTAGATGACCAGTGGGAGGCAGAGCCATACACCGTTATACCTTCAGACTTTAATAACACCAAGGTATGCCTCATCAGCAAGGATGGAGGAGAAACCTTAGAGGCAGTCTCAAGAGACCATCTAAAGGTGTGCCCTGATCAATTGAAAGACAAAGAGGAAGTCTAAGACACTTTGTGGCCCACAGTAGAGGTGGAAGAGAAGATTCACACTATCCTTGGAGAATTAACTTGGACATTGACACAAGTGAATCAGGCTATCGTGGTACCAGTCCTAACCTTTCACCAGCCTACTGCACCGGATGAAGCAGAGACTCTTAATGAAATGGCTCCAGTAACAGATGCCACATCTGCAGTGGAATGCGGAAATCTGTCCCCTGCTAGCAGTGAATCTGTCAATCTCATGGTGACTCTAAGAGTCAAGAGAAGGCAGTCCAGAATACCAATATTATACAAGTCCACTTATAGCGTAGTGACTAGTACACCAGTAGTAGACATTAGAGAACAGGTCAGGTCATCAGAGATACCTATACTGCATAGATCCACTCGTAGTACCAGAGGTCAGATCCCTGTCCATCATAGAGAATACATAATGTAAATAAGTTAATAAGAATGTATAGTTGTAACCGTTAAGCATGAGAGCCCACAGAGACTTACTGTATGAACTTTAAGTATTCGTAATAACCAGTTAAAGGACAATTGGGCCACAGGACTATGTGTGGTCAGAACTTAAATTGTAAATAGATACCCCATCTTGGCCTTGAAATTAAGCCGCCGGTGTGGACGAAAAACCAGGCCCATCTACAAAGTGCCCTATAGCTATGCCCAGGGACGACACACAAAGTGGGCTAAGGCAGTTCCCACCAATCAAGTCCCAGGTACAAGGACAAAGACACTTCCTAGACAGCAGCGTAAGGACTGGTCGCTGCAGTAACTGAGTTATTGTTTCTTTTTCTTTTCTGGTTTTGATAATTTTTACATTTTTTAAGACTTTGTAGATTTTCATTAATTGTTGTTGTTAACAATTAATGTTATGTTTCCTCTGTCCGGGAGTACTGAACTTCCCTGGGGGGAATGTGACACCCCAGAGACTGGTTGTCACAGTGACATTGCCTCCCTCTAAGGGGTAAGGTCATGCCTGGAGGCAGGAGGGGGGCCCCCATGCCAGGTAACATAGATTGAATGACAATTCCTGCTGCAGGTCAGAAAGGGGAGCTGCCTTATAAATTCTGGCCAGCAGATGGGGTTAGTGAGTCAGCAAGGAGTCAGCTGGGAGAGCAAACAGGTAGTTGTCATGGAAACGAGAGCAGCAGCTGAGCTCATGACAGGACAGTTAGTCAGTTGGTGATGGGGAGTTGATCTTTGCTGCGTCACCATCAGCCTCAGAGGACCAAAACCGCAGCGTCGGCCACTCATTGCCGAACACCACGGATGGCGTCACACTTCAACATCACACAACTTTCCTCTACTTTATTACTGGACGCCGAGGGCCACGGACCGGGTCACTGCCACAGTGACATCCCCCACTGAAGTCAATGGGCCAGGGACAGAGTACCCTAAAGCCCGGCGGGGCGCTCCATATACACTTAGCTTTATATATTTATTTTTATATATATATATATATATATATATAGTTCTAACAAATTATATATATATATATATATATATATATATATATATAATTTGTTAGAACTAACCATAGTCAGTTACTATGCCCGGGCAGCGCTGGGCTCTTCAGCTAGTTACTAATAAAATAGAACGGCAGATGCAAATTACATGAAAACGGTTAATGGTAGGTGACGATCAGCAGCATAGGTCCAATCACCTCACAGGAAGACAATGTAGCTGCCACAAAAAAGGGCAGTGTGCTGGTCATAGTTCATAAAAGACGACAATCTGAAGACACAGGATTTCTTATTATCTATTCTAGAGCAGTCATGCAATTTTAATTTCATATAGGGTATTTCATGTTTAAATGAATTGCACTACAGAATGCAACTTTATTTTTGTTAGATAATGTGAAGGCGGTGTATCCCAAGATGGACATTGTAGGGTCATATTCTGTGCAGGAAACAGTATGCATATCTGCAGAAGTGTTTTAGGGGTGACTACAACCTGTTTAAAAAATTGAGTTTCAGTGAGGATCTGTTTTTAAATGGAGCAAGCAGACAGTCACTAGTGTTCAGCAGTAGTGCAGTTGAAGAAATTTACTCTATACAATGATTGAGTGTCATGTCATCAATATAAAGATAGTTCTAAAAGCCAAATCTGTTGATAGCTGCTTCAATAGCATAGAGAACTCCCAACAGTAAGGGAAAGCAAAATGAAAGATGAGAGGCAATGAAATAGAATTATCCTTAAGGTCAATGCATACTGAGAGAAACACAGAGAGAACGTTGGATGCCAGAGTATTAAAAACTTTAATATTCCTCTAAATGATGTCAGCAAATCTAGAGCCATGAAGACTAAGCGCACATTGTGCCATAATCTTCAATATCAAACTTAATTTACAGATATTTAACACAGAGAAGGTAAGCAGGGCTCGAGTTGCCTGCCTCCTCTTCTTAACAAAATGTTTGCAACATGATTCATTGTTGAATTTGATCACATAAAAGAACCTTGTTTTGCGCAGACCGAGACATCAAAATAATTACTTGACAACTGACATGTATTTTAGAAGCCAAAAACTGGGCAGCAGCCTAAATAAATAGAAATTGTGGGAAGTAAAATCCACAGAGCAGAAAAGACAAATACAATGAAGATCTTTTTACTTTTTTTGCAACCATGCGAAAAACACCAAATAACTTATTATTAATTCAGCATTAACAGAGCCAAACGGGAAAAACTGTGCTATTGATATACCATGAATATAATGTGCATCGTGCTCCATAATCTATAACAAAAAAGCACTATTCTCATAACAGTTAGATAATAATAACGATAAGTAGTGTTACCTTTGAATTTGGCAGTTAAATAATGAGGCTTATATTTATACAGCTATCAATAAACACAATTAAGCAACTGTTGAAATAAAATGGTATATTAAACACATAGATCTAAATTCTTAAGTTTTAACCAGAATTCTGGCATAAAACTGATATTTGTACAACTATGACTTGCACAAAAATTGTTCAAATTTTCTAATGCTTTTTTTGAAAAGTGGATAAAGCTTAGCCAGGCGGGGGCATGTCCGAGAACAGTCAATAAATGATCATAATTTACAACACTAAATTAATTTAGAACGCATATCTCTTAATAAATTTGGCCTATCTCACCAGTCCTGATGACTTAATGCTAAAGACCCTCTTAAGACTGGCATTATTAATCTCAATCTTAATGTGAGACATCCTGGAGTCAGAGGCACTTTATTTGTTATTCATTATTCATGTATACCTCTTGATTAACCAGGTGCGTCTTGAAAGTGCCTCTGTAAGATTTGTAGTATAAGGTACGCCTGTCACGATTCCTCCGCTCAGAGTGTCTGGGACTCTGATGGACAGTTCTGTCATCCTATCCTGTGCTGGGGTGTGCTGATCTGTCAGTGCTTTGATTGACAGCTCGGCTGACCTATCTGAGACTGGAAGGGGCAGAGATTTCCACAGGTGCTCCCTGTTCTTGGTAATTGCCCTGCTATTTAGGTGAGCTCTTTGGCCCAGATCTCTGCCAGTCAGAGCTTGTTCTAAGCTTGTGCTCACTGGTGTGTGGTAGCCTTATCTCTGCGCTGTAAGTTTTGATCTTCTGCTGACTTTTGGACCGTGTTCAGATTACCCATTTGTTATTGCCCCTTTGCATCTGATATTCTGCTGCTGACCTTTGGACCGTGTTTAGACTACCTGTTTGTCATTGCCCCTTTGCATCTGATCTACCGCTGACCTTTGGACCGTGTTCTGACTACCCGTTTGTTATTGCCTCTTTACTTATCTGCTATTTCTCTGGTATTCTGACCCTGGCATGTGACCTGACTTAAGACTTCATATTTTCCCTTGGTTTACTATGTGCTCTTTTGGTATTGACCCCACAACGTCTGATTTTGCTGACTTACGACCTGTCTGTGCATTGTGACTAGCATCACATTCAGCCTGTCTGTGCATTGTTACTAGCGTCACAATGCCACAGTTCATATGGAATTAGATGAGCGTGTATTGCCACACCTCATTGCATTCCAGATCAGACCAATTTGGCAGAGCTGTACAAAACTGGAGTGACAACGCCTTAACCCCTTAATCCCATATGACATACTATCCCGTCCATGTGTCCTGGGACTTAATTCCCAGGGACGGGATAGTACTTCATAGCGATCAGCGGCGCCCACGTGGTGAGCGCTGCTGATCGCTGCCGGGTGTCAGCTGATTATCACAGCTGACACCCGGGCACAATGTGTCAGGGGCGGTCACGGACCACCCCCGACACGTTAACCCCTTGCACACCGCGATCAAACACGATCGCGGTGTACCGGGGGTTAAAGGGAAGCATCGGCAGGAAGGGGGCTCCCTCCGTGCTTCCCTGAGCCCCCCACGGCAGCGCAATGTGCAGCGCTGCTGCGGGGGGCTCCTTCCCTGCAGGCCCTCAAATCCAAGATGGCGACGGGGACCTTCGGGGGCCTGCAGGGAGCCGGCTTCCTCAGTGCCTGCAAAGCACAGGCACGAGGAAGCCTGCTGCACTGCCTGTGACAGATCGTTGATCTGTCACAGTGATCTGTGATGTGACAGATCAGCGATCTGTCACAGGACAGTGATGTCCCACATGGGAAAATGTAATAAAGTAAAAAAAAAAGTGTTAAAATAATTTTTAAAATAATCGCCAAATAAATTAGAAAAAAAAAATATTCCCCCAATAAATTCATTTTATGGAAATAAAAAAAAAACCAATAAAAGTAAACATATTTGGTATCGCCGCGTCCGTAACGACCTGCCCTATAAAACTGTCCCATTAGTTAACCCCTTTAGCAAACGCCTTAATAAATAAAAATAAAAAACAAAGCAAAAAATAATGATTTATTATCATACTGCCGAACAAAAAGTGCAATAACGTGCGATCAAAAAGACTCATATAAATTTCCATGGTACCGCTGAAAGCGTCATCTTGTTCCACAAAAAACGTGGCACAATACAGCATCATCAGCGAAAAAATAAAAAAGTTATAGCTCGCAGAATAAAGCGATGCAAAAATAATTTTTTATATAAAATAGTTTTCATTGCATAAAACTGACAAAACATAAACAACATAAATGAGGTATCGCTGTAACCGTACTGACCCAAAGAATAAAAGGGCTTTATCAGTTTTAACGCACGCGGAACGGTGTAAACACACCCCCCCAAAAGAAATTCATGAAACGCTGGTTTTTGTTCATTCTGCATCCCAAAAATCAGAATAAAAAGCGATCAAAAAATGTCACGTTCCCGAAAATGGTACCAATAAAAACGTCAAGTCATCCCGCAAAAACTAAGACCTCACATCACTCGGTGGGTCAAAATACGGAAAAATTATAGCTCTCAATATGTGGTGATGCAAAAACTATTTTTACAACAAAAAGCGTCTTTTAAGCGTGTGACAGCTGCCAAATATAAAAACCGCCATAAATAGTAAATCAAACCCCCCGTTACCACCCCCTTAGTTAGGGAAAAATAATAAAGTTAAAAGAAAATGTATTTATTTCCATTTTCCCATTAGGGCTAGGGTTAGGGTTAGGGCTAAGGTTAGGGCTGAGATTAGGGTTAGGGCTGTGTTGGGGTTAGGGTTGGAGTTAGAATTGGGGGTTTCCACTGTTTGGGCACATCAGGTGCTCTCCAAATGCAACATGGCGTCTGATCTCAATTCCAGCCAATTCTGAGTTGAAAAAGTCAAATGGTGGTCCTTCCCTTCCAAGCTCTGCCATGCGCCCAAACAGTGTTTTACCCCCACATATGGGGTATCAGCCTACTCAAGACAAATTGCAAAACAACTTTTGGGGTCCAATTTCTCGTGTTACCCTTAGGAAAATAAAAAATTGGGGCAAAAATATAATTTTTGTGGAAAAAAATGATTTTTTTATTTTCACACCCGGGCGTTATAAACTTCTGTGAAGCACTTGGGGGTTCAAAGTGCTCACTACACATCTAGATAGGTTCCGTGGGGGTCTAGTTTCCAAAATGGGGTCATTTGTGGGGGGTTTCCACTGTTTAGTTTCATTAGGGGCTCTCCAAAGGCAACATGACACCCGCAGACCATTCCATCAAAGTCTGCATTCCAAAACGTCACTACTTCCCTTCCGAGACCCGACGTGTGCCCATACAGTAGTTTTCTCCTACATATGGGGTGTCAATGTACTCAGGACAAATTGGACAACAACTTTTGGGGTCCAATTTCTCCTGTTACCCTTGGGAAAATAAAAAAAATGGGGACTAAAAGATCATGTTTGTGGAAAAAATACGATTTTTTTATTTTCACGCCCGGTCGTTATAAACTTTTGTGAAGCACTGGGGGATTCAAAGTGCTCACCACACAACTAGATAAGTTCCTTAGGGGGTCTAGTTTCCAAAATGGGGTCATTTGTGGGGGGTTTCCACTGTTTTGGTACATCAGGGGTTTTCTAATCGCGACATGGTGTCCGATCTCAATTCCAGCCAAAAACGTCAAATGGCGCTGCTTCCCTTCCGAGCTCTGCCATGCGCCCAAATAGTGGTTTACCCCCACATGTGGGGTATCAGCGTACTCAGGATAAATTGCACAATAACTTTTAGGGTCCTGTTAACCTTGGGAAAATAAAAATTAGGGGTGAAAAGATGATTTTTGTGGAAAAAATATGATTTTTTTAATTGTACTGCTGTACGTTATAAACTTCTGTGAAGCCCTTGTGGGTTCAAAGTTCTCACCACATATCTAGATAAGTTCTTTGGGGGGTCAAGTTTCCAAACTGGGGTCACTTGTGGGGGGTTTCCACTGTTTAGGTACATCAGGGGCTCTCCAAACGTGACATGGCGTCCGATCTGAATTTCAGCCAATTTTGCATTGAAAAAGTCAAACGGCGCTCCTTCCCTTCTGAGCTCAGCCATGCGCCGAAACAGTGGTTCCCCCCCACATATCAGGTATCAGCGTACTCAGGACAAATTGCACAATACATTTTGCAGTCCAATTTCTCCTGTTACCCTTGGTAAAATAAAAAAAATTGAACCTGAATTATTTTTTTGGTGAAAAAAAGTTAAATGTTCATTTTTTTAAAATATTTAAAAAATTCCTGTGGTGCACCTGAAGGGTTAATAAACTTCTTGAATGTGGTTTTGAGCACCTTAAGGGGTGAAGTTTTTAGAATGGTGTCACTTTTGGGTATTTTCTATCATATAGACCCCTCAAAGTGGCTTCAAATGTGATGTGGTCCGTAAAAACAAAATGGTGCTGCAAAAATGAGAAATCGCTGGTCAATTTTTAACCCTTATAACTTCCTAACAAAAAAAAATTTTGGTTCCAAAATTGTGCTGATGTAAAGTAAACATGTGGGAAATGTTACTTATCAAGTTTTTTGTGTGCCATATCTCTGTGATTTAAGGGCATAAAAATTCAAAGTTGGAAAATTGCAAAATTTTCAAAATTTTCGCCACATTTCCGTTTTTTCACAAATAAACGCAAGTTATTTGAATGAAATTTTCCAACTAACATTAAGTACAATATGTCACGAGAAAACAGTGTCAGAATCACCGGGATCCATGGAAGCGTTTTATAGTTATTACCTCATAAAGGGACAGTGGTCAGAATTGTAAAAATTGGCCCGGTCATGAACGTGCAACCCACCCTTGGGGCTTAAGGGGTTAAGTCGCGTTCAGCAAAACTTTGAAATTTTTCAAAGTATTTTATGCAAGATTTCTGGTTTATCAGGGCCATAATTTGTATTTTGTGCCATTTTGAATCTATATTATAGGGAACCTGTCAGGACCCTTTACCATCCAGAGCTGGCACTGTCATGTTATGTATGCCAATGTGTTCTAATAAAGTCCTTTAAATGCCTTACTAACGGTGATATTTTTAAAAATTAACTTTTATCCTGCAGCTAGACATATGTAAATGAGTTCAGACTATTCTGGCTTGGCGTGACTTCCCACAGGCTAGTCCTGCCTTGGATCCTCTAAACATGACCATGTTGGAAATTTTGAACATTTGACAACATGCTTGAAGTCCTTCCATATTAGTGGTTGAATGGGGGTTGTCAATCCCACCCAGGGAGATATGTTTAGAAGATTCGAGGCAGGACTAGTTTGGGGGAAGTGACGCTTTGCCGGACTAGTCCTATCTCATTTGTATATGACGAGTTTTGAAATGAAAGTTTATTTTTAAAAGATAAAAAGATTAGTGTTGCACAAAATAGACCCAATTAAATTACCAATGTTGTCATTAATAATGCTATAGTCGAGGTTTGGGACAGATTGGGGAGGTGACATGTTCTTTGTAAAAATCCTACAATGAAAAATACTTAAAGATTTTCACACTGGCCACTGTCATCTTGTTTTTTTACAAATTATTTTTCAGAGTGTGCTGTGAACACTGGTGGAGATGGCAGTCATCTATTATCAGAAGGTAGTATATTATGGAGATGGAGGTAAATAACGTAGCATCCACCTTTGGCAGTCACAGTTGTATTACTAATGCAGCTCCCCATTTCCTGCAGAATTTTTGCAGATGTTCACAGTATACTCCAAGATAAGTTACTGTTTTTGTGCAGTAAAGTAACATGCTGGCAAAAGTTTTGTTCTCCCTTGAGACTCCACCCATCCTCCACAGCAGCTTTGCCTCCACTATTTGAGCCTTCCACATTCCCACCTCCCAACCTTGGAAAAACTCCACTTCTGCACCACATCTTCACCATTCACACATTAGCAGTTACCTTCAAACACCATATCACATATACGGTATTTTATTTATTTTACTCACTCATTAATTCCACAGTGCTTTACAGATACTATACGTAGCCATCAGCTTTTGTTTTGGCGAAAAGATTGTTTTTAAGACTGACAATACCACAAGGTAGACAATTTTGGCAGGGTCCTATTTTACTCTAACCTTTTGTTATTAAATACCTAATACTCTTTTTAGGTATATTTTTCTTTATTTTTCTTTAAGGGAATGTGTCACATATATTTCTTAAAATGACCAATAGTACCACATACAAGGGACAAATACCGTTGCACCATGACCGGACCACATACAGTATTACCACAACATAGTGACCAAATCATACCACATATAAGAAGCAAATACCACTACACTATGAACTGACCACATATTGTTCCCACATAGTGATCAAATAATACTACATACAAGGAACAAATACCATCACACCATGGTCAGACCATATATTACCACCACACAGTGACCGAATAATACCACATTCTCTTTAACTCAGATCCCTCCTTGATACAATGAGCGCTCATCACTACTTTATGGGCTTCCCACAGAAAAAAGAGTGAAGACACTGACCCAGTGTTAAATTGTAAAAAGTCAACAAGATGATCCGTCAAAGATCTCCTAATGTTGCGGTCCATAACCAAGAACTCGTTTAGCCTCCAATAGCAGGTTTCTGATGGAGGGTGTATCAGTTTCAGATCCAGCTACTGGGGCATTCACACAATAGAAGAAAATCCAGCTCAACGAACTTATGCACAAACTTCTTTCTTTAGTCACCAAAAGTGCTCAGCATAGGGTAAAACAGCATCAGTGTAGTAAGTTGCATGATATGTGACATCAGTGTCGCAATGTTTGACGTAGCAAATCATATAACTTACTATGTTGGTGTCGTTTTACCCTCTGCTGAGCACTTTTGGTGAATAAAGAAAGAAGTTTGTTCACAAGTTTGTTGAGCTGGATTTTCTATTATTTTGTGATTGCTTCACACCTTGACACCTAAGGATGTCTATTATGGTGAGCTGGACCCATTTCTATTAATGGGGCATGGTCTGACCATGTTTTAGAGCCCAATTCTACTTACTCAAGTAATTTCAAGATTGATAAATTAGCAATAGTATTGAGGGAATGTGCTCAGATAATGTGTTATCCAAGCATGTTCTGGTGTTATCTGAACATCTTGGGCATGCTCGGATAATATGTTCGGGACCCTGCGGCTGCATGTTTTGAGACTGCTAGACAGCCGCAACACATGCAGGGATTACCTAACAAACAGGCAATCCAAACAAAATATGCAGCCGCAGGGACTTGAACATGCTATCCGAGCACTCCAAAAATGCTAGGATAACTTGTTATCCGTGCAGGCTAGCTCATGATTAATTAGCAAAAAAGAAATCTATTCTTGTGTGGGTGCGATGCGGAGGATAGAAGAAAAAGTAACTCCTTTATCCTGAATGATTTATTCTCCAAAGGTCAGACAAAGAGTTTGATCTGATTCATTTCCTGAATTCCATTGCCAATTTAGACAAGTTTGATGAGGGAGTAATACCACCTAATGACTGTCTATTAAAAATTTCCAAAAAGGGCACATTGAAGTCTCCACCAATTAGTAAGGGGGCTGGAGTTAATTTCTGAAGAAGAGAAAAAACCCTGCATTAAAAGCAAAACTGTCTAATATTCTGAGCGTAAATGTTGCAAAAGTGATGGGTTTACCTCTCAGGGTTGCCTCAATGATAACAAATCTTCCCCCTGGCCTATATGCCATTTGGACACCTTTAAAGGGTAGTTTGTGGAAATTAATATCACCACTTCTCTTCCCTTATTATTATTTAATGCCAAAATATGAAGGGGAAGTAGCTAGTTGCAAATTGGAAAGTGCCAGTCCTATCATAATGAGTCTCCTGCAAGAACATAGTAACATAGTAACATAGTTAGCAAGGCTGAAAAAAGACGTGTCCATCCAGTTCAGCCTATATTCCATCAGAATAAATCCCCAGATTTACGTTCTTCTAAAGAACCTAATAACTGTAAGATACAATACTGTTACGCCCCAGGAAGACATCCAGGGCTCTCTTGAACACCTCGACTGAGTTCGCCATCACCACCTCCTCAGGCAAGGAATTCCAGATTCTCACTGCCCTAACAGTAAAGAATCCTCTTCTATGTTGGTGGAAAAACCTTCTCTCCTCCAGACACAGAGAATTCCCCCTTGTGACCATCACATTCCTTGGTATAACCAGATCCTCAAAGAGATATTTGTATTGTCCCCTTATTTGCTTATACATTGTTATTAGATCACCCCTCAGTCGTCTTTTTCCTAGAATGAATAATCCTAATTTTGCTAATCTCTCTGGGTATTGTAGTTCCCCCATCCCATTTTTTGTGACCTGGGGCATGGTGAGGGCTTATTTTTTGCACGCCAAGCTGACATTTTTATTAATACCATATTGAAGTAACATAGTAACATAGTTAGCAAGGCTGAAAAAAGACATTTGTCCATCCAGTTTAGCCTATATTCCGTCAGAATAAATCCTCAGATCTACGTCCTTCTAAAGAACCTAACAACTGTAAGATAAAATATTGTAACGCTCCAGGAAGACATCCAGGCCTCTCTTGAACCGCTTGACTGAGTTCGCCATCACCACCTTCTCAGACAAGGATTTCCAGATTCTCACTGCCCTAACAGTAAAGAATCCTCTTCTATGTTGGTGGAAAAACCTCTCCTCCAGACGCAGAGAATGCCCCCTTGTGACCATCACATTCCTTGGTATAAACAGATCCTCTTGGAGATATTTGTATTGTCCTCTTATATACTTATACATGGTTATTAGATCACCCCTCAGTTGGCTTTTTTCTAGACTAAATAATCCTAATTTTGCTAATCTCTCTGGGTATTGTAGATCCCCCATCCCCTTTATTAATTTTGTTGCCCTCCTTTGTACCCGCTCTAGTTCCATTATATCCTTCCTGAGCACCGGCGCCCAAAACTGTACACAGCACTCTATGTGCTGTCTAACCAGGGATTTGTACAGAGGCAGTATAATGCTCTCATCATGTGTATCCAGACCTCTTTTAATGCACCCCATGATCCTGTTTGCCTTGGCAGCCGCTGCCTGGCACTGGCTGCTCCAGGTAAGTTTATCATTAACTAGGATCCCCAAGTCCTTCTCCATGTCAGATTTACCCAGTGGTTTACCGATCAGTGTGTAATGGTGATATTGATTCCTTCTTCCCATGTGTATAACCTTACATTTAACAATGTTAAACCGCATCTGCCACCTTTCGGCCCAAGTTTGCAACTTATCCAGATCCATCTGTAGCAGAATACTATCTTCTTTTGTATTGACTGCTTTACATAGTTTTGCATCATCTGCAAATATTTATATTTTACTGTGTAAACCTTCGACCAGATCGTTAATAAATATGTTAAAAAGAATAGGTCCCAACAGCGACCCCTGCAGGACCCCACTGGTCACAGTGACCCAGTTAGAGAATATACTATTAATAACCACCCTCTGCTTTCTATCACTCAGCCAGTTACTTATCCATTTACACATGTGGTGAAAATTGTTGGTACCCCTTGTTTAAGGACAGAAAAACCCACAATGGTGACAGAAATAACTTGAATCTGATAAAAGTAATAATAAAGCAAAAAGCTATGAAAATGAACAAATGACAGTCAGACATTGCTTTTCAACCATGCTTCCACAGAATTGTAAAAAAAAAATAAAACTCATGAAATAGGCCTGGGCAGAAATGATGGTACCCCTGAAAATAATGTGACAAAAGGGACATGTTAAATCAAGGTGTGTCCACTAATTAGAAACACAGGTGTCTACAATCTTGGAATCAGTGAGTGGGCCTGTATACAAGGGCCAAGGGCCCACCAGTAACATTGACTTTGGGGACCCACTTTCACCAGCAAACAAATATTACATGACTCTGGTTCACAAATGTACCTATACCTCTATATAATAATAAACTGGGTAGTTTAGGTAATGAATGAGATACTGCTTTTTTCTGTACAGAGTGAATTATGACTAGTACTTTCCATACAGTAAGATTGGCGGTCCAGGTTTGCACAGGGGCCCACCGGGGGATTCACCTGTTACACTATGAGCCAGTCTGAGCCTGCCTGTATAGAGAGCTACAGATACTGTGCTGTTTGGTGACGTGGTTTGTATCACACTCAACATTAAGTAGAGGAAGCGAAGCAAAGAGTTGTCTCAGGAGATTAGAAAGAAAATTATAGACAAACATGTTAAAGGTAAAAGTTATAAGACCATCTCCAAACAGCTTGATGTTCCTGTGACTACAGTTGCACATATTATTCAGAAATTTAAGCTCCATAGGACTGTAGGCAACCTCCCTGGACGTGGTCGCAGGAGGAAGATTGATGACTAATCAAAGAGACGGATAATGCGAATGGTAACAAAAGAGCCCAGACAAACTTCTAAACAGATTAAAGGTGAACTTCAAGCTCAAGGAACATCAGTGTCAGATCGCATCATCCGTCGTTGTATGAGCCAAAGTGGACATCATGGGAGACGACCAAGGAGGACACCAATGTTGAAGAAAAATCCTAAAAAAGCCAGACTGGAATTTGCCAAACATGTTGACAAGCCACAAAGCTTCCGAGAGAATGTCCTATGGACAGATGAAGCAAAAATGGAACATTTTGGCAAGGCACATCAGCTCTATGTTCACAGGCAGGAAAGTGAAACATATCAAGAAAAGAACACTGTCCCTACTGTGAAACATGGAGGAAGCTCTGTTATGTTCTGGGGCTGCTTTGCTGCATCTGGCACAGGGTGTCTAGAATCTGTGCAGAGTACAATGAAATCTCAAGACTATCAAGGGATTCTAGAGAGAAATGTGCTGCCCAGTGTCAGAAAGCTTGGTCTCAGTTGCAGGTCATGGGTCTTGCAACAGAATAACGACCCAAAACACACAGCTAAAAAACCCAAGAATGGCTAAGAGGAAAACATTGAACTATTCTGAAGTGGCCTTCTATGAGCCCTGACCTAAATCCCATTGAGCATCATTGCAAAGAGCTGAAACATGCCATCTGGAAAAGGCAACCTTCAAACATGAGACAACTGCAGAAATTTGCTCTTGAGGAGTGGGCCAAAATACCTGTCAAGAGGTGCAGAAGTCTTATTGATAGTTACAGGAATCTTTTGATTGCAGTGATTGCCTCAAAAGGTTGTGCAACAAAATATTAAGTTAAGGGTACCATCATTTCTATTCAGGCCTATTTCATGAGTTTTATTTTTTCAAAAATTCTGTGGAAGAATGGTTGAAAAGCAATGTCTGACTTTCATTTTCATAGATTTTTGATTTATTATTACTTTTGTCAGATTCAAGTTATTTCTGTCACCATTGTGTGTTTTTCTGTCATTGAGATAATCCAGAATAACATCCCTCAGAAACTCTTCAAATATTTTACAAATAATTGAGGTTAGACTTACTGGCCTATAATTTCCAGGTTCACTTTTAGAGCCCTTTTTGAATATTGGTATCACATTTGCTATGCGCCAGTCCTGTAGAACAGACCCCGTCAATATGGAGTCCTTAAATATAAGAAATAATGGTTTATCTATTGCATTACTTAGTTCTCTTAGTACTTGTGGGTGTATGCCACCCGGACCTGGAGATTTATCTATTTTAATCTTATTTAGCCGGTTTCGCACCTCTTCTTGGGTTAGATTGGTGACCCATAATATAGTGCTTTTTTTGTCTCTTGGCATTTCACCTAGCATTTCATTTTCCACCGTGAATACTGTGGAGAAGAAGGTGTTTAATATATTAGCATTTTCCTCGTCATCTACAACCATTCTTTCTTCACAATTTTTTAAGGGGCCTACACTTTCACTTTTGATTCTTTACTATTGATATAGTTGAAGAACAGTTTGGGATTAGTTTTACTCTCCTTAGCAATGTGCTTCTCTCTTTCCTTTTTGGCAGCTTTAATTAGTTTTTTAGATAAAGTATTTTTCTCCCTATAGTTTTAGAGCTTCAACTATGCCATCCTGCTTTAGTAGTTTAAATGCTTTCTTTTTGTTGTTAATTGCCGCACTTTCTTCTTTGTTTAGCCACATTGGATTTTTCCTATTTCTTGTCCCTTTATTCCCACAAGGTATAAACCGCTTACAGTGCCTATTAAGGATGTCCTTAAACATTTCCCATTTATTATCGGTTTTCTTATCTCTGAGGACATTTTCCCAGTCAACCAGATTAAGGACATCTCTAAGCTGGTTTCTTTGCCTTCCTAAAGTTCAGTGCTTTTGTGACTCCATGACAAGTCCCCCTGGTGAAAGGCAAGGGAAACTGTGCAATATTGTGGTTGCTAGCTGCAAACGACCTGCAGATTTGTTATTCTGTCAGGTCTGTTAGATAGTATTAGGTCTAAAAGTGCTGCTCCTCTGGTTGGATTCTGCACCAATTGTGAAAGATACTTTTTCTTAGTTACTAGCAGAAACCTGTTGCCTTTATGGGTTTTGCAGGTATTTCCCAGTTAATATCCGTGTAGTTAAGTCCCCCATAACAAGGACCTCATTACGGGTTACAGCTTCATCTATCTGCCTTAGTAGTAGACTTTCCATGATTTCTGTTATATTTGAGGATTTGTAACAGACCCCAATGAGAATTTTGTTACTATTTTTCCCTCCATGTATTTAGACCCATATGGACTCGACATCCTCATTCCCTTCGCTAATATCCTCCCTTAAAGTGAACTTTAGACAAGACTTTACATAAAGACAATCCCCTCCTCCACTCCGATTTTTACTATCCTTTCTAAACAGATTGTATCCCTGTAAGTTAACTGCCCAGTCATGGCTTTCATAATACCATGTCTCGGTTGTTCCCACTATGTCATAGTTACCTGTACAGTCGTGGCCAAAAGTTTTGAGAATGACACAAATATTATATTTTCACATGATCTGCTGGCCTCTGGTTTTTATGTGTGTTTGTCAGATGTTTTTACCACATACAGAAATATAATTCCAATCATATTATGAGTAACAAAAGGTTATATTGACAGTTAGAATGAGTTAATGCAGCAAGTCAATATTTGCAGTGTTGACCCTTCTTCTTCAGGACCTCAGCAATTCTCCCTGGCATGCTCTCAATCAACTTCTGGATCAAATCCTGACTGATAGCAGTCCATTCTTGCAAAATCAATGCTTTTATTTTGTCTGAATTTGAAGGTTTTTGTTTGTCCACCCGTCTCTTGATGATTGACCACAAGTTCTCAATGGGATTAAGATCTGGGGAGTTTCCAGGCCATGGTCCCAAAATCTCTATGTTTTGTTCCCTGAGCCATTTAGTTATCACCTTTGCTTTATGACAAGGTGCTCCATCATGTTGAAAAAGGCATTGTTGATCGCCAAACTGGTCTTGGACGGTTGGGAGAAGTTGCTCTTGGAGGACATTCTGGTACCATTCTTTATTCATGGCTGTGTTTTTAGGCAAGACTGAGAGAGAGCCCATTCCCTTGGCTGAGAAGCAACCCCACACATGAATGGTTTCAGGATGCTTGACAGTTGGCATGAGACAAGACTGGTGGTAGCGCTCACCTGGTCTTCTCCGAATAAGCCGTTTCCAGATGTCCCAAACAATCAAAAAGGGGATTCATCAGAGAAAATGACTTTACCCCAGTCCTCAGCAGTCCACTCCCTGTACCTCTTGCAGAATATCAGTCTGTCCATGATGTTTTTCCTGGAGAGAAGTGGCTTCTTTGCTGCCCTCCTTGAGACCAGGCCTTGCTCCAAGAGTCTCCGCCTCACAGTGCATGCAGATGTACTCACACCTGCCTGCAGATGCACTCACACCTGCCTGCTGCCATTCCTGAGCAAGCTCTGCACTGCTGGTAGCCCGATCCCGCAGCTGAAACACTTTTAAGAGACGGTCCTGGCGCTTGCTGGTCTTTCTTGGGTGCCCTGGAGCCTTTTTGGCAACAAGGGAACCTCTCTCCTTGAAGTTCTTGATGATGCGATAGATTGTTGACTGAGGTGCAATCTTTCTAGCTGCGATACTCTTCCCTGTTAGGCCATTTTTGTGCAGTGCAATGATGACTGCACGTGTTTCTTTAGAGATAACCATGGTTAACAGAAGAGAAACAATGATGCCAAGCACCAGCCATCCTTTTAAAGTGTCCAGTGGTGTCATTCTTACTTAATCATGACAGCTTGATCTCCAGCCCTGTCCTCATCAACACCCACACCTGTGTTAATGGAGCAATCACTGAAATGATGTTAGCTGGTCCTTTTAAGGCAGGGCTACAATGATGTTGAAATGTGTTTTGGGGGATAAAGTTCATTTTCTTGGCAAATATTGACTTTGCAAGTAATTGCTGTTAAGCTTATCACTCTTTATAACATTCTGGAGTATATGCAAATTGCCATTAGAAAAAATGAAGCAGTAGACTTTGTAAAAATTAATATTTGTGTCATTCTCAAAACTTTTGGCCATGACTGTAGATATTTCTGCTTCTAGTTCTTCCATCTTGTTTGTCAGGCTTCTGGGATTTACAAGCATGCAGTTTAGAGGATTTTGTTTTGTTCCAATCTCCTCCCTGTGGATTGTTTAAAAAATTTTCTTACCTCCCTTCGGATTATGTTGTGCGGTCTTTTTTGCCGCACCTCATATCCTTCATCAGTATGTTTTCTGGCTTCATGTTCCTGTCTAATGTTTTAATTCCCATCCCCTCTTCTTCTAGCTTAACACCCTCCTGATGATTGATTTGTATTGACTGCTTTACATAGTTTTCATATTTGCAGATGATACAAAACTATGTCCACTCTATGAGCCCAACTCTTGGGGAGATGTGACCCCTTATATTAAGTGAAATTATACCTATCATGATGTGTGTCTGGTGAATGAAAAAAGCTCAAGTCAGAGTTCATACACACTCGACGATCCCATACAGATTCTCTGGGTCCTGGGTTGGGATCAAACCTCTAACTGCTCACAGGGCTCCATCACATTAAAAAAAGGAATAAATTAGTGGAGGGATCAATACAAAAAGGAGACATTTAGAAATAGACAAGAAAAAATGTCCTTTGTTCTGTGGACTGGCGTGAATGTCAGATCCCTTATTATGAGTTGGGATCCCCGATGTGGCCGACCTCTCCGCCCCTGATTTCAACTGAGTGTCCCCTACCTCTGTGCCACCATTTGCTTTATCCTCCACTTGGAAAACAGGGGCCTGCATCGTGAGGCAAAAATGGTGCCGCAGCATATGAGCCCACCGACTCCTTAGAAAGGAAAGCATCCAGAGCCGTGATGTGAGCTGTTGCAGCAGCCCCTGCTGGCCCTGCAGTCCTGGCTCTATGGGGACCCATCAGAGAAGATCAAATGGCCAATAATGCTAAGCCAAGGGTTAAGCGGTGCCTGGTGGGAGAATCTCTTACTGCTCAGTTGTCATGGTGATTGTGAGCACGCCCCGCGAATTTGGGTTTGTAGTTTGTAAGCTAATAATAGAAAGTTTATTTTTCTGTCATATTAGTTTAACATATTCTGTTTATTTCTGAAACTCTTAGATTATTTAACCATGACATATTCATCTCAACAATTTCTAAAAGCATTTCTTTTTATTTTCCATTAACGTGCCCTAATCAAAGTCTCTAAGCAGAATATTGAAACAGGATTTCTATCTGCTTGAATTATGCAGTCATGTTTTTCATCATAAAATAAAACAAAGTGCCATATTGTCAATGCCACTTGTTGGTAAATACTTCTTATGGCAAAATCCCAGATATAGAGACCAGCGTACCCCAGTCAGAATGTAACCGGGCAATCGTCTACACCCACAGTCATCTGCTCCCTATCAGACGATTTTTATACAGAGACACATTTATTTACATTATAAATACATTAACTACACAAAATAATGGAGTTATGAGTTTGGTTTCAGAATGTGGGATTATTTTGAAGTCCTTGATGCAGAGTCAAGAATACTCATGCCAATTATGTCCACGTACAGTGTAGCACAATTCTTTTCCTTTTAAGAGATTTTTCTGTTTGCAGCAACTCTAACCTCATCTCCAGCTTTTGCATAATATATATATATATTATATATTAAATACATATAGATATATATATATCAATCAGTTTTGAAGAACATCTTGCTCTTTCTCCACCACACTTTTTCCTCTAAACATGCAATGCCTGTATTAGGGTGTTTCATTTTTCCGAAGTTATGATTTTCATATGACTTTGCTTGAATCCTTGGTCTAAGTCATCTAAAAGATCCATGTAAAAAATTTTAGCGAAATCGATTAATATTTAGTGGTTGCACACTTTGATCACTTTTATCTGAAAGTACTGAAATTCATGAAAATGTATCATCGACATCACACTAATGTGTATGTTGTGTTTCTATTATGTTTTGCAGTTAGTTAAACTGAAAATGAGCACTAGAAAGGGAAATTAGTTACTTGAAAAGGTGCCTGGTGGTGAATTTTTGGGAGCTTGACTCCCTTCCAAGGAACAAGTGCTTTTAGTTTTTATTTACCATCACAAGGAAATGAAAGAAACATTCTCGTGTGCTGCTAAATCCACAAGAATTGTTATGGCAAGGATGCAGGAAAGGTTTTCTTGTGATGATTCTTCCATGAAGGCCATATTTGTGCCGGTGTCTCTGAACAGCAGAACAATGTACTACAACTCCAGAGTTTTCTGAGCACACAAATCTCCAAGGGTGCCCAAACTTTTGCATTGCAATTTAAAATGAAAAAAAGACAGTATTTTTTTCCGGACTAAAATGCAAAGGAAATGTGTCATCTTTAACTTTAGGCCTTTTAGAGATAATTTCATCTTCAACTTGCTTAACTGTTCACAATAAGGCCGGGGTCACACTAACCGACGCAAAATACGGTCCGTAGTTTACATGCGTAATACGGATGAATGACCCCTAAATAGTGCTCCGTATGTCGTCCGTAAGCAAGGTGTGGTCGCGTATTTTGCGCATGTCAGCATCCGTATGTAATCCGTATGTAATCCGTATGGCATCCGTATGGCGAGATTTTCTCGCAGGCTTGCAAAATGGACATTTAACAGTTTTGAGGCCTGCTGCTAACTATTTAAATCATTAGCCTGCACCCTATTTATTGGCTCAGGAACAGGTGGCTGCCTCCATTCTGTCCATTTGTGACCTTGCCTTGACTAGGTATGTTGCTGTTGTATGTGCAACATGGCAGACAGTCTGACTTTCAACACAACTGAGCAGGTTCTCTTCAAATGGCTTTTGTCACGCCGTTTTGGTCAACCATACCCTGTGATAGTGGATCCGCAGAGGAGGAGATGCATGAGAAATGGCCGGAGTAAACCTCTCATAGGAGGCGTGGGCGGAGGCCAGCATGACGGGGGGGTTGGAGGGTTTAGTGGAGGGAGCTGATAACAAGGAGGGGGAGCTAAAGGATGTTCCCGCCCTCTGTTCCTGCTCTCCCATCGACAGAAGCAGTCACCAGGATGACAGGAGTGGAGGAGGCCTTGGATTGGCTGCGGGCTGCAGCGCTGGCACAGCCGCCTGGATGGCTGGAGACACACGTGGCTGGCTTGCTCCCAGGTCCCTCCGGGCAGGCTGAGGTGAGGGAGCGCCGATCGAGGCAGGTGAGGCTCCCCGGGCCTCGCGTCGCCACAGGAGCCTCTCCCGGGACCCTCCAGGTCGTGCGACACGCAATCCTCCTTCCAGCGCATACCGACCTGGGAGGAATCCTCGGGTGTGGCGAGGCCCTGCAGCGGTGTCTAGGCCTCCGCCTCGGTCCAGGAGGGGGCGGAGCAAGCACACGCCAGGCGTCACAATTTCCTGGCTGCTTCGGGGGGCCGCGGCGGTGACGGGCACGCCGCGCGGCTTGCCTCCCCTGCACAGAGGACGTCGGTCGGCCGCCGGCAGAGTGTCAGCCTGCCGAGCAGCAGGGCCTGATACGTCGTCCCCCAGCGGCGTGGGGGCATCTGTTTCTGCAGGGGGGCGCTGCTGCGCAGGCCCTGCAGCTGCGCCTGCCCCTGACATGGAGACCGGGACTTCCAGCGCTGCCGGTGTGGAGCGAGTGGCATGCAGCATGGCGGGGCTGGCACCTGCTGCAATTAGGGATGGAAGCAGGAGGACAATTTCGGGCTCCCAATCCTCGTGGGTGGCCATGGACGCCCAGCTGCGACAAGATGGCGCACCAGCAGGAGCCTTCGGCGGGGCGAGCCAGGCGGCATCAGCGTCCGGGGTCCTGCAGCCTGGATCCTTTCAGGGGCTCAGGCCTCCCACCCCGGTCCTCCCTGCGGGGATCTTCGGGGGTCAGCAACGGGCCGGCGAGTCCGCCGCCAGGAGTCGTGAAGTGCTCGATGCATCGGGGGATCCAGGCTTTTCGGCTGGAGGGCACACAGCCCCCTCGCAGCCCGGTGAGTATGTGTCCGTGTCACCTGTTTGTCACCCGCTTTTGTGTTCATCAGTGGTAGAAAGGGGGCCCTTGGCTGAAGCTAGTAGTGTCGTGGTGGGGGCTGGGTTGAGCGGTTTGGGTTCGGCTGGGGGAGTGAGTGATATGCTTGCGGATGTGCGTAGTTTGTTGTCACGCTTGGAGCGGGGCTTTGTCGGGTCGTCTCCGGCAGCAGCTTGGGTCGGGTCGCAAGTTGGGGGGTCGTCTGGTCAGAGTGGTCTAGAGCCGGGCCCCCGCTCCGGCGAACCAGTGTCCGTGTCGGTACAAACCGAAAAAGAAAAGGAGTGCCGTGTGCATTTAGATGATCAGGCGCATGGCAAGGTGTATGTATGCTTCGAAGGCTCGTTGGGTGCTCATTTAAAAAAAGAGGTGAAAGAGCAGATTTGGAAAGATGAGTATGTCAAAATATTTTCGTTGCTGCCTCTTGAGACTTTTAATTTAGACAAGAGCAAGAAAGAGGATAGCAAGAAGGAGAAGGAGGAAGAGCGCAGGTGGCGCTTGATTCCTCAGACGTTTGTGAACTGGCAACAAGCTTTTGCCATTTTGGCAAGCGTTATTGGGGAAAATGCCCCTGACAATTGTTCAGCGCTGTTTTGCTACCTGGACGCTATAGGGAAGGCTTACAGAGTGTAGGGTGGTCAGGCGTGGCTGAGGTACAATGAGCAGTTCCATCAGAGGAAGGCTGTGCGTCCGGCTATTCGCTGGGACCAAAAAGATATTGGATTGTGGATGCGAGTGATAGCTCAAAATAAGTTTGGGAGCTCCTTTCATGGTGGGGCTGGAAGCACTAGCCAGAGTAGCGGCAAATCCAGCTCTACGGGTGGTGGAGGTCAAGGGCAGACAGGAACGCACGAGGCGGGGGTGTGCTGGCAATTTAATGACGGCCAGTGTAAGTTCGGGGCGAATTGTAAATTCAAACACCTCTGCTCCAATTGTAACGGCGCCTCGCATGGAGCGCCGAAGTGTTTCAAGAAGGGGAAGCCCAGAACCGGGGATGGAAATTCACAAGGGGGAGACTCCAGTGAATTTGGAAAGGATGGTTCCCTATCTAAATAGGTACCCGGATAGGGAAAAAGCGGGGTTGCTGTACGCAGGTTTTAAGGATGGTTTTCGTATACCTGGTCCACCGTTTGAAATTCCCCTAGTTTTGAAGAATTTACGCTCAGCCATGGAGCATTCCGCAGTTGTTTCCGAGAAACTCAGAAAAGAAGTTTCGTTGGGCCGTATGGCGGGCCCTTTCGTTTCCCCTCCTATTCCACACTTGGTGGTTTCCCTTTGGGGGTGGTTCCGAAGAAGGAGCCGAATAAGTTTTGGCTTATTCAGCATTTGTCCTACCCATGAGGGAGGTCGGTTAATGATGGCATTGATCCAGAGATCTGTTCAGTAGTATACTCTTCGTTCGACGAGGCGGCTCGGTGGGTGTGAAAATGTGGTCGTGGTGCCCTTATGGCGAAAACTGATGTCGAATCCGCTTTTCGTCTGTTACCGGTTCACCCTGATAGCGTGAGGCTGCTGGGTTGTTTTTGGGAAGGCAGGTTTTTTGTAGATAGGTGTTTACCTATGGGTTGTTTGTTGTCCTGTGCGCATTTTGGGGCGTTCAGTTCCTTTCTCGAGTGGTTTGTGTGCGACGTTTCCGGTTTCGACTCGGTTATTCATTATTTGGACGACTTTTTGTGTGTGGGTCCGGCGGATTCATCGCGTTGTTCCAGGATTTTGAAGGTCATTGAGTGGGTGGCTGATCGCTTCGGTGTCCCTTTGGCGCCCGGAAAAACGGAGGGCCCTTGCACGTGTTTGCGTTTTCTAGGGATCGTCATCGATACAGTTGAGTGGGAGTTCAGGTTGCCTGAGGACAAGGTGGTGGATTTGTGGACTGAAGTGGTCCGAGCACGCCGTTTGAAAAAAATATTGTTGCGCGATCTTCAGTCACTGCTGGGTAAGCTTAACATTTCTTGTCGTGTTATGCCAATGGGTCGAGTTTTTTCACGTAGGCTGGCTAGCGCAACTGCGGGGATTCAGGCTCCCCACCATTTTATTAGGTTGTCGTTGGAGCTCAGGGCCGATTTGGCGGTTTGGGAGTCCTTTTTGGAGGATTACAACGGTCGCTCTTTGGTAATGGCGGAGATGGTAGGTAACGATGCACTGGAATTGTTTACGGATGCGGCTGGCGGGATCGGTTTTGGTGCCTATTTCAGAGGGCAATGGTGTTCGGCTCAATGGCCCGACACGTGGGTTTCGGCTGGTCTGGTGCACAACATCATGTTGTTGGAGATTTTTCCGATACTAGTGGCGGTGCATTTGTGGGGGCGGGATTTCAGGAACCGGCATGTGCGTCTTAATTGCGACATGGGCGTTGTGAGCCTTACCGCGTCGTCCCCTCCAGTTGTTCGAGTTTTACAGCAATTGGTGCTGTTATGTTTGTCTTTGAATGCCCATGTGACCGCGACGCAGGTTCCCGACGTCAGGAACGAAATAGCTGATTCTCTCTCGTTTGCAGTGGGACCGTTTTCGTTCTTTGGCTCTGGAAGCAGAGATCGAGGGTCTAACCTGTCCGGAAGAGCTGTGGAGGGTGGCTTACTGGCCGCAGAGTCGCTGATTGAATCGTCTCTGGCCCCAAAAACTTAGGAGGCTTACCGGGCAGCGTAGCGGATGTGGGAGGAGGTCCTTATGGCTGGCCAAACCAGTGGGGCCGGGCTTGATCAGGAGGGAATGTTGTTGTCCTGGTTGGGGCAAGGTGCTAGTGAGGGTTGGTCCTGTGCGAAAGTTACGCGCTTATTGGTGGGTTTGTCTTTTGGTTTTCGGTTGCGCGGGTGCAGGGATTTGACGAGAACATTTTGGATTAAACAGGCGGCAAAGGGTTTCTGCTGTTTCAGAGGCGGGGGTGATTTAAGACGGCCAGTATCCTTCAATTTATTAGAGCAATTAGGACGTGTTCTGGAGTCGGTTTGTTGGGCTCAATATGAGGTTTTGTTGTTTCGCCTGGCTTTCTCGTTTGCATTTTTTGGGGCCTTGCAGGTGGGGGAGCTTGTGCCTCCTAATAAAGAGTCGATAGGTGGCTTATTGGCAAAAGATGTGGTATTGACCTCACGGGGCGCTGAATTCTGGCTGCGACGGTCCAAAACGGACCAGTCCGGGAAAGGCCGCCGAGTGGTGTTGGGTGGCGTGTCTGGTTCCTTAATGTGCCCTGTTCAGTGTTTGCGGAGTTTTTGGGAGCTTTGTCCCAGCTTGAGCGGTTCCCTGTTGTGCCACGCAGACGGGGGCAGTTTGTCTCGGTACCAGGTTGGCGCGGTTTTTAAAAAATCCATTCTGTGTTTGGGGCTAGATGATTCCCGCTTTGCCTCTCATTCATTCAGGATAGGAGCGGCGACCGAGGTGGCAGCGTGTGGTTTGGGTCCCGCTTTAATACAGCGCATTGGTGGGTGGAGGTCCAATCGGTACTGCAGTTATGTTCGGCCTTAATTTTGGAAAGGAAGTGGTGGGGGCATGGTTTGTCTTGAACATGGGACGAATAGGACCCTGTGTGGGTCAGTGTTAAAATTTATGCTGCAAGTATATTTTTATGTTAGTGTTGCTTTTTGTTTCAGGTGCTGAGTCGCTGCTGGTCTGGATTTTTGGTCACTCCTTCGTTTATTGGGGAGCATTGCGAGCCAATGTCAGGAACGAAGGTAGACAGCTGGGGATTCCTAGGACCGTGGCGGTGGTACGGTGGCTCGGTTTCAGGGGCCTGGTGTGGCGAAGGGTGTTGCCGGAGATACACGAATGCGCACAGTTGGACCGTGCACCAGATATTCTCGTTATTCACGCTGGGGGTAATGATTTGGCGGTTCGGCCTTTTCGGGAGTTGGTAAAGGATATTAAGCAGGATTGCTTAAGGTTGTGGTTGCTGTACCGGGGGGTCACTATTGTGTGGTCTGAGATTGTGCCACGCAGGCATTGGCGGTCTATGAGATCTTTGGAAAAGGTCAATAGGGCCAGGATAAAAGTTAACAGAGCGGTGTCTTCTTTTATTGTTAGGAATGGGGGAGTTGCCGTGCGACATTTTGACTTGGAAAAGGGCGATTTCTGGTTGGCCGACGTGATCCATCTAAATGCAGTGGGTTCCGATATTTGGGCCCTCGCCCTTCAGGACGGCATAGAGAGGGCCGTCGCATGGCGGGTCGGGGGGTTTCGGGTCGTTGAGGTGTTCAAGGTCCCCTCGGTGTGGCGGTTTTGGAGGAGGGGGGAGTCCTTGAAGTCGGTGGAAATTGGTTTTGGAGACTCGGTGTGTAGGGTCTCCTCCGTTAAAAGGTATGTTGGTCGTGATCTGGTGAAAGGCGGATGGGGAGTTTTCCGTCAGAAGTGGGCGGATCTCCATGTAGTTTGTGGACAATATTTATCGGTGTGCTGGTGCTCCTGAGCCTGTGGGGTAACGGCTGCGAGCATATGGATAGGGTTTGTTCACAGTACTTTGGACTACTTCACCAAGATCTTGTGGCCTCAAGGACTCCTCCTTCAGTGTTCAAATCATTGTACTTATGCTATTTATAATACAGTGTTTATTATTGTTTTGTTGGTTTAATAAAAGGCTGCTGTGGCCATAAAATTCCAAAGAAAAATTCTCTTGTCTGTGTCTTAGTTGGCGCCGGTAAGGGGTGGGGGGTTTTATGGTCAAGCGGGGGTAACGAGGGAAAGCTAAGAGCTTGGTCTCCCCTGAGGTAAACTACTTGACAATACCAACATCATGGGTCCATCCACTTTTGAGGCAACGACTCACAAGAGGTCATTTTCACTGCCTCTATTCTTCTCTGCGGGAGCATCCGGAAAAATTCTACCAATACTGTCGCATGAGCCTTGGAACATTTGATCTACTCTTGGAGACAAGGACACAAGGATGCGCAAAGCTATATCTGCAGAGGAGCGACTTCTACTCACATTACGGTATGTACTACACAACCACATTCTCTATGTTTATGATGTGTTGCCCAAAGTATGTATTTTTTGCTTCTTGGACTAAGTTTAATGCCCTCATCTTATTCCAGATATATTTAAACTTACAGACCAGAATGTTATGTGTGATATGTACTGAATATCACTTAGTCATTGTGCGACCAAATATATGTGTGTTAGTAGATCTGAATTATTAACAAGTTTAGTATGTATGTACCTGGTTTTTAGTTAATTTGTGCATTCTAAAACGTTACATTTCTGTTGTTCTTCAGCTTCCTGTCCACTGGCCTGTCTTATGCCGCCCTCCACCATGAGTTTCTCATTGGAAGATCTACCATTTCTGGCATAGTCAGGCCAACATGTAGTGAAATATGGACAAGACTACATCAACTCGTCATGCCCCAGCCCAGGATGGAAGACTGGTTGAGGATATCAAGGGACTTTGAGGAGGAATGCCAGTTTCCTAATTGTATTGGGGCCCTTGATGGCAAACATATCCGGGTGCATAAGCTGCCGAACTCTGGCTCCCAATTCTTCAATTATAAACAATACTTTTATGTTGTATTGTTGGCTCTGGCCGACCCTCAATACAAGTTTATAATTGTTGACATTGGGGCCTATGGAAGGACGGGAGACACTAGAGTCTTCAATACTTTTATATTATGGGTCGGTGGCTACACACCAACCAGTTGGATCTACCACCACCACCACGCCAGCTACCAGGCTCCACTCAAGAATCAGTCCTTTATGTCCTTGTGGCAGATGAGGCGTTTCAGTTAATGCGCAATGTCATGAGGCCATATCCCCGGCGCAACCTGGACCACCGGCGCAGAATATTTAACTTGCGCCTATCACGTGTTCGGCGACTGGTGGAGTGTTCCTTTGGCATTCTTTGTGCCAAATGGCGGGTACTCCAGTCTGCCATTCAGCTGAGTGAGCAAAATGTTAATGAAGTTGTTAAAGCCTGTGTGGTTCTTCAAAACTTCACCAGGATATATGATTGCTCCTCCTCTGCTGGTGTTGTGCATGGGTCGGACAATGTGCATAGGGCGAGACCACCTATCAACCCTCAACGTAGACTGCTATCTGGGCTCAAAGTGCGTGATATTTTCACAAATTTCTTTATGTCACCTGAGGGGGAAACTTCTTGGCAAGAGCATACTGTGTCTATGTTATAATTTTTTGGTTTATATCTAACTATATATATTTAAACCCCTTATGATTCTATGACTATATAATTGCATTGGTAAGCGTATGTTAGTATGCTGACACCGTTTTTTTGAATTGAGACAGAGACGTAAAATGAAGTAGACAAATGTTTACTTTTGCCTTTTTTTTTTTTTTTGAAACAAAACATATTATTGCCATATGAGAAATGTGGCAATGGGCCAAATTGGCCTTTGTGCAGATGTGAAAATTGGGTACAATTAACATTTTCGCACATATAAAACAAACAAAATACCATTAGGTAATAACAAAATGGCAATATTATAAATTTTGGTACGTCGGGGGAGGAGAAGGCGGAAGACCAGCCTGTGTTTGCTGCTGGCTACTTTGCCCAACTTGGCCTTCGCCCTGTGTGGGGGTATACTGTTGCCCATGATGTGGGTAGTGTACTGCCTCCTGGGATTGTTCTCGGTACTGGCCAGAGTGATACTGGCCTCTTGTTGGGTCTGGTAGGCCCGTGTCTCATACCCACAAATATAGCCATGTCGTCCCCAACCAGGTTGGGACCAACCTCCAACACTGGGTGGGAACAAGTGGCCATATTGGTGAGGTTGGCTAGAGCCAGACATACGTTGCTGCTGTTGGAAAGGTTGGGTAGGGGGAGGAAGGGGGTGAGGTGTAGGCCCACGTATTTGAGGATCCTCAGAGCCTGCTTGAGCAAGCATGTGTGTGGGGTGTCTAAGGCGCATTAGATTTCTGGGTGAAAGCAGCCACCTCTCCAGATATTCAAATAACTCATATGGGGTATTGGGGTGTGTGCTTGCATCAAGCAGGATCTGAAAACATCCTCGAATACGGAGCCTCACCTCACGGGAAAGGGCGCGAAGATAAAGGGCCAGGCTGCGTGAGTATGCCTCCTCGCCATCATCATTATTGACTCTAGCCAGATAGTTCAGTACCCCTGTGTCCACATTGGTGCGGGTATCTTGGGCAGGGATATAGCGCCTTCTTCTTCCTCGCCGGGATGGTCCAGCAGGCTGTAGGGAGCCCCGGATCTGGGCAATTGGGCTGCTGCTCATGTTGCCCTGCTCCTCCTGTATGGCTGATGGTGCAGCAGCAGACGGTCCTGCTTGTGGATGTGATCCTGGTGGTGGTGTTTGTGGCGCAGGCACTGGGTTTTCCTGAGAGGAATCTTCACCCATGCTTCTTGGAGGGGGAGAAGATGGGCCAGCCACCTCATCCCCTACAGACCCAGGATCTATGATGGGCTCGGTGTCTGAGACAGTTCCTCTCTCCGTAAGGTTGGACTGAGTTCTGTTATGAAATAGAACAGAGCCAAAAATAAATCAATTTTTTTGGCCCTGTAAAGTATCTGTGTAATGTGGTGTGAGGTATCTACTTACGGTCTCAGATCCAGAATAGGAGCGAGGAAGGAGAAGCGGTCATAATAGATGTATTTCCTCTTTATGTGGCCCGCATCACCACTCCTGGACCGCTGCTGACATTCCCGCCTGTATTGGTCACGGATGCTGCGCCAGCATCTCATCACATCTTCCACTGCAATGTGACAGGAAATATTCTCAATTTCACATATTTGATAGGTCAAATTTGCTACCAGTAGCCTAGGCATGTGGCATTCTGGGGTGTGCTTTCTACCCAGGGTGGCATATATAATTGGGGCATCCAGGCCAGATACACAGGGGGACAATAGTTCATGTATCAAGTACCTACACTTAATAACTTGGTTGGCTAGGAGGATGAGGAGCTTGTGGGCTGTGCTAAATTATGGCAGTGTAAAACCATGGGTCACATCAAAATCTACCCGCCTCATGAGGAAAAAAGTACAAGCACAGGAAGGGGGAACTGATTCTAAATGCATTTTTTGAAGTGAGGTAATTTTAAACAGTTTTTGGGTTGTACTTACTCAGTTGCTGCTGCTCCTCACGTGGCCGATCACCAAAATCGTGGAACATCTGGCGACATATGCGCCTCCATGACGCCTCCTTTCTTGCCCGGTTGGCATAATGGGCATCACGTTGGTCCCAGATTTCTTGCCGTTCCTGCACTAAGACAATCAGCATCTCTACATTGAGAAAATATGGCGCCATGACGCTGCAGGACTCCGTGGAGGCGTACTTCCTGGATGTCTGGAGCGCTTTTTGAGCTCATTTGCATGTCTAAGCTTCCTGATGATGGATTGGCCCATTTCCTGTCACCTGCCAAAAGACCTGCGTATTTCTCGCAAGTCACACGTGTGGTCCGTGTGTAATCCATTTTTTTGCGCACCCATAGACTTGCATTGGCGTACTACGGGCGTAGTACGCTGACAATCACAGCATTCTGCAATTGGCACGGACCGTAGAATACGGGCGAGAATTATACGGCTGTTGGGAGCTGCTCCATAGAGAATCATTTGTCCGTGTGTAATGCGTTCTTTTAACCCCTCTCACTCGTCCGTATTCCTCTCAAGTGTGACCCCGGCCTAACAGTAACTTTGACCAGGTGTGCCCAAACTTTTGCATGCCACTGTATATTTTTATTGTTTTTTTTTCATGCAAATCTTAAACTATAGCAACATTACGTAGGCCAGAAAAATGACAATATATCACACTATCCTCTTATTGACACTTTATGCCACATTTGGACATGGCACAAATTTTGCTGTGGATTTTGCAGCACGTTTTTACCTCTTACAAAATGTGACTTTTTAGACAAAATTTTGTAACAACTCAGCATGACAAAGATCATACTGCATATGGAAAATCCACAGTCTGCACAAATGTCTCCTGCCACCTAGAAAAGGGGTTTCCTAATACCTGGGTTACTAGCTTTATGATGTACTTGGGGGGGACTTCAGTGCAGAGCAGACAATCTGAATATGGCCTCGGTGTCGAATAATCAATATTTCCCCTTTCTTTTCTTTCCTAAAACAGATTCATACTCTTGTTCCCACTTAGCAGCTTTTATTATCCTCTCCATATCTTTTCAATTTAATATTTTTTGAACAAGGATGCAGGAAATAAAAAAAAAACTGGATTTTTAAAGGTGCTATAAAAAGCAGAAGCTAAACAGAAGTCCTTGTACACAAAGGGGGATTGCATTAGAATCAATGTGTCTCCGGCAGAATTACGGTTGAAAATCAAGAACAACGTGTGAAAATGGTGGACTACCTCAACAATGTCTTGAAAGATGGCAGTCATCCAAGAGAAGATTACAAAGAGCTATTACAACTATCACTACTATATCTTGGAGATTGGGATGAAAACAATTTTGAATTTAGGGTTCCAGGGGCTCTGACTGAAGCAAGGTGGATGGCAAAGGCCATATATGTACTCAAAATTGTGCTAGTCACTAAACAATTGCATATGTCTAATACCGAATTGAAAGGAATAAGAAAAGTAGCATGTTTTGTCTGTCTGAGATATGTCCACTTTTGGCACGAGGCAATTGTAAGACGATGGGCTCCAAAGAATGATTTGAAGATGCTACAGCTTTTGCAATATTATCCAGATAAAGATGTCAGAGAATGTGCCCTCACAGTGGCTAAGAGACACATTTGGTATCTGTCAGAAACTAATAGGATTGGCATTTTTGGATGAACGTATCGGTCAGGCTGAGAAGGATAAGATGATTGAAAATTTAAGAATGAAACCCGAAAAGAAAAAGGAACTGAAACGGTTGGAAGGTAAAAACCTAGTTTTTGAAGGAAAAGACCTCAGCAATTTTGTTACAAGTAAAACAAAGACATTCTTTGAATTATTTGGGATCCACGACGTAGAAGAATATCGCAGTGATACACTAAGAAGCTCCATCAATGCTCTTAGGCTATGTACCCACGTATGCAGAAAATTCCTGACTGAAAACCGGACTCCTTCCCAGAAAACTCGCATTTTTGCATAAAAAAACGCACGTTTTTTATGTGGTTTTTTCTGGAACGTCCCCAGTCTCATAGAAAATAATTAGAAATGTGGATTTTTCCGCAAAATTAATGAGCATGCTGCGTTTTTTACCGCGGTGCGTTTTTTCTGCGGAAAAAAGGCATAAATATGCATAAAAAGTGCAGAATTCATTAAAATGAATGGGATGCTGTTTTTGCCGGTAAAAACGCGTAAAAAACAGGAAAAAAAAGCTTACGTGTGCACATACCCTTAAGGTGGTGGATGACACCGCAGAAAGGGGCATTGCTCTGAGAAAGAAGTTTAATAATTCAATCAGAGATGAACAACAGAAACAGTTCTTGTTAAGAGTTGTCGAGTATCATAGAAAAGCCGTCACCAAGCGAACAAAAGAAGGAGTTGCATCTTTCACAGCACATTAGTGTAAATCATTTAATACGTATGATACTGCCTATCAATGTTACTGTTTATTGTCACTATTATTCTAAGTTTTTAATTGTTTGAATTTCTAATAAAAAATACTTAACATTGAAAATCTGTTTTTTGCGTACTTAAACTGATAAAAGTGTGTAACTTCTAAATATTGTTCGATCGTCTTGAAATTTGGCATATATACTTTTTACATTAGTGAGACTCGGGGCGTAAGCAAAGTCTGAAAAAATTTGACATTTGAATTTTTTCCATACAAAATGAAACACGCTAGCCTGTATCTTCCATCTCCAAAGACAGCTCATAATGGAAGATTTGAGCAGACATACTAATGGCAATCAGCTGATCACTATGATGATTGTTTGAAGCACCACTCCAGCATTTAATTTTTTCTTTCGAGCCCTTTGTTAAGGATCACGTATGTAAGTGCAAAGCATGTAATTACATTCTCATCAGTTGGCGTCTTCATCTGTTTTCAGTCCCACTCCTGTCGCTTCGGCATTGTAAGTCGGCAGATCACAGTGTGTTCTCAAAGTCACTTTTCTCAATGCAAATGCATGGGACTCAGAACAAGGCTACAGGGCATGATTCTGAATTCCGATAAATGTGCATTGAGAAGTTTTTAAGGAAACATGTTGTGATAAAATCGCATTTTAAATCTGTGTAGCCATCGTCCTGAAAGCCCGGAGGAAATTAACTTAATTCCTTTGCTTTTCAGACATTGAGGAGCTTCAGTCACAGTTCAGTACAGAGTTTCACACTGTGACTGTATGTGAGATAGGGAAATGGGCCCCTCACTGTCCCTGTTTGCAAAGGTACCTCTGAAGGTGAGGAGGTTTGGGCCTCACTGTTCTCCTGTTATCTCCTCAGCTGTCCCCGCCCCTCACTCAGGAGGCCTGGCATAAAAACGCTAATGTAGCACAACATAAGACAAACAGGGATAACAGAAAAGCCACTAACATACAAAGATACTCACCAAACGCAGAGAAGTATATAGGGAAGGGAGGAATGTAACAACCAAATAGGAATAGGACAAGGAGAAAAGCATACATCCAAAAAACAGCAAATACCAATCTCCAGCAGCAACAATCAATCTCCAACTCCGCACAGCAACTCCAGGGAACCAGGAAGTAGAAGTTTCACTGGCGAGGAAGGGAAAACCTGGCCACTTTTCATAGAGAGAGGGAATGACCAGATCAGGAGCAGATGAGAGATGGAGCTACATGTTTCTAACCAGCATAAAAAGAGTCTTTAGCCTCTTCAGCACCAAAAGAATAAAAATTATTTTAATATGGGACACGAAACACACCGGCTAAATTCACTATATGTAAAGACTTTCTAACCCCCAATTTCCCAGGAGGACATGACACACTCGTGCCATATAGTGAGCGTCAGCTGAAACCACACCCCGGCACTGACAGCTGGCTCAGCAGTGTATTGGATAACTATTAGTCAGTGCTGGGGTGTGGTTCAGCCTCTGTTCATTATGTTCTGAAGTCGCACCACCCGCACCTCTATGACTGAAAGCTGGAGGCTGAGAAAAGAGGAATAAAGTTAATTTTCCTCCTGGTATCAGGGCTTTCAGTGCGACAGCAAGGCAGCTTTAAAATGCTATTCACCTTCAGATTAACTACACATCTGGAGGTTAGTAGCATTTTATGACATGACTGGTTCTCTTTAAAAAAAACTGACCTCCGCTTCACACAGCAACTACTGTGTGATTTGGCAGGTCACAGCTGCAGTCACGTGGTACCAAACCAGAGCTAAAAACAGGCTTTGCTTTTTTGCTCCTGGCTTTTTGGGTGTTGGCTGCCAGCCTTGTTCTCTACAAAGCATGGTCTGAATGTGAGCTATTGCCTATAACCAGCTGAGTCTGTATATCTCTCTATAAAGATGGCTTAGGGTGCTTCCTCCTCTGAACCCAACAGTTATGTGATAGCTATGTGTACAGAGGGAGCAAGAGCTGTTTGGTCCCGTTACACTAAGCAACGCTCCAGCGATATGCAGTGGGGGCGAGCCGCTCGCCGCTATGTGTCCCTTTAGGGGGCTCAGTCAGCTCTGCTATGCAGCCAAGAGACTGAATTTCTCCTGTAACTGGGGCTAATATTCCAGGAGAAATCAGATTTAGGCTATGTGCCCACGTTGCGTTTAAATCCGGACACTGAAAACCGGACTCCTTCCCAGAAATCGCGCGTTTCCCCCCCCGCATGATTTTACCGCGATTATGTTCGCGATTTTGCTGTGATTTTCGCGTGCGATATTCAAGCACTTTCCAAGCGATTTGAAGCATCGCTTGGAAAGTGATTGACAGGTTGGTCACACTCGTCAAGCATAGTGTTTGACAAGTATGACCAGGTTTTTACTATTGAGGCCGCCTATGCGGCATCATGTAAAATAATGCGTATTCTTATAAAATACTCAGGACTAGTTACCAGATGCGATATGACAATGCAAATGTTCTTATAAAAATATTGTAGTGGTTTATTTGGATTCTTCCATCAAAGAAAAGATTATTACAGAAAAACATAAAAATAGGAGAAAGAGAGATTGTCCATTAGTTCATATATAAGCTTGTAACCTTCTTTCCTGGAACTCTGAAAAGACATGTGTCCTGTAGTGCGTAGCTTCTCTGGAGGTGAGTTGGATTAACATACCAGCTGTTCAGTTATGTCCATGCAGCGATGACATCTTGCGTCTGTGTCTCATGATGGTGAATGAAGGAACGAGCGACCTCTACAGTTAGCCATGAATTATATACGTCTCTTAAAGCACGTGATCTCAGTATATATGGAGTTTGACATTTACCTCAAGCTAAACTTAAATATGTAGTGGAGCTGACATTTACCACTTGCTAAAATAGCACATGCAGTGTTAGTGGAAGGCAATGTCCAGTACAGAACTGAGTGTGATAAGAATACAACTCCATAACTAATATATCAATCCATAACTAATAATATTTAACAATTCCCCCTTTTGAGGGAGACAGACATTAATTGGAACCCTCAAAATATAACAAGATCTTCTTCCTCTTTTCTTCTTCTTTGACAAAATAATTTAATATCAATAATAATAATAATAATAATAATAATAATAATATCAGATTACCGTTATACGTACTCAATGACATAATTGATGTGAATTCATGTTATGGTAAGCTGTGAACAGTATTCATATAAAATATGTATAATTATACTTCCCTAAGTCTAAATTGAAGCATCTCAGGTCCAGTCATCATCATCTGATGTCATCTGGTCTTCATTTTGATTTCTTCTGTCTTCTTCTTGGTTTCACAGTTTTTCTATAGCATATAGATGTTGTAGAAATCGTGTTGTGTATAAAATCAAAGTCCATAAATTTAAATGTTGCTGCGAAAACAAAGTCTATAGATGAAATGCAGCTTTAATATCTGTGCAGTGTCACCTTTAAAAACCTGGGCTTACATTGGCTCGCCTTGGTTATTCTGGAATTATCCATCGGCACTGGTCTTTGAACAGGTGTGACGTCTTTGGTCAGCAAAGCAAGGGTTAGAATGACTCTTCCTTGCTAAACATAGCACCATAACCAGTCCTTGTCCTAATGCACAGGACATATGTCAGGGTTGTAGCTTCCTGACAATTACCTTATTGTTCACCAGCCTTCATGGAAGCTTTACAGGTGATTGGAAACCTCTGGAACTTGATAAGAACGTGATAACACAGTTCATCTCAGCATCATAGGATCATCGTCCTCTGGTTGTCAGGTTAGACACTTTAATTGTGACTGTCAGTGGTGGATTCTGCACTTGTGACTGTCAGTGGTGGATACTGCACTTGTGACTGTCAGTGGTGAATTCTGCACTTGTAAGTAACACAGTTTTACTCAGAAATCATAGCTTTGTTACCTTCTGGGACTTCTGGATAGCGGCATTCTTCTTCTTGCAACTGATAAGAATTCAATAAAGTTTAGAAATATGAAAAGTCTTTATTAACGTAATTTCAGTATCTTGCTTGAAGTCTTCATTCCCTATTCTATACCAAATCTGGTAATTTTCCTAACCTATATCACAGCGTACCATAGCAATCAGTAATATCCATATAATTATTATCAGAATTTGCACCATATATGGATTTCAATGATTGAAATAATAAACCAATAATAAGTGATAATACATTATTATCCATATTCTTCATGTGATAGAACTTTTTTTATGTCATAGGTGTAATTACCTTTTTCAACCCATAGGTGTCACTGTGTTTTATGTAACCAGTGTTTTCATCTTTATTAATAAGGAATATATTTATTATATCAATAATATGTAGTAATGTATAGCCATGAACCAAAATAAGAATATATGTGTGAGCGAATGAATAAAATAATTGTTGCATATAACTCAGAATTGAAACATTTCCCTTTGTAATGGAATCGTATCCTCGCTATATTTAATGAAGCAATATTCTATAGTTATAGTAGATATCACCTTACTAAATATTGATGAAAGAAAAAAAATAAAAATTTAAGAATTAAAATAAAAATAGATTAAAAAATTGAAAATTAAAAATAAGAATAAAAATAAAAATAAGAATAAGGCCTTTATGTTGATGCAGAGTAGTTATGTCTTCAGTAACATATACCCTTAATATTTTCATGATCTGGATTATTTCATAATTGTCATAAACTTGTGTTACCAAAATATTCAAATTATGCAACTTTGCATGTAGTATTCTTCTCAATGTTAAGAAATGACTCTTTATAATACTTGTTATTATACCCAATACTTATACCATTGTACCTTATTAATATTTCTTTTTTATTAAAATGTGTGAAGAAGAGGTATTAATCAAATGTGATGATGTAGTCAGGATCAAAAACATATTTTCCCCCTTAATACCAAAAAATATTTATGTGAATTTATACTTGCTTATACCATTATTTGTCTGAAGATGTGTAACCATTAAAATTGATTTGAATATCATAAATTATCCTTTGGAAAAATTAATTTAAATGTAGATTTTCTTCATAAACCATTTTGATGTGCGATTGCACTTATCCACAATTAACTAAATCAAGAAATAATAATTACTATAGAAATATAGAAATATATGTTGTGTAGATAATATTTCATTATATATCCTAATATTCTAATAATTTAACTGATCTGCATATTTCTTCTAAAGATAAAGGCTTTTGGGTTTTTGTTTTTTTTTCCTCTCTTGCATTCAGAATCCTGAGGCCTCATACATCAAACGTATCACATTACTCGCTCAGCAGCTGCTCATACACTCAGTCACTGTCACTCAGACTGTGTCACATATTTAAGTTTAAACCAAATACCTCACATAAAAAGGTGTGATGAATACACATATTTTAACCCAAATTATCAATGCATTGTAAACTATTTAAATTTAGTCTTAATATTTCTTTGAATATTCCCCAAATACACATGACATAAATATATGTTGTATAGCTATGCTTGACATTTAGGCCTGGAAAAAAAATTCCATTGGTTTGCAAAAGTTGAGACCCCCTAAAAATTATTTTCCTAAAGAACAGGGACATAGTATACTCGTATACTTATTATTAGAATAAGGTTCAAATTTCACATGCTGTGGTTGTCATGTCAAGCCATGCGGTAAAGGCACACACAGAACGCATTTTAAAATGCAGTTAGTTATTTCCTTTTAAGTGTTAAATATAAAATCATGCAATTATTGCAACTTCCTGTGTAAATAAAGGCATAAATCCTTGTAAGAGAATTTTTCCCGATTAAGTCCTGCTTTGAAATGAAAATTCTAAGGAAAAATAAAAAAGAAGGTTAATATCATATTCATAATTCTAAATATTATTACTCAGTCTCTACTTCTACAAACACTCTATATATACTGCATGAATATGTATCTATCTACCAAACTATAGAACTACAGGATTATACTCTATAAAATAATTACATATAACTGACTAATTGTATAATTCTTTTACACAATATATATATAATTACTTTTTCTAGCCAATTCCTACACCCACTCTTTCCCTGTAAAAGATGTCTTTAAATATTCTTGCTACTTTGAAGTTAACGGATTTTCTGAGCTGCTCTGATGGACCCTTCAGCTCAAAGCCAATGATGTCACTCACCACCTGCTTCTGTCTGTCACATTCGGCCATCTTTTTTACAGAAAGAAGATCAAAACTCATCATTTTTCTTAATTCAATCTATGTCTTTTCGGTGATCCTTTGCATCATTCCATATGGCTTATAACAAACATGTGATTTTCTTCGTTCTTCATAGATTTGATTTTGGGGAAAACTCATTTTAGAAGGCTTTGCTAATACAGGCTTCTGATAAAGTTTTGCTCTGCCTGTCTTCACAAAATTAGCACAATTTACTTTCCTTTCACGATTCTCGTGTTTTCTGGCAAAATCAAGGGATTGTGCACATTCCAATAAAGAATCTTTTTGTGATGCAACAACACGAGATGCAGGATTTAAAAACCAAAATTTGCTTACAAAACTCCTTATGAGGGACTGTGTTTTGACATTCTCACTCAGCATTTTGTACAGACGTTCACATATGGACATAAACGTAAAAGTACATTCCTTCCGATCAATCCTTAATTTTTGAAGAATATCAATATCTGGATGATTTTCATTTGATGAACAAAAAATGAGAATTTGTAATCTGTCCTTATCATTTAAATGCTCATGTGTTTCACCAGATAACTTTAAAGTCAATCTCCTAGCAAAGTTTACAGGGATCCACATTTTGAACAACTGATTCTTCTCCTCGTTAGATAAATCAAATTTGTCAACACAGCTTTCAAAAACCTCAGAGTTTCTACAAACATGGATTTTGTTATCATATGCAGGAATGATTTTGCATATTTTTAGCAAACTTTTCCTTACTTTACTTCGGAGTTGGGCCTGTGAGTAGTCTATTTTTAGTGGTCCATCTCTCCCTTGTACGTCCTCTACGTCAGTTCTGAAGTCTCCTCCTACTTCTCCATCTTGTTCCACGTCTGCAAGGTCACCTTGAATGGCTGTTGCTATTTGCCTTTCATCTTGTAACTGCTTTTCTACATTACAATGTATCTCGGGAACATCACTATTTTCCTTTGCACAGTCATTTTTAAATTTCTCTGTTACAAGTTTATGGAATACATCTACCATTTGAAAGAATTTTTTAAATTTCTCTCTTTCTCTAGTAAAGGATAACAACTTAGAATCTATCTTTAGATTTTCTTTTTCACACTCGCCATATAAGCTAAGCCATAATACTTCTGAGTTAGACTTGTCTACAGACTTAAATTTCAATTTACTCTGCTTAGCAAGAGAATTAATGACATCCATTTTATTTCTCTTACCTTGAAATGTCTCAGCTTGTTCCTTTGATGGACAACGCTGGGTACTTGTCTTCACACGTCTGGCTTCAGCACGTCTGGCACTTCTTAATCCTCACTTCTAGGTTCTGTCTGATTCTTGTGAGTAGTGGAGTTCCTGATAACTTGCACATATGACTGACGTTAGCAAAGTTCAATCCCCTTTTGGGCAAGTTGAGGGAAATCCGCAAAAAAATACAAAAATTCAAAAATTCAGATCTGGCTGGCTCTCCAATGTAAAATAATGCGTATTCTTATAAAATACTCAGGACTAGTTACCAGATGCGATATGACAATGCAAATGTTCTTATAAAAATATTGTAGTGGTTTATTTGGATTCTTCCATCAAAGAAAAGATTATTACAGAAAAACATAAAAATAGGAGAAAGAGAGATTGTCCATTAGTTCATATATAAGCTTGTAACCTTCTTTCCTGGAACTCTGAAAAGACATGTGTCCTGTAGTGCGTAGCTTCTCTGGAGGTGAGTTGGATTAACATACCAGCTGTTCAGTTATGTCCGTGCAGAGATGACATCTTGCGTCTGTGTCTCATGATGGTGAATGAAGGAACGAGCGACCTCTACAGTTAGCCATGAATTATATACGTCTCTTAAAGCACGTGATCTCAGTATATATGGAGTTTGACATTTACCTCAAGCTAAACTTAAATATGTAGTGGAGCTGACATTTACCACTTGCTAAAATAGCACATGCAGTGTTAGTGGAAGGCAATGTCCAGTACAGAACTGAGTGTGATAAGAATACAACTCCATAACTAATATATCAATCCATAACTAATAATATTTAACACATCAATAGTAAAAGAAAGAATGTAAAAAATCGGGTATATTTACCTTCCGACGTCCCGCGCAGTCTCAGCGACGCTCCCATTCCCAGCGATGCCTTGCAAGACCTGTGATGACGTTGGTCTCGCGTTGCTATAGCGATCTCACGAGACCGCTAGAGTCACGCGAGACTATGTAATCACAGGACCTTGCCGCAAGGCATTACTGGGAACGCTGTGGCCCGGGAAGGCAGCGCGGGATGTTGGAAGGTAAATAAACCCCATTTTTTATTTTTTATTCTTTTTTTTTTTTTACAGGGGTATGGTACCCAGGCCCTGGAGGACAGTCTCCTCTCCTCCACACCGTGGGTACCAACCACACATGAGATGCTTAACTTCACACGTGGTGGGCATAGCCACATGCGGGAAGTAAGCGATTCTTATGCATTCCTATGGGTGCGGAATCACGGCAATTCTTTGCGATTCTGCACAAAAGAATGAGCATGCTGCGATTTTTTCCCGCGATGCGATTCCGCCGCGGAAAAAAGCGCAGCATTAGCACAGCATGTGCGGAATGCCATAGGAATGCATGGGGGGCGTTCTGTACAAGATTTTTAAACATTTTCGTGCCAAAAATCACGGCAAAAGCGCTTAAAAATCGCATCGTGGGCACACAGCCTTAAAAAGTATTTAAATGATGAAATACAACCCAAAGGTCTTTTATATCTTCTAGGGGTGTTAAAAACATGGGAAAATGTGGTTTTCTCTGCGCTGCTGAGTGTAGGGAGGAGGACCCCCGTAGAGTGTCTGGGCCGGAACCAAGGGGACCGCCATCTGGGTTTCTAGAGAAACGGTACCTGGGGACAGTGGAGGAGAGCGAGCTACTGAAAGCGATAGGTCATCAAGGGGCGGGGCGAGTATAAAGGTGGTAGGGAGCGCGCTGGGAAGTCAGTTGGTAGTACGCCAGACACAGAGAAAGAGACTGTGTGGGTGTGACAGAGCAAGAGTGACTGACGGCGACCAGAGGAGAGATCAGCAGCAGGGAGGAGATCTACGGCGGCCTTCAGAGAGGAGGTACCGAGCTTACTGGCAAGAGACTGTCGCCCCTCTCCAAATTGGGCCCGCGAGCTGCCCACGGTTGTCCTCAGTCACTGCCGCTGCACTCCAGCCCGTTGCGGCCTGCCCGGTGTCTCCTGTGGCTGCTGACATGCCACCTGAGCCTGTGGTTGCGGCCTGCCTGCTGCTGCCCCACCTCCGTCCTTGGTTGTGGCCTGTTCATCACCGCCCACAGCTTCCATTACCCCGCTACAGTTGACAGTTGGGGCCTGCTCATCGCCTAAAGAGAGACTCTTTGCACAGGCCCAGTCCATGCACATGGCCTACCAACAGCCACTCTACTAGACTGCGTCACTACCCTGCTTGGGGGGACTGGAGTCGCCATGGACTTGCTAACGAACGGGACCCTGCTGTGGCTACAGGGGGTTACCGCAACTAAAGACTTCCTTAGGGCCTGTTGTGCCCCAACTTCTCACTCTCTGGTGAACGGGACCCTGCTGTGGCTACAGGGGGTTACCGCAACGAAAGACTTCCTTAGGGCCTGTTGTGCCCAACTTCTCCTGGGTGCTGAGACGCCTGAAGACTACTGCAGTTTTACGACAGCTGGGCCCAGCGGCTGCGACACCAAAGCAGCCACATCAGTGTCACCAAAGCAGCCACTCCAGCGACACCGAGGGACGTCAGGAAGGATAAGTTGACTTTAGGAAATAAGGACCCGTGGTTGGCCGTTTAGTGGCCCCATAATATCAGGCCTTGCCGGGTCAGTTGCATTCTTGTTAAAAGTAAAGTGTTGATATTGTTGTTGAGTCCCTGCGAGGACAATTAGTGTTACTCCTTTTTGGTTGTTCAGTATAGCCCCAGCGGCTCCAGTTCATAAACGATACTTTCCAAAACAACACTCAGTCTCGTGTCTCCTCACTGCATCCTGTGTACCTGCTGTTACCTACAGCTGAATCACTGTAGTCCGAACGTATTAAAAATTGTGGTCTTTATTAAACGCATTTCAAAGTTTCACAGAACATCCTTCATCAGGAATTACCGCATACGAATCCTATGTTTCCTATATGGTAATTCCTGATGAAGGAGTTCTGTGAAACTCTGAAACGCATTGAATAAAGACCACAATACCTTCGAATTACAGTGATTCAGCAGCACAGAGAAAACCACATTTTCCCATGTTTTTAACATAACGACTGGTCCCTCGTGGATCCGTGGCTCTGCAGCAGCGAATCTTTCCAATGCTTCATTCAAAGCTACGTCTGGTGAGTATATTCACATTGTATTAATTACACACTCTTGAATAAGACTGTGGCGCCCCTGAGGGTTCAGTTGCCACAGAGGTACTGCACCTCCTACTGAGGTGTGGTACCCCACCATTCAGGTAAGGTGGAGACACCTGACCACACTCCAACACCTGCATCCCACACAACATAGTAGTGTAGCAAAGCACCCTTTGGTGGCTCCCTGCTTGGAACACGAAGCATGCTGGGAGGCGGGTGGAGTTTAGTTTGCACTAAAAGAGCGGGAAGAGGATAGGATTTAGTCAGTTAGTCACAGGAGTCTGACAAGGTCAGTCTGTGAAAGGAGATCTATTATGAATGGGTCACCGAGGAGGAAAAAACCTAAACAAGCTAAGCCCAGAAAAACCAAAGAGGTTGGTAACTATGCAGATTACAGATCCCTGATCCTAACCACACAACTAGCAGCAGCCGTGGAGCGTACCTACAATGAACCTAGACGCCTTGTCACAGCCGGAGGACTAAATAAACCTAAAGCAAGAAAAGGGGAAAACTAACTGCCCCAGAGCAGACCCCAAAGGAATAGACAGCCCCCACACATGTATTGATGGTGAAACAAGATGAAAACACAAACACAGGCAGGAAAATAGGCTGAGCAAATGATGGGACCCAAACTAACTAGAAAGGAGAGGAAAGGAAAGACACTGTCTGCAATCTGCCCAAAACCCTACAAAATAATGTCCAACACTTCTGATAACAAAATTAACCCTGAAGTCACTAGACTTCTCCCACTATATCAGCACTCTGAAATATTCTGAGACAGAGCAAAAAGAGGCCAATCTAATGAGGGACAAAAAGCAAATTGGCAAATACAGATAAATATGAGTGGAAATTCAGCGCAGCCCCAGCCGGGGCTGGCTGACCACACAAAAAACTGAATAGAACAACAAAATCAAGTGTGAACATTAGTAGAAAAAGTTAGCTTGAGCTGACTGGAACAGAGTTGAGAACCAAGACTTGACAAGCAGAAGGAATCACCAGCACCAGAGTAGGGCGTCGGCTGTCTCAAATCCAATCTGAGATTCCTGAGGTCCAATCGTCATCCTCATTATCAGGTGGCAGATCTCTACTGATTAAATCAGCCTCACTACCTCCTGTTACCACCAGAGGGAGCCTGGAAGGAGAACTCACAACTGGTAGACCAGAAAATGAACTCACAACAGTACCCCCCTTGAGGAGGGGTCACCGAACCCTCATCCACGCCACCAGGCCGATCAGGATGGGCCCGGTGAAAAGCAAGAACCAATCTATTGGCATGAACATCAGATTCAGAGACCCAAGAATTATCCTCCTGGCCATAACCCTTCCATTTGACCAAATACTGGAGTCTCCATCTAACCAAACGAGAATCCAATATTTTCTCTACCTCATATTCCACATTGCCTTCAACCAACACAGGGTCAGGAGGTGCTGCCATAGGAACCACTGGCTCAACAAACCTCTTCAACAGAGATTTGTGAAATACGTTATGGATCTTGAACGTAACTGGAAGAGCCAATCGAAAAGAAACAGGATTAAAAATCTCCAAAATCTTATAAGGTCCAATAAATCTTGGCTTAAATTTTGGAGATGCAACCTTCATAGGAATATTCTTAGACGACAACCAAACCATATCACCCACTTTAACCGGGGATCAATGGTCCTATGCTGGTTGGAAAATCGCTGGGCCTTTTCCTGAGAGAGTGACAACTTATCCACCACTTGGTCCCATATCTGCTGCATTCTCTCAACCACAGTGTCCACACCTGGGCAGGATGAAGATTCCACTTGCCCTGAAGAGAATCGAGGATGAAACCCAAAATTACAGAAAAAGGGTGACATCAAAGTGGCAGAACTAGCTCTACTGTTCAGCGCGAATTTGGCCAAGGGCAAAAATGAGACCCAATCATCCTGATCAGCAGATATAAAACATCTTAAATAAGACTCCAAGGTCTGGTTTGCTCTCTCAGTCTGTCCATTGGTCTGGGGATGAAACGCGGAGGAGAAGGATAACTAAATTCCCAGACTGGAACAAAAGGCTTTCCAGAATCTGGAAACAAACTGAACTCCTCTGTCAGACACAATGTTCTCAGGAATCCCATGTAACCGAACCACCTGTTGTAAAAACAAGGGCACCAACTCAGCAGAAGATGGCAACTTTGGGAGTGGTACAAGATGGACCATTTCGGAAATCTATCACAAATAACACAGATAACAGTCATTCTCTGAGAGACAGGAAGATCAGAAATAAAATCCATTGAGATATGGGTTCATGGCCTCTTGGGGGCCGGCAGGGGCATCAGCAACCCACTAGAACGAGAACAGGGTTTAAACCGAGAACAAGTCCCACAGGACTGTACAAAATTCCTGACATCACGAGAAAAGGCAGGCCCCCAAAAGGACCGACTCACCAAATCTCTGGTACCAAAAATAACTGGATGACCAGCCAATGCGGAGCAATGAATTTCAGACATCACTCTCTTTCTCCACTGGTCAGGAACATACAATTTTCCCATAGGGCAACGCTCAGGTTTATCCTCCTGAAATTCCTCCAGGGCGCGTCTCAAATCGGGCGAAATTGCTGAAAGAACTACCCCCTCACCTAGGATGGTAGTAGGCTCGGTCACATTAAGAGAATCGGCAAAGGAACTCCTAGAAAGGGCGTCTGCCTTAACATTCTTAGTACCCGGAAGAAAAGAGACCACAAAATTAAAACGCGTGAAAAACAAGGCTCATCTAGCCTGTCTAGGATTCAAGCGTTTGGCTGACTCCAGATAAATCAAATTCTTGTGATCAGGGAGGACCACAACTTGATGTCTAGCTCCCTCCAACCAATGTCTCCTTCATCAAATGCCCATTTCATGGCCAACAATTCCTGATTCCCCACGTCATAGTTGCGTTCAGATGGGGAGAACTTTCGAGAAATGAAGGCACAGGGATTTATCTTAGAAGTCACAGGATCTTTTTGGGACAAAACAGCTCCTGCACCAATCTCAGAAGCGTCTACCTCCACCTGAAATGGAAGTGAGACATCAGGTTGCCGTAAAACCGTAGCTGAAGTAAATCTCCGCTTAAGCTCCTGAAATGCTGAGACAGCCTCAGGAGACCAATTCAGCACATCAGCGCCCTTCTTGGTCAGATCAGTCAGTGGTTTGACAATACCAGAAAAATTAACTATAAATTTACGATAGAAATTAGCAAAACCCAAAAACTTCTGGAGGGCCTTCAAAGAAGTCGATGGAGACAAGATAAATCCCAAAAATGAAATCCTCTGTACACCAAAGAGGCATTTCGATCCCTTAACAAACAGGGAATTCTCCCTCAAAATCCGGAACACAGTCCGGACGTGTCCCACATGAGAATCCCAATCACTAGAAAAGATCAAAATATCATCCAGATAGATGATCAAAAACTTATCCACAAAGTCACAGAAAATATCATTCATAAAGGACTGGAAGACAGAAAGGGCATTAGTGAGCCCAAAAGGCATCACCAGGTACTCAAAATGTCCCTCCGGAGTTCCGGAGTATTAAACGCCGTCTTCCATTCATCCCCATGCTTGATGCGAATAAGATTATACGCCCCCCTGAGGTCAAGCTTAGTAAACCAGCAGGCACTCTTAACTCCGGAGAATAAATCAGACATCAGAGGTAACGGGTACTGATATTTAACCGTCATCTTGTTAAGGGAACGATAATCAATACACGGTCTTAATGAACCATCTTTCTTGGCCACAAAAAAAAACCCAGCACCTAAAGGTGATGAGGATGGTCTAATATGACCCTTCTCCAACAACTCCTTAATATAGGATCGCATAGCATCATGTTCGGGTACTGATAAGTTGAAAAGCCGACCCTTGGGAAATTTACACCCAGGCATCAACTCAATTGCACAGTCATAACTCCTATGAGGAGGCAAAGATGCAGACTTACTCTCACTAAATACATCAGAAAAATCGGCCAGATAATCAGGAATATCATGAGACTGAGGAGAGGTGGAGAAAACAGGATTGTCCCTAAGAACACACTGACAACCCCAACTCACCACAGACCGAGATTTCCAATCCAAAACTGGATTATGAGTTTGCAACCAGGGAAAACCCAGAACAATAGTATCATGCAAATTATGCAGCACCAAAAATGTACAATTTTCTTGGTGGTCTGGGGTAATTCGCATTATCACCTGGGTCCAAAACTGAGGTTTATTCTCCGCCAAAGGAGTAGCATCAATACCCCTCAAAGGAATAGGCGTCCGCAGAGGCGTCATGGAAAAACCACAACGTTTAGCAAAGTCCAAATCCATCAGATTCAACGCTGCTCCTGAATCCACAAAAGCCTTAGTGGAAAACGTGGATAAGGAGCAGATCAGAGTAATTGCCAAAAGGAACTTAGGTTGTACACTGCCCACAGCAAATGTATGTGCAAAACGTTTCTCTCTTTTAGGGCAGACAGAAATAGTATGAGAGGCATCTCCACAGAAAAAACACAGCTTATTACGCCTTCTAAACTCCTGACGTTGCGCCCTAGACAAAACCCCATCACATTGCATAGGTTCAGACGTTTGCTCAAAAGGTGGCAGCGCCTCCTGTGTAGTTTTACGTTCACGTAAACGCCGATCAACTTGAATGGCTAATGACATAGAATCATCCAGACCAGAGGGAACAGGAAATCCCACCATAACATCTTTTACGGTCTCTGATAAACCCTTCTGAAAGAGAGCTGCCAAGGCACCATCATTCCATGTAGTAAGGACCGCCCACTTTCGGAATTTTTGACAGTATAACTCTGCAGAATCCTGACCCTGGTTTAATGCCAACAGGGTTCTCTCAGCTTGATCAACTGCATTAGGTTCATCATACAACCCCAAGGCTTGAAAAAATGCATCCACATTAGTCAGAATAGGATTTTCAGGTGTCAGAGAAAAAGCCCAATCCTGGGGATCGCCGCGCAGCAAAGATATGACAATTTTAACCTGCTGTGCAGAGCTCCCCGATGAGTTAGGCTTCAAGGCAAGAAATAATTTACAATTATTCTTAAAATTCAGAAATTTAGACTGATCCCCAGAAAACACATAAGGAGTAGGGATCTTAGGTTCAGCAGCATGTGACTGAATGAGGTAGGTGGAAATTCCCTGCACTTCAGCAGCAAGTTGCTCCACACGATCAGACAATTGCTTAATCTCCATTAGGGAAAAAAAAATCCTCCTACGGCCTCAAAGAAAAACAGGAAAAAATACATATAAAAAAAAATTTGCAAAAATACTCTGCAGTAAAAAACATAACAGTAATCAGCAAGTGCTGTATAACAAATACAGGGTATTTAATTGATACGTTTTTTGCAAAAAATGTATACCAAGCCGCTTCACCACGTCACGGTAACCCTTCATGAAGCAGTCACTATCTAATGTATTTAAAACGTGAACATGTGAACAATGTCTAAATGAACAGGATACAGACAGGCGCCTCCTAGTATATGGGCTTGTGGTGTAAGACAGCTCATTTATGTGCATGTAACACAGGAGAGGGGTGGGCAGGAAAATAGGCTGAGCAAATGTTGGGGCCCAAACTAACTAGAAAGGAGAGGAAAGGAAAGACACTGTCTGCAATCTGCCCAAAACCCTACAAAATAATGTCCAACACTTCTGATAACAAAATTAACCCTGAAGTCACTAGACTTCTACCACTATATCAGCACTCTGAAATATTCTGAGACAGAGCAAAAAGAGGCCAATCTAATAAGGGACAAATGCAAATTGGCAAATACAGATAAATAAGAGTGGAAATTCAGCACAGTCCCAGCTGGGGCTGGCTGACCACACAAAAAACTGAATAGAACAACAAAATCAAGTGTGAACATTAGTAGAAAAACTTAGCTTGAGCTGACTGGAACAGAGCTGAGAACCAAGACCTGACAAGCAGAAGGAATCACCAGCACCAGAGTAGGGTGTCGGCTGTCTTAAATCCAATCTGAGATTCCTGAGGTCCAATCGTCATCCTTATTATCAGGTGGCAGATCTCTACTGATTAAATCAGCCTCACTACCTCCTGTTACCACCAGAGGGAGCCTGGAAGGAGAACTCACAACTGGTAGACCAGAAAATGAACTCACAACAGAGATCCCCTGAGTGGGATGGATGAAGGAAGTGCTGCAGCCGACCTCAGTGATCTGGGTCCACTGGCACAAGAAAGGAACATTGATAGAAAGCCTGACTCTCCATAAGAAAGAAAGGATTGATACGGAACGTGAGGAGACTAAGAGAACAAGGACCAGGGTTAGAGGAGAGCCCTTCCCAAGTTCTAAGCGCAAGGCCGGGGTCTGGTCCCTGAGGTTGTATGGATACTAATGGTCCTGCAGCAGACACCGGAGGAAAAGAAGTATTGACCACTTTATTCCCACACCAGACTTGGGGGCACAACAGCAACGTGTGTGAGCCGGGACTAGGTAGAAGGAGTCCCCGAAGCAGGCTACAGCTGTCTGCCGTACAAGTAGAATTCTTAGGAACATCTGACAGGAGGAACTCCAGTGTAACTCAGTACTGTGAGTAGTTCACTCAAAGGCGCTAAGAGGGAGACGTTCAGAAAAGGCACATATGCTGGCGGAGTGTTGGAAAGGGGTACTTCATCTTGCCTGGAAGTTGGCTGAGCTCCTGACCTGGAGGACACGGCACGGATGCCCTGGGACTACAGCACTGCTACATCCCCAGGGCCCGACCCTACACCATCTACGTGTCACTTCATCTCACTGCCCTGGGACTAAAGCCCTGCCTGTGGAAGGCTATAACATCATTGCTGCACTACACCATCTGTCCCAGAGGATCTGTCCCAGAGGATCTGTCTGCAGCGTCGGCTTAAGTTATAAACTTTCACCACCATAAGCACACTGAAACAACCCCTTTTGCGATGGAGCCCCAGGGCCATGGACCGGGTCACTGCTGCTGTGACAACTCCCGTTGAGAAGATCAAACGGCCCGGTACCGAGTACCCCACGGCCCTGGCGAGTGAGGGCGCTTCGAGACCCTATTGCGCTCTCTCCTAAACAGATTTTATATCCTATTGGGGAGCATAATATGTGAAATAAATGGAAATACATAAGTAAAAAAAGCAAATACATATAATTGAAGAAAATAATTAAAAATAAAACCACTGTCAATTAAAATTGCTGTTTCTAGCTCCACAGTCAACGAAAAAAGGACAAAACAAAATTTAAAATGTATATAAGTGGTCCTTTGTAGTTCTAAAAAATATGTAAAAATGTGAAAACCAGACACATCTTTTATTTTCCCAACGATAGTGGCAAAAAAAAGAAGAAAATATGAAAATAATATTAAAATTATACCCCATGTTTCAAAAAAAAGAAAAAGATGTGAAAAATATTTGAATGTCCAAACTAAAAAATTGTTTTACAACTCTTCAAATTGCATATATGGAATGGAAAAATGTGCTTGATCCTTAACTAGTTAAGGTATGGAAAGTTGTTGACGTCATCTAAAAAAATGTGGTCAGGAAGCAGCATGTAGAACAGGCGTGCATATGTTTTTGGTCAGACAACTGCAGAATAATTACATGAAAATTAAGAGGAATTTAATTAGTTTCTTTTTTTTTTAGTATCAGCTAGAGTGCCTCTAAAAGGTATGTTCTTACAGAGACTGGTTTTGGAGCAGGTCCAATGCTCCAATGCTCAAAAACTCAACAACAGAAAGACTCTTCCTATTTATTTTTATTGCAAAATGTTCCATGTTTTCAGCGTTTCCACCTTTAAATTTTGATAAATTCCTTGTGAATAAAAAATAGTGAATGTCACTCCTTTGAAGCAGTTTCTGATTAAATCCGCTACAAACTAGGCACTGCCCAATTAAAAGGCTGCAAAAAATGTTGCAGGGAAAAAAAAATCCAAAATGTTTGAAAATTCTTAAATACAGTTTCAGTAAATGAAAAACTCTTCCAAAAACTTTTCAAAGAATTAGCAACTAGTGATTTTTTGACCACCTCCAAAAACCTCAACACGGGAATTAAAAGATCTTGATGCTAAACAGATTATTCTCGTTACAAGCGCATATTTCCCAAATAATATAGTAATTCTTAGTCTGTGCTGTTAGCAGAGCAGTTATTGACTGTCAATGTCATAAACCTAAAAGACATTTACCATTCATTGGTTACCCCTTTTTCAATATTCCTATTATTTCAAAGCAGATATGCCGATGCACCACTCTTTTGGCCCCCCCTCGGTAAAAGGGATTTAAGAGCAGCGTATGCGCCACGAGTGTTCCTAGTACTTACACCAAACATGGACAAAGTCTTTGTATATTTTTTTTAGTGGCATTGACCTTCAAGAAAAAATACAACGTTACATTGGGGGAAATAACAAAATTGTCTGAAATGTATTCTGCTTTCATTCTCGTCCATAGATGTCTATCTTTCTGCTACGTATGGCTGAGTTTTCATGCTCCCTCATGCAATTTACATAATTTTAGCTATAGTTTTCATACGGTATAATCCTAAATACCTTACTAGCAATTACGATTCTAAAGCCACAGGGAAGGCTGTAAAATATTGGTTTCCAACTCAGATGCCAGATGTAAATTAAAGTGAGCTTGAGTGTATAGGATGACGGTAGTCTGTGGAGCCTTAAAGAATAGATTTCAAGATTAGCGCACAAGTACTAGTGTGGAATAATTAGAAGTGATGAATATGAAAACATACCTGTCTGCCGGGTAACTGAAAACACACAAAAGCTTTAAGCTACATTGCGCTCATTCCCTGCGTACATTGCCAAGTTCTTTGAAGGGAACCATAGTTGACAATCATGTTGGCTTACATAGAAAACTTACTTCATGTTTAACATAAAACCTTGAACCTTCATTACAACAGAAGATCTGAATCCAGCCTGATCTGGAGACCAGAATAGTATCATTTTCATTAGGATTATGACCTATGTAAAAAAAAACAGACTCACTGACAGTAACTGTTTAAAATAATGGTCATCAAGAAATGTCCAACTTTTTTGTGGACCAAGTGTCCACAAAAATAAAATGGAGACATGTCCATTTTTGAAAACCACATATTCAAGTATATGGGTCTGAAAAAAACTAGGACAGCACAAGGATGCCAACCTAGCTGCATCCTAATGATTTTGTTTGCCACTACTTGTTCGATGGGAGAAGCTACCCTCTTTCCCCGAAAATAAGAGACCGTCTTATATTAATTTTTGCTCCGAAAGTTGCACCATGTCTTATTTTCGGGGGGAGGGGGGTGTCTTATTTTCATGAGAAACATTCAAGTGCGCTCTACCCTTACATAAGGAACGTTCGGCAGCGTAAAACCAGTAGTCAGACATATAGACCGTTCAGCAGAAAAGCAGACAACAAATCAAAGTAACACACTACGGTACAGTACTGTAATTGCCTGACTCCCACACAGGGCCACAAAACATAAGGGCTCTAAAATGGCTCCCACACACTTTCTGGACACTGTACCGCTACCGTAACAATCACCCACAGCAGTTCCTTTACCATAGCAGCCCCATCATCATTTTGCAGCCCCAAATATTCCCATCATCCCATTGCAGCCCTCATCATCTCTTTACAGTCCCCAATACAGCACCCCCATCATTCCATTACGGTCCCCATCATTCTACAGTACAGTATTGCAGACTCCCATCATCCCACATCATCCCACTGCAGCCTCCCATCATCCCGGTATCCCACTGCAGCCTCCCATTATCACAGTATCCCACTGCAGCCTTCCACGTGTGTACTGTACATACACACACACAGACACACACACACCCATACACAGACACACACACACACTTTCACTTTCTTACTGGTTTCCTCCGCGGCACTGCTTTCAGTGCTTTGGTGGTGCAGGAGCCCTGGGCCAATCAGAGCGCAGGAGCCCTGGGCCAATCACAGCCCAGGAACAATCAGAGGCTATGGATGACGTCAGCTAGCCCATGGTTCCTGCGCTGTGATTGGCGCAGGCCTCATGGGCGGAGATCGGCACACAGCTCCGAGGCTGTGATTAACTCCTGCGAACAGCGCGGCTGCAGTGGCGGGCACCGGAGGGACCAGACAGCGGGGACAGCGGGAGCGAGACACAACTGCATGCCCCATGCACAGAACAAGGTATGCCTTATTTTCGGGGGTGCCTTATATTAGCAGGCACAGTGCTCCCCCTAGCATGCCTTACTTTCGGGGGGCGCCCTATTTACGGGGAAACAGGGTTTGTCTGACCATGCAGTAACATGGTCTGATCATACCACATTTACTGGGCAAGGGAGGAAGCAAAAGAGAGTATGCAGACAGGACTGCACGGTATCACAGCTGATTCTTTGTATGAGGCAAAACATTTCACGGTTTCACTGCCTGTTTTTAAAGGGAACCTGTCACCAGTTTTGGCTTTTATAAGTCAGGGCCATCACCTTTCAGGGCTGATATACAGCATTCTGTAATGCTGTATATCGGCCCCCAACCCCGTAAGAGAAGAAAAATAACTTTTATTATACTTACCTGTGGGGTGTTGCAGTTCTTAGTTCGGCACCTCCCATCTTCTTGCGTTGCCGCCCTTCTACTTGCTTCATGTGGATGACATCACTACATCATCCACACAATCAAACAAACAAGGCAGCACTCTGCAGTGCTATAGCATGCAAACATGAAAATTGAATTGCAATTGCAATTGAAAACCCGAGCAATGAGTATACTTGCTCATCACAACACAGCACCTTCTCCCAATCACTCAAAGAATCATCCAGGTGTTAATTGGCAACCTTCAGATGGGCCTACATATGTGCCTTCTTGAGCAGGGGGACCTTTCTGGCAATGTAGGATTTTAAACCTTTACGGCGTAATGTGTTAGCAATGGTTTTCTTGGTGACTGTGGTCCCAGCTGCCTTGAGATCATTGACAAGTTCTCCACGTGTGACAACCTTAATTTCTAATTAAGAATAGGTGCTACACAATGGTACATCCTAAAAAGCAAATTTTTATTATGCAAAAATACACAATTGAGACCAATTAAAAAGAAGGTGCCAGACCAAAATGACAGAGACCCATTAATTATGGGAGCACAACACTACAGCGATTGAAGGCATAAATGTATGGTATAACATTAGATATTACTTCATTGCATTCCCAGAGAAGGAGAGGCACAAAAACGTACATAGACAATGCAGAGTGATGTAGTCCCCTATTACAACGCTCAACTACCACCAGGCATATTACTGAAGCTAGTAGGACAAACATGTATAGCCCCTATATGTCCTCCCTATTGATATCACATGATTAATGAATCAAATGTGTCATTTATTGCCATTACTACATACCGCAAGCTGGTGGTGCTTCCTAGGCGTCCCTTATGCCCCGACGCGCGTTTCACACTGCTTCATCATGAAGGCATGTCAGAGAAGGGGGCATCCCATTTAAATATACCAAGACCCCTCGTCATTGGCCGCTATCAAAGTGTCACACCTGACTAAAAAGCGTCATCACCCTGTGTTTACCCACTGCGCCCGCATGAAGAAGGTCCTGTACCTTCCAAACAAGACCAAAAACGGCGCATGGACGGAATCACGTGATCTCCGCCACGTACAAGGGACAAATACTGTCACACCATGACCAGATGACATATTACCACCACATTGTGACCATATACTACAATACTCACCATTAATAAAAAAAACCACAATACTAATATTACCATAATTGCTGTTATACACTGGAGCTCTGTACATAGTGTCAGTATACAGGTAATACAGTGATCACCAGTGACATTATATACAGGAACTCTGTATATAGCATTAGATGTACAGGTAATACAGTGATCACCGGAGACATTATACACAGGAGCTCTGCATATAATATACAGTATATAGTGTACAGGTAATACAATGATCACCAGTGACATTATACACAGGAGTTCTGTATATAGTGTCAGTGTATAAGTAATACAATGATCACTAGTTACATTATACGCAGGAGCTCTATATATAGTATACAGTGTATAGTGTCTATGAACAAGTAACACAATAATTCACTGGTGACATCTCTACTTGAAGTCCTTCATCTTCATCCAGTGCAGACCGCCATCACTTGTTCCAGCCTGAATTCGTCTCTGCAGAAAATAACAGTTATCTAGGGCACATTCTCCAATTTTTATCCAACTTCTACACTACACCAGATGTAGAAACAAAGTGACAGTGTCACCCTGCACAGTAACAGAACCTCCCCCCTGCTGAAAACAGTACCCTCAAAAGTAAAATACATCACAGCAGTAATAATAACCCTTAATTAACCCCTACAATAATAATGTCCCACATGCTACTCCCATTTGTACTCCATTCTGGACCCCACATGTCTTGTTCCTGGCCCCTTGTGTCTCATTCCTGGCCCCATATGCTCTTCCATTGCTTGCCCCAGATGTTATCCCATTCCTGGCCCCAGATGTTCTCCCATTTCTGGCCCCATGTCTCTCCATTCTGGCCCATGTCTCTCCATTCTGCCCCCTTGTTTCTCCATACTGCCCCTACGTCTCGCCATACTGCCCCCATAGTGCAGATTTACAAAAAAAAAGTTAAAATCTCCTTACCTGGCCACAGTCCAGTGGCGGACTCTCCCTGATTCATCTGAGGCACGGACACATCGATATATGACAGTGACGTCATATGTCGGCGACGTGTGCGCTGGCAGCTGTTACCCAATGCCATGCGGGAAGCCTTCCTGCATGGCAATATAGATTTTAACTGAAGCAGCAGAGTTCTGCCGCTGGGGTCTGGTGAGCAGAAGAGAAGGGGCTTGGTCCAGACCCCCTTTGTTGTGAGTAAACATCAAAATGGATTTTTTTGAATACTAGGAAGGATTTAATTCTTCAGTATTAATATATATGTTTACTCCACTTGTCTTTTTTATTTTTCATATGTTTTTATTTTTTTCACTATGCCATATGTCAATAAGGAGTTAAACAATAGGGGAACTTTCTGATGATAGCTTCACTTAAAGACTCCGTACAGAAATTCCAAGGCAAGTTTTGACAGATTTTATGGGAAAAACAAAGCAATCTAATCAAAAAAGATTATAGGTAAATGAGGTCAGTGATCAGTAATATGCACACTGTGAAAGATCCAACAATAAATCATGGTTTCCATTATAGACTGTAAGAAAGCCAGGTAGGTTAGGGTTAAATCCTACCACTATAGGTCCTGATTAGATGTACCTGGATAGCCATGACTAGAACCAGGTCATGTGTTCATTGGTCAGTCAGCTGAGGGAAGATGAGCAGAGCGTGCTGTGTTGGAGCAGTAGAGAGACAATTCAGCATCTTATTGTGAAAAGTCTGCACAGGCCATGTGCACCAAACTGCAAGTATTCCTTGTTACTACAGAGGATAACTGTTTTGCATTACCGAACTGAGACTAGCTCAGCTGTGTATGAGTAGCCAGGGTCTGTATTGTTTAGTTAGTGCCTGGACAAGGCTAGGGCTTTCATGTTTATGGTTTTTAGAATTAATCTTGTCCGTGAAATGTTCGCCAATCTCAAATTCGGCACAAATATTGCACATTCGGATTCATAAGTTTTTTTTCCTAAAAATCTGCAAAAGTTGGCCACAGTTCAGTAAATGACCAAGTTCACTAATGGCTCTTTCAGATGCCTGTGCTTCCGGTAGCAGCACCAGCCACAAAACGTCCCACACACGTGCACACTGATGGCACACCAATGACTTCTCGATATCCTCAGTGTGACACATATTGTACTGTCCGCGCTGTTCCCTGGCACCCGGTGCTGAAGTGAATACAGCTCACGTCACTGTCCCCTGTAACTTTTTCTCACTGTGCTAGTGGTGATCTCACCAAGGTCACCATTGTTCAGAGGCCCGACTGGTAACATGGCCTCAGAGACAAGCGTTACCTCGATGATGTCACCGCTAGTCACTCATTCCTCAGTCATCTCAGCCTGGACAGTCACATCTTGGCGTCTTCCAGGTTGAATACTGTTTATCCCTCAGATATGGATTACAGTGCAGGACAGAACGACAAACAGGTTAGGGATATGGTTGTTTTTTATTTTTGTTTTATTACAGGAGATCATGGCTTCAGTGGAATAGGTGATGACTTGAGTATGGTTTAATTTAGATTCATTAAAGGAGTCTGTGTCATTCTTTCAATTAAAGAACTTTCTTCTGGCTGTGTGTTTATTTACAATATAACTATAAGATTAGTCGTCGTATAGACACCTATCCATTACTAAGCCGTGGGCTCAATGTCACCGGATAATACAAAGGTGACATCAATCCCACAAATATGAACCCCACTTGCCAGCGCCATTGGACAAGCGGGAAGAGGCGAGCAAAGTGCCAGAATTTGGCGCATCTGATAGATGCTCTTTTTCCGGTGTGGCTCTGGGCTGCTACTTTTAGGCTGGGGGGCCGATATCCATGGACCCTTATCAGCCTGAGAATACCAGCCTCCAGATGTCAGCTTTAGGGCTCATACTCACTTGCGAGAGACTCGCACGATTCTTGTGCGAGTCTCTCGCATGAAAACCTGGCACTGCCGCCGTCACTCGGACCGGAGCCTATGGCTACATGTATTTCTATACTGTCTCCTCACATTATTCCACTCACTAGTCTCCTCACACATTTCCCCCTCCCTCACAGTCTCCTCACACATCCTCACCGCAAATCATACTGTCTCCTCACATATTTCCCTCCTCAGTGTCTATTCTGTCTCCCCACACACCTCCCTTGCTTCCCACACTGTTTCCACACTCTTGCCATGCCTGACGCTCCCCGTACTGTGTCTGCACTCATCCCTGCCCCTGACTCCCCTTACTATGTCCACCTAGGTACACCTATTACACCTTCATACTGTTTTCTCATTCACTCCACCTCACTCCCCATACTGTGTCCTCAAATTTTTCACCCACCACTCGCTTTCCATATTGTGTCTGCACACATCCCCCTCCATTGCAATAATGTGTCCTCACACATCCCCCTCACTCCGTTTACTGCATCTGCACCCATCACCCCTTGCTCGCCATACTATGTCTGCACCATCCCCTTTTCTTTCCATACAGTGTCTGCACACATTACCCCTTTTCCCCATACTGTGTCTACAATCACTTCCTCACGCTCCATACTGTGCACCCACCCACTCACTCCTCATACTGTGTCTGCACCCATTCCCTCCTCATTCCCAATACTGTCTGCACCCATTTCCCCTTCGATCCTCATACTGTGTCTGCATCCATTTCCCCCCTCACTCCCAATACTGTCTGCATCCATCCCCCTACTTCATTTGCCATACTGCATCCTCCCCTTGCTCCTCATACTATGTCTGCACCCATCCTTTCACTCTTTCCCCATACTGTGTCTGCATCCATTCACCCTCTTGCTCCCAATACTGTGTCTGCACCATCCTGCCTTGCTACCCATAGCGTCTGCACCAATTTCCTCCCCTCACTCCCAATACTATCTGCATCCATCCCCCTACTTCATTTGCCATACTGCATCCTCCCCTCTTGCTCCTCATACTATGTCTGCACCCATCCTTTCGCTCTTTCCCCATATTGTGTCTGCATCCATTCCCCCTCTTGCTCCCAATTCTGTGTCTGCACTCATCCTGCCTTGCTACCCATAGCGTCTGCATCTATTTCCCCTCACTCGCTCCCAATACTGTGTCTGCATCTATTCCCCTACTTCATTTGCCATACTGCATCCTCTACATTGCTCCTCATACTATGTCTCCACCCATCTTTTCTCTCTTTCTCCATATTGTGTCTGCATCCATTTCCTCCTCTTGCTCCCAATACTGTGTCTGCACCCATCCCGACTTGCTACCCATACTGTGTCCATACCCATCCACCCTCCCTCGCTCATCATACTGTGCCTGCATCCATCCCGCTCGCTCCCCACACTTCATCTGCTCTCATCCCCCTTGTTCCCCATACTGTGTCTACAACCATCCCCCATCACTCCCCATACAGTGTCTGTACCCATCTCTTTGCTCGCATCCCATAGTGCCACTGCAATCATTCCCCCCTCTTGCTCTCAATACTGTGTCTCCACTCATCCCTTCACTCACTCCCAATACTTTAAATTTTTGATGTCATACAATAAATCTTTGGTGTTCTCAGCTCCACTGGATCACTTACCACCAAAATTGTATGTACTTCTACGGCATCGACTAGTGATGTCAGCTGATTTTATCATGCTTCAATTGTACTCACATCTGAAATACACAAAAACAGTTGACCGCTGGGAGCCGGTGTGCTGCACCTTCTCTGAACCCACTGTCAGCTTGACAGCCAGCTTAGAGAACTGCTAGCTCCCACTAGAAGAGATGGCAAAATACAGCCACCGAGGAGACATCTCGGATCACCACAACAGGATACCTGTCGATGCCCTCCTGTCGGCTGCGCCCAGGGCAAATGCCCCATATGCCCCCCTAGATATGCCCCAGGGCAATGTTCATAGCGGGGAATAATTTTTCAGACTAAACGCTGCTTAATGTTTTTAGCATTAAACAGTAAATACATTGCACCTTTCTAAGTAAAGTTACATTTCTGATGAAGGTTAATATATATGCATATAAAATGCATGTATAGTGATTGTGTTTCCACCATCCAGTTTGATCTCGGATAGAGACTGCCATAATATTTTCTTTCTTTATTTTACAAGAACAAAGTACTTTGGTTCTATACATCTGAAAGTCATTTCTAGAACAGTTACTATCCAGCTGGATTTTTTTATAAGCCCGTTCTCTATTACCTGTAGGAATGTTGGCAGCGATGAAGAATGACACTGTACTTATTCTTATGAACCTGGACATCCTAGACACCAGAGTAAAGCAAGAAAAGATGTTTTAAATCACCAGCCCACTTGATCAGACCTTGCATAAGGTGAACGGCTGGCACATAATGAATTTGTTTGATATCAGGCTTCGGTCGTATTTTCACAATTCGCCTCTAGCAATGATTACAGGTTATGGCACCTTTCTAAAGTAACTCAGACATAAAGTTGAATAGTATTACAGCATATTATTCAGTTAATAAAGTTTCCAAATACCCATACTTAGAATAACACCTACTACTGGACCGAAATCCTGCGCTTATTACATTGTATATTGTTCAGTGAGTGTTATTGGTTATATCAGACACGTTATTATAATAGGATACAATACCCGCTATACAGATAAAAATAGACTAGACAGCCACATTGGCCTTGCACCTCATTAGCAAAATGTATATTTTTGCATACAATATTTTTTACATAAAAGCAATAAAACTGAAGACACTTTTTCATATACTGTAACATCAAGAAAAGGCTCCACTCAGCTATTTCCCATTAGGTTTTTCATTGCTTTTTGAAGGTAACAATAGTAATAAAAATATGGACACCTGATGGACCCATAATATATCAATAAGGTTCAAAGAAAAGTCCCAACAGATCATAAAAGATCATAAGAGATCCAACAACCATCCTCAAACCCAAGTCATCATACCCATCATTGATCTTGTAGAACTGAAAGCTACTGTTTGAGTTTAGTTTAGATGTACAGAATATAGTGAAAAGTTGTGCACATTGTGAAATCCTTATTAACCACATATTTTTTAAATTCATCTGGTCTTGTATAGGTATACGTCATTCACCCATTTGATCCATGGGTTACAAAACTTGTTAAAGATACATAAGGAAGTAAGTACACGTGTCAAGCAATATTTCATTGATACGTTTTTCCGAAATGGAATAAAAGAATTCCAAGCTTTTAGACATCTGTGTTATATTTTGCAGCAATCATAATCTATGTTCTTATTCACATGTCCGTCTATTTTGTGTCCGTGTGTCTGTGCAAAACTCATCGATACGTGTTTGGTTTTTTTCCAGTATCACAGATTAAAAGGGTCAATACAAGTATATAGGTGAAAAACACTGCTAATGGCATCCCTGTGCTGTCCAAATGTAACATTGCTTAGGAGAGGAAAAGCTGTGTAATTTATTTATTTATTTATCCATCTGTCAAAAGCACTGACGGTGAAAACGGACAGACAGTCTGACACACTGATCCAAAAAACTGATGACACCGGTACCATTTTTTCACGTATGTGTGTAAACACGGACGTGTGAATGAGGACTTAAATGGATCCTAGATTTATGCTCTCCAAATCATGGCCAACATAAATCAGAGCCTGGATGCACAATTACACAAACATAGGAGAGACCTTTCAAACAACTGGAGAAACGCAGTGAGAAGCCCACCGGGGGCCGCGCAAGACTAGTCAGGCTCTCCTATAATCCCTGGTTTTTCAAACTATGTTTTCTCTGAAATGCCACAACATTCCAGAATAAAACACACCTAGCCAACATTCAGCGCATGGTTCATGCAGCATTAAACTAGTGACAAGTTTCCTTTAACCCCTGTAAAGAGGTTGCCAGGACCGCGGGTACCTGCATGCCAGGTCCGGAACTAGAAAGGCTGCATCCTCTGTACCAGGGGGACAGCTTTGAGGAGGCGGACTTTTCCCTGCAGGCTGAGGGAAGCCTGAGAGGGAGGGACCGTCCTGCAGACCAGGAGAGGCAGGGAGAGACAGGTAGAAAGCGCGCGCAGCAGCCGGCCTATAAAAAGGAAAAGTGCGCGAAGGACGGGACTTTGGCGCAAACGCAGAGGAGTGCATAGAGCGGTGAGTGGCGCACTCAGCTGCCCATTCCCCCACCATTGCGGTGGAAAGGTTCGTCGGATGCAGTGAACAGCAGGAGACAGAGAAGGGGTTAACAAAGTTTACTTGAGCAATTAACGGATATGATTACAAGGAAACCTTCCATGCAGGGAGGTGCTGAGAAAGACAGTAAAATATACAGTATAGCTCAACAAAATAATAAAAGTGAAGATAAAGACTTATCGATTGAAGATTTTATTGGAGAATGGTTGGAACAGTTCCCGACGGCATCACAGTCCGTGAACAAAGTCTTTGGCTCTGTGGCGTAAGAACGAGATGTCTCCTGACTATGCCAAAGTATCCCGATCCGCTGGTCTTGGGGTCGTTGTACTTGGGTCCGTTGAACTTGGGGTAAAGTTCCTGCTGTGGGTTGTTGTAGCATGACGCAACACGCCAAGAGCACGGTGCGGTACAGGCCGCAGGGTTGACAACGCCTCGAACTGAATCATAACATCCAGGAAAGGTTGGTAAGTCTGCTGCACTTCCCGTCACGGGTCTTGTTCGTAGGGAGGCACTGGGTACAGTACACTAGTGGGGAACAGTCTGTAAAGGGCTGGTGTCAGTGGCGGTAGTTGAGGAGAGGGAGTCAACCTTCGTCCTGCTCTGAAGTCGCCTTCCCACCAAGTCTCTTGTCTTCCCGTGCTCCGCTCCTTTTAAGTCCCCCACACCCCCTTCAGTCAGGTGCTCAAGCTCCTCCCGCCCAGTCAAGTCAGGTTTGTCAAGCAAGTCATCCCCCTGCAACAGAGGTGACGGCCCCGATAGTTCCGGGTCCAGAGCGCATTTCTGTCCAATGATGTCATTCCTGTTCACCCCCTTACAGCGATCAAAATATCTACTTCATAATCATAAGTGAAAGTGTAGACGCCTTAAAAATTGTGAGGAAAGAATGGTTGTAGATGACGAGGAAAAAGCTAATATATTAAACATTTTCTTCTCCACGGTATTCACGGTGGAAAATGAAATGCTAGGTGAAATGCCGAGAGACAGAGAAAACCCTATATTAAGGGTCACTAATCTAACCCAAGAAGAGGTGCGAAACCAGCTAAATAAGATTAAAATAGATAAATCTCTGGGTTTGGATGGCATACACCCACGAGTACTAAGAGAACTAAGTAATGTAATAGACAAGCCATTATTTCTTATATTTAGGGACTCTATAGCGACGGGGTCTGTTCCATAGGACTGGTGCATAGCAAATGTGGTACCAATATTCAAAAAGGGCTCTAAAAGTGAACCTAAAAATTATAGGCCAGTAAGTCTAACCTCTATTGTTGGTAAAATACTTGAAGGGTTTCTGAGGGATGTTATTCTGGATTATCTCAATGAGAATAACTGTTTAACTCCATATCAGCATGGGTTTATGAGGAATTGCTCCTGTCAAACCAATCTAATCAGTTTTTATGAAGAGGTAAGCTATATACTGGACCAAGGTGAGTCATTGGACGTGGTATATCTTGATTTTTTCAAAGCATTTGATACCGTGCCACACAAGAGGTTGGTACACAAAATGAGAATGCTGGATCTGGGGGAAAATGTGTGAAAATGGGTAAGTAACTGGCTTAGTGATAGAAAGCAGAGGGTGGTTATAAATGGTATATTCTCTAACTGGGTCGCTGTGACCAGTGGGGTACAGCAGGGTTCAGTATTGGGACCTATTCTCTTCAACATATTTATTAACGATCTGGTAGAAGGTTTACACAGTAAAATATATATATTTGCAGATGATACAAAACTATATAAAGCAGTCAATACAAGAGAAGATAGTATTCTGCTACAGATGGATCTGGATAAGTTGGAAACTTGGGCCGAAAGGTGGCAGATGCGGATTAACAATGATAAATGTAAGGTTATACACCTGGGAAGAAGGAATCAATATCACCATTACACACTGAGCGGGAAACCCCTGGGCAAGCCTGACACGGAGAAGGACTTGGAGATCTTAGCTAATGATAAACTTACCTGGAACAGCCAGTGCCAGGCAGCGGATGCCAAGGCAAACAGGATCATGAGGTGCATTAAAAGAGATCTGGATACACATGCTGAGAGCATTATACTGCCTCTGTACAAATCCCTGGTTAGACAGCACATAGAGTGCTGTGTACAGTTTTGGGCGCCGATGCTCAGGAAGGATATAATGGAACTAGAGCGAGTACAAAGGAGGGCAACAAAATTAATAAAGGGGATGGGGGATCTACAATACCCAGAGAGATTAGCAAAATTAGGATTATTTAGTCTAGAAACTGAGGGGTGATCTAATAACCATGTATAAGTATATAAGGGGACAATACAAATATCTCTCAGAGGATCTGTTTATACCAAGGAATGTGATGGTCACAAGGGGGCATTCTCTGTGTCTGGAGGAGAAAAGGTTTTTCCACCAACATAGAAGAGGATTCTTTACTGTTAGGACAGTGAGAATCTGGAATTCCTTGCCTGAGAAGGTGGTGATGGCGAACTCAGTCAAGGGGTTGAAGAGAGGCCTGGATGTCTTCCTGGAGCGTTACAATATTTTATCTTACAGTTGTTAGGTTCTTTAGAAGGACGTAGATCTGAGGATTTATTCTGACGGAATATAGGCTAAACTGGATGGACAAATGTCTTTTTTCAGCCTTGCTAACTATGTTACTATGTTACTTCAAAATGGTTTTAATAAAAATGTCAGCTTGGCGTGCAAAAAATAAGCCCTCACCCTGCCCCAGGTCACAAAAAATGGAGACACTACAAGTCTTGGACAATGGTGCCATTTCTTTGTTTTAACAAATTAAAAGAACCTAGGCATGTTTTGTGTCTATGAACTCGTAATGACCTGGAGAATCATAATTACAGGTAAGTTTTAGAGTTAGTGAACATGGTAAAAAAAACAAATAAAAAACAACTGCAGAATTGCACTTTTTTTTTGCAATTTCACCACACCTGACAGAGGGTACATGTTGCCTAATCAAGGAGAAACATGTATCAGACACTGGCAGTAAGATTTCAGCCTTATATGTTTAATTCTGAAATGCATTTCAGATACAGCCACCCACCACTGTCCTCCCTGTCCGCTGCCCTTCAGTGAAAGGTCTCCCCCTAGAGACACATACAGGGAGGGACCTGTCACTCAAGAGGAGTGGATAGGCAGAAGCCGCTGGGGACCAGCCTGTCCGAGTAGTCTCTCATGCGGCTCTGTCCCATGCGGCTTTTTACCCCTTTCCAACATTAGACGTACTATTCCATCCATGTGACCTGGGACTAAAGTCCCAAGGACAGGATAGTACGTCTAATGCGATCAGCTGTGCTCACGGGGGAAGCGCAGCTGATCGCGGCTGGGTGTCAGCTGATTATCACAGCTGACACCCAGCACAATGTGTCAGGGGCGGTCACGGACCGCCCCCGACACGTTAAACCCTGGCCCACCGCGATCAAACATGATCGCGGTGTACCGAGGGTTAAAGGAAGCATCGGCAGGGAGGGGGCTCCCGCCGTGCTTCCCTGCGACCCCCACAGCTGTGTGATGCGCAGCGCCGCTGTGGGGGTCGCCTTCCCTGCAGGTCCCCAGATCCAATATGGCGATGGGGGCCTGCAGGGAGCTGGCTTCCTCACTGCCCGCAGAGCGCAGGCATGAGGAAGCCTGCAGCAGTGCCTGTGACAGATCGCTGATCTGTGATGTGACAGATCAGCGATCTGTCACAGGACAGTGATGTCCCCCATGGGACATTATAATAAAGTAAAAAAAAAGTGTAAAAATAATTTTAAAAAAGCGCTAAATAAATAAAAAAAATAATTCCCTAATAAATTCATTTTTTGAAAATAAAAAAACAAAAAAACAATAAAAGTACACATATTTGGTATCGCTGCGTCCATAATGACTCACCTTATAAAAGTGTTCCATTAGTTAACCCCTTTAGTGAACCCCTTAAAAAATAAAAATAAAAAACAAAGCAAAAAATAATGATTTATTATCATACCGCTGAACAAAAAGTACAATAACGCGCTATCAAAAAGATGCATATAAATATCCATGGTACCACTGAAAACGTCATCTTGTCCCGCAAAAAACGAGCCACCATACAGCATCATCAGAGAAAAAATTAAAAAGTTATAGCTTGCAGAATAAAGCGATGCAAAAATAATTATTTTTTATATAAAATTGTTTTCATTGCATAAAACCAACAAAACATTAAAAAATGACATAAATGAGGTATCGCTGTAACCGTACTGACCCGAAGAATGAAACCGCTTTATCAATTTTACCGCACGCAGAACGGTGTAACCGCACCCTCTAAAAGAAATTCATGAAACGCTGGTTTTTGTTCATTCTGTGTCCTAAAAATCAGAATAAAAAGCGATCAAAAAATGTCACGTGCCTGAAAATGGCACCAATAAAAACGTCAACTCGTCCCACAAAAAATAAGACCTCACATGACTCGGTGGGTCAAAATATGGAAAAATTATAGCTCTCAAAATGTGGTGATGCATAAACTATTTTTACAATAAAAAGCGTCTTTTAGCGTATGATAGTTGCAAAAAATAAAAACCCGCCATAAATAGTAAATCAAACCCCTCGTTATCACCCCCTTAGTTAGGGAAAAATAATAAAATTAAAAAAAAATATTTATTTCCATTTTCACATTAGGCCTAGGGTTAGGGCTAGGGTCAGAGCTAGGATTAGGGCTAGGGCTAGGGTTAGGGTTGGAGTTAAAATTGGGGGGTTTCCACTGTTTTGGCATATCAGGGGCTTTCCAAACGTGACATGGCGCTCGATCTCAATTCCAGCCAAAAAAGTTAAATGGCGCTGCTTCCCTTCCGAGCTCTGCCATGTGCCCAAATAGTGGTTTACCCCCATATATGGGGTATCAGCGTACTCAGGACAAATTGCACAATAACTTTTGGGGTCCTGTTCTTCTTGGGAAAATAAAAATTGGGGGTGAAAAGATCATTTTTGTGGAAAAAATATGATTTTTTTAATTATACGGCTGTACGTTATAAACTTCTGTGAAGCCATTGAGGGTTCAAAGTGCTCACCACATATCTAGATAAGTTCCTTGGGGGGTCTAGTTTCCAAAATGGGGTCACTTGTGGGGGGTTTCCACTGTTTAGGTACATCAGGGGCTCTCCAAACGTGGCATGGCGTCCGGTCTGAATTCCAGCCAATTTTGCCGTGAAAAAGTCAAACGGCGCTCTTTCCCTTCTCAGCTCTGACATGCGCCCAAACAGTGGTTCCCCCCACTTATCAGGTATCGGCGTACTCAGGACAAATTGCACAATAACTTTTCCAGTCCAATTTCTCCTGTTACCCTTGGTAAAATAAAAAAATTTAACCTGAAGTAATTTTTTTGTGAAAAAACGTTAAATGTTCATTTTTTTTAAACATTCAAAAATTCCTGTGAAGCACCTGAAGGGTTAATAAACTTCTTGAATGTGGTTTTGAGCACCTTGAAGGGTGCAGTTTTTAGAATGGTGTCACTTTTGGGTATTTTCTATCATATAGACCCCTCAAAGTGACTTCAAATGTGATGTGGTCCGTAAAAATAAAATGGTGTTGTAAAAATGAGAAATCGCTGGTCAAATTTTAACCCTTATAACTTCCTAACAAAAAAAATTTTGGTTCCCAAATTGTGTTGAAGTAAAGTAAACATGTGGGAAATGTTACTTATTACGTTTTTTGTGTGCTATATCTCTGTGATTTAAGAGCATAAAATTCAAAGTTGGAAAATTGCAAAATTTTCAAAATTTTCGCCAAATTTCCATTTTTTCCCAAATAAACGCAAGTTATATGAATTAAATTTTACCACTAACATGAAGTACAATATATCATGAGAAAACAATGTCAGAATCACCAGGATCCATGGAAGCGTTCCAGAGTTATTACCTCATAAAGGGACAGTGGTCAGAATTGTAAAAATTGGCCTGGGAATTAACATGCAAACCACCCTTGGGAGTAAAGGGGCTAAAGCATGTTTTTTCTTAAATACCACAGAGATGCAGAGTCAAACATACCTGGCTGAAATCTTATAGCCAATGTCTGATGCATGCTGCCGATCCAAGATCAGTGCTGATCAGTTTCCTTTTAATTATCAGTTTCCGTTAAATATCTACTAACAGCTAATCTTAAAGGGAATCTGTCACCCCTTTTTTGAGATATCATATAATGATATTCAATTGTGTGTCACATAAGGATTCTCTTAGTACTTTTGCTTCCCCCTGACCCCGCACCTTTCATGCATAAATACCTTTTTTATATCGGTTCAGATGTATGTAAACTGCCGCTGTCCGGTCCACTGGGCGGGGCTTATTCACCTGCTCCCCCCCGTCTTGCTCTACACAAGAAGAAATGCGTAGAGCAAGACAGGGAGGGGGGAGCAGGTGAATAAGCCCCGCCCAGTGGACCGGACAGCAGCAGTTTACATACATCGAACCGATATAAAAAAGGTATTTATGCATGAAAGGTGCGGGGTCAGGGGGAAGCAAAAGTACTAAGAGAATCCTTATGTGACACACAATTGAATGCTATCATTATATGATATCTCAAAAAAGGGGTGACAGATTCCCTTTAAATGAAGGATTCTTAAGCCTTAGCAAACAGTCAAGGAAAAATGAACAGCATACTGATGCAACTAGGATAGCTTCCATGCGTCACCTGAAATGAATTGTTTGGTTTGCAAAATGTTCCAAACTGACAGATCTCTCTTTTTATGTTTGTGAACAGTCGCTCATAAAAAAAACCTGACATGTAAATCGCACCATAGAATATAATGTGTCAGTTTGTTGCCAGAGAAAAAAGCTGGCAGCAAATGTTTGTGAAAAACTGACTTTAGAAAATGTTCATATCTTGTTTTCAGTTTACGTTTAAGGAACATCCAACATTCGAGGGATAACTGTGACATATCTCACTGTACAAACATACAGTGGGATCTGCCACCAATTCTAGAAAAAACACCCGCCACGGTACGGTATTACATGGTTACGTGGTAGACTACACAATTCTATATAGTGAAACAAAAAGTCTTAATGATGCATACCACCCTATTGTGTGACAAAAGGGCACTCTTGGTACAAAATGAATGGTTAAGGACATGGGAAAGGTAAAAACTCCAAATATATGCCTCTGTTAAATGGGATATGAATGCAGCCTTATATTATTGGAAAAAAATGCTACAGTTGGGTACTGGCAGTGTGTCCTGGATTGTATCTTTGCAAGTGAGACTAGCAGGTCTAGAGGTAATCTTGGGACATTTCTCTCATTGAACATTTCTTATTAAAAATAACAGCCTACAAGTCTTGGCCTCTTCCTCACGATTGTACATACCCACTATTTGCACCCTGTTGTTCTCAGCTTGCTGTTTGTTTTCCTGGAGAGTGTTCATCTCTGTCTTTGTTTCTTGGCTGATTTGTATATCATTTCAGGATATGATGCTTGAAATTACAAAATGTTCTTCAGTTTAATGAAAAAAAACCCTTTTGTTTCAGTTCTCAATGTCTGTAAAAAAAAATCCTGATTTACCTCAGTCTTGTAGATTCAATGATAAGCTTTGTAAGTAGAATTGCCTTTGAGTTGTTCATGTGCATGATACTGTGTAGAGTATATTTATATGTGGATGAGTGACTAAAGGGCCTGTCACACTAAGTGATATCGCTAGCAATATCGCTATAACGTCACTGGTTTTTGTGACGTTATAGCGATATTGCTAGCAATATCGTTATGTCTGATACTTACCTCCGACCGCTCCCCCGCTGGTTATCGCTGATCGCGCGAGAACGTCCTGGACCGTTTCTCGTCATCAGCTTCCTGCTGGGGCTTCCTGCTGTGGAGACGAACAACACGTGGACGCGGGCGGGAGGACATCAGGATCGCCTCGTCTGACAGGTAAGTAGCGACCCCCGACCCCTGCGATGTCGCTGGTGAGATTTGCCTGTTTGGCAGCTCACTAGTGACAACTTAGCGATGCACCAGCGATCCTGACCGCGTCATATCACTGGTCGGGATCGCTGGTGCATCGCTAAGTGTGACAGTACCTTTAGAGCAGGCCTGGATTTCCCTTTCGTGCTGCCCTTGGCACTTTAAGTGATAACTTCCCCTACTGGTAATAACAATCCAAGAGAAAGAGTCCAATTTTTTATCAGGTGTCATCCTAGTTGCTTCGGCTTTATTCTCCTCCGTTTTTTTTCCACTGAAGAGGTGTCCTTGCTTCCAAGTCAAATGAAAACCCTTTGGAAGGTCATATTTTTATTCAAACTTGTCACTATGTAAATGTGGCGCCCTCAGGAGTATGGTCGCCACAATGGCATTGCGTTCCTCCTAGGGAGTGTGATGTCATGCTTGGAAGCAATAAAGGATCTCTCTGGCAGTTAATCACAACACACAACACAGTTTCCCACTCCAGGCCAGCAGAGGGAGCTCTGAACCCAAAACTGGGGGAAGAGCTGCTCTCTGGGGACCAGGAAGGGAAAATTAAGGGTTCATGTGAGGAGGGCAACGTGTGTGGACGTGAAGAGAGGAGCTGGGAGATGGAGCAGGGAGTTCAGACTCATTCCCAACTATAGCGCATGATCTGGAGCTCGGTCTCCAAGGCTGTATGGACACTGATGGTCCTGCAACAGAAACCGGAGGACTAGGAAGATGTAAATGCTCTATTCCCACATAAGACTCGGAGGCACAACAGCGACGTGTGAGCCAGAAAAAGAAAGCTACAGCTGTCTGCCATACGAGGGAGTTCTAGAGAGAATAAGCAAGTGGAACTTCAGTGTAACACAGTACTGCAAGTACCTCATATAAGCGCTAGGAAGGAGACTACACAACCCATCTGCCTAGAGAGATTTCTAAGTTGCTTCCAGGCTAGCCAGCTCCTGTGCCATCTGTAATCTGGATCCTGGACTGCATCTGCCAAGCAAAGTTAAATTAAAGAAACTGCACCCTGTTGTGTCCTTTCCTTCTTCCTGCAAACTCTCCAGCACTGCTACATCTCTGTGCCAAACACTACACCCTCTTCCTCAACACCTACCCTCTTCATCTACTCTGCCCTGGGACTACAGCCCTGCCTGTGGAGGGCTACACCATCATTGCTGCACCCCACCATCTGTCCCAGAGGATCTGTCTGCAACGTTGGATTAACATCTTCATTGCCGAACACCACAGGTGGCGTCACGAATCATTCACTCATAAACTTTATTCCATCACTTAATCCCTTTTACATGGGCGCCTAGGGCCACGGACCGGGTCACCGCTACTGTGACACTTCCCTCTGAGATACTGGCTTGGTACCGAGTACCCCACGGCCCTGGCGGGTGACCCATAAAGGGGTGACTAGACGAGTCACGTGCTCCCCCATCGTGTATGTTATGTATGTGTACCATACCATGTTATATATGTAATGATTATTGGGTAGGGACTAAGATAGGGACAGTTAGCCGCTTAGTTAGGCCTAACCTGTAGGATAGTACGGGTTATGTAGTGTTCGGGACACTAGGGGGCACTCTAGAGTACAAATAAGAGGTAGCAATAGTTAAAAATAAAGGACTAATTGCATGGTTGTTGGGTGGCGTTCAGGAAGTTACACTGGGAAGACAGTTCAGTTGGTAGTGTGGAAAGGTATGGAGAGAAGTATGTTTCGGTAAGGACGAAAGAAGAAAGGCATCTGGAACGAATCTTTTGATAGTGTCACGGGTAACCTTCCACAGCGTTCGGGGACCTACGGTCCATACAGTAGTTGCAAGCGGCAACTGGATATTCGCTCAGGATATAGCTAGCCGGAGGATTCTGGAAACTTCGGGCTTGGACACCAGGATGCAGGAGAAGAAGCAGATGGGGCAGACCAGGGAGAGTGTAGGAGATGAGATACTGATGTATAAAGAAAGTGGATGGACTGTAAGTATTCTGAAGAAACCTGAACTTAGTAAAGTTTATTTGGAAAAGAACCAGGACTCTGAGCATGTTTGTGTGTGCATACAAAGGGCTGAGGTGCTGCAGTGTGAGAAGATCCGTGATCAGCAGGTGGGTGCAGCTCCGCACACACACACAACACATCACAAGACGAACACCCTATTTTTGTAGTGACGGAGCGTCCGGGTGTGGAAGAGTTAAAGCCCCTCGCCACAGCTGACACCCGGGCGATCTTTACAACTAAGCAACAAATACATGAGACAGGGATGCAAAATGGAAGAAAGTCAGAAGCCTTCCGATCTGCATCCGGTTCTCACGATTTCCCATAGATTTGAATAGCTGAAGGCGATCCACTAATCGGATAAAAATAATACCTGAGCCAGAAGGATCTCACTCTCAGATCAATGATTTTAGCATATGTGTGAATACATCCATTTTTCTCTATGGGATCGAATCCCGCTGAAGGGAAAAAAAAATTGGTCAGCACTCGGACAAAGCACACAGCTGGGTGAATGCTGCCTAATGCGAAGTTCCACCTAGGATTTGGTGATCTTGTATATTTTTTGCTGCATTTCAAAACCCTCTTAGCAAAATGAGTTTACTAGCGTTTTGTACACGTGTTTTTATCATGTTTTTTTCCTCCCCTTTTTGGTTTGTCATGCTTTAAATAAAACTACTTTGTTTTGGTTAACTACTGTTGCTTTGCATTGATATAACTTCATTAATAAAGTAATTTGCAGTTTACATGTAATTATGTTTCCACTGCGGAAATGCACTAAAAACGTATATACATTTTTTTATCTGCGGATTTTTCTCATCTCATTCAGGTCTATGGTTAAAATCTGCAAATAAAATGCATACTTACTGCAAGAGAAATTGACATGTTGCAGATTTTAAAGTTGCACCGTATGTCAGTTTCCCCAACGTAAAAAGCACAGTGGACATGAGGTTTTTGTAAACTCATACACACCAAATACTCACAAGGGGAGCTAGCCTAATATGTTTTGATCCCCATAACAGATGATTGCCAGGGGAGATAAGGATCTGGCATATCCATTATCAGACTGGTAATCCTTTTGTACTGTAAGGCCGGGGTCACACTAAACGACGCAAAAATACGGTCCGTAGTTTACAGGCGTAATACGGATGAATGACCCCTAAATAGTGCTCCGTAGGTCATCCGTAAGCAAGGTGCAGTCGCGTATTTTGAGCATGTCAGCATCCGTATGTACTCGGTATGGCATCCATATGCAATCCATATGGCGAGATTTTCTCGCAGCCTTACAAAATGGACATTTTGACAGTTTTGAGGCCTGCAAACTATTTAAATCATTAGCCTGCACCCTATTTATTGGCTCAGGAACAGGTGGCTGCCTCCATTCTGTCCATTTGTGTCCTTGCCTTCACTAGGTGTGTTGGTGTTGTATGTGCAACATGGCAGAGGGTCTGAGTTTCAATACAACTGAGCAGGTTCTCTTCAACTGGCTTTTGTCACGGCGCTTTGGGCAACCATACCCAGTGATAGTGGATCCGCGGAGGAGGAGACGCATGTGGGTCCATCCACTTTTGAGGCAACGACTCACAAGAGGTCATTTTCACCGCCTCTATTCTTCTCTGCAGGAGCATCCAGTGAAATTTTTCCAATACTGTCTCATGAGTAGAGTTGAGCGAAACGGGTCGAAAAAATTCAAAAGTCGCCGACTTTTGGCAAAGTCGGGTTTCATGAAACGAAACCCGACCCTAGGATGGGGTCGGCCACGAGGTCGGCGACTTACGCGCCAAAGTCGCGTTTCAAAAGTTTGTTTTGCGCTCTTTTTCAGCCAATCAGGATCCACGGACACTGTGGGCAACGTGATGACATAGGCACGGGTCACCACCATCTTTCAGAAGGGCATGCAAGTGATTGGCTTGCTTTGGTGGGCGTCACAGGGGGTATAAAAGGGCGTGCACGCCGACCGCCATCTTACTTCTGCCGATCTTAGCATAGGGAGAGGTTGCTGCTGATTCTGTAGGGAGAGCGTTAGGCAGGGAAGAAGACCAAAAAACTGCTTCTGCTGCTAGCGATTTGCCTGCACAACACAACAGTCACTGTGTGTGCAGTGCAAGGGGAGGCTATATAGTGGTGTATCAGTGGTGTTGGTTGTTGGGCTGCCATCTAAGGCTTCCTGATAGGCTGGCATTGCTGTTTACCCACTGCTCCGCAAACTGCTTTTTTAAAAGCAATCCAATCTCACTTATCCTCTAGTCACTTAGGTCACAGCTGTGCCATCGAGCTTGTCACATAGCGCTCAGATATTCATTGGGCCTCACACAATCCAAAAGTGTCCAGTGTCCAAAAGTGTGTGCAGAGATTCAAACTCTCACTTATCCTCTAGTCACTTAGGTCACAGCTGTGCCATCGAGCTTGTCACATAGCGCTCAGATATTCATTGGGCCTCACACAATCCAAAAGTGTCCAGTGTCCAAAAGTGTGTGCAGAGATTCAAACTCTCACTTATCCTCTAGTCACTTAGGTCACAGCTGTGCCATCGAGCCTGTCACATAGCGCTCAGATATTCATTGGGCCTCACACAATCCAAAAGTGTCCAGTGTCCAAAAGTGTGTGCAGAGATTCAAACTCTCACTTATCCTCTAGTCACTTAGGTCACAGCTGTGCCATCGAGCTTGTCACATAGCGCTCAGATATTCATTGGGCCTCACACAATCCAAAAGTGTCCAGTGTCCAAAAGTGTGTGCAGAGATTCAAACTCTCACTTATCCTCTAGTCACTTAGGTCACAGCTGTGCCATCGAGCTTGTCACATAGCGCTCAGATATTCATTGGGCCTCACACAATCCAAAACTGTCCAGTGTCCAAAAGTGTGTGCAGAGATTCAAAATCTCACTTATTCTCTAGTCACTTAGGTCACAGCTGTGCCATCGAGCCTGTCACATAGCGCTCAGATATCAGTGGGCCTCACACAATCCAGAAGTGTCCAGTGTCCAAAAGTGTGTGCAGAGATTCAAAATCTCACTTATTCTCTAGTCACTTAGGTCACAGCTGTGCCATCGAGCCTGTCACATAGCGCTCAGATATCAGTGGGCCTCACACAATCCAAAAGTGTCCAGTGTCCAAAAGTGTGTGCAGAAATTCAAAATCTCCCCTGTCCTATAGACACCTTGTTTTACATACTATATAGTTTGTTGGATTTTGTCTACATTTCTACCAAAAATGAGGAAGGCTGGTGGAAGAGGCCGTGGAATTGGGCGGGGGTTGGCAGCTGGTAATGATGGTGTTGGTGGTGGATCTGATGGTAGTGGCAAGAGCAAAATAGGACCGAATGCAGGAGGTGTTGAGCCTGCGTCATCGTCTGGCTACATAAGGCCTCGAACGCTTAGTTTTCTAGGAGTTGGCAAACCGCTTTTAAAGCCAGAGCATCAGGAAAAAGTTTTGTCTTACATTGCTGACTCAGCCTCCAGCTCTATCGCCTCCTCTTCTTCAGTTGTAAAAAGTAAAAGCACTGAGTCGTCATTGGAGGCTCATGTTCATGAACCACACCTTTCCTTGTGTCCTTCACCCCAACCAAGATTGAAGGATGACGCAGGCCATACTACTGATTACTCCATGGAGCTGTTTTCACATACCATGCCTGGATTATCAAGTGAAATGGTGAATTACCCAGGCCAAGATGAATCTGACATGGAGTGCACTGATGCACAGCCGCTGATGGATGATTCTGCTGGTACATTCACTCAGAGCACTACATTGTCCTCGCAGTGTACAGAGCCAGATTCTGACCCTGATGAGACTCAGGTGCCCCTTCCCGCACACTATACCACCATACACGGTGACACAGAGGAAGGTGCACATGACATAGAAGAGGAGGTGATGGATGACCCAGTTGTTGACCCAGATTGGCATCCATTGGGGGAAGAGGGTGCTGCTTCCAATAGCTCAGATGAGGAGCATCCACAGCAGACATCGACATCGCAACAGCTGTTATCTGGCAGGCCCGGAGCACTCCAAAGACAGGTTCCAAACATCAAAATAGTTGCTGGACAGCTTGTCCAGAGGGTCAAAAGATCACAGCGTGCTAGGCCGCAAAATGTCTGCCAAAGTAGGAAGAGTGCAGTGTGGCACTTTTTTGAACAAAATCCTCATGATCAGGCCAAGGTTATCTGTAAGAAGTGCGCAAAGACCTTTAGCCGAGGGAAAAATCTGAAACATTTGAATACCAGTTGCATGCTTAGACATTTAACCAGCATGCACTTGCAAGCGTGGACACAACACCAAACCTCAAGTGCCACATGTGCAACTGATCACAACGAAGGTAGTCAGCAACACTACATTGTTTCCCCCACTGTAAGCCCACCGGTTAGCACAGCAGCAAATGTTGAGGTGTCGTTGCAAGGCCACAGCAGTCAGGGAATCCCACTGTTATATCAACGAAAGACTGATTCTAGGCCATCAGAAAGAACACCAACTCCATCACCATCATCAACCCTCTCTCAGTCCGCCCTGTCCACCGCTACTTCCACCATATGCAGCTCTCAAGTCCAGCTCACCCTCCCAGACACTATGAGTAGGTCAAGAAAGTACTCAGTCTCTCATCCGCGTACACTGGGTTTGAACGCCCACATTGCCAAACTAATCTCGTTTGAGATGATGCCCTTTTGGTTGGTGGAAAGCACAGCTTTCCGCGAACTCATGGCCTATGCAGTACCACGCTATGACCTACCCAGTCGCCACTTCTTCTCTCGCAAAGCCATCCCAGCCCTCCACCATCATGTGAAAGACCGCATTGTCCATGCACTCAAGCAGTCAGTGAGCGGAAAGGTGCACCTCACAACTGATGCATGGTCCAGTCGGCATGGCCAGGGCCGTTACGTGTCCATCACTGCGCACTGGGTTAATGTGGTGGATGCAGGGTCCACAGGGGACAGCGGTGGTGGGACAGTGCTGCCTAGCCCACGGTATAGGAAACAGTTGGCTGTAGGCGTTCCACCCTCCTCCTCCTCCTCCTCCAGAAGCGAAAGCTCATCCACAGAGCGCAGTCGTACGAACACTCCATCTGCAGCTGCCACTGTTGCACACGATGTGTCCCCCTATCGAGCAGCTAGTGGAAAGCGTCAGCAGGCTGTGTTGCAGATGATGTGTTTGGGCGACAGACATACCGCCGAGGTGCTGGCCGAGTACTTGAAGCGACAAACTGAGTCATGGCTGGGCAGTGTACATCTTGAGGCAGGCAAGGTAGTTAGTGATAACGGCCGTAATTTTGTGGCAGCCATAGCCCTTTCAAAACTCAGCCACATACCTTGCTTGGCTCACACCTTGAACCTGGTGGTGCAGTGCTTCCTCAAAAATTATCCGGAGTTAACAGCCCTGCTCCAGAAGGTGCGAAGACTGTGCGCGCACATCCGCCGGTCGCCTGTACACTCCGTTCGTATGCAGAAGCTGAAGCGATTGCTCCACCTTCCCAACCACCGCCTCATTATCGACATTGCAACAAGGTGGAACTCCACCCTGCACATGGTGGAGCGGCTGTGCGAACAGAGGCAGGCCATAATGCATTTGTGGGAGGATACACGGCCAGGCACTTTGAGAGCAGACATGGAGTTGACAGGTGTGCAGTGGTCGAAGCTGAAAGACCTCTGTAAAGTCCTTCAGTGTTTTGAGGAATGCACACGGCTGGTAAGCGCAGACGACGCCATCCTAAGCATGAGCATCCCACTTATGCGTCTGCTCATGCAAACTTTGACGCACCTTAAGGAGCAGGCGTCTGCAGCCAATGTTGATGAGGAGGAAGAGGAGGAGGGAATCCTTGATGACATTCAGCCATTGTCTGCTCAGGGACCTCTCCTGGACGAGGTGGAGGAAGAAGAGGAGGAGGAGGATGATGATGGGGATGATTACTTAGGGGAGGAGGATGCATCTTGTGGGGCAAGTGAAAATGTTGGCGTGGCAAGGTCTGGTACAGGGTTTGTGCGTGACTGGAGGGATGTGGATTTGCCAGAAAGTGCTCCTCCAACCAGCACTCGCAGTGCATCATTGACACCGGGAACATTGGCCCACATGTCAGATTATGCCTTGCGGATCCTAAAAAGGGACCCCCGCATTGCCAAAATGATGAACGATGACGACTACTGGTTGGCCAGCATCCTGGATCCAGGCTATAAAGGCAAATTACAAAACATCATGCCACAGGAGAACCTTGACCTAATATTGGCTAATAAACAAGCAACTCTGGTAAATCAGTTGCTTGAGGCATTCCCAGCACACAGCAGCGGTGATGGTTCTCACACGAGCCGTACGGGCCGGGGGCAGCTTGGCAGAGGTGTTCGTGGTGCACACAGCAGAAGTGGCGTTGGAGACAGGGGTTTCATGACAATGTTGTGGACTGATTTTTCAAATACCGCTCACACAACTGGTAATACTGCATCGATGGAAAGTGACAGGAGACAGCAGTTGTCAACCATGGTTACAAACTACTTTTCCTCCCATATCGATGTTCTCCCACACAGGTCATTCCCCTTTGACTATTGGGCCGCTAAACTGGACACCTGGCCTGAATTGGCACAATATGCCTTACAGGAGCTCGCTTGCCCAGCTGCAAGTGTGCTATCGGAAAGAGTCTTCAGTGCAGCTGGATCAATCCTGACAGAAAAAAGGACCCGTCTGTCAACCCAAAATGTGGATGATCTAACCTTCATTAAAATGAACCATGCATGGGTTTCCAAGGATTTTGTCCCACCTTCCCCTGATGACACATAGGGTGACAGAAAAATGGCTTGCTTTGGTCCACCTCTTCCTGGGACTTCACCTATTTCGCCTTTTGCATCAGCTGAATGTCCAACATCAACATATGCCACTTTCTAAAACTCCCTAACTGTGCTGCCTCCCCCCCCATGGCCGGGGTCACCACCTAGCGCACGACACCATGCGAGTGCCGTTGCCCTGGACAGGTGGGTAGGCCGACTCTTGGGCGCGGGCACTGGCACAGGGTCCCTCATAGTGCAATCAAGTGTCTCTGACGGTGGTGGTGCACACCCGCCGTCAGACACACCGCTGTACTATGAGGGGCCCAGTGCCAGTACCGACGCCCACGAGTGGGCCCCCCTTGCTTGGGCAGGGCCCCAGCATTTGCAATCTTTACTTCTCCATGCTCCTCCGCTGTGTAATCTGGGCCGTCAAATCCATACTGTGCCTGACACCGTCTGAGCCTGCCTCCTGAGACATATATTTTGAATGTGTACGCTATCCATACATGTTATCCGGGGATACGGTACCCTTTCTAACCTTTGTGCAATCACGTGCAATCCATACTGGGCCTGACACCGTCTGAGCCTGCCTCCTGAGACATATATTTTGAATGTGTACGCTATCCATACATGTTATCCGGGGATACGGTACCCTTTCTAACCTTTGTGCATTCACGTGCAATCCATACTGGGCCTGACACCGTCTGAGCCTGCCTCCTGAGACATATATTTTGAATGTGTACACTATCCATACATGTTATCCGGGGATACGGTACCCTTTCTAACCTTTGTGCAATCACGTGCAATCCATACTGGGCCTGACACCGTCTGAGCCTGCCTCCTGAGACATATATTTTGAATGTGTACGCTATCCATACATGTTATCCGGGGATACGGTACCCTTTCTAACCTTTGTGCAATCACGTGCAATCCATACTGGGCCTGACACCGTCTGAGCCTGCCTCCTGAGACATATATTTTGAATGTGTACGCTATCCATACATGTTATCCGGGGATACGGTACCCTTTCTAACCTTTGTGCAATCACGTGCAATCCATACTGGGCCTGACACCGTCTGAGCCTGCCTCCTGAGACATATATTTTGAATGTGTACGCTATCCATACATGTTATCCGGGGATACGGTACCCTTTCTAACCTTTGTGCAATCACGTGCAATCCATACTGGGCCTGACACCGTCTGAGCCTGCCTCCTGAGACATATATTTTGAATGTGTACGCTATCCATACATGTTATCCGGGGATACGGTACCCTTTCTAACCTTTGTGCAATCACGTGCAATCCATACTGGGCCTAACACCGTCTGAGCCTGCCTCCTGAGACATATATTTTGAATGTGTACGCTATCCATACATGTTATCTGGGGATACGGTACCCTTTCTAACCTTTGTGCAATCACGTGTAATCCATACTGGGCGTGAGAACGGCTGGCAAGCTACAGCTCCTGTGGTTTGCACACGTAAGTTTTTCATTTTTTCAGGAATGACGGTTAGGCCTAATTCCGGAACTGCAGTTGACCTGCACTTACTGGGAAATCATTGTTCGCGGGTAATAATTGTAATCACTCAGTGATCCCCATCACTAACGTTGTTCAGCGGGTTATCTGCACCTGTAAGCGACAAACGCTGGCCTTTTCAGTGTAGCGCACATGCAGCCACGGACATGTAAGGGCATGACACACCAGTTATTGGCCAATCTCATGTTCCAGAACCTCACGTGTCCCTCTAGTAAGCCGGACTCGGACCGCGGGGCATGACGGAGTCTCGTTCGTTAACGGAATTAAGCTTGCAATGTGTGCATCTGTTCTGTAGCTGGCATGGTTGAGGTTTCCCAGGTGGAGTCGAATTTAACCGTAGGCTCCACTCCTGGTGGTGCCCTTCTGGACATTCCTTTAAGGTTCAGCTTTGCAACCATACTGCCCACGTAAAACAAACACTTTGCCTTCATGAACGCTGTTTGGAGGGTCATGACTCGTGGGAATAACGCCGCCCAATCAGTTAACCTGCTAGAGAGATCTTTTGTTGCTCCCAAGCATGACATCACACTCCCTAGGAGGAAGGTAATGCCACTGTGGCGACCGTACTCCTGGGGGCGACACAAGTGCACTGATGCCCAGCGACTGCTCGATGAATCTGCTGGTACATTGACCCAGACCACTACATTCCCCTCTCACGCTACACGGCCTGAATCTGACCCTGATGAGACTCAGGTTACCCTTCCCATATACAGTTCCATCTTACACGGTGACAAAGAGGAAGCTGCAGATGAAAGTGCAGGTTCGGCCCACCCGCCATCAGACACACCACCGTACTATGAGGGGCCCTGTGCCAGTGCCGTCGTCAACGAGTGGGCCCCCCCTGCTTGCTCAGGATCACAGCACTTGCAAGGTTGAAATACTGTGCAGTGAGATGGAAGATGGGGACGACGAGGAGTCCAGACTAGTCCAGGGATTCCCTAGCGAGGAGACTTATTTGATTGTTTTCAATGTTGGGACAGCAATTTTTGGGGAGCACTATACTCTGGAGAATGATAGATGGGGCCCACCATACACTGGAACATTCCAAAGGTGGACATCAGACACTGGAGCAGCATTTACAGGGCCCATTATACACTAGAGCATTAGAAATGGGGCCCATTATGTTTGGAGCATTATTTGGGCCCATAAGACAGTGGAGCTTCATCCATGGGGACCAACATATACTGTAGCATTATGTGGAGCTCATCATATACTGTTTCAAACATTATATGGGACCAATGATTCTGTATGGAGAAATAGATGGGCCTCGTCATGAGATGTAAAAAGTGAGGTATTTTTCATTGTACTATACCGCTATTTCTCTGCCGTATCGGAGCATGATGAGTTGTGGTATGTGTTAAAGGGGCGCTCTTTCGCCCAGGGCACATGAAAACCTGCAGCCAGCCCTCCCCCCCCACAACTTTAGCCAAATAACCCCCATTTTTCAGTGCGTAACTTGTATTATGAAGTTAATTAAGGTTGACAAGCTTAAGTAAGAAGAATTGATGCTTTTGGCATTCAAATGGGCACTGTAGGTGTGTTTCCTGTCCTCCTCTCACTGCCGACTTTTATTCCCCATTGACTTACATTGGGTTTCGTGTTTCGGGACGACCCCGACTTTTCCCTATAATCGGACGATCTTGCTCGACCCGACTTTTGGAAAAGTCGGGTTTCACGAAACGAAACGCGACCCTAAAAAACCAAAAGTCGCTCAACTCTACTCATGAGCATTTCCACATTTGATCGACTCTTGGAGACAGTGCGCCCTGGGATAACCTTTCAGGACACAAGGATGCGCAAAGCTATATCTGCAGAGGAGCGACTTCTACTCACAATACGGTATGTACTACAAAACCACATTCTCTATGTTCATAATGTGTGGGCTAAAGTATGTTTTTTGGCCTTCTTGGACTAAGTTTAATGCCCTCATCTTAGTCCAAATATGGTTCAACTTACACACCAGAATGTTAGGTCTAATATGTACTGCATATCACTTAGTCATTGTGCAACCAAATATGTGTGTGTTATTCTATCTCAATTACTACCAAGTTTGGTCGGCATGTAACTGATGTTTTTGGACTTTAGCCATTCTTAAATTTTCCATTTCTGTTGTTCTTCAGCTTCCTGTCCACTGGCCTGTCTTATGCCGCCCTCCACCATGAGTTTCTCATTGGAAGATGTACCATTTCTGGCATAGTGAGGTCAACATGTAGTGAAATCTGGACAAGACTCCATCAAGTCGTCATGCCCAAGCCCAGGATGGAAGACTGGTTGAGGATATCAAGGGACTTTGAGGAGGAATGCCAGTTTCCAAATTGTATTGGGGCCCTGGATGGCAAACATATCCGGGTGCTTAAGCCGCCGAACTCTGGCTCCCAATTCTTCAATTATAAACAATACTTTTCTGTTGTATTGTTGGCTCTGGCAGACCCTCAGTACAAGTTTATAATTGTTGACATTGGGGCCTATGGAAGGACGGGAGACTCTAGAGTCTTCAATACTTCCATAATGGCTCGGCGGCTACGCACCAACCAGTTGGATCTACCACCACCACGCCAGCTACCAGGCTCCACTGAAGAATCAGTCCCTTATGTCCTTGTGGCAGATGAGGCGTTTCAGTTATCGCGCAATGTCATGAGGCCATATCCCCGGCGCAACCTTGACCACAGGAGCAGAATATTTAACTTGCGCCTATCACGTGCTAGGCGACTGGTGGAGTGCTCATTTGGCATTCTTTGTGCCAAATGGCGGGTACTCCAGTCTGCCATTCAGTTGAGTGAACAAAATGTGAATGAAGTTGTGAAAGCCTGTGTGGTTCTTCATAACTTCATCAGGATACATGATTGTTCCTCCTCTGCTGGTGTTGTGCGTAGGCCGGACAATGTGCGCAGGGTGAGACCACCTATGAACCCTCAATGTAGACCGCTCTCTGGCCTCAAAGTGCGTGATATTTTCACTAATTACTTTATCTCACCTGAGGGGGCAACTTCTTGGCAAGAGCATGCTGTCTATGTTATAATTTGTTTCTTTAAGTGTGTCTAAATATATGTAACTCAACCCCTTCTGATTCTATGACTGTTTCATTGCATTGGTTAGCGTATGTTAGTATGTTGACAGGGTTTTTGAGAAATCACACAGAGACGTTAACAGTCGTAGACAAATTTTTAGTTTTGCCTTTTTGCTTTTTTTTTCTTAAAGGCAAACATAATATTGCCATATGAAAAGTTTGGCAATGGGCCAAATTGCCCTTTTTGCATTATAAAACTTTTTTGAAAAGTAACATTATATAACATAGCCCAAAAAAACATTAGGCAATAACAACATTGCTGCATGAGAATATTTCAATACAAAGGAAAAAAGAGGTGGTCTCCAGCATCAAAATTATTTCTAAAAGATAACACTCACATTTCTTCTGAATGTTTTCCAATCATATTAATATTCCACCTTGACAGGCAAGGCTACCTCACGCCTTTCAGACAGATATTAGATGTCTGTAGAACAGACAATATTTAACCATGCTATACTGGTCAAGTGAAAGGATGAAAAAACAATACTCACTTGTTAAGACATAGAGGGAGCGTGATATTATGAAGGCTGGTCGCCTTGATTTGTTACTATAGATTGCTTGCAAAAAAAGGTGACTACTTCACTAAGGCCAGCATGCCTTTCCTAGGCATTAGCAAGTGAGTAGTGTATTTTCATCCTTTGACTTTACAGTATAGCGCGGTTAAATATTCTCTTTTGTACAGACATGTAATATCTGTCTGAAAGGCGTAAGGTAGCCTTGCCTGTCATGGTGGAATATTAATATGATTGGAAAACATTGTGGAAAAATGTGAATGTTCAATTTTTAAACAAAGTTTGGTGATGGAGAACACCTGTTTTTTCCTTTGGATTTGTATTTAGAGCACCAGTGAAACCGCACTGGACATGTCCGGCCATCAGACTGATTGTGGCCACATACTTATAAATTCTCATACGTTGGGGAAGGAGAACGTGGAAGAGCAGCCTGTGGTTGCTGCTGTATACTGTGCCCAACATCGCCCTGTGTGGGGCCATACTGATGCCCATGATGTGGGAATTGTCCTGCCTCCTGGGAATGTTGGGGGTACTGGCCAGAGTAATAATGGGGAGGGGCATCTTGTTGGCTGTGGTAGGCACGTGGCTCATACCCACCAATACAGCCATATCATCCCCAACCAGGTTGGGACCAGCCTCCAACACTGGGTGGGAACAAGTGGCCATACTGGTGGGGTTGGCTAGAGCCTGACATTTGTGGCTGCAGAATTGAAGGTTGGGTAGTGGGAGGAAGGGGGTGAGGTGTAGGCCCACGTATTTGAGGATCCTCAGATCCTGCTTGAGCTTGCATTTGTGGGGGTTGCCTAAGGCGCATGAGATTTCTTGGTGAAAGCTGCCACCTCTCAATATATTCAAATAATTCGTAGGGCGTATTGGGGTATGTGCAGGCATCAAGCAGGATCTGAAAGCATCCTCTAATACGGAGCCTGACCTCACGGGAAAGGGCACGGAGATAATTGACCAGGCTGCGAGAGTATGCCTCCTCCCCATCATCAGTGTTTACTCTGGCTAAATAATTGAGGACACCAGTGTCCACATTAGTGCGGGTATCAGGGGCAGGTATTTGCCGTCTTCGGCTTCTTCCTCGCCGGGATGTGGCAGCAGGCTGAGGGAAGCCCCGGATGTGGCCAGTTGGGCTGCTGCTGATATTGCCCTGATCCTCTGCTGTTGCTGATGCAGCAGCAGCACCAGATGGTCCTGGTGGTGGGCTTTGGGGCGCAGACAAGGGAACATCCTGACTTGATTCCTCACCCCTGCTCCTAGTTGGGGGAGAAGATGGGCCAGCCACCTCTTCCCCTGCAGACCCAGGATCAATGATGGGGTCGGTTTCCGAGCCAGTGCCTCTGTCCGTAAGGTTGGACTGAGTTCTGTAGAACAGAGCCAAAAATAAATACCTATTTTTGGCCCTGTAAAGTATCTGTGTAATGTGGTGTGAGGTATCTACTTACGGTCTCAGATCCAGAATTGGGGCGAGGAAGGAGAGGCGGTCGTACTATATATATTTGCATTTCACCTAGCCAGCATCCCCACTCCTGGACCGCTGCTGGCGTTCCCGGCGGTATTGGTCCCGGATGCTTCGCTGGCGTTTCATCACATCATCCACTGCAATGTGACAGGAAATATTGTCAAATTCACATATTTAATATGTCACATTTGCTACCAGTAGTCTAGGCATGGGGCCTTCTGGGGTGTGCTTTCTACCCATGGTGGCATATCTAATTGGGCAGATACACAGGGTCTCTTTAGTTGATGTATCAAGTAGCTACACTTAATAATTTGTCTAGGAGGATGAGGAGCTTGTGGCCTAAATCCAAATTATGGCTGTGTGAAACCACGTGTCACATCCAAATCTAACGGCCTCATGAGGAAAAAAGTACAAGCTCAGGAAGGGGGGTGCTGATTCTATATTCATTTTTTGTTGTGCGGTACTTTTACTCATTTTTTGGCTTGTACTTACGAATTTTCTGCTGCTCCTCACGTGGCCGATCACCAAAGTCATGGAACATCTGCATACATATACGCCTCCATGACGCCTCCTTTCTTGCCCGATTGGCATAATGGGCATCACGTTGGTCCCATAGTTCGGGACGCTCCTGCACCAGGACTATTAACACTTCCACATCAATGTAAGTGGACACCATGATGCTGCTGTACTCCGTGAAGGCGTACTTCCTATATGTCTGGAGGCTATTTGAGCTCATTTGCATGTCTAGGCTTCCTGATGATGGATTGGCCCATTTCCTGTCACCAGCCAAAAGACCTGCGTATTTCTCACAGGTCACAAGTGTGGTCCGTGTGTAATCCGTATTTTTTGCGCACCCATAGACTTGCATTGGCGTACTACGGCCGTAGTACGCTGACAATCGCAGCATGCTGCGATTGGCACGGACCGTAGAATACGGATGAGAAATATACGGCTGGTGCGAGGTACCCCATAGAGAATCATTGGTCCGTGTCTAATGCGTGCTTTTAGCGCCTCGCACTCGTATGTATTTCTCGCTAGTGTGACCCCGGCCTAAGAAGTAGGTCACCATCAGAGCTCGGAGGAAGAATAGTCAGGCAAGATAGCTGCCAGCTGATTGATCGACTGAACCATCATTCAGCAGTTTTCTAAAATGTTGTTTGGCTGACATACTGTATATTGTATCGTTCAGATGGCTGTATTCTTGGTTTTTGTGTTGTTCCTGTAGAATATACAACACAGTGACCCAATAATGATCTATTGTCAAGTCAATGTCATTAATGATGAGCGAACGTGCTTGGTGATACTCGGATATCACTCGAGTGTCTGAGTGCTCGGACATGATCGGCGCTTGGCGTACTACAGTTGATCACATTTTTTTTTATTAAAAAACTTAATTTTAATTAATCAAGAAAACTTGGTTTCCAGAGACCTAGCTATTACAAAGTGTGTAATGCATGCGGTAAGGGACGGGGAAGTGAAAGAGCTGATGATGGTGTACACAGACGGCGAGAACATGAGGCAGGTGCGACTGCACCTATTGCTGGAACACAAGCAACATGTCCTTACAGGACACATAGCTTCCTGTCCCACTTTGCAGGGAGGCACGGGACACCACTTCTTAAAGGGAATCTGTCACCCCATTTTTGCCTCATAAACTGGGGCCACTGCCATCAGGGGCTTATCTACAGCATTATGTAATGCTGTAGATAAGCCCCCGATGAAACCTGAAAGAGAAGAAAAACAAGTTAGCTTATACTCACCGGGGGGCGTGTGCGGTGCGTGTCGGGGTCTGGTCTGGCACCTCACATCTCCATACCATGCCATTCTCCTTGCTTCTCCCTTGACTCCTGCGCACGCGTACTTTATCAGCCCTGTTGAGGGCAGAGCAGAGTACTGCAGTGCCCAGGCATCGGGGAGGGTCAGAGAGGACCGGTGCCTGCGCACTGTAGTACTCTGCTCTGCCCTCAACAGGGCAGATAAAGTACGCGTGCGCATGAGCCAAGGGAGGAGCAAGGAGGAGGACCTCATTGTATGATGATGGGAGGCGCCGGACAGGACAGCGACACCCATCGGACGGGACCGAACGCCGGGGTGAGTATAATCTAACTTGCTTTTCTTCTCTTTCAGGTTTCATCGGGGGCTTATCTACAGCATTACAAAATGAATTATAATGATTATATTGCACATAAAAACCGTGCATCTAATCCTATCCTGTGTGATACTGACTACTGAGCCGTGTATCTAATCCTATTCTGTGTGATACTGTCTGCTGAGCCATGTATCTAATACTATTCTGTGTTATACTGTGTGCTGAGCTGCGTATCTAATCCTATCCTGTGTGATACTGACTGCTGAGCTGTGTATCTAATCCTATCCTGTGTGATTAGGGTCGGACTGGGGTGCCTAGGGCCCAGCAGGGGAATTGACTCTAGGGGCCCACCCTATGGCTACCATAAACGGTTTTATTACGTGTTCATTTTTTGGCCTCTCCCACTGAAACGTGCGCCTTTTAGCAAACTGTACAGTGTGCAAAAGAGAACACTCTCAGCCTCCTATATATCATACAGACCGCACTCTCAGCCTCCTATATATCATACAGACCGCACTCTCAGCCTCCTATATATCATAGAGACCGCACTCTCAGCCTTCTATATATCGTAGAGACCGCACTCTCAGCCTACATTATATCATAGAGACCATGCTCTCAGCCTCCTATATATCATACAGACCGCACTCTCAGCCTACTTTATATCATACAGACCGTGCTCTCAGCCTACTTTATATCATACAGACCGCACTCTCAGCCTCCTTTACATCATACAGACCACACTCTCAGCCTCCTATATATTGTACAGACCGCACTCTCAGTCTCCTATATACCGTACAGACCGCATTCTCAGCCTCCTATATACCGTACAGACCGCACTCTCAGCCTCCTTTATATCGTACAGACCGCACTCTCAGCCTCCTATATATCGTACAGACCGCACTCTCAGCCTCCTATATATCGTACAGACCGCACTCTCAGCCTACTTTATATCATACAGACCGCTCTCTCAGTCTCCTATATACCGTACAGACCGCACTCTCAGCCTCCTATATATCGTACAGACCGCACTCTCAGCCTCCTATATATCGTACAGACCGCACTCTCAGCCTACTTTATATCATACAGACCGCTCTCTCAGTCTCCTATATACCGTACAGACCGCACTCTCAGCCTCCTATATACCGTACAGACCGCACTCTCAGCCTCCTATATATCGTACAGACCGCACTCTCAGCCTACTTTATATCATACAGACCATGCTCTCAGCCTCCTATATATCGTACAGACCACACTCTCAGCCTCCTATATATCGTACAGACCGCACTCTCAGCCTACTTTATATCATACAGACCGTGCTCTCAGCCTCCTTTACATCATACAGACCACACTCTCAGCCTCCTATATATTGTACAGACCGCACTCTCAGTCTCCTATATACCGTACAGACCGCACTCTCAGCCTCCTATATACCGTACAGACCGCACTCTCAGCCTCCTTTATATCGTACAGACCGCACTCTCAGCCTCCTATATATCGTACAGACCGCACTCTCAGCCTCCTATATATCGTACAGACCGCACTCTCAGCCTCCTATATATCGTACAGACCGTACTCTCAGCCTCCTATATATCATACAGACCGCACTCTCAGCCTCCTATACAGTATATCATACAGACGGCACTCTCAGCCTCCTATATATCATACAGACCGCACTCTCAGCCTCCTATATATCATACAGACGGCACTCTCAGCCTCCTATATATCGTACAGACCGCACTCTCAGCCTACTTTATATCATACAGACCATGCTCTCAGCCTCCTATATATCGTACAGACCACACTCTCAGCCTCCTATATATCGTACAGACCGCACTCTCAGCCTACTTTATATCATACAGACCGCTCTCTCAGTCTCCTATATACCGTACAGACCGCACTCTCAGCCTCCTATATATCGTACAGACCGCACTCTCAGCCTACTTTATATCATACAGACCATGCTCTCAGCCTCCTATATATCGTACAGACCACACTCTCAGCCTCCTATATATCGTACAGACCGCACTCTCAGCCTACTTTATATCATACAGACCGTGCTCTCAGCCTCCTTTACATCATACAGACCACACTCTCAGCCTCCTATATATTGTACAGACCGCACTCTCAGTCTCCTATATACCGTACAGACCGCACTCTCAGCCTCCTATATACCGTACAGACCGCACTCTCAGCCTCCTTTATATCGTACAGACCGCACTCTCAGCCTCCTATATATCGTACAGACCGCACTCTCAGCCTCCTATATATCGTACAGACCGCACTCTCAGCCTCCTATATATCATACAGACCGCACTCTCAGCCTCCTATACAGTATATCATACAGACGGCACTCTCAGCCTCCTATATATCATACAGACCGCACTCTCAGCCTCCTATATATCATACAGACGGCACTCTCAGCCTCCTATATATCGTACAGACCGCACTCTCAACCTCCTATATATCATACAGACCGCACTCTCAGCCTCCTATATATCGTACAGACCGCACTCTCAACCTCCTATATATCATACAGACCGCACTCTCAGCCTCCTATATATCGTACAGACCGCACTCTCAGCCTCCTTTATATCGTACAGACCGCACTCTCAGCCTCCTATATCGTACAGACCGCACTCTCAGCCTCCTATATATCGTACAGACCGCACTCTCAGTCTCCTATATATCGTACAGACCGCACTCTCAACCTCCTATATATCGTACAGACCGCACTCTCAACCTCCTTTATATCATACTGACTGCACTCTCAGCCTCCTATATATCATACAGATCACACTCTCAGCCTCCTTTATATCGTACAGACCGCACTCTCAGCCTCCTATATAGTACAGACCGCACTCTCAGCCTCCTATATATCGTACAGACCGCACTCTCAGCCTCCTATATATCGTACAGACCGCACTCTCAGCCTCCTTTATATCGTACAGACCGCACTCTCAGCCTCCTTTATATCGTACAGACCGCACTCTCAGCCTCCTATATCACATGCAGACCACACTCTCAGCCTCCTATATATCGTACATGTGGGGAAGGTGACTTGACGGACAGACGTGACTGGTAGTAGGAGGGGACGGTTTGTGCACAAGAGATGGAGATTGACAGGATAGAAGGGTGACAGCTAGGAAAGGTAGATAGGAGAGTGCAGTACCGAGAAATGACCACAAGATGGCAGGGGGAGTAGCTTAGGACTCAACATCAGCTTATGGCCTGAGAAACGCTTAGTCATGGGGGGTGGGATGATAGGAACCCAGGAGGGGAATTCCCGGTGAGAGAGGGGATAAATAGAACTGGTTAGGGTTCCAGACAGGCCAGTCCAGGGAGAAGCTCGGTAGAAGACGGTGAAGAGAGAAGAGCTCGACCAGGGGACAGACAGCAAAGAGACAGTCGGGGGTGGCCCTGACCTGACGGACCGCAGGACATACGAGGCCTCGGGGGTACCGATTGGACGACGACCTCGGGCAGGTGAAGCGCTGGCGGTAGATTGGTCTAGGACAGCCCCAGCGAAAGATCTGCGAGGGACGTTACTTCGACTGGAGCCAAGGTGCAGGTACCCGGGCCTGGAGACCGAGAACTGTAAAGAAGCTGCGGTGCGTGGATATGGTCGTCAGGAGGACAACGAATAAATCCCGAACTGTTACTAGTGAAATCTGTCTCCACCTCGTCCCTGCATCGCCTGGTGTCTGTGTCATCCGGACAGGGTAAGCAGTGGTCCACCCCCCCAATCCGGCCCCCTACCACATACAGACAGCACTCTCAGCCTCCTATATATCGTACAGACTGCACTCTCAGCCTTCTATATATCGTAAAAACCACCCTCTTAACCCCCTATATAGCGTACAAACCGCACTCTCAGCCTTCTATATCACATACAGACCGCACTCTCAGCCTCCTATATATCATACGGACTGCACTCTCAGCCTCCTATATATCGTACAAACCGCTCTCTCGGTCTCATATAATAGATACTTTCTATAAGAGGCTTAGAGTGTGGTTGTACAGTATATAGGATGCCGATATTGCGGTATGTACGGCATATTGGCCTGGTATCAGAGGCGTAGCTAGGGTTTTTCGTTCAGGGGGGGGGCGAAACTTCTGAGTGGGCCCCTAACTAGGTAACTTTGATTACAACTCGGTGACGCACCCTAATAGTGGATGTAGGAGATGACTGCGCTGTTACTGAAAATAATCCCTATATAAAGACCAATATTGATATTACCACCATATGATCAATGGTAAATACAAGTCCTACAGAACATATAAGTGATTACTGTACAGTTATAGTTGGTGTCTTACCGCTGAGGTTCTTTCTGATGGAATCGTTCACTTTTCATGTCTTTTCCATCTGGTCCAGACCGACATGACAGCTCCTCCAGCCAGGACTCGTCTACAGAGAATACAATGACGCGATTCACTTCTCATATTCCAGCCCCATCACCATCTATCTCCAACCTGCACAAACCCCTCATCCTGCTGATACCCCAATGCTGAGCCGCTGCTGCCATGTGTCCCTATTACTACATCTGATACCCCAATGCTGAGCCGCTGCTACTACCGCATGTGTCCCTATTACTGCACTTGATACCCCAATACTGAGCCACTGCTGCTGTATGTGTCCCTATTACTGCACCTGATACCCCAATGCTGAGTCGCTGCTGCCATATGTGTCCCTATTACTGCACCTGACACCCCAATACTGAGCCGCTGCTGCCGTATGTGTCCCTATTACAGCACCTGATACCCTAATACTGAGCCGCTGCTGCCGTATGTGTCCCTATTACTGCACCTAATACCCCAATGCTGAGCCGCTGCTGCCGTATGTGTCCCTATTACTGCACCTGATACCCCAATGCTGAGCCGCTGCTGCCGTATGTGTCCCTATTACTGCACCTGATACCCCAATGCTTAGCTGCTGCCGCATGTGTCCCTATTACTGCACCTGATACCCCAATGTTGAGCCGCTGCTGCCGTATGTGTCCCTATTACTGCACCTGATTCCCCAATGCTGAGCCGCTGCTGTTCTGTACACCTTGCACACACGCAGCTGTGCTCCGTACACCGTGTACACATGCGCCCCTGCTACGTACACACTGTACACACGCGGCTCCGCTCTGTACACCTTGTAACACCTGGCTCCGCTCCGTACACCTCATACACACACGGCTTTGCTCCGCACACCCCGTACACATGCAACTCCGCTCCATACACCTCGCACACATACGGCTCCGCTCTGTACACCCCGCACACGGCTCTGCTCCATACACCCCATACACACGCGGCTCTGGTCCGTACACCCCATACACACACGGCTCCGCTCCGTACACAAGCGGCTCCGCTCACCCCATACACACATGGCTCCGCTCCTCTGTATACTTCATACATGCATATCTCTGCTCCGTACACCTTCTACACACACGGCTCCGCTCTGTACACCTCATACACACACAACTCTGCTACATCCACCCTGTAAACCCCTCCTGACCCCACACAGAAACTTACTTCACCTCATCCAGCACCATGACAACCACACAGCAGAGCCCTGCAGCCACTGAAGCCCCTGATCATGTGATCCCTGACTCCGCCCCTCCTGTGACCTCATCACAGGTCCTGTGCACACAGAATAGCCCAGGACGACATTGCTGGCTGTGAGGTGTGGGACCCACTGCTGGCACCGGGGCCCCCCACCGCCTTCTCAGGGGCCCATAGCGGCTGGGCGGCAGAGTAGGGAGATTAATTCCCCCTGCTCTGCCGCAGAATGTAACTGTATGGGCGCGCTGTGCACGCCGATACAGTTACAGTAGCGTAGCTCGGTGGGCCCCCTCAGAGCGCGGGGCCCGGGGCCACCGACCACTCTGCCCCCCCGGTAGCTACGCTACTGCCTGGTATATGACATACAGGCTGTCGGCCTCCTATTAGACATACAGAATGTCAGCCTCCTATTATGCCCCCTATAAGTCATACAGACTGTCGCCCTCTTAGATACTGTACAGACCGCACTCTCTGCCTATGTACGGCATACAGGAGGATGATAGTGCGGTCTGGACGGTTTGTATACAGGCCTCATATGACATATTAGGCCATATAAGAGTGTGGTGTGAGTGTATCTTATATAGGAGGCATTGGCAGAGATTGTGATATGTGATGCTGCATCATCTCATGTGTATGAGCAGGGCCGGTTTTAGGCAAAGTGGGGCCCTAGGCAAAGTTTAAAATGGGGCCCCAAATGCTAACATATTGCACATCACACAGAAGCGTTTCGGTTGTAGTTACATGTGCTGAGTTCAGGACTCTAAATGAGTGTGATCGACAATATTGAAGTCATTCAACACTTGTTTCCCGGCCTCTTTCCACTGTCTGAGAAAGAATGATGGGAACAGAACGATCACTAATGGATCAATCTGTCCCCATACAGTATCATGTTATCAGCACACCTACAGTTTACACCCCATAGTCCTCCATATAATATAATGTGCTCCATAGTCCTCCATATAGTATAATAGACCACCAGTCATCCATGTAGTACAATTCACTTCCCATAGTATAATGCACCCCATAGTTCTTCATATACTATAATGTATTCCCCATAGTCCTCGATACAGTATAATGCAGCCACCCCATAGAGCATAATGCAGCCACCCCACAGTATAATGAATCATAGAATCATAGAATCGTAGAGTTGGAAGGGACCTCCTGGGCCATCTGGTCCAACCCCCTGCTCAAAGCAGGATTCGCTAAATCATCCCAGTCAGATGTCTGTCCAGCCTCTGTTTGAAGACTTCCATTGAAGGAGAACTCACCACTTCTCGTGGCAGCCTGTTCCACTCATTGATCACTCTAACTGTCAAAAAGTTTTTTCTAATATCTAATCTGTGTCTCCTCCCATTCAGTTTCATCCCATTGCTTCTAGTCTTTCCTTGTGCAAATGAGAATAAAGTTGATCCTTCTACAATGTGACAGCCCTTTAGATATTTGTAGACAGCAATTAAGTCTCCTCTCAGTCTTCTCTTTTGCAAACTAAACATTCCCAAATCCTGCAACCTTTCCTCATAAGACAGGGTTTGCAGACCGGTCACCATTCTGGTCGCTCTTTTCTGAACTTGCTCCAGTTTGTTGATGTCTTTTTTAAAATGTGGTGCCCAAAACTGGACACAATATTCCAGATGAGGTCTGACCAAAGAGGAGTAGAGGGAAATAATGACTTCACGTGATCTAGACTGTATGCTTCTGTTAATACATCCTAGAACTGCATTTGCCTTTTTTGCTGCTGCATCACACTGTTGACTCATATTCAGTCTGTGATCTATTAGTATACCCAAGTCTTTTTCACATGTGCTGTCACTTAGCCCTATTCCTCCCATTCTATATATGCTTTTTTCATTTTTATTGCCCAGATGTAGTACTTTGCATTTCTCCCTGTTAAAAACCATTCTGTTAGTTGCTGCCCACTTCTCTAGTTTATTTAAATCTTTTTGAATCCTCTCTCTCTCTTCTCTAGTATTAGCTATCCCTCCTAGCTTTGTGTCATCAGCAAATTTAATCAGTTTACCCTCAATTCCTTCATCTAAATCGTTGATAAAGATGTTGAACAATACAGGGCCCAGGACAGAGCCCTGTGGTACCCCACTTGAGACATTCTTCCAACTGGATGTGCAGCCATTTACGACCACTCTTTGGGTCCGATCACTAAGCCAGCTATGAATCCACCTAACAGTTGCCTTGTCCATTCCATACTTAGTCATTTTTTCAATAAGGATTGTATGAGAGACTTTGTCAAATGCTTTGCTGAAGTCAAGATATACTATATCTACAGCATTTCCTTGATCCACCCAATCAGTGATACCGTCATAGAAGGAAATTAAGTTAGTCTGACATGACTTATTAGTTACAAACCCATGCTGACTCTGTTTGATCACTTCATTCTTATCCAGGTATTGACTTAGATGTTGTTTAATAATTTGTTCAAAGATCTTTCCTGGTATAGAAGTCAGACTCACCGGCCTATAGTTGCCTGGGTCCACCTTCTTCCCCTTTTTGAAGATAGGAACAACATTTGCTCTTCTCCAGTCTTCTGGCACTTCTCCTGTTCTCCAAGAATTTTCAAAGATTATGGAGAGTGGTTCAGAAATTTCTTCTGCTATCTCCTTCAGTACTCTGGGGTGTAATTCATCTGGACCTGGAGACTTGAATTCATTTAGGTTAGCTAAGTGTTTCCTCACTATCTTTCTGTTTATAGATATCCTGGATTCTTCTATTCCCTTAATAGGACAGTGAATAACAGTTGGTGTTACATTTCCTTTCTGAGAGAAAACAGATGCAAAATAGGAATTTAAAAGTTCAGCCTTCTCAACATCCTGTCTTACCATTTCATCATTTTCATCCTGTAAAAATCCTATAGCATCTTTGACTTTTCTTTTACTTTTGACATATCCCCAAAATCCTTTATTATTGCTTTTGACATCTCTTGCAAGCCTCAATTCATTTTCAGCTTTAGCTAATCTGATTTGTGCCCTGCAGATTCTGCAGACAGCATTATATTCTTCTTTAGATATGCCTCCCTCTTTCCATTTTATAAACATTTTTTTCTTCCTTTTTAGCATGTGCTTAAGTTCTGTGTTCACCCATCCTGGTTTCCTTAAATGCTTCCTATTCTTCCCTCTTTTCGGAATTGTTAACAACTGTGCTTTGAGAATTTCATTTTTCAAGATTTCCCATCCTTCCTGGACATTTTTGTCTTTAAGGATATCCAGCCATTGGATCCCTCCAATTATCTAATGCAACCCCGCCATACAATATAATGTAACCCCCATAGAATATAATGCAGCCCCCCTCTTACAGTTTAATGCAGCCACCCCTTAGAGCATAATGTAGCCATCCCACGGAATATAATGTAACCCCCCCATAGAATATAATGCAGCCCCCCTCATAGTATAATGCAGCCCCTCCATAGAATATATGGCAGCCCCTTATATAGTATAATGTAGCCCCTCCATAGAATACAATGTAGCCCTCCTCATAAAGTATAATAGAGCCCCCATACAATATAATCTAGCACCACAATAGAATATAATGCAGACCCCCATAGAATACAATGTAGCCTCCTCATATAGTATAACGTAGCCCCCTCAGAGTATGATGCGATCACCCCCCATAGAATATAATAAATATAATACAGCCCCCCATAGAATATATTGTAGCCCCAAATAGAATACAGCCCACCTCCCCATAGAATATAATGTAGCCCCAAATAGAATACAGCTCACCTCCCCATAGAATATAATGTAGCCCCCCATATTATATAATACAGCCTCCCCCATAGAATATAATGTATAATGTACCCCCCATGGTATATAACACAGCCACATAGTATATAGCACATCCACAAAGTATATAACACAGCCTCACATGGTATATAGCACTACCCCCCATGGTATACAGCACTGCCCCCATGGTATACAGCACTGCCCCCATGGTATACAGAACTGCCCCTCCCCATGGTATACTGCCCTGCCCCTCCCCATGGTATACAGCATTGCCCCCTATGGTATACAGCACTGCCCCTCCCCATGGTATACAGCATTGCCCCCTATGGTATACAGCACTGCCCCTCCCCATGGTATACAGCATTGCCCCCAGGTATACAGCACTGCCCCCACATGGTATACAGTACTGCCCCCCATGGTATACAGCACTGCCCCCCACATGGTATACTGCACTGCCCCCACATGGTATACAGCACTGCCCCCCACATGGTATACAGCACTGCCCCCCACATGGTATACAGCACTGCCCCCTATGGTATACAACACTGCTCCCATGGTATACAGCACTGACCCTCCCCATGGTATACAGCACTGCCCCCACATGGTATACAGCACAGCCCCCCACATTGTATACAGCACAGCCCCCCACATGATATGCAGCACTGCCCCCCATGGTATACAGCACTGCCCCCCCACATGGTATACAGCACTGCCCCCCACATGGTATACAGCACTGCCCCCCAACATGATATACAGCACAGCCCCATGGCATCTCCCTCCCCCCTCCCGAGAATGGCCCCACACAGTCACTGTTACATTTAAAAAAAAAAACACTCCTCACCTCTTCTCCTTGTGCCCGCGTTGCTCCCGGCTCCTGTCTCTTGCTCTGCCTGGCACAAAGTGAGAGTGCGATGACGTCATCACACACCCGCTGTGTCAGGCAGAGCGGGGAATGATGGGAGAGGGAGCGTCAGCTGACGCTCTCCTCCATCATTCATTGCTGTGAACGGCTGTGAATGGCGGCAGCGGGGGGAGCTGGCGCTGGGCGCAGGTGGGCCCCCCTGCCTCACAGGGGCCCCATAGTGGCTGTGTGATGTGCCGCTAGCTGGGGACACCTTGGGGAGCGGGGGCCCTAGGCAGCTGCCTGCCCCTAACGCTGGCCCTGCCTGTGACGCTGCGTGCGACTTGGCTGTTCTCCTGCTCCCTGCTCTACACTGCATCCAGATTCCCGGCTGTCAACCTGCCTGCGCGCCCTCGCGCTTTTTAAGGGCCCGCGATTTTATTTTATTTTTTTAAATAATTTTTCTCCCCTCTACTGCAAGGGGCCAGGGCCCACCGGGTTTTTCCCCGGTACCCCACCACGCCAGACTGACACTATGTGTGATACTGACTGCTGAGCCGTGTATCTAATCCTATCCTGTATGATACTGGGCACCCCCTGCAGTCTGTGTCAGAGGGTGGTCTGTGTTGGCACGGTAATAAATTGTGTTATTTTCAGCTTTACAGAAGGACGATAACACCATAGAAATGATACGAATAATAGGCCTCAGTTACCACAACTGTCTACAAAGAAAACTGTTGCTGATAGCAACCAATCACAGCTCATTTTTCATCTTTTAAACAGCTCTGGGACAGCGTGGCGACTTTTTTGTTTCGACTTTTATGTGGCGAGGTTGATGTATGTGTGGTGAAATGTGTGCTGAGGGTGGCATATGTGTTGAAGCACGTGGTAGTGTGTGGCGCATTTTGTGTGTGTGTTCATATTCCCGTGTGTGGTAAGTATCCCATGTCAGGGCCCCACCTTAGCAACTGTATGGTATATACTCTTTGGCGCCATTGCTCTCATTCTTTAAGTCCCCCTTGTTCACATCTGGCAGCTGTCAATTTGCCTCCAACACTTTTCCTTTCACTTTTTCCCCATTATGTAGATAGGGGCAAAATTGTTTGGTGAATTGGAATGCGCGGGGTTAAAATTTTGCCTCACAACAAAGCCTATGACGCTCTCAGGGTCCTGACGTGTGACTGTGCCAAATTTTGTGGCTGTAGCTGTGACGGTGCGGATGCCAATCCCGAACATACATACAAGTGTTGTTCAAAAGTCCTGCATAGGCGTGAAGAAAACTATATGTTTCATGCTTCTGCATCTCTACAGTGAGACTGGTGGAACATATATGTTTTTGTAATCCCTCATTGTATGCCACTGAGACAGCTAGAATGTGTGGGCTGTAGTAAGGAACTGCATGGAGCCCATACATTCTAGCTACAACCATGTCACCTGACCAGAAGTCCAGGGAGGGCGGAAGGAGAGAGTCGGAGCTGCGCAGCTGTCAAGATAAGATGGCTATGCACAGCTCAGAGAAAGCTGCCGGCCCCGGCGCCGACATGTGAGCCTGGGGGAGCGGCCTGGGAGGCATTTGCCTCCCTGCCTCCCGGCCCAGCCCGCCCCTGCTAACTACATTTAGTACATAACTGATGAAGGTCAAGTAGACCGAAACGTTTTGATTTGGTACTACAATAAATGTACTTTACAGCACTAAGTTGGGTGCAAGGTTTTCATTTGCTATTCATGTTGTTTGGGAACCTACCTTGGCACCCCCCCAGTTGTGCACACGGTGTTTTCTCCTATGAATTTGAACTTGTAATGACCTGGAGAATCATAAAGGCAGGTCAGTTTTTGCATTTAATGAAACTAGTAAAAAAGCCAAACAAAAATACAAGTGTGGGATTGCACTTTTTTTTTTTGCAATTTCATCGCACTTGGAATTTTTTCCCCATTTCCAGTACAATACATGCTAAAACCAATGGTGTTGTTCAAAAGTACAACTCGTCCTGCAAAAAATAAGCCCTCAAATGGTCATGTTGACGGAAAAATAAAAAAGTTATGGCTCTGGGAAGAAGGGGGCAAAAAATGAAAATGCAATACCTCTGATCGTTAAGAGGTTAAGTACAGCTGTTATTTAAAATAACATTCTGAGATGGAGGAGAACTTACTTTAATGTATAAGACTGCTTCCCATGGACTATATAAATCACAATGTCAACCCTGGAACAGTAAATAAACCGGGCTATAGACCAATGGTATTATAAAAAGGTATATTTTTATTTATCAAAAACATAAAAAATGTGTGTACGACAAGAGAGATGTACATATTAAAGAAGAGGGATGTAATTCACCCACAAGGTATCTCACAACCATCAACAACACGGATGTATACATTAATTAATTAATGCTTCAAAACTGTATCTTAAAACACATCTGCATAAATAAAGTGCACAAGACACTACATATGAGGTATTCTATAAAAATTCCCATGTGGAGATGTGAACTAATCACTCCAAAAAATGCCAATAAAAAAACGTGCAAAAATAACCGCTATGTATTAGTGCCTGAACTGTTGCAAGACCTAATAGGATAGTGTCTAGATGGCAATTATATCCTATAATAGCGATATAAATAACGGGAGTGCGCCTCCCGTTGAAGCAAAAGCGAAACGCGCGTCGGGGCGGAGGGACGCCCGGGGGACTCCACATCAACCACATGGTACGATTGCTTCATTCCACATGAATTATCATTGCTCTGTGATTTTTGCCATACCGCTAGTCCTTAGTATAATGCCTTGATTGCGTGCACATGTTGTCTTTTGAGGTACATATTCCTAACTATGCGGTTATTTATATCGCTATTATAGGATATAATTGCCATCTAGACACTATCCTATTAGGTCTTGCAACAGTTCAGGCACTAATACATAGCGGTTATTTTTGCACGTTTTTATATTGGCATTTTTTGGAGTGATTAGTTCACATCTCCACATGGGAATTTTTATAGAATACCTCATATGTAGTGTCTTGTGCACTTTATTTATGCAGATGTGTTTTAAGATACAGTTTTGAAGCATTAATTAATTAATGTATACATCCGTGTTGTTGATGGTTGTGAGATACATTGTGGGTGAATTACATCCCTCTTCTTTGATATGTACATCTCTCTTGTCGTACACACATTTTTTATGTTTTTGATAAATAAAAATATACCTTTTTATAATACCATTGGTCTATAGCCCGTTTTATTTACTGTTCCAGGGTTTACATTGTGATTTATGAATTGTTGATGGTATTCCATTATTGTTATAGAGGCATTTTCATAGTGATTTATTCCCACGGACTATGTAGTGCCAGATTTTTTGAGCACCATAAGGCTCTGTTCACATGTCTGATTGTCGTCTGTTTCCATTTTCTGAGTCCGTCTTACAACAAGAAAAACAAAAAATGGACACTTTGATTTCCATTTTGCCTCTATTGCTGTTCTGTTTGCAACAGATCAGGAACAGATTGTAAAGGATCTATTAGGCTATGTGCACACGGTGCGGACTCTGCTGCGTTTCTGCAGCGGTTTTGGCCCTGCGGAAACGCAGCAGTTCCGCAGACCAAGTACAGTACAATGAAACCCTATGGGTTTTCAAAAACGCTGTGCTGATGGTGCGTTTTTTTCCGCAGCATGTCAATTGTTTGGGCGGTTTCCGCAGCGGTTTCACACCTTTAACATAGTAGAGGTGTGAAACCGCAGGGCAAAACCGCAGGTCACTTTACCTGCGGTTCCGTGCGGAAAAAACCGCAGGTGAATCTGCAGCGTGTGCATATAGCCTTAATGGATGAGATGACAGAACCATCTGTTATGATCCGTTACCCATAGACTTCAATGTTAAAGAACACATACATCTAGTTGCTATTTTTTTGGTCAGACAAAAACTAGTGCTCTTTGATCCAGCTAAAAAATGGATTGTAGCTGGAAAGAAGGCAATCAGAAGATATTTTAGGACAATTCAATCCCCATGCAAATTAATTGATCCTTATTGGATCATTTTGTTTCCATTTTTTCATGACAAAATGGATCTAAAAATGTAAATAATTACTGGACGTGTGAATAAAACCTTAACATTGGGCGACACCATGAAGCGGTGTGCATCAAATACTGCATAAAATCACAACCTTAATACATTATGATAATAGAATTCATTATATTTTATTACATCTATTTTCTGCTATTCCACATAAATAGCCACAAAATGCCTATCTATAAAATATATTGAATATTTTCCATTTGCAACGTTTCTTGTTAATGGAAGCCAAGGGTTAAACTTTCCAGACTGCAGGTTTTCCTTCCGCACTATACCTGCTTTCAATTTAAAATATATTGTATCTGCCTGGAATAATTTCTGAGTCTGAGATGACTGAACATGAATTCTGTTCTTCCCAGTAAAACAAGCATTTGGCCTCAGGAGACAGACTTGGACAAATTCAGTTTATCATGATATAAAGCAAACATCCATTTGAATATAAACTTATAGGAATGAGAAGATCGTTTCCTTAGTTATACTACACAGAGCAGACGGGGCAATAATAAAAAATACCTTTGCTCACAAACAGGTGCATCTCACAAATTTAGAATATCATCAAAAAGTTAATTTATTTCAGTTCTTCAATACAAAAAGTGAAACTCATATATTATATAGAGTCATTACAAACAGGGTGATCTATTTAACTCTCTACACTCCATCCATATCGGCCCCTCGCTTCTTTCCTCACCTATGTATAGCACTCACGCTCTTTTCACATTGTTAAATTGCACAGATCCAGTCAGCCCCACCATTCAACATAAGAGACACTCTCACAAATCACTTAACCATCTGCTCACTCTTTCTGTCCTCCTCCTAGTCGCAGGAGACATTGCTCCCAACCCTGGTCCCCAATGTTATAGAAAGTCAAACCCCCCAACTACTACACTCAGAAACCCCTCTAATCTTATTAATATTCCCTGCATGCCTTCTGTCTCTCTTAATTGTGCACTTTGGAATTCTCGCTCAGTGTGTAACAAACTCTCCTTAATTCATGACTTTTTCCTTTCTAATTCTTTTAACCTCCTGGCTCTTACTGAAACCTGGATCCAGCAGTCAGACACTACCGCTGCTGCTGCTGCTCTTTCATATGGGGGACTACACTTCTCTTATACCCCAAGTTCAGACAATAGAGCAGGTGGAGGCGTTGGTCTGCTTCTATCACCAAAATGTATCTTTCAGGTTATCCCTGAACTACCCTCACTAGTCTTCCCTTCTTTTGAGGTCCATGCCGTCAGACTCTACACCTCCTTCTCCATGCGAGTGGCGGTGGTGTATCGTCCTCCCGGCCCCTCCCATTAGTTCCTGGATCATTTTGCCACTTGGCTTCCACATTTTCTCTCCTGTGACATCCCTACCCTCATCATGGGAGATTTCAACATCCCCATTGCTCTTCCCCTCTCCCCATCTGCTACTCACCTTTTATCTCTAACCTCCTCGTTTGGCCTTTTGCAGCTTACTAATTCTCCAACGCATGAAGATGGAAACTCCCTCGACTTGGTCTTCCCTCGGCTTTGTGCAGTGGATGATTTCACAAACTCCCCTCTCCCGCTCTCTGACCACAATCTTCTTTCATTCTCTATCAAGAACTGCCAGGCTGCTCAGGTCACCCCCACAGTCCATACTTATAGAAACATACAGGCCATTAACACACAGAAACTTACGAAGAACTTGCAGTCTTCATTGGCCCCTATCTCCTCCCTCTCATGTCCTGATTCTGCACTGAAGCATTACAATGAAACACTTCAAAGTGCCTTGGATGAATTTGCACCCGCTATAAATAGAACACCACAACACAGACGGCGACAACCCTGGCACACCCTGCAAACACGTTTCCTGCAGCGTTGCTCCAGGTGCGCCGAACGTTTGTGGAGAAAATCCAATCTACACGAAGATTTCATCCATTATAAGTTCATGCTTCAAACATACAACACTGCCCTTCACCTCTCCAAACAAACCTATTTCAACACCCTCATCACCTCACTGTCCAATAACTTGAAACGTCTCTGACACTTTTCATTCTCTACTCAACCCAAGAGTACAGGCCCCAACTACACAGCTCCGAGCTGACGATCTGGCCAATTACTTCAAAGAAAAAATTGACCAGGTCCGACAGGAAATTATCTCCCAATCACCTCATACCATGCACTGTCCTCCCTCCCCCACTGCATCTAGCTCACTCTCTGACTTTTAACCAGTCACAGAAGAAGAAGTAAGCAGGCTCTTTGCATCTTCTCGCCCAACCTCGTGCATCAGTGACCCATTTCCGTCACATTTCCTCCAGTCCCTTTCCCCTGCTGTCACCACTCACCTAACTAAAATATTTAACCTCTCTCTCTCTTCTGGTATCTTTCCCTCCTCATTTAAGCATGCCATCATACATCCACTACTTAAAAAACCATCCCTCAACCAAAACTGTGCCGCTAACTATAGACCTGTCTCTAATCTTCCCTTCATCTCTAAACTCCTGGAACACCTGGTCCACTCCCGTCTTATCCGCTATCTCTCTGATAACTCTCTTCTCGACCCTCTCCAATCCGGCTTCCGCTCCTTACACTCTACTGAAACTGCCCTCACAAAAGTCTCTATTGATCTACTAACAGCTAAATCTAATGGTCATTACTCCATGCTAATTCTCTTGGATCTCTCTGCAGCATTCGACACTGTGGATCATCAGCTCCTCCTCACTATGCTCCGTTCCATTGGCCTCAAGGACACCGTTCTCTCCTGGTTCTCCTCCTATCTCTCTGACCGCTCCTTTACTGTATCTTTTGCCGGTTCCTCCTCCTCTCACCTTCCCCTTACTGTTGGGGTTCCTCAAGGATCAGTAATAGGTCCCCTCCTCTTCTCCTTGTACACTGCCCCTATTGGTCAAACAATCAGTAGATTTGGTTTCCAGTACCATCTCTATGCTGATGACACCCAATTATACGCTTCTTCTCCTGACATCACGCCAGCCTTTCTAGAAAACACCGGCGATTGTCTAAACGCTGTGTCTAACATCATGTCCTCACTATATCTGAAACTGAACCTGTCAAAGACTGAACTCCTTGTGTTTCCTCCCTCTACTAATGTACCTATACCCGACATTGCCATTTCTGTATGTGGCTCCACTATTACTCCCCAGCAACATGCCCGCTGTCTTGGTGTCATACTTGATTCCGAGCTTTCCTTTGCCCCCCACATTCGATCACTGGCTCGCTCTTGTCATCTGCACCTCAAAAACATTTCTAGAATTCGACCTTTTCTTACTTTTGAGTCTGCAAAAACTCTTACTGTTTCTCTTATTCATTCTCGTCTCGACTATTGTAACTCTCTTCTAATCGGTCTCCTTCTTACAAAACTCTTCCCTCTCCAATCTGTCTTGAATGCTGCAGCCAGGATCACATTCCTCACCAATCGTTACACCGATGCCTCTACCTTGTGCCAGTCATTACACTGGCTACCCATCCACTCCAAAATTCAGTATAAACTTATTACCCTCACCCACAAAGCCCTCCATGGCTCAGCACCACCCTACATCTCCTCCCTTGTTTCAGTATACCACCCTACCCGCGCCCTCTATTCTGCTGATGACCTGAGGTTAGCATCCTCAATAATCAGAACCTCCCACTCCCGTCTCCAAGACTTTACATGTGCTGCGCCAATTCTTTGGAATGCACTTCCCAGGTCAATACAATTAGTCCCCAATCCCCACAATTTTAAGCGTGCCCTGAAAACGCATTTATTCAGACTGGCCTATCCCCTCAACATATTAACCTAATCTATCCCTGTGTGGCACAGCCAAAAGTTTTACCATAACCAGGTTCCCCGCATCGTGTTCCCACATGCTTTATGCATCCATTAGCCCTCTGTGTCCGTACTGTTACACACTTAACATTATGGCTGGTCCATACAATCAGGGCAACTGTTACCACCCACCTTTCGTGTCTCCCTTTTTTTTTCCTCATAGATTGTAAGCTTGCGAGCAGGGCCCTCATTCCTCTTGGTATTTGTTATAATCTATGTGATTATTGTTATGCTGTAATGTCTATTGTCTGTACAAATCCCCTCCGAAATGTAATGTGCTGCGGAATATGTCGGCGCTATAGAAATAAAATTTATTATTATTATTATTTCAAGTGTGACCCTGACACTGACACTTTTAACACGGACCCTGGCTGTAAGCCATAATCATCAACATCAACATTCTGTTAATGTTGATGATCATGGCTTACAGCCAGGGTCAGTGTTAGGGGCAGGCAGACCAGGCAGCTGCCTAGGACCCCCAGCCAGTGGCGTGCCGCTAATAGCACCACACCACTCGGTCGCTATGGGACACATGATCAAGAGGGGCCAGGAAAAATAGATGATAGATGCCGATACAGTTGAAAGCAGTGATGGAGGAGAGAGCACCAGATGATGCTCCCTCTCAAATCACTCCCCCTCTGCCTCTGACTCAGTAGTTTGTGCCAGCAGTGAAGCTGGTGAGACACTCTGCAGAAGCCAGAGCAGCGGGGAACGAGGACAAGAGGTAAGCATTGTATGTGTTAGGAACGGCGGAACACACTAAATAAAAATATAAATAAAGAGCGTTCGCCGCTCGGGGTCCACCGTGCGGTAGATGGAAAAACTGCAGCTAGATGGTGACAGAGTAATAAGGCGGTAGTGTGCACAGGGTTTAGACGACACCCAGGTGCACAGAGCAATCTCTGTTGAACTCACAGAGCTGCAACAACAAAAGGAAAAACACAATAACGCTGAGCCTGTTAGAATCACAGGAGCTCAGCGAAACACACGCGGTAAACGGTCACAGGAGTAGCCCAAGATGGCGCTACTACATCCGACTAGACCTACCATGACAACCGTGTGAATAGCGTCGCAACCGCGAACGCACAAAAGGCTGCTACTGCAGCACGGCGTGGATAGTGCCGCAGAGTGACACCGCTGTAATGCAGGCGCGATGTAGGATGCTAGGAAGTGTGCCTGAGGAGCAATAGCGCGCTGACGCTGGTACTGGCTATAACTCAATCCCTCACACAATCGTAATATCCAAGGATAGGGGTTTCAAATGAGTCATTCACCAGATCATCCATCCATCAACATTCACACAGCAGCAAGTATGACTATACTAGCGCATGGCGGAACAGCCATGCGCGCTTTTTATAGCAAATGGGACCTTCCGGAAGTCTCCATATCTCTGAGCTGGACCAATGGAATCTGGAGCAGGACCTGAGCACCTGACTCCCGAACTCCAATGGGAGATCGTCCCTTGAGCATGCTCAGAGGATGGAAAGAAGGACTTAGCCTCTGGAAAGAGTTGCTGCAAAGCAATCTCCTCTGCAATCTCCTCTGCAGTAGACAATGAGCAGGAGACTGCAGAATGTGAGGATGTTGATTCCTGCCTAGTAATGGCAGAAATCTGACTCCTAACATCACCCCCCCTCCTAGGGCCCCCCCCCCTCCCTGAACCTTCCGATCCACCAGCCTGTGCCCGACAGTGGCATAGGCCTCAGACTCCGTCTGAAGGCGAGCCTGATGTCCTGGTAGGTGACACAGAAAACAGGGACACACGGAAGGCATCAGAGGAGGCAAGGTCACCAGGTTTCAGAAGTGACACCTGGGAGACGATAGGAGCGGGAGTTACAGTGGAATGCCGCCGTGTGTCGGCGGCCGTCGCCACACTCCATCTGGGAAGGCTATCCTGAGCACATGAGGTGCATGCCCGAATAAATCTTTTAACGTCCCGAGCCCTGTGCGGCCACCAATGCCACCCAGCCAGAAGCTTCGTGGTCTGCATATAGCCACGGTGGCCATCCGCATTGGACGCGTGTGCCCACACGAGAATCTTAGGCCTAAGGCGAGGAGGAGCAAAGGTCTCGCTGACCAGCTCAAAATCTGACCATTGAGAGGCGCTGTCATCCTGAGAAACAGCGTGTAGACGGTGACAACCGCAAATGGAATCTTGAGCCGGGTGCGTCTCAAGAATGGCACGAGACACCTCCATGGGCTCTGGGGATAGAACCTCCGGCAGCTCTAGAGGCTCAAACAAGTTGGGAGCCAGAGTAACTCTCCGTTTGGAGTGAGAACGCTCCATACCGCGCTCCGAAAAACGGAGGTCAATACGGGTGGAAATGGAAATTAGCTCTTCCAAACTGGTAGGAATCTCTCTAGTAGAGAGAGCATCCTTAACGTGGGCCGCTAAACCTCTCCAAAAAACAGGGATAAGGGCCTTATTGGACCACTCCAACTCGGAAGCCAGTGTCCGAAAACGGACAGCATACTGACTAACCGAGAGGGATCCCTGGGACAAAGCAAGCAGCTGAAGAGAGGTGTCGTGCGTGACCCGTGGACCGAGAAAGACCTGCTTGATGGCTGTAAGCAAGTGAGCAGCAGTCCGAATCTCGGGGTCACCACGCTCCCATAAAGGCGTAGCCCATTCCAACGCCTTGCCCGACAGTAGAGAAACAATAAATGCCACCTTGGCCCGTTCCGTAGGGAATTGCTCAGCCAGCAACTCCAGCTGAATAGAGCACTGGCTGATGAAACCCCTACAAGAGGCACCATCCCCAGAAAATTTATCGGACAACGGGAGGCGGGTCACTGTCGGTGCGAGGGAGGACATGGACATACGAGCAACCGCGTCAGTAAGTGCTTTTACAGCAGCCTCAGTGGATTGTGCAGCTGAGAGAGCCCTCTCAAGAGTGGCCAACCGGCCCTTGAGCTGCCGCACACACTGCAGAAGTTGTTGCTGTTCTGCCATCACTAGCCAGACCCTGGTGCTAGTATAATGTTAGGAACGGCGGAACACACTAAATAAAAATATAAATAAAGTGCGTTCGCCGCTCGGGGTCCACCGTGCGGTAGATGGAAAAACTGCAGCTAGATGGTGACAGACCAATAAGCTGGTAGTGTGCACAGGGTTTAGACGACACCCAGGTGCACAGAGCAATCTCTGTAGAACTCACAGAGCTGCAACAACAAAAGGAAAAACACAATAACGCTGAGCCTGTTAGAATCACAGGAGCTCAGCGAAACACACGCGGTAAACGGTCACAGGAGTAGCCCAAGATGGCGCTACTACATCCGACTAGACCTACCATGACAACCGTGTGAATAGTGTCGCAACCGCAAACGCACAAAAGGCTGCTACTGCAGCACGACGTGGATAGTGCCGCAGAGTGACACCGCTGTAATGCAGGCGCGATGTAGGACGCTAGCAAGTGTGCCTGAGAAGCAATAGGGCGCTGGTACTGGCTATAACGCAATCCCTCACACAATCATAATATCCAAGGATAGGGGTTTCAAATGAGTCATTCACCAGATCATGCATCCATCAACATACACACAGCAGCAAGTATGACTATACTAGCGCATGGCGGAACAGCCATGCGCGCTTTTTATAGCAAATGGGACCTTCCGGAAGTCTCCATATCTCTGAGCTGGACCAATGGAATCTGGAGCAGGACCTGAGTGTTGTGAGTTCATTTTCCCCTCTGTCACTGAGGCCTGGTGAACTCCCTATTCTAGTGAAGGAAGGTAGTGAGCCTGATTATCAGACACCTGGGACTAATGAAGACGATTGGCTGAGTGGAGTCACTGACTGGATTTAAGGCAGCCTACGCCCTTTCTGCCCTGCGGGTGATTTCTCTGTGGACTCTTGGACATCAGTCTGATTCCTGCTCTCCTAAAGCTAAGTTTTCTGTTTTTCCTTTTTGCATCTAAGATTTGTTTTTTGTTTTTCTTGCTTTTTGGATTCTGCCACTCCCTGCTGGAGTGTGCAGTGTTCCGTGAGCTCTGTCTTCTGAAGGTACCTGAGTGCTGATTTAGTTTTTGAAGCTTAGTTGCTTCAGGGCCATTTTTATATCAGCTTGTTGGCTTTTGTCTCTGATAGGGTTTTGGCAGATTGCAGACAGCAGCCTTCCTATCCGTTCCTATCTAGGTAGTTTTTGCTCAGCCTGTCTTTCTGTCTGTGTAAGTGTTTTCATCTTGCTTCACCGTCATTATATGTGGGGGGCTGCCTATTGCTTTGGGGTCTGCTCTGGGACAGTTAGATTTCCCCTTTCCTTCTTTAGGCCTATGTATCTCTCCGGCTGTGATCGAGGGGTCTAGGTCATCGTAGGAACCCCCCACGGCTACTGCTAGTTGTGTTGATAGGTTCAGGGGTCTGCAATCTGATAGTTGCCAGCTTCTCTGGTTTTCAGGACTTAGCTAGCATTTCTGTTTTTGCCTCCTACGGTGACTCAATCATAACAGAATCACCCGCCAAACCGCAGATCCTGGGGTACTCAACAGCAGGAAAGAATTGTGTTAAAAAAAAAAAAAAAAAAAAAAAAAGAAAAGGTGTGTGTATATTATTTCCTCTATATCTCTGAGGCCGTAGGGGGAATTTTTTTACTCTCAATGGAGATAAAGCAAGTGTCTGATCGTGTGGAGCAGCTCGCTGCTGAAGTGCGAGGAATTTCCGCCTATCTTGCTCGTTCACATGCTGTTGAACCAAAAATCCCCACACCTGAGGTATTTTTTGGGGATCGATCTAAATTTTTGAGTTTCAAAAATAATTGTAAATTATTTTTTGCTTTGAAGCCTAACTCGTCAGGGAGCCCCGCGCAGCAGGTTAAAATTGTCATCTCTTTGCTGCGCGGCGATCCCCAGGATTGGGCGTTTTCTTTGAAACCAGATGACCCTATTCTGACTAATGTGAATGCATTTTTTCAAGCCTTGGGGTTGCTGTACGACGAACCTAATGCTATTGATCAGGCTGAAAAGACCCCGTTAGCATTGAACCAGGGTCGAGAATCTGCAGAGTTGTACTGTCAAAAGTTCCGAAAGTGGGCGGTCCTTACTACCTGGAATGATAGTTCCTTGGCTGCTCTCTTTCGGAAGGGTTTGTCAGAAGCCGTAAAAGATACTATGGTGGGATTTCCTGTTCCCTCTGGTCTGGACGATTCTATGTCTTTAGCCATTCAGGTTGATCGGCGTTTACGTGAACGCAGGATTACACGAGAGGTGTTGCCACCGGTTGAACAGACGTCTGAACCTATGCAATGTGATAGAGTTTTGTCTAAGGCGCAACGTCAGGAATTCAGAAGGCGTAATAAGCTGTGTTTTTTCTGTGGAGATGCCTCACATGTTATTTCTGTTTGTCCTAAACATGAGAAACGCTTTGCACACACGTTTTCTGTTGGTGGGGTTCAGCCTAAGTTTCTTTTGGCGATTACTCTGATCTGTTCCCTGTCCACATTTTCCGCCAAGGCTTTTGTGGATTCGGGAGCAGCGCTAAACCTAATGGACTTGGATTTTGCTAAACGTTGTGGATTTCCGTTGACACCTCTGCAGACGCCTATCCCTTTGAGGGGGATTGATGCTACCCCTCTGGCTAAAAATAAACCTCAGTTTTGGACCCAGTTGGTCATGCGGGTCGCCCCAGACCACCAAGAAAATTGCAGATTTTTGGTGTTGCATGGTCTGCATGATGCCGTTGTTCTGGGGTTTCCCTGGTTGCAGATTCATAATCCAGTTTTGGATTGGAAGTCTGTGTCTGTGGTGAGTTGGGGTTGCCGGTGTACCTTTAGTGAGGCTCCGGTTTTTTCCACCTCTCCTCAGTCGCATGAGGTTCCTGACTATTTGGCGGACTACTATGATGTATTTAGTGAGAATGAGTCTGCGTCCTTGCCTCCTCATAGGAGTTATGACTGTGCAATTGAACTAAACCCGGGGTGTAAATTTCCTAAGGGTCGGCTCTTCAATTTATCTGTACCCGAGCACGAGGCTATGCGGTCCTATATTAAGGAGGCGTTGGAGAAGGGTCATATTAGACCATCCTCTTCACCCTTAGGTGCCGGTTTTTTTTTTGTGGCCAAGAAGGATGGTTCTTTAAGGCCTTGTATTGATTATCGTGCCCTCAATAAAATTACTATTAAATATCAGTATCCGTTACCCCTGATTTCGGATCTATTCTCTAGAGTCAGAGGTGCTTGCTGGTTTACCAAGCTTGACCTCAGGGGGGCGTTTAATCTTATCCGCATTAAGCAGGGGGATGAATGGAAGACGGCGTTTAATACTCCGGAGGGACATTTTGAGTACCTGGTGATGCGTTTTGGGCTCACTAATGCCCCTTCTGTCTTCCAGTGCTTCATGAACGATATTTTCCGAGACTTTGTCGATAAATTTTTGATTATCTATCTGGATGATATTTTGATCTTCTCCAAGGATTGGGATTCTGATGTGGAACATGTTCGGACTGTGTTCCGGATCTTGAGAGAGAATTCTCTGTATGTCAAAGGATCAAAATGCCTTTTTGGAGTACAGAGAATTTCTTTTTTGGGATTTATTTTGTCTCCGTCAACTATTGAAATGGACCCGGCCAAGGTACAGGCCATTTATGATTGGGTTCAGCCCACTTCTTTGAAGGCCCTCCAGAAGTTTTTGGGTTTTGCTAATTTTTATCGGAAATTTATAGCAAAATTTTCTAGTATTGCCAAACCATTGACTGACCTGACCAGGAAGGGTGCGGATGTGTTGAATTGGTCTCCGGAGGCGGTTGCTTCCTTTCAGGAGCTGAAGCGCAGATTTACCTCCGCCCCGGTTCTGCGGCAACCTGATGTCTCACTCCCGTTCCAGGTAGAGGTGGATGCTTCTGAGATTGGTGCAGTAGCGGTGTTGTCCCAAAAGGATCCGGTAACATCTAAAATGAATCCCTGTGCTTTCTTTTCCCGTAAGTTCTCTTCATCTGAACGTAACTATGATGTGGGGAATCGGGAACTGTTGGCCATGAAATGGGCATTTGAGGAGTGGAGACATTGGTTGGAGGGAGCCAAACATCAAGTTGTGGTCCTCACTGACCACAAAAATTTGATTTACCAGAGTCGGCTAAACGCTTGAACCCTAGACAGGCTAGGTGGGCCTTGTTTTTTACACGTTTTGATTTTGTGGTCTCTTTCCTTCCTGGAACTAAGAATGTCAAGGCAGACGCCCTCTCTAGGAGTTTCTTTGCTGATTCTCCTGTGGTGACCAAGCCCGCCACCATCTTAGGCGAAGGGGTAGTTCTTTCTGCCATCTCGCCCGATTTGAGACTTGCTCTGCAAGAGTTCCAGGAGGACAAACCTGAGCGTTGCCCCAGTGGAAAGTTGTATGTTCCTGACCAGTGGAAGAAGAGAGTGATGTCTGAAGTTCATTGCTCTGCATTGGCTGGTCATCCAGGTATTTTTGGTACTAGAGATCTGGTGAGTCGCTCTTTTTGGTGGCCCACATCTCATGATGTCAGGAATTTTGTGCAGTCCTGTGGGACTTGCTCCCGGTCTAAATCTTGTTCTCGCTCTAGTGGGTTGTTGATGCCTTTGCCGGTCCCCAGGAGGCCATGGACCCATATTTCAATGGATTTCATCTCTGATATGCCGGTCTCTCAAAGAATGACTGTTATTTGGGTGATTTGTGATAGGTTCTCTAAGATGGTTCATCCTGTACCACTCCCTAAGTTGCCATCTTCCTCTGAGTTGGTGCCTCTGTTTTTGCAACAGGTGGTTCGATTGCACGGGATTCCTGAGAATATTGTATCTGACAGAGGAGTTCAATTTGTGTCTAAATTTTGGAGGACGTTCTGTTCCAAGTTGGGAATTCAGTTGTCCTTCTCCTCTGCTTTTCACCCTCAGACCAATGGGCAGACAGAGAGAACAAACCAGACCTTGGAGTCGTATTTGAGATGTTTTATTTCCGCTGATCAGGATGATTGGGTTTCATTTTTGCCCTTGGCCGAATTTGCTTTAAATAATAGAGCTAGTTCTGCCACCTTGATGTCACCTTTTTTTTGTAACTTTGGTTTTCACCCTCGATTTTCTTCAGGGCAGGTGGAGCCTTCTGCCTGCCCAGGTGTTGACACTGTGGTGGAGAGAATGCACCAGATCTGGGACCAAGTGGTGGATAAGTTCTCTCCCAGGAAAAGGCCCAGCGGTTTTCCAATCGACATAGGACCATTGGTCCCCAGTTTAAGATTGGTGATATGGTGTGGTTATCATCAAAAAATATTGCTATGAAGGTGGCTTCTCCTAAGTTTAAGCCTAGATTTATTGGACCTTACAAGATTTTGGAGATTATTAATCCGGTCTCTTTTCGTTTGGCTCTTCCTGTCACATTTAAGATCCATAATGTGTTCCATAAGTCCTTGTTGAAGAGGTTTGTTGAGCCAGTTGTACCTGAGGTGGCACCTCCGGACCCTGTATTGGTTGAAGGTAACTTGGAATATGAGGTAGAGAAAATTCTGGATTCCCGTCTGGCTAGACGGAGACTCCAGTATTTGGTTAAGTGGAAGGGTTATGATCAGGAGGATAATTCCTGGGTCTCTGCCTCTGATATTCATGCCAAAAGATTGGTGCGTGCCTTTCATCGGGCTCACCCTGATCGCCCTGGTAGCGTTGTTGAGGGTTCGGTGACCCCTCCTCAAGGGGGGGTACTCTTGTGAGTTCATTTTCCCCTCCGTCACTGAGGCCTGGTGAACTCCCTATTCTAGTGAAGGAAGGTAGTGAGCCTGATTATCAGACACCTGGGACTAATGAAGACGATTGGTTGAGTGTAGTCACTGACTGGATTTAAGGCAGCCTACGCCCTTTCTGCCCTGCGGGTGATTTCTCTGTGGACTCTTGGACACCAGTCTGATTCCTGCTCTCCTAAAGCTAAGTTTTCTGTTTTGCCTTTTTGCATCTAAGATTTGTTTTTTGTTTTTCTTGCTTTTTGGATTCTGCCACTCCCTGCTGGAGTGTGCAGTGTTCCGTGAGCTCTGTCTTCTGAAGGTACCTGAGTGCTGATTTAGTTTTTGAAGCTTAGTTGCTTCAGGGCCATTTTTATATCAGCTTGTTGGCTTTTGTCTCTGATAGGGTTTTGGCAGATTGCAGACAGCAGCCTTCCTATCCGTTCCTATCTAGGTAGTTTTTGGGCCCCGTCTTTGCTCAGCCTGTCTTTCTGTCTGTGTAAGTGTTTTCATCTTGCTTCACCGTCATTATATGTGGGGGGCTGCCTATTGCTTTGGGGTCTGCTCTGGGACAGTTAGATTTCCCCTTTCCTTCTTTAGGCCTATGTATCTCTCCGGCTGTGATCGAGGGGTCTAGGTCATCGTAAGAACCCCCCACGGCTACTGCTAGTTGTGTTGATAGGTTCAGGGGTCTGCAATCTGATAGTTGCCAACTTCTCTGGTTTTCAGGACTTAGCTAGCATTTCTGTTTTTGCCTCCTACGGTGACTCAATCATAACACCTGAGCACCTGACTCCCGAACTCCAATGGGAGATCGTCCCATGAGCATGCTCAGAAGATGGAAAGAAGGACTTAGCCTCCGGAGAGAGTTGCTGCAAAGCAATCTCCTCTGCAATCTCCTCTGCAGTAGATAATGAGCAGGAAACTGCAGAATGTGAGGGTCTTGATTCCTGCCTAGTAATGGCAGAAATCTGACTCCTAACAGTATGTATGTGTGTGTGTCTGCTGCACGATACTGTGTGTGGGGAGGTTGCACTGTACTGTATGCGGGGAGGCTGTACTATACTGTGTGTGGGGAGGCTGCACTATACTGTGTGTGGGGAGGCTGCACTATACTGTGTGTGGGGAGGCTGCACTATACTGTGTGTGGGGAGGCTGTGTGGCGCCCCTGAGGCTCAGTCGCCACAGAGGTACTGCACCTCCTCCTGAGGTGTGGTATCCCACCATCCAGGTAAGGTGGACACTCCTGACCACACTCCAACACCCGCACCCCACACCACAAAGTAGTGTAGCAAAGCACCTTCGGCGGCTCCCTGCTTGGAGTATAGCAAAGCATCCATTGGTGGCTCCCTGCTTGGAACACGAAACGTGCTGGGAGGTGGGTGGAGTTAGATTACATTACAAGGAGCGGGAAGAGTTTAGGAGGAGAGGTCAGCTGGTTAGGGAGTTGGAGAGAAGAAGATCCCTAGAGAGAGGGATAGATGGATGGAAGTGCTGCAGCAGATCCCAGTGACCTGGGTCTGCTGGCACGGGAAAGGAAGAGAGAGAGAGCAACATAGACTGAAAGCCTGATTCTCCATAGAAAGAAAGATTAGTACGGAATGTGAGGAGTAAAAGGGAACAGAGGACGTGGGTTAGAAGAGAACCCTTCCTAGAAATTCCAAGCGAAAGGCTACTAATGGATACTAATGGTCCTGCAGCAGACACCAGAGGAATAGAAGTAGTGACCACTTTATTCCCACACAAGACTTGGGGGCACAACAGCAACTGGATAGTGAGCCGGGACTTAGTAGCAAGGAGTCCCCGAAGCAGGCTACAACTGTCTGCCGTACAAGTAGAGTTCATAAGAGAATCGGACAGGAGGAACTCCAGTGTAACTCAGTACTTGGAGTACTTCATTTAAAGGCGCTATAAGAGGAGACGTTCAGAAAAGGCACATGTTGGTGGAGTGTTGGAAAGGAATATTCCATCTGGCCTGGAGGTTGACTGAGTCCCTCACCCGGAGGACACGGCACGGAGGCAGGCACCTGTTTGTACAACAGACTGTGAGTAAAGCTTTGGAACTACATGCCCTGGTGTCCTCCACTTATTCCATGCACCATCCCGCCTAGCACAGCCGCCACCTCTACACCTGACACTACACCATCTACGTGTCACTTCACCTACACTGCCCTGGGACTCCAGCCCTGCCTGTGGAGGGCTATAACATCACTGCTGCACCACACCATCTGTCCCAGAGGATCTGTCTGCAGTGTCGACTTACATCTTCATTGCTGAACACCACAGGTGGCGTCACGAATCACTTATAAACTTTCATTACCAAAAGCACACTGAAACAACCCCTTTTACAATGGGTGCCCAGGGCCACGGGCCGGGTTACAGCTGCCATGACATCTCCCATTGGAGCTTATCGGGCCCGGTACCGAGTACCCCACAGCCCTGGGTGTGAGGGCGTCCCAGCTGCACTATACTGTGTGTGGGGAGGCTGCACTACACTGTGTGTGGGGAGGCTGCACTATACTGGATTTGTGGGGGCTGCATTATACTGTGAATGGGGGGCTGCACTATACTGTGTGGTGGGACTGCATTTTACCGTGTGTGCTTGTGTGGGGGGCTGAATTATACAGTGTGTGTGGCTGCATTATACTGTATGTATGGGGGGCTGCATTATACTCTATCAAGGACCATGGGGAGTATATTGTACTATATGGGACCTGCATTATACTGTATCGAGGACTATCTGTCCCCATCATTCTTCCTCAGCCGGTATAAAGAGGCTGAGAAATAAGCGTCGAAAGACTTCATTATTGTCAATCACGCTCGTTTAACTATCTGAACTCAGCACATTTAAATACAACAGAAATGTTTCTGTGTGATGTTGCATTATGTGAGCATTTGGGGCCCATTTTAAACTTTTGCCCAGGGCCCAACTTTGCCTAACCGGCCCTGCTTACAGACAATGAAAACCCAAAAATCATTTTCTCAGTAAATTAGAATAATTAACAAAAAACAACTACAAAGGCTTCATAAATGTTTAAAAAGGTTCCTTAGCCTGTCTCAGTAAGCTCCACAATCATGGGTAAGACTGCTGACTTGACAGATGTCCAGAAGGCAGTCACTGACACGATCCACAAAGAGGGTAAGCCACAAAAGGTCATTGCTAAAGAAGCTGGCTGTTCAGAGTGCTGTATCCAAGCATGTTAATGGAAAATTGAGTGGAAGGAAAAATTGTGGTAGAAAAAGGTGTACTAGTAACCGGGACAACTGCAGCCTTGAAATGATTGTTAAGATGAGGCCATTTGGAGAGATTCACAAGGAGTGGACTGCTACTGGAGACATTGCATCAAGAGCCACCACACACAAACGTATCCAGGACATGGGCTACAAGTGTCAAATTCCTTGTGTCAAGCCACTCATGACCAATAGACAACGCTAGAAGCGTTCAGATAAAAGTAAATAAGTAAATTTTGTGTTTCATTTGGAAATCAAGGTCCACGAGTCTGGAGGAAGAGTGGAGAGGCACACAATCCAAGCTGCTTGAGGTCTAGTGTGAAATATCCACAATCAGTGATGGTTTCGGGAGCCATGTCATCTGCTGGTGTAGGTCCACTGTGTTTTATCAAGACCAAAGTCAGCGCAGCTGTCTACCAGGAAATTTTAGAGCACTTCATGTTTCCCTCTGCTGACAAGCTTTTTGAAGATGGAAATTTAATTCTTCAGCAGGACTTGGCACCTGTCCACACTGACAAAAGTACCAATACCTGGTTTAAAAACAACAGTATCACTGTGCTTGATTAGCCAGCAAACTCGCCTGACCTTAACGCCATAGAGAATCTATGGTGTATTGTCAAGAGGAAGATGAGAGACACCAGACCCAACAATGCAGACAAGCTGAAGGCTGCTATCAAAGCAACCTGGACTTCCATAACACCTCAGCAGTGCCACAGGCTGATCGCACCGCCATAGTCATCCATGTAGTACAATTCACTTCCTATAGTATAATGCACCCCATAGTTCTTCATATAATGTATTCACCATAGTCCTCGATACAGTATAATGCAGCCCACATATAGCATAATGCAGCCACCCCATAGATTATAATTCAGCCCCGTCATACAATATAGTTGTCATGATCTGAAGTGATCTGACAGTTTTAAAAGCACAGAGTGAACTTTTTTTTCCTTTTGGCAAGTTGCCAAGGTGACTTGACTGTCCCCGGTGGTGGTTAGTGGTATCACACCTTAGGTTTTTAGTTTAAAGTTCTCTGTAATTATGATTCAGGTGTGGGGCTCTATAAATGTGTCTCTGTGTGCAATCACTGCTGGTGATATTCTTTCATGGATTTTGAGTTGGTGAGAGCCTGGTGGAAGGATGGAGCTGAGGAGGAGTCCTGTGCAGCTTAGCCAGGGGGGAAGTGTGTCAGCTATGGTGTCTGGACGAAGGGCTGGCATGGCGTGGTGGGGTCGCAGTGATGGTGTCAGCGGGAAGTGTCTGCATGGACTGGTGGAGTGGCGACTATGGAGAGTGGCACTCACCATGTGGGACTTGGCTGCTGAGCTGGACTCAAGCATGCTTGACTTCGTGTCAGAAGCTGAACTCGTCTTTGGGACTCTGTTACTAAGCAGCAGCAACTGGTGGTGGACTCTGCTCCAAGCAGGGCTGTGGAGTCGGTAAGCCAAACCTGTGACTCCGACTCCGACTCCGACTCCTCAATTTCCCTTACACCGACTCCGACTCCAACTCCGACTCCACGACTCCGACTCCGACTCCTACACATATTGCTTATATTTAAGTGAAAAATTTATTGTAGTACAATGTGAACCTCAGACATTTAATCATTTTTATGATCCAATAATCAAGATATTTAGATAGAACAGAATATATATTGGTGTACTACCCGGTTTTCATTCTTTTTGGTACAGATACGATATGGATAGACAGATATGGATAGATAGAGCAGATTTCTAATCTGCTTTTGCTATTGAAAACATTATCTATTAACTCAAAAACCTTTCAGGTGATGCAGTTTTTTAAAAAGATGATCTGCTTTTGCAGCTGAAAAACGTATCCTCAAAAAACACAGGAAAAACGCTGTGTGTGAATGTAGCCTTAGATCAGGAATAGAACAGTCATTTATAGGACATTTCATAACTTTCCCAAATTCCTATGAAAAAATATTCAGCACATTCTGCATTGAACTACTGTACCCAATTTATTATATATTTTAGGAGTCGGAGTCGGTCCATTTTATACCAACTCCAACTCCGACTCCGACTCCACCAAAATGAGCACCGACTCCGACTCCGACTCCACGACTCCGACTCCGACTCCACAGCCCTGGCTCCAAGGCTGCTCTATGGTGAAGGATCCTGTTATGGTGATGGATCCAGGTGGAGGAGAAGACGCACGCAGGTGGAGGGCTCTGTTGCAGGAGCATAAGCACAGAGCATAAAGCTAAGTGGTGTCCCCCTGTATTGTCTCTTTCCCTCATGTGTGTTGTTAGTGCAGTGGTGGGATTAGTTTCCGCACCGACCTATTCCCTAGTGAGGGTTTAGGGTCAGGGCGAGCAAGGGCTTTGAGGTACGCGTGCGGCGCCCGGTTCGGAACCGGCATAGGGAACGTTAGGAGTGCAGGGACACTGGCTCAGGGGAGCTCAGGAGGTCTCCACTTCCCTATTCCCTATCGCAGGGCCCACCATTGTTAATGTTTCCCAGGTCCCCCTTATTATTTAAATTCACCGTACTGGAGGCGGGGTTTCCAGAATTTATATTAACGTGTAATACCTAAATTCGCCAAGTGGAGGCGGTGTATCCATCTGCACGTTTTATTATTTAAATTCGCCCCACTGGAGGCGCTGTATCCAGGGTCACGTGTGTTATGGGTTCGCCTTGCGGTAACACCTGCGCCCAGATACACAGTGACCATGACAATAGTGTAACCCCCATAGAATATAATGAAGCCCCCCTCTTATAGTATAATGCAGCCACCGCTCAGAGTATAATGCAGCCCCTCCATAGAATATATGGCAACCCCCTCATAGAGTATAATGCAGCCCCTTATATAGTATAATGTAGCCCCTCCAGAGAATACAATGTAGCCCTCCTCATATAGTATAATGCAGCCCCCATAGAATATAATAAAGCCCCCATACAATATAATCTAGCCCCCCATAGAATATAATGCAGCCACCCATAGAATACAATGTAGCCTCCTCATATAGTATAATGTAGCCCCCTCATTGAGTATGATGCAATCACCCCCCATAGAATATAATAAATATAATACATCCCCCATAGTATATAATGTAGCCCCAAATATAATATAATACAGCCCACCTCCCCATAGAATATAATGTAACCCCCCCATACTATATAAACACAGCCTCCCCCATAGAATATAATGTAAAATGTACCCCCCTTGGTATATAACACAGCCGCTTGGTATATAGCCCAGCACCACATGGTATATAGCACAGCACCACATGATATATAGCACAGCCCCACATGATATATAGCACAGTCCCACCATGGTATTTAGTACAGCACCACATGGTATATATAGCACAGCCCACCATGGTATACAGCACAGTACCACATGATATATAGCGCAGCCCACCATGGTATATAGCCCAGCATGGTATATAGCACAGCACCACATCGTATATAGCAAAGCACCACCATGGTATATAGCCCAGCATGGTATATAGCACAGCACCACATGGTATATAGCACAGCACCACCATGGTATATAGCAGAGCACCACCATGGTATAAGCACAGCACCACCATGGTATATAGCACAGCACCACATTGTGTATAGCCCAGCATGGTATATAGCCCAGCACCACATGGTGTATAGCCCAGCATGGTATATAGCCCAGCACCATGTGGTATATAGCCCAGCATGGAATAAAACCCAGCACCACATGGTATATAGCCCAGCATAGTATATAACCCAGCATGGTATATAGCCCAGCATAGTATATAGCTCAGCATGGTACATAGCCCAGCAACACATGGTAGCCCAACATAGTATGTAACCCAGCATAGTATATAGCCCAGCATAGTATATAGCCTCTCCCCCGAAGGGCCCCACAGTCCAGTACTCACAATGATATATTACAAAAAAAAAAACTCCTCACCTTCTCCTCGTGCCCACGCTGCTCCCAGCTCCTGTCTCCTCCTCTGCATGGGCACTCAGTGAGAGCGCACCCGCTGTGTCAGAGGCAGAGCAGGGAATGATGGGTGAGGGAGCGTCGGCTGACGCTCTTTCCTCCATCATTGCTTTGAACTGTACCGGCAGTCGCCGGTATAGTTCAATGTGGTAGCGGCGGGAGTCAGTGCTGGAGGGCAGGCGGGCCCCCCTGCCTCACAGGGCCCCATAGCAGCTGCGTGATGTGCTGCTAGCTGAGGGCCCTAGGCAGCAGCCTTGTCTGCCTGCCCCTAACACCGGCCCTGGATGGTATTCATTATGCAAACTGAGGGGCAGGTCAGTGAGGGATCAGTGACCTGTCAACAATCTGCATTATGAATACCTAATCAGAGCACTACATACAAGAACCCCGCCTTAGGGCATGAGCATATCATTAAAGGGAATCTGTCACCTATTTTTAGCCCTATCAGCTGTTGGCACCGCCATCAGGGGCTTATCTACAGTATTCTGTAATGCTGTAGCTAAGCCCCCGATGTAACCTGAAAGACAAGAAAAAAAAGTTAGATTATACTCACCCGGGTGTCCGGTCCGATTGGTGTCGCGGTCTGGTATGGCACCTTCTATCTTTTAGCGATGCCGTCCTCCTTCTTACTTCTGCCGCAGCTCCGGTGCAAGCATACTTTATCTGCCCTGTTGATGGCAGATTAAAGTACTGCAGTGCACAGGCGCCGGAGCTCTCTGACCTTTCCCAGCGCCTGCGCTCTGCAGTACTTTACTCTGCCCTCAACAGGGCAGAGAAAGTACGCCTGCACAGGAAAAGTAAGTAAGGAGGAGGTCGTCATCTCTAGGATATGGGGCGCCGGACCGCAACACCCAATGCACCCGCCCCCCCCCCCAGTAAGTATAATCTAACTCGCTTTTCTTACCTTACACATACTACCACCATACAGTGACCGAATACTACAATTCAGATCATTAACCCTCCGTCAGGCGCAATATAGATTCTCCTCAGTTCATGCGCAATGTGCCTGACAAGCACAGGTCAGAAAACCACCTATAGTAGCTACATATTTCAATTTCAGGACTATAGAAGTAGTCAGTGACCTTCATAGGAATGTATTAAAAGAGATTACACCAAATCAGATGCAAAAAAATACATTTATTAACCATAAACTTATTAAAACTAAAAGTACCACTTTTCGGTTGTACCGCCAAATAGGCTCCAGTTATCTTTACTTAACTATTGCTTAAATATAAAATTATGGAAAAAAACTTAAAGGATATTGCACTTAGATGTTACTTAATTATTTTCTACTCATCTTCAGTGGTTTCAATTGCAGCAGAAGCAGCACAGGTAAACTTAGAAAAGCAAGGCTGGCAGACGAAAGTTGCATGGGAAAGGCAGATTGATTCTTTACATATTTTGCAGTCATATTTAGAAAGCCTTCTGAAACCAGATACAAATGAGCAGGTAGTACAACTGCGTCTTTTAGAAGGTGGTAGAGTCGGTGTTTGTTCTGGAACGTCCTTTGTATTTTTATCTTTGCCCAAATAATAAGCTAGATCTGTGTCTGTTTCCTCTGTATCAGTGTCATCACCATCCTGCTCTGTTCCAGAATCAGTGTTACATTCTGCTACCTCATCTTCAGATGAAATGTCACTAGATTCCTCTAAATCCTCGGTTACTGCTGGTTCTTCCTCATCATCTTCTAACAAAAAAATCTTCATTTCTTCTAAATGAAGGGGTTTAGATGAATCATACTGTTTTCTGGCCATTGCAGCAGAAAATCTGAAGCAAGAGAGAAAGAGTATGTGTTAGGGCGCAATGTGCCTTAGAAGCCACCCTCCTTTTGTCTAAGAAAACAGTACTTATGTACACTAACTTAGCATTAATCCTTCATAAAACAAGCTAAATACACAATCGTGATGAATAAAAATAGAAAATACTAACCTTTCAATTTGTGTTGAAATCAGGCGCAATGTGCCTGAGAAGCCAAAGTGTTGATATCTGCTCACTAGAAGGTCTGCTGAGTCACTGTGATATCAGGTTTCACAGAGCCTGTAGAGTCAGGAGATAACTAGGAGGGGTGGGGTTTTCTGATAAGTGGGCAAGGAGAGAAAAGTGAAACTAATTACTGTGTGCCTGTCAGATCTATTGCGCCTGACGGAGGGTTTTTAATAAAAAAAACACAACACTAATGCCATTATGCACAGGAGCTTTGTATATAGTGTCAGTGTACAGGTTATACAGCGATCACCAGTGGCATTATACACAGGAGCTCTGTATATAGTGTCAGTGTACAGGTTATACAGCGATTACCAGTGACTAGAGTTGAGCGAAACGGGTCGAAAAATTTCAAAAGTCACCGACTTTTGGCAAAGTCGGGTTTCATGAAACGAAACCCGACCCTAGGATGAGGTCGGCCACGAGGTCGGCGACTTACGCGCCAAAGTCGCGTTTCAAAAGTTTGTTTAGCGCTCTTTTTCAGCCAATCAGGATCCACGGACACTGTGGGCAACGTGATGACATAGGCAGGGGTCACGACCATCTTTCAGAAGGGCATGCAAGTGATTGGCTTGCTTTGGTGGGCGTCACAGGGGGTATAAAAGGGCGTGCACGCCGACCGCCATCTTACTTCTGCCGATCTAAGTATAGGGAGAGGTTGCTGCTGATTCTGTAGGGAGAGCGTTAGGCAGGGAAGAAGACAAAAAAACTGCTTCTGCTGCTAGCGATTTGGCCTGCACAACACACCAGTCACTGTGTGTGCAGTGCAAGGGGAGGCTATATAGTGGTGTATCAGTGGTGTTGGTTGTTGGGCTGCCTTCTAAGGCTTCCTGACATTCCTGCATTGCTGTTTACCCACTGCTCCGCAAACTGCTTTTTTAAAAGCAATCCCAATTTTTTTTTTTGTCCTGCTGAGAAGAAAAAAAAACTGCTTCTGCTGCTAGCGATTTGGCCTGTACAACACACCAGTCACTGTGTGTGCAGTGCAAGGGGAGGCTATATAGTGGTGTATCAGTGGTGTTGGTTGTTGGGCTGCCTTCTAAGGCTTCCTGACATTCCTGCATTGCTGTTTACCCACTGCTCCGCAAACTGCTTTTTTAAAAGCAATCCCAATTTTTTTTTTTTGTCCTGCTGAAAAGAAAAAAAACTGCTTCTGCTGCTAGCGATTTGGCCTGCACAACACACCAGTCACTGTGTGTGCAGTGCAAGGGGAGGCTATATTGTGGTGTATCAGTGGTGTTGGTTGTTGGGCTGCCTTTTAAGGCTTCCTGACAGGCTGGCATTGCTGTTTACCCACTGCTCTGCAAACTGCTTTTTTAAAAGCAATCCAATCTCCCTTATCCTCTAGTCACTTTTGTCACAGCTGTGCCATCGAGCCTGTGACATAGCGCTCAGATATCAGTGGGCCTCACACAATCCAAAAGTGTCCAGTGTCCACAAGTGTCTGCAGAAATTCAAAATCTCCCTTATCCTCTCGTCACTTTTGTCACAGCTGTGCCATCGAGCCTGTGACATAGCGCTCAGATATCAGTGGGCCTCACACAATCCAAAAGTGTCCAGTGTCCACAAGTGTGTGCAGAAATTCAAAATCTCCCTTATCCTCTAGTCACTTTGGTCACAGCTGTGCCATCGAGCCTGTCACATAGCGCTCAGATATTCATTGGGCCTCACACAATCCAAAAGTGTCCAGTGTCCACAAGTGTATGCAGAAATTCAAAATCTCCCTTATCCTCTAGTCACTTTGGTCACAGCTGTGCCATCGAGCCTGTCACATAGCGCTCAGATATTCATTGGGCCTCACACAATCCAAAAGTGTCCAGTGTCCACAAGTGTGTGCAGAAATTCAAAATCTCCCTTATCCTCTAGTCACTTTGGTCACAGCTGTGCCATCGAGCCTGTCACATAGCGCTCAGATATTCATTGGGCCTCACACAATCCAAAAGTGTCCAGTGTCCACAAGTGTGTGCAGAAATTCAAAATCTCCCTTATCCTCTAGTCACTTTGGTCACAGCTGTGCCATCGAGCCTGTCACATAGCGCTCAGATATTCATTGGGCCTCACACAATCCAAAAGTGTCCAGTGTCCACAAGTGTGTGCAGAAATTCAAAATCTCCCTTATCCTCTAGTCACTTTTGTCACAGCTGTGCCATCGAGCCTGTCACATAGCGCTCAGATATTCATTGGGCCTCACACAATCCAAAAGTGTCCAGTGTCCACAAGTGTGTGCAGAAATTCAAAATCTCCCTTATCCTCTAGTCACTTTGGTCACAGCTGTGCCATCGAGCCTGTCACATAGCGCTCAGATATTCATTGGGCCTCACACAATCCAAAAGTGTCCAGTGTCCACAAGTGTGTGCAGAAATTCAAAATCTCCCTTATCCTCTAGTCACTTTGGTCACAGCTGTGCCATCGAGCCTGTCACATAGCGCTCAGATATTCATTGGGCCTCACACAATCCAAAAGTGTCCAGTGTCCACAAGTGTGTGCAGAAATTCAAAATCTCCCTTATCCTCTAGTCACTTTGGTCATAGCTGTGCCATCGAGCCTGTCACATAGCGCTCAGATATTCATTGGGCCTCACACAATCCAAAAGTGTCCAGTGTCCACAAGTGTGTGCAGAAATTCAAAATCTCCCTTATCCTCTAGTCACTTTGGTCACAGCTGTGCCATCGAGCCTGTCACATAGCGCTCAGATATTCATTGGGCCTCACACAATCCAAAAGTGTCCATTGTCCACAAGTGTGTGCAGAAATTCAAAATCTCCCTTATCCTCTAGTCACTTTGGTCACAGCTGTGCCATCGAGCCTGTCACATAGCGCTCAGATATTCATTAGGCCTCACACAATCCAAAAGTGTCCAGTGTCCACAAGTGTGTGCAGAAATTCAAAATCTCCCTTATCCTCTAGTCACTTTGGTCACAGCTGTGCCATCGAGCCTGTCACATAGCGCTCAGATATTCATTGGGCCTCACACAATCCAAAAGTGTCCAGTGTCCACAAGTGTGTGCAGAAATTCAATATCTCCCTTATCCTCTAGTCACTTTGGTCACAGCTGTGCCATCGAGCCTGTCACATAGCGCTCAGATATTCATTGGGTCTCACACAATCCAAAAGTGTCCAGTGTCCACAAGTGTGTGCAGAAATTCAAAATCTCCCTTATCCTCTCGTCACTTTTGTCACAGCTGTGCCATCGAGCCTGTGACATAGCGCTCAGATATCAGTGGGCCTCAAACAATCCAAAAGTGTCCAGTGTCCACAAGTGTCTGCAGAAATTCAAAATCTTCCCTGTCCTATAGACACCTTGTACCTTGTTTTACATTACTATATAGTTTGTTGGATTTTGTCTACATTTCTACCAAAAATGAGGAAGGCTGGTGGAAGAGGCCGTGGAATTGGGCGGGGGTTGGCAGCTGGTAATGATGGTGTTGGTGGTGGATCTGATGGTAGTGGCAAGAGCAAAATAGGACCGAATGCAGGAGGTGTTGAGCCTGCGTCATCGTCTGGCTACATAAGGCCTCGAACGCTTAGTTTTCTAGGAGTTGGCAAACCGCTTTTAAAGCCAGAGCATCAGGAAAAAGTTTTGTCTTACATTGCTGACTCAGCCTCCAGCTCTATCGCCTCCTCTTCTTCAGTTGTAAAAAGTAAAAGCACTGAGTCGTCATTGGAGGCTCATGTTCATGAACCACACCTTTCCTTGTGTCCTTCACCCCAACCAAGATTGAAGGATGACGCAGGCCATACTACTGATTACTCCATGGAGCTGTTTTCACATACCATGCCTGGATTATCAAGTCAAATGGTGAATTACCCAGGCCAAGATGAATCTGACATGGAGTGCACTGATGCACAGCCGCTGATGGATGATTCTGCTGGTACATTCACTCAGAGCACTACATTGTCCTCGCAGTGTACAGAGCCAGATTCTGACCCTGATGAGACTCAGGTGCCCCTTCCCGCACACTATACCACCATACACGGTGACACAGAGGAAGGTGCACATGACATAGAAGAGGAGGTGATGGATGACCCAGTTGTTGACCCAGATTGGCATCCATTGGGGGAAGAGGGTGCTGCTTCCAATAGCTCAGATGAGGAGCATCCACAGCAGACATCGACATCGCAACAGCTGTTATCTGGCAGGCCCGGAGCACTCCAAAGACAGGTTCCAAACATCAAAAGAGTTGCTGGACAGCTTGTCCAGAGGGTCAAAAGATCACAGCGTGCTAGGCCGCAAAATGTCTGCCAAAGTAGGAAGAGTGCAGTGTGGCACTTTTTTGACCAAAATCCTCATGATCAGGCCAAGGTTATCTGTAAGAAGTGCGCAAAGACCTTTAGCCGAGGGAAAAATCTGAAAAATTTGAATACCAGTTGCATGCTTAGACATTTAACCAGCATGCACTTGCAAGCGTGGACACAACACCAAACCTCAAGTGCCACATGTGCAACTGATCACAACGAAGGTAGTCAGCAACGCTACATTGTTTCCCCCACTGTAAGCCCATCAGTTAGCACAGCAGCAAATGTTGAGGTGTCGTTGCAAGGCCACAGCAGTCAGGGAATCCCACTGTTATATCAACGAAAGACTGATTCTAGGCCATCAGAAAGAACACCAACTCCATCACCATCATCAACCCTCTCTCAGTCCGCCCTGTCCACCGCTACTTCCACCATATGCAGCTCTCAAGTCCAGCTCACCCTCCCAGACACTATGAGTAGGTCAAGAAAGTACTCAGTCTCTCATCCGCGTACACTGGGTTTGAACGCCCACATTGCCAAACTAATCTCGTTTGAGATGATGCCCTTTCGGTTGGTGGAAAACACAGCTTTCCGCGAACTCATGGCCTATGCAGTACCACGCTATGACCTACCCAGTCGCCACTTCTTCTCTCGCAAAGCCATCCCAGCCCTCCACCATCATGTGAAAGACCGCATTGTCCATGCACTCAAGCAGTCAGTGAGCGGAAAGGTGCACCTCACAACTGATGCATGGTCCAGTCGGCATGGCCAGGGCCGTTACGTGTCCATCACTGCGCACTGGGTTAATGTGGTGGATGCAGGGTCCACAGGGGACAGCGGTGGTGGGACAGTGCTGCCTAGCCCACGGTATAGGAAACAGTTGGCTGTAGGCGTTCGACCCTCCTCCTCCTCCTCCTCCAGAAGCGAAAGCTCGTCCACAGAGCGCAGTCGTACGAGCACTCCATCTGCAGCTGCCACTGTTGCACACGATGTGTCCCCCTATCGAGCAGCTAGTGGAAAGCGTCAGCAGGCTGTGTTGCAGATGATGTGTTTGGGCAACAGACACACCGCCGAGGTGCTGGCCGAGTACTTGAAGCGACAAACTGAGTCATGGCTGGGCAGTGTACATCTTGAGGCAGGCAAGGTAGTTAGTGATAACGGCCGTAATTTTGTGGCAGCCATAGCCCTTTCAAAACTCAGCCATATACCTTGCTTGGCTCACACCTTGGACCTGGTGGTGCAGTGCTTCCTCAAAAATTATCCGGAGTTAACAGCCCTGCTCCAGAAGGTGCGAAGACTGTGCGCGCACATCCGCCGGTCGCCTGTACACTCCGTTCGTATGCAGAGGCTGCAGCGATTGCTCCACCTTCCCAACCACCGCCTCATTATCGACATTGCAACAAGGTGGAACTCCACCCTGCACATGGTGGAGCGGCTGTGCGAGCAGAGGCAGGCCATAATGCATTTGTGGGAGGATACACGGCCAGGCACTTTGAGAGCAGACATGGATTTGACAGGTGTGCAGTGGTCGAAGCTGAAAGACCTCTGTAAAGTCCTTCAGTGTTTTGAGGAATGCACACGGCTGGTAAGCGCAGACGACACCATCCTAAGCATGAGCATCCCACTTATGCGTCTGCTCATGCAAACTTTGACGCACCTTAAGGAGCAGGCGTCTGCAGCCAATGTTGATGAGGAGGAAGAGGAGGAGGGAATCCTTGATGACATTCAGCCATTGTCTGCTCAGGGACCTCTCCTGGACGAGGTGGAGGAAGAAGAGGAGGAGGAGGAGGATGATGGGGATGATTACTTAGGGGAGGAGGATGCATCTCGTGGGGCAAGTGAAAATGTTGGCGTGGCAAGGTCTGGTACAGGGTTTGTGCGTGACTGGAGGGATGTGGATTTGCCAGAAAGTGCTCCTCCAACCAGCACTCGCAGTGCATCATTGACACCGGGAACATTGGCCCACATGTCAGATAATGCCTTGCAGATCCTAAAAAGGGTCCCACGCATTGCCAAAATGATGAACGATGACGACTACTGGTTGGCCAGCATCCTGGATCCACGCTATAAAGGCAAATTACAAAACATCATGCCACAGGAGAACCTTGACCTAATATTGGCTAATAAACAAGCAACTCTGGTAAATCGGTTGCTTGAGGCATTCCCAGCACACAGCAGCGGTGATGGTTCTCACACGAGCCGTACGGGCCGGGGACAGCTTGGCAGAGGTGTTCGTGGTGCACACAGCAGAAGTGGCGTTGGAGACAGGGGTTTCATGACAATGTTGTGGACTGATTTTTCAAGTACCGCTCACACAACTGGTAATACTGCATCGATGGAAAGTGACAGGAGACAGCAGTTGTCAACTATGGTTACAAACTACTTTTCCTCCCATATCGATGTTCTCCCACACAGGTCATTCCCCTTTGACTATTGGGCCGCTAAACTGGACACCTGGCCTGAATTGGCACAATATGCCTTACAGGAGCTCGCTTGCCCAGCTGCAAGTGTGCTATCGGAAAGAGTCTTCAGTGCAGCTGGATCAATCCTGACAGAAAAAAGGACCCGTCTGTCAACCCAAAATGTGGATGATCTAACCTTCATTAAAATGAACCACGCATGGGTTTCCAAGGATTTTGTCCCACCTTCCTCTCATGACACATAGGGTGACAGAAAAATGGCTTGCTTTGGTCCACCTCTTCCTGGGACTTGACCTATTTCACCTTTTGCATCAGCTGAATGTCCAACATCAACATATGCCACTTTCTAAAACTCCCTAACTGTGCTGCCTCCCCCCCCATGGCCGGGGTCACCACCTAGCGCATGACACCGTGCGAGTGCCGTTGCCCTGGACAGGTGGGTAGGCCGACTCTTGGGCGCGGGCACTGGTACAGGGTCCTTCATAGTGCAATCAAGTGTCTTTGACGGTGGTGGTGCACACCCGCCGTCAGACACACCGCCGTACTATGAGGGGCCCAGTGCCAGTACCGACGCCCACGAGTGGGCCCCCCTTGCTTGGGCAGGGCCCCAGCATTTGCAATCTTTACCTCTCCCTGCTCCTCCGCTGTGTAGTCTGGGCCGTCAAATCCATACTGTGCCTGACACCGTCTGAGCCTGCCTCCTGATGTATAGACATATATTTTGAATGTGTACGCTATCCATACATGTTATCCGGGGAAACGGTACCCTTTCTAACCTTTGTGCAATCACGTGCAATCCATACTGGGCCTAACACCGTCTGAGCCTGCCTCCTGATGTATAGACATATATTTTGAATGTGTACGCTATCCATACATGTTATCTGGGGATACGGTACCCTTTCTAACCTTTGTGCAATCACGTGCAATCCATACTGGGCCTAACACCGTCTGAGCCTGCCTCCTGATGTATAGACATATATTTTGAATGTGTACGCTATCCATACATGTTATCCGGGGAAACGGTACCCTTTCTAACCTTTGTGCAATCACGTGCAATCCATACTGTGCCTGACACCTTCTGAGCCTGCCTCCTGATGTATAGACATATATTTTGAATGTGTACGCTATCCATACATGTTATCCGGGGAAATGGTACCCTTTCTAACCTTTGTGCAATGACGTGCAATCCATACTGGGCCTAACACCGCCTCAGCCTGCCTCCTGATGTATAGACATATATTTTGAATGTGTACGCTATCCATACATGTTATCTGGGGATACGGTACCCTTTCTAACCTTTGTGCAATCACGTGCAATCCATACTGGGCCTAACACCGTCTGAGCCTGCCTCCTGATGTATAGACATATATTTTGAATGTGTACGCTATCCATACATGTTATCCGGGGAAACGGTACCCTTTCTAACCTTTGTGCAATCACGTGCAATCCATACTGTGCCTGACACCTTCTGAGCCTGCCTCCTGATGTATAGACATATATTTTGAATGTGTACGCTATCCATACGTTATCCGGGGAAACGGTACCCTTTCTAACCTTTGTGCAATCACGTGCAATCCATACTGGGCCTAACACCGTCTGAGCCTGCCTCCTGATGTATAGACATATATTTTGAATGTGTACGCTATCCATACATGTTATCTGAGGATACGGTACCCTTTCTAACCTTTGTGCAATCACGTGTAATCCATACTGGGCCTAACACCGTCTGAGCCTGCCTCCTGATGTATAGACATATATTTTGAATGTGTACGCTATCCATACATGTTATCCGGGGAAACGGTACCCTTTCTAACCTTTGTGCAATCACGTGCAATCCATACTGGGCCTAACACCGTCTGAGCCTGCCTCCTGATGTATAGACATATATTTTGAATGTGTACGCTATCCATACATGTTATCTGGGGATACGGTACCCTTTCTAACCTTTGTGCAATCACGTGCAATCCATACTGGGCCTAACACCGTCTGAGCCTGCCTCCTGATGTATAGACATATATTTTGAATGTGTACGCTATCCATACATGTTATCCGGGGAAACGGTACCCTTTCTAACCTTTGTGCAATCACGTGCAATCCATACTGTGCCTGACACCTTCTGAGCCTGCCTCCTGATGTATAGACATATATTTTGAATGTGTACGCTATCCATACATGTTATCCGGGGAAACGGTACCCTTTCTAACCTTTGTGCAATGACGTGCAATCCATACTGGGCCTAACACCGCCTCAGCCTGCCTCCTGATGTATAGACATATATTTTGAATGTGTACGCTATCCATACATGTTATCTGGGGATACGGTACCCTTTCTAACCTTTGTGCAATCACGTGCAATCCATACTGGGCCTAACACCATCTGAGCCTGCCTCCTGATGTATAGACATATATTTTGAATGTGTACGCTATCCATACATGTTATCCGGGGAAACGGTACCCTTTCTAACCTTTGTGCAATCACGTGCAATCCATACTGTGCCTGACACCTTCTGAGCCTGCCTCCTGATGTATAGACATATATTTTGAATGTGTACGCTATCCATACGTTATCCGGGGAAACGGTACCCTTTCTAACCTTTGTGCAATCACGTGCAATCCATACTGGGCCTAACACCGTCTGAGCCTGCCTCCTGATGTATAGACATATATTTTGAATGTGTACGCTATCCATACATGTTATCTGAGGATACGGTACCCTTTCTAACCTTTGTGCAATCACGTGCAATCCATACTGGGCCTAACACCGTCTGAGCCTGCCTCCTGATGTATAGACATATATTTTGAATGTGTACGCTATCCATACATGTTATCCGGGGAAACGGTACCCTTTCTAACCTTTGTGCAATCACGTGCAATCCATACTGGGCCTAACACCGTCTCAGCCTGCCTCCTGATGTATAGACATATATTTTGAATGTGTACGCTATCCATACATTGTATCTGAGGATACGGTACCCTTTCTAACCTTTGTGCAATCACGTGCAATCCATACTGGGCCTAACACCGTCTGAGCCTGCCTCCTGATGTATAGACATATATTTTGAATGTGTACGCTATCCATACATGTTATCTGGGGATACGGTACCCTTTTTCTCACCTTTGTGCAATCACGTGTAATCCATACAGGGCGTGAGAACGGCTGGCGAGCTTTTAAGCAAGCTACAGCACCTGTGGTTTGCACACGTAAGTTTTTCATTTTTTCAGGAATGACGGTTAGGCCTAATTCCGGAACTGCGGTTGACCTGCACTTACTGGGAAATCATTGTTCGCGGGTAATAATTGTAATCAGTGATCCCCATCACTAACGTTGTTCAGCGGGTTATCTGCACCTGTAAGCGACAAACGCTGGCCTTTTCAGTGTAGCGCACATGCAGCCACGGACATGTAAGGGCATGACACACCAGTTATTGGCCAATCTCATGTGCCAGAGCCTCACGTGTCCCTCTAGTAAGCCGGACTCGGACCGCGGGGCATGACGGAGTCTCGTTCGTTAACGGAATTAAGCTTGCAATGTGTGCATCTGTTCTGTAGCTGGCATGGTTGAGGCTTCCCAGGTGGAGTCGAATTTAACTGTAGGCTCCACTCCTGGTGGTGCCCTTCTGGACATTCCTTTAAGGTTCAGCTTTGCAACCATACTGCCCACGTAAAACAAACACTTTGCCTTCATGAACGCTGTTTGGAGGGTCATGACTCGTGGGAATAACGCCGCCCAATCAGTTAACCTGCTAGAGAGATCGTTCGTTGCTCCCAAGCATGACATCACACTCCCTAGGAAGAAGGTAATGCCACTGTGGCGACCGTACTCCTGGGGGCGACACAAGTGCACTGATGCCCAGCCACTGCTCGATGAATCTGCTGGTACATTGACCCAGACCACTACATTCCCCTCGCACGCTACACGACCTGAATCTGACCCTGATGAAACTCAGGTTACCCTTCCCATATACAGTTCCATCTTACACGGTGACAAAGAGGAAGCTGCAGATGAAAGTGCAGGTTCGGCCCACCCGCCATCAGACACACCACCGTACTATCAGGGGCCCTGTGCCAGTGCCGTCGCCAACGAGTGGGCCCCCCCTGCTTGCTCAGGATCACAGCACTTGCAAAGTTGAAATACTGTGCAGTGAGATGGAAGATGGGGACGACGAGGAGTCCAGACAAGTACAGGGATTCCCTAGCGAGGAGACTTATTTGATTGTTTTCAATGTTGGGACAGCAATTTTTGGGGGGCACTATACTCTGGAGAATGATAGATGGGGCCCACCATACACTGGAACATTCCAAAGGTGGACATCAGACACTGGAGCAGCATTTACAGGGCCCATTAGACACTAGAGCATTAGAAATGGGGCCCATTATGTTTGGAGCATTATTTGGGCCCATAAGACAGTGGAGCTTCATCCATGGGGACCAACATATACTGTAGCATTATGTGGAGCTCATCATATACTGTTTCAAACATTATATGGGACCAATGATTCTGTATGGAGAAATAGATGGGCCTCGTCATGAGATGTAAAAAGTGAGGTATTTTTCATTGTACTATACCGCTATTTCTCTGCCGTATCGGAGCATGATGAGTTGTGGTATGTGTTAAAGGGGCGCTCTTTCGCCCAGGGCACATGAAAACCTGCAGCCAGCCCTCCCCCCCCACAACTTTAGCCAAATAACCCCCATTTTTCAGTGCGTAACTTGTATTATGAAGTTAATTAAGGTTGACAAGCTTAAGTAAGAAGAATTGATGCTTTTGGCATTCAAATGGGCACTGTGTGTTTCCTGTCCTCCTCTCACTGCCGACTTTTATTCCCCATTGACTTACATTGGGTTTCGTGTTTCGGGACGACCCCGACTTTTCCCTATAATCGGACGATCTTGCTCGACCCGACTTTTGGAAAAGTCGGGTTTCACGAAACGAAACGCGACCCTAAAAAACCAAAAGTCGCTCAACTCTACCAGTGACATTATATACAGGAGCTCTGTATATAGTGTCAGTGTACAGGTAATACAGAGATCACCAGTGACATTATACACAGGAGCTTTGTATATAGTGTCAGTGTACAGGTAATACAGTGATCACTGGTGACATTATACACATGAGCTCTGTATATAGTGTCAGTGTACAGGTAATACAGCGATCACCATTGACATTATACACAGGAGCTCTGTATATAGTGTCAGTGTACAGGTAATACAGAGATCACCATGACATTATAAACAAGATCTCTGTATATAGTGTATAGTGTACAGGTAATACAGTGATCACCGGTGACATTATTCACAGGAGCTCTGTATATAGTGTCAGTGTACAGGTAATACAGCGATCACCAGTGACATTATACACAGTACCTCTGTATATAGTGCACAGTGAACAGGTTATAGTGTATAGTGTCAGTGTACAGGTAGCACACTGACTCACCAGTGACGTCTCCAGCTGAAGTCCCTCATCTTTGCTTTTCTTTTTTATGCAGCGCAGACCGCCATCATTTCTTTCAGCCAGGACTCATCTCTGCATAAAATAACACACAGTTACCTAGAGCACCGCTTCCAGAGCACATTACTCACTTTTCCATTCTTCTACACTACACATCCAAATAGAGACGTGCACCCACCATTAATATATAATTAGTAATTATGCAACCCACCATTCCAAATATAAATTATAATTCACCACTGCGCCCCACCAACAATAAATAGCAATTTCCCCACCTAATAAATATATACATTAATTAGCCCTGTACTCTTCCTCAAATTTACCAGTCACTGCATCCTCAACATCCCCCACTATGTGCCTCCCGCTCCCCCAATTCATTATATTTACATGCCCCTCCTGCCCCAATTCATTGTCATGTCTTTCTCTCCCACCCTCTATTCATTATCAACTGCTCTACCCCATATTCAATACATCATTTACTCCCATCACCCTGAAAATTCATTATTTGCTCTCCCCAGGTCCTCACTTGTTCTCCTCATCCCCCACCTTCAATTCAATTGCTGTCCCCGTCCCTCACTTCACAATTCGCTGTTCCCCTTCTCCCCCCACTTCATCATATGCAGCAGTCCCCTTTCGTTCATGTGCAGTCCCGTCCCCTCCCTCACATCATCATATGCAGCCCCCCTCCATCAATTGCAGCACCCCCTCCATCTTTTCCAGCCCCCTCCATCATTTCCAGCACCCTTTCCATCATTTCCAGCACTCCTCCATCAGTTGCAGCCCCTTCCATCATTTCCAGCACCACCTCCATCATTTCCAGCACTCCTCCATCATTTGCAGCCCCCTCCATCATCTCCAGCACCCCCTCCACAATTTGCAGCACCCCTCCATCATTTGCAGCTCCGCTCCATCATTTGCAGCCCCCTCCATCATTTGCAGCCCCTTCCATCATTTGCAGCCCCCTCCATCATTTGCAGCCCCCTCCATCATTTGCAGCCCACTCTATCATCTCCAGCACCCTCTCCATTATCTCCAGCACCCCCTCCATCATTGGCAGCCCCCTCCATCATTTGCAACACCCCCTCCATCATTTCCTGCAGCCCCCTCCATCATTTGCAGCCCCCTCCATCATTTGCAGCACCCCTCCATCATTTACAGCACTCCTCCATCATTTGCAGCCCCCTCCATCATTTGCAGCCCCCTCCATCATCTCCAGCACCCCCTCCATCATTTTCAGCCCCCTTCATCATCTCCAGCACCCCCTCCATCTTTGGCAGCCCCCTCCATCATTTCCAGCACCCCTCCATCATTTGCAGCCCCCTCCATCATTTGCAGCCCCCTCCATCATCTCCAGCACCCCCTCCATCATTTGCAGCCCCCTCCATCATCTCCAGCACCCCCTCCATCTTTGGCAGCCCCCTCCATCATTTCCAGCACCCCCTCCATCATTTCCAGCACCCCCTCCATCATTTCCAGCACACCCTCCATCATTTCCAGCACCCCTGCATCATTTCCAGCCCCCTCCATCATTTCCAGCACACACTCCATCATTTCCAGCACCCCTCCATCATTTCCAGCCCCCTCCATCATTTCCAGCACCCCCTCCATCATTTGCAGCCCCCCTCCATCATTTCCACCAACCCCTCCATCATTTGCAGGCTCCCTCCATTATTTGCAGCCCCCCTCCACCATTGGCAGCCCCCTCCATCATTTGCAGCCCCCTCCACCATTGGCAGCCCCTCTTTCATCATTTGCAGCACCCCTCACCCATTTAATTCACTTGATAAAGAAAAAAAAAATGTTTTTCATACTTACCTCACCAGCGATCCCCAGCAGGCACAGCTCCTCTTGTCATGCATGGTAGACACTGTACCTGGAAGGAGCCCGCCACATTGTATCATTTTCAGCAGTGAATCAGCTAGGCTGTATGGGCTGCTGAGAGGAACTGACTGCAGCCCATACAGCCTAGCACATTCACTACTGAGACAGCTAGAATGTAGGGGCTCAGGACCTGCAAGGAGCCCCTACATTCTAGCTACAGCCATGTCACATGACCAGAAGTACAATGGGGGGCGGAGGGAGAGAGTCGGAGGTGCGCAGCTGTATGTATGTAGACAGCTATGCACAGCTCAGAAAGCTGCCCGCCCGACGTGTGTGCCTGGGGGAGCGGCCCGGGGGGCATTTGCCTCCCTGCCACCCGGCCCAGCCCGCCCCTGACTCAGGAGTCTAGTCCATCCACCACTCCTGCCCCTGATGAAGCCACTAATGTGGCAACATGCGGTGGGCTAATGCTCCCTGACAATAACATCCTGGTTATGCTCAATCTATCATGTTTGGCTCTCTGAAAATTTTCCACCTAGTTGCATAGGTTTAACCATCTTCATCTCCTGTATATGTTACTTAAAATCTCTGTAATAGGTTTTTTTAGGCACAGACTCTGTTTTGGATCTATGGTAGCCACCTAGTGGCCATTTTTCTTATTAATGTATTAGTATGTGAACCTCCTGCTACTGCAATTTATTTTCCTGTTAAGTGGGTTATTGGAATCTGCTGCCATTAACCTTAGTATTGGTTCACACACTTATAGTCATCCTCTCCAATGTGTCCCAATCCATCACAAAATATTTCATGTATTGATTTGTATGCAGGATTCTAGTAGCCACCTAGTGGCTGGTTACCATATCAGGGTGTTAGAATCAGCCCTGCTGCCTTGTTAGCCATTTTTTCAGTTCTCTATGTAAAATCTGCTATTGGAGGAATTTCTCCTCCCTAGGCCTTTGGGGGATCTACTCTCATATTATGATACTTTGTTATTTAAATGATTTAGTTTTTTCCTATGCATGTATAAGTATCCCTCTCATTGTGTTGCCTCACCATCAGTGTTTAACCTACTATGTATAAGTTCCATATGGGATTGACCGGATTGTGTTCAGGGGGTATACAACATCTCATGGGGCTTTTTTGTCCTGTTTTAATTGTTTTTAATTATTTGAGGGTGTGTGTGGTTTTTCTAAGACTACTTGATTAAAGAATTTTTTGATACTAGTTGTATTGTTTGGTGATCCCTGGTGTATAGTATGTCTCCTTTTCTTGCATATATTTGAATTTAAGACAGTTGTAGCACTTCAGTGTATTTATTTATTCAGACCATGAGTTAAAGGGAACCTGTCAGCAGGATTGTACACAGTAACCTACAGACAGTGTAAGGTCGGCGCCGTTATAGTGTAGGGAAGGTGACCTGACGGAAGGACGGACTAGTCAGAGTGAAGAAGGAAAGGTTTGCACAGTGTAGGTAGGTGTCAGTTATTACAGTGGGGAAACAGCTAGGAAAGTGTAGTGGACGTGCAGTACCTTGGGTTGACCATTAGATGGCAGGGAGGAGTGTGAGCAAAGGACTTGACATCAGCTTAGGGCTTTAGAAACCGTTGGTCATGGGGGGCGTGGTGACAGTGACAGTTTCAAGGAACCAGGTTAGCTATAAATACTGAGGGAGGGTTCCAGAAAGTTCCAGTCCCCAGGGGGAGCGCAGTGACAGGAGGACTGCGACGGTCTGTGCGCTGTGAGGTGAATCCAGACCAGGGGGACTGAGGAGAGAGAACAACGGGGGGGTGGTCCTGACAGATAGACCACAACAGAGACGAGATAAAGGGAATAGGCACACCGTGTAAAGTACGACGTCTGACCAGTGAACGGACTGTTGGTGATTTGGCTTAGGGCAGCCACAGTGTCGGAAGCTGTAACTACGTCAGGAAAGGAGAAAGGACAGGACGTATATATACGTCCCCGGCGAGAAACACGGTTGTGAAGCGGCTCTGGATATAGAGGCCCATGAGTGAGGTACTGTGCTGTGTCGTGAAGCGGCTCTGGATGTGGAGGGCCGAGAGAGAGCGATATGGCGATGTGTTGCGAGGGCCGTCAGACGGACGGCGCGCAGAAATAAACTTGGACCTGTTGCACCCAGTACCTGCCTCCATCTTGTCTCTGTTTCGTCTCTGCGCTGTAAGAAGAGGGACCACCCCCCAGCTCGCCCCATCAACCCTACATTTGGCGTAGTCGGCAGGATCGCCGCCGCTAATACCCCATCTTCTGCGGCAGGCCTGCCTCAAGTAATGGAAAAGGACTTGGACTATGCTGCATGGATTATAAACACCTGTGGATTACAAATGACTTACCTGTGGAATATGAATTGGGAGCGCTGTGTCGGATCTGTGTGGCCAGCAGAGGATCCGGGGAGGTACCAGGTACTGGGCAGTATGGCGGTATTGCTTCAGCGCAGAGGAGAGGTCCGGGTGTTCGCAGTTGTTCAGAATGGACTGGGACCCCCTCCAACGTACCCCAAAAAGAAGCAGTATGTGCCTGGAGATCGACGCTTCCATATATTGGACCCTGACAGGTGGGTGGAGAGGCCTGCCGACACCCCACCTCACAGAGGAAGTGGCACAGAAGAAAAACTTGGCTGCAGCTGTCTGACGCCATTTGAGTGCTGCCCAACCGACGGTATGAGATGCTGCGGGTGTCGGGGCATTGGCCGCCTAGAGTGGCAATGGCGGCAGGAGATGGAGCTGCACCAGAAGTCATCTGTAGAACCACGGGCAGGCAGCGGGATGCTGAGCTGGGGAGCGGAGCCTGAGCGGAGTCAGCGAGAGCGGCCGCCACCAATAGCGGCAGAGGACTTCTCCGCGGAACCCCCGAGTCTGGAGGAAAGGCCCGCAGGACAGCGGAGCGAGGAACGGAGGCTGCGGGGAAAGCTGCGTGATGGTGAGACGGAGGCCGCAGCGCCGGGGAAGGTGAGAGTACCCCCGGCCCCACCAGTGCCTCCACAAGCGGCCCCCACCATTCTGTCACAGCACGCGGCCCCCTGCGCACCAGAAGGCCTAGTTACATCGGGCCCTGTGGTGTATGCAGAACTGAGCGAGGCCCCCGCTCATGTCCCCGAACTACCCCGCCCGGAGTCACCAGTGCAGAGCTCACCCAAAGAAGACGCTGCTGCGCTTCCCCTGCTAATAGCAGCTGCATCGTTGAAATCGGCCGTTACTCCGGCTCCATTGGAAGTAGTGGATGCGGCCTGTCCTGAGGCCGCGGTTATGCCGCTGCTGGAGTTGACTGCGGCCGACTTAGTGGGCCCTGTGATTCCAGCCTCCGAGGACCCGGTTGTCCCCATTTGCCACCTGGCCCCAGCGGCTGCTGAGCCACAAAAATCATCGGCCGCCTATGATCCACGCCCTTCCTCGGTTAAGTCCCACCCACCGGACTCCAGGGCTCGTGCCGGACCCTCTGTTTGGGTCGCAGGAGTTATAGAGTAGAAGAGGGCCAGGGCGCAGGAAGTCTGGAACCTGCTCCATGAGAGGGGGGAGGCTGGCATGGCGGCTGCAAGACCCCCGGGATGGCTCGATTATACTAACTTGCAGAAAGGGACACTTCTTGCATCCTGGGAGCTCCACGGTTGTGGGGTCCCTTACTACTGACCACCGGTAGGAGGATTGAACTGTCAGGAGTTCGTTGCACCGTTGTGCAGGTCAAAAGGACAGTTCGCGGTCAGATTTTTTAAAAAAAAATGTTTATCTGTGATTTTTTATGTCTGTTTTTCTATGTTCCTCTTACAGGATAGTTCGTGTTTACATGTTAAACTGACAGAGCGGGGATACTTAGAAGAGAGGGAGTGTCCATGTCCAAGGAAGGGGGGGAGAAAGAAGACATGCAATGTTTTTGTTATATGTTGGTTTTAGAAGCAAAAGAAAATGAAAAAAAAAATTATAAAAATGGGTACTTGTGATATTGTAAAGTTGTTTTGGTGTACAATATGCACAAGAAAATGCAACAGGTCCGGGTAAGGGAAGGTCTGCGGGACCAAAGGAAAGTGTGAGATCCGGTAGGGATCTAAGAGTTGAGGAGGTCTGGGAGACCGGGACGCCGACCATGACATGTAATTGAAAGAAAGGAAAATGAGTTGGAAGACATGAGGAAGACAGCCGTCCTAGGTCAGGTCCCCAACACCACGGACACCCCTGAAGGAGGAAGGCGGGCGCTGGTAATGATCTGGAAGGTAAGAGACCTCGATCATGGCGTACCGAGTAGTGAAGGTGACAGTAGGGGAGAGTAGGGGAAGGTACACGCCATAGAGAGAATATGGGTGTACCTAGCCCAATTTGAAAGACGTTGTCATGTGGCGTGCACGCTGGTGAGTAGCAGTAGGCTGCTCAGAGCATAGTGCTCCCAGTATTTTTCGGCCCCCGCAGATGGTGGGTTTGGCTCAACAGCTGGTCCGACAACAGAATGTAGGTGTAGCTTCAGAACGACGAAGGCAGGGATGACGATTGTCGAGGACGACAATGGACAAAGGAAGGGGGAGTGTAGGGAAGGTGACCTGACGGAAGGACGGACTAGTCAGAGTGAAGAAGGAAAGGTTTGCACAGTGTAGGTAGGTGTCAGTTATTACAGTGGGGAAACAGCTAGGAAAGTGTAGTGGACGTGCAGTACCTTGGGTTGACCATTAGATGGCAGGGAGGAGTGTGAGCAAAGGACTTGACATCAGCTTAGGGCTTTAGAAACCGTTGGTCATGGGGGGCGTGGTGACAGTGACAGTTTCAAGGAACCGGGTTAGCTATAAATACTGAGGGAGGGTTCCAGAAAGTTCCAGTCCCCAGGGGGAGCGCAGTGACAGGAGGACTGCGACGGTCTGTGCGCTGTGAGGTGAATCCAGACCAGGGGGACTGAGGAGAGAGAACAACGGGGGGGTGGTCCTGACAGATAGACTGCAACAGAGATGAGATAAAGGGAATAGGCACACCGTGTAAAGTACGACGTCTGACCAGTGAACGGACTGTTGGTGATTTGGCTTAGGGCAGCCACAGTGTCGGAAGCTGTAACTACGTCACGAAAGGAGAAAGGACAGGACGTATATATACGTCCCCGGCGAGAAACACGGTGTGTGAAGCGGCTCTGGATATAGAGGGCCATGAGTGAGGTACTGTGCTGTGTCGTGAAGCGGCTCTGGATGCGGAGGGCCGGGAGAGAGCGATATGGCGATGTGTTGCGAGGGCCATCAGACGGACGGCGCGCAGAAATAAACTTGGACCTCTTGTACCCAGTACCTGCCTCCATCTTGTCTCTGTTTCGTCTCTGCGCGGTAAGAAGAGGGACCACCCCCCCAGCTCGCCCCATCAACCCTACATAAGGTCGGCGCCGTTATACTGATTAAGATGATACCTTGGTTGATGAAATCCGTCTTGTGGTTGTTTAAGGCTGGAGTCACACTCAACATATAAAAAAACGGTCCAATTTTGACATCCGAGAATCGCCCCAATGTTCTCCGTACAGTGATCCGTGTGTAATCCGTTTGCGATGAGAATTCCTCGCATCTAAGTATCTGTGTGACATCTGTATGCAATCCGTATGTGATGCATATGCCATAATTTTATCGCAGCCTTGCAAAATGGACATATAATGGATCCATGGCCTGAAATTAATTTAATTCCTAATCAGCAACACTATTTATTGGCTCTACACCCTCCAATCTTTGCATTAGAGTCCGTGGTTGTGGCATTTCTGCTTTGTGGCAAACATGTCAGACAGGCTTACTTTGAACACTACTGAGCGGGTTCTTTTCCACTGGGTTTTGTCCTGACATTTTGGAGAGCCTTACCTAGTGATTGTGGATCTGAGGAGGCGGAGAAAAATGTGAGTACATCCGCTTTTGAGGTGATGGCTGACTAAAGGTCATTTCCACCATCTGTATGCTTCTCTGCGCAGCCATCCTGACAATTTCTACCAGTATTGTCGGATGAGCATGCCCACATTTGACATTCTGCTGGAGACTGTGCGCCCTGGGATCACCTTCAAAGACACCAAGATGCGCAAGTGTGTTTCCGCCAGGGCCAGACTGGGACAAAAAAGCAGCCCTGCCACATGAAACCCAGCAGCCCACAAGCTATAACACTCCTCACCCCGATCAGTGAATTTTACTTTACTTTGTCATGCCCCTCACTCTCCTAAAAGGAGATATTTGAAGACCCACATGTGAATGGCGCCACAGTGCGTATGATCGACCATAGCTGCATTTACATGGTGCTGTACAGAGCTCCGATTTTCAGGATCATGGGGGGTCCCAGCAGTCGGATCTTCAGCAATTGGAAAGTTATCCCCTATCCAGAGGAAAGGGGATTACTTGGGATAATCCATTTAAACAAATTTCTTAATTTTTTATTTGGCCATAGTAATATTAAAAATACAAAACCAATATTGTCCCTCCCAATGTCGACAGGAGAAGTGGTACTGTGCAGTTCATATAGGGCCGGCTCCAGGTTTTTGCGGGCCCCGGTTGAAAGTCTCAGTGGGCCTCTTTAACGTGTACCACAATTCATAAGGCTTGCCAGACAGGCCCAAATGCATCTGCACTAATACAGGGTGCAGCGGACCCAAGTAAAATGGCAGCTACACAGGTGCAATAATACCAAATGAAACAGCCAGCCTACAATCAGGGATTAGCCGTGTGGTACACCAGTGCAGAAGAAATAATCCGCATGTGGCAGTGTTCACACAGGGAATGCAGGGCTTCTAGCTCACAACCTCTTAGTAACACCATACAGGGGGGCTGCCCAGTGCCAACTAGAATGCATCCTGTGCAAACAGAGGCCACAAGTTTGCAGAACCATTTGGGCCCAACTGCACCCTGAAAGAAATATAAAAAGTGCACAAAAAACATCAAAATATGTAAGATATTAGTTGATATTAAGGCCTTAATACGGAAGCTGGCAAACTGCGTCAAAGTTCCTTACACTTGCCAGTCCTACTCTAACATGAAAACCTCAAAAAGAGGAAAAAAAAATCCTCCAAAAAATTCAGTTACAAACCAGACAGGCCCAAATGCATCTGCACTAATACAGGGTAAACAAAAAGCAAAAAAACACATATCCTGAACTAAAAGTAAAAAATATACTGCAAATAATGCATAAAGGTAATAATAAGGGTATTTAGTAAACATAATTTTGATCAAAATAATGTACAAGCCATCCCGCCACGTCACGGCAACCCTTGTGGGACAGTCCTAACTCTAGTATTTAAAACCTTTTCACTTGCCAAGTGGCGTGAATGTGAATAAGGGTCGAGCGGCTGAACCACTAGTAACAGCTTAGGCCAGACTGGATGGCTTTCCCAGCTCAGAAAGAGGGCGGTCACACCCATATATGCACTGAATGCACAATGAAATGAATAAAAAACAAATCTGAACTAAGAAAAGTAAGTTAATGTGTATGCACAATGTAAGTGCATATTAACACATGACCATTAACCAGAGAAAACAAAAAGCAAAAAACACAAATATCCTGAACTAAAAGTAAAAAATATACTGCAAATAATGCATAAAGGTAATAATAATAATAATAAGGGTATTTAGTAAACATAATTTTGATCAAAATAATGTACAAGCCATCCCGCCACGTCACGGCAACCCTTGTGGGGTCCCACAAGGGTTGCCGTGACGTGGCGGGATGGCTTGTACATTATTTTGATCAAAATTATGTTTACTAAATACCCTTATTATTACCTTTATGCATTATTTGCAGTATATTTTTTACTTTTAGTTCAGGATATTTGTGTTTTTTGTTTTCTCTGGTTAATGGTCATGTGTTAATATGCACTTACATTGTGCATACACATTAACTTACTTTTCTCAGTTCAGATTTGTTTTTTATTTTTTTTACTAATACAGGGTGCAGCGGACCCAAGTAACATGGCAGCTGCACAGGTGCATAAATACCCAATGAAACAGACATATTTTTTCCAGGGTGCAGTTGGGCCCAAATGGTTCTGCAAACTTGTGGCCTCTGTTCACACGGGATGCATTCTAGTTGGCACTGGGCTGCCCCCCTATATGGTGTTACTAAGAGGCTGTGAGCCAGAAGCCCTGCATTCCCTGTGTGAACACTGCCACATGCAGATTATTTCTTCTGCACTGGTGTACCACACGGCCAATCCCTGATTGTAGGCTGGCTGTTTCATTGGGTATTTATGCACCTGTGCAGCTGCCATTTTACTTGGGTCCGCTGCACCCTGGATTAGTGCAGATGCATTTGGGCCTGTCTGGTTTGTAACTGAATTTTTTGGAGGATTTTTTTTCCCTCTTTTTGAGGTTTTCATACCACAATTCATAAGGCACAGATACAGCAAGGAAATATAGGTATACAACGCCAAAATATTTCACTTCTTACATTACGTAACTGATATCTATTGTACATTCTACAATAGGTTAGAAACTAGACAGTATTGTCCTCCATACAGTAATATGGGCACCACCTAGTGCTCCATGCAGAATAAAGAGCCCCATATATTGCTCCATAAACTGCAATGAGCCCCATATTAAGCTCCATACAGTATTATGGCCCCATATATGGCTCCATTCATAATAATGAGACCTATATAATGCTCCATACAATATTATGGGTACCACATAGTGCTTCATACAGAATAATGAGCCCCATATAGTGCTCCATACAGTATTATGACCCCATATATTACTCCATTCATAATAATGAGCCCCATATAATGCTCCATACTGAATAATGAGCCCCATATATTGCTCCATACAGAATAATGAGCCCCGTATAATGCTCCATACAGAATAATGAGCCGCATATATTGCTCCATTCAGAAAAATGAGCCCCATATAATGCTCAATTTAGAATGAGCCCCATATATTGCTCCATTTAGAATAATAAGCCCCATATATTGCTCCATACACTGTAATAAGCCCCATATAATGCTCCATACACTGTAATGAGCCCCATATAATGCTCCACACAGAATAATGAGCAGCATAAAATGCTCCATACAGTATTATGGGTATGGCATAGTGCTCCATACAGTATGCTGAGCCCCATATATTGCTTCATACAGCATTATGGGTACCACATAGTGCTACATATAGAATAATGAGCTCCATATATTGCTCCATTCAGAAAAATGGAAAAATGAGCCCCATATAATGCTCCATACAGAATAATGAGCCACATATATCGCTCCATACAGAATAATGAGCCCCATATATTGCTCCATACACTGTAATAAGCCCCATATAATGCTCCAAACAGAATGATGAGCCCCATATAATGCTCCATACAGTATTATGGGTACCACATAGTGCTCCATACAGTATAATGAGCCCCATATAGTGCTCCATACAGTATTATGGCCCCATATATTGCTCCATTCATAATAATGAGCCCCATATAATGCTCCATACACTGTAATGAGCCCCATATAGTGCTCCATTCAGAAAAATGAGCCCCATATAATGCTCCAGACAGAATAATGAGCCCCATATATTGCTCCTTTCAGAAAAATGAGCCCCATATATTGCTCCATTCAGAAAAATAAGCCCCATATAATGCTCCATACAGTATTATGGGTACCGCATAGTGCTCCATACAGTATACTGCGCCCCATATATTCCTTCATACAGCATTATGGGTATCACATAGTGCTCCATACAGAATAATGAGCCCCATATAATGCTCCATACAGAATAATGAGCCCCATATAATGCTCCATACAGTATTATGGGTACCACATAGTGCTCCATACAGTATAATGAGCACCATATAATGCTCCCTACAGAATAATGATCCTCATATATTGCTCCATGCAGTATATTGAGCCCCATATAATGCTCCAAACAGTATAATGTGCCCCACATAATACTCCATCCAGTATAATGAGCCCCATACCTTGCTCCATACAGAATGGGCCCCATATAATGCTCCATATATAATGGGCCCTATATGAGTCTCCTTATAATGCTCCAGTGTTTGATGGGCCCCATATGATGCTACAGTATATGATGGGCCTCATATATTGCTCAAAACATTAAAAAAAAACAAAAAAATTAAATCCTGACCTCTCCTTGCTGGTCGCTGCTCTGCTCCAGACCCCTCAACATTGGTGTATTCCGGCTCTCTGAACTGTGACTGTTCGGGCAGATTGTGTACAGATGTTACGTCACTGCACCCTCTGACCTGAAACAGCACAGTCAGAAGACGCCGCAGCAGAGGAGCGGGAAAAGGTAAGAATCACAAGTATCAAAAGCCCAGCAGCACCTGTATATACATCACACCAGCCCCGCAGCACCTGTATATATATCACCACACCAGCCCCAGCCCCACACCCCCTGTATATACATCAACACACCAGCCCCAGCCCAGCAGCACCTGTATATACATCATCCCAGCCAGGCCCCCCCAGCCCCTGTATATACAGCATCAGCCAAGCCAGGCCCCCCCAACTCCTGTATATAGCATCAGCCAAGCCAGGCCACCCCAGCCCCTGTATATACAGCATTGTCCCAGCCAGGCCCCCTTAGTCCCTGTATATACACATTATCAGCCCAGGCAGGCCCCCCACATGTACATACAGCATCAGCCAAGCCCCCCCAGTGCCCTGTATATACAGCATCATCCCAGCCTGGCCCACCCCAGCCCCTCTATATACACATCTTCAGCCCAGGCAGGCCCCCCACCTGTATATGCAACATCAACCAAGCCAGGCCCCCCAGACCCTGTAATACAGGGGCTGTGGGGACTGCCTGGTCTGATGTATATAAAGGGCCTGGCATCATTGAACTTACTGGACTGGACTGGACTCAGCTGGCGCGCGCAGGTAGGAGAGCTCCTCCGGATGCCTGGGGCTGCTGGGTGATGATAGGTCAGTGGCAGTGGCGTAACTACAAAGTTATGGGCCCTGGTGCGAACTTTCAAATGTGGCCCCCCATGCCAAAATACATGCACATCTCCGCTCCGTACACCTCATACATGCACGGCTCCGCTCACCTCGTACACACTCGCTCCGCTCCGTACACCTCATACACACATGGCTCTGCTCTGTACACCTTGTACACAAACAGCTCTGCTCACCTCGTACACATGCGGCTCTGCTCCGTACACCTCGTACACACACGGCTCTGCTCATCTCGTACACACACGGCTTCGCTCCGTACACCTCGTACACACACGGCTCTGATCACCTGCACACACACAGACGCGGAGGCTCCTGATCATGTGACCCCTGACTCCTCCCCTCCTGTGACCTCATCACAGGTCCTGTGTGCAGCCATCGCATCAGGCCAATTGAAGCCTGGCAGCCACTGAAAGCAAGGACTCCACCGCGGTAGTCCCGCCCCTGGAAAGTGGTGCTGCTGCAGCCATGGACGGAAGAGAGCATAGTACGCTCTCTCCGCCATCAAAGATGGTGCGATGTGCATCGTCACGTCGCGCGTTCTTAACCCCAAGGGTGTCGTCCCCCTTGTTGCCACTGGTACTAACTAATGCACGCAGATGTAAAGGGCCGGCGGCAGGAAAAACAGGCAGGTGGCCGCCACATCAGCTGGCAAGCAGCCAACGGTCCACTACATAGCGGCCCAGTGGGAAAATGCCCGGTTGTCCAGATTACCAATCCGGGCCTGGTTTCCGCAGAGGAGCGCTTTTTTTTACTTTACGGTATGTATTCATCCTTTATGTTGAGTATGCATTTTACTTGTGTTTTAGGGAAATACATTCATCCTATCAGGATCCTGACAGCGCCGGCATACAGTGTTATGATGAGTCACCGAAGGAGGAAAAACAAAATACTAAGTCCAGAAAAACCAGAGAGGTTGGCAGCTATCGGATTGCAGACCCCTGAACCTATCCACAACAACTAGCAGTAGCCGTGGGGGGTTCCTACGGTGCCCTAGACCCCTCGATCACAGCCGGAGAACTACATAGCCTAAAGTGTTGTGAGTTCATTTTCCCCTTCGTCACTGAGGTCTGGTGAACTCCCTATTCAGGTAAAGGAAGGTAATGAGCCTGATTATCAGGCACCTGAGCCTAATGAGGATGACTGGCTGAGTGGAGTCACGGACTGGATATAAGGCTGCCGACACCCTTCTACCCTGCGGGTGATTTCTCTGTGGACTTCTAGGACACCAGTCTGTTTCCTGCTCCTCTAAAGGTAAGTTTTCTGCTTTGCCTGTTAGCATTTGTGTTTTGTTTTTGTTTTCCTTGCTTTTCTGGATTCTACCATTCCCTGCTGGGGTGAGCTGAATCTCCTTTTGCCGGTTGCTCTGTCTTCAGAATATTCCTGAGTACTGACATAGCTTTTTTGAAGCCTAGCGTCTTCAGGGCCTTTTTCACTGTCAGTCTGTTGGCTCTTATTTTCATAGGGTTTTTCACGGATTGCAGACAGCAGCCTTCCTGTCCTTTCCTATCTAGGTAGCTTGGGCCCCGTCTTTGCTCAGTCTATCTTTCTGTCTGTGTTAGTGTTTTCATCTTGCTTCACCGTCATTATATGTTGAGGGCTGCCTATTGCTTTGGGGTCTGCTCTGGGGCAGTTTAGATTTCCCCTTTCTTTCTTTAGGCCTATTTAATTCTCCGGCTGTGATCGAGGGGTCTAGGGCATTGTAGGAACCCCCCACGGCTACTGTTAGTTGTTGTGGATAGGATCAGGGGTCTGCAATCCGATAGCTGCCAACCTCTCTGGTTTTCTGGACTTAGCTAGCATTTCTGTTTTTGCCTCCTACGGTGACTCAATCATAACACTAAAGACAGAAAGGGGAAAAACTAAACTGCCCCAGAGCAGACCCCAAAGCAATAGGCAGCCCCCAACATATAATGACGGTGAAGCAAGATGAAAACACTAACACAGATAGAAAGATAGGTTGAGCAAATGATGGGGCCCAAGCTAACTACATAGGACAGGATAGGAAAGCTGCTGTCTGCTATCCGCAAAAACCCTATCAAAATGAGCCAACCGACTGATAGGAAAAACAGGCCCTGAAGTCGCTAGGCTTCAAAAGACTATATCAGCACTCAGGTATATTCTGAAGACAGAGCAAAAGATCAACAGATCAGAGACAAAAATGGAATTCAGCTCACCCCCGGCCAGGGATGGCAGAGCTCCCAAAAAACAAGGCAAAACAAAAACAAAACTGAAGAGTACAAAGCAGAGCAGAAAAACTTAGCTTTGAGAGGCAGGAATCAGACTGGTCTCCAAGAATCCAGCAGGAAAATCACCAGCCAGGAAGAAGGGCGTCGGCAGCCTTATATCCAGTCCTCAATTCCAGCTACCCAGTCATCATCTAGCTGCCCAGGTGTTTGGTAATCAGCCTCACTACCTTCCTTCACCAGAGGAGGGAGTTCATCAGACCTCAATAGTGAAGGGAAAAATGAACTCGTAACAGTACAGCCTCTGCTGTTATGAATGAGTCACCAAGGAGGAAAAAACAAAAAGCAAGCTAAACCCAGAAAACCGGAGAGGTTGGTAACTAGCAGATTGCAGACCCCTGATCCTATCCACAATAACTAGCAGTAGCCATGGAGCATGCCTACGGTGGTCCTAGACGCCTCGTCACGGCCGGAGAACTAAATAAGACTAAAGAAAGAAAGGGAAAATCTAAACTGCCCCAGAGCAGACCCCAAAGCAATAGACAGCCCCCAGCATGTATTGTCGGTGAAACAAGATGAAAACACAAACACAGATAGAAAGATAGGCTGAGCAAACGATGGGGCCCTCACTAACTAGAAAGGACAGGAAAGAAAAGCTGCTGTCTGCAATCACGCAAAAAACCCTGCCAAAAAATGTCCAAACACGTCTGATAGAAAAACGCCCTGAAGTCGCTAGACTTTAATTCCCTATATCAGCACTCAGGTATACTCTGAAGACAGAGCAAAAGAGATCAACTGATCTGAGACAAAAATGGGGATTCAGCCCAGTCCCAGCCAGGGCTGGCTGAACACAAAAACTAAGTAAACCAGATGAAAACTCATATGAACAATAGCAGAGAAAACTTAGCTTTAAGAAGGCAGGAACCAAACTGGAAACCAGAAGCCACAGTCAGGAGAAATCATCAGCAAGAAACTAGGGAGTCAGCTGCCTTAAATCCAATCAGAAATTCCTGATGTCCAATCACAGTCCTCTTCCTCAGGTGGCCGGTCTCTGCCATTTAGATCAGCTTCATTACCTCCCTTCACCAACAGAGGGAGTCCAGATAGAGAACTCACTACTCCTCTGTCAGCACAGCCAGCTCCATAACCCTTACCAGAAGCCAGAGGCAAACCCGAAAATGAGCTCACAACACTCTGCTGAGCAGGGACTCACCCGCACTGTAGGGACCCCTGGGGACAGGAACAGCCAGAAAGTACAGATGCACAGGACCTGAACGCTGAAGGTTAGCAAGCCGGCACAGGACCTACGGTCATGTGACTGCAAGGGAGCGGGACTTAGCGTCCAGCTTTCAGAGAAGATAGAAAACTCAGAGTCGGGCAAAACGGAGTTCATACACAGTAAGGGCAAACGAGGTACAGGAGTGATAAACAGACGGGAGGTCAGACAAAGCCAAAGGTCATACACAAGAGGGCGGTACGGTACAAGAGGGGCAGGCAGAACTCGTAACAGAGACAGAACCGGATCACAACCAAACAAGCAACAAGTTATCAGGCACAAGGCACACGTACACAAGAGGTCAACTAACTCAGCCGAGGGCAGGAGTATAACTGACACCAGACTTAGGTCCAGTGAGCATTAAATAGCCGCCCTCTGCCAGAGAGAAGCAGAACAATTAACCCCCAGTCTGACCAGGACGGGTCAAAGCGAAACCCCGTCCTGGATCATGACACATCCATTCATATTGTTGTTGTGGTTTGTTTCCTTTTTGTATACTTTTGCATACACAGGCACAAAGGCACATTTTGCCTTTGACATTATATGCTGTTTGTAATAGGACCAGGGCTTTTTATTTTATTTAGGCACAGCTTATTTTCCACTGCCCATAACATTTAGGATGGCCTAAGCTGTTTAGTTGAGGCACGTATATGCCATTTATTTACTTAATTTTTTCTATTCCATTATAGATTCCTATCCACTGGGCTCTCCGATGCGGCTCTTCATCTTGAATTTTTAATTGGGAAATCCACCATCTCTGGCATTGTCCATTCTACGTACTCTGAAATATGGTCCCGACTGCATCAATCGGTAATGCCTGAGCCCAAAAAATAAGACTGGCTGCGGATAGTCTGTGGCTTTGAGGAAACCTGCCAGTTTCCACACTATTCAATCCCTGGATGGGAAGCACATCCGTGTGCGTAAGCTGCCAAACTCGTGGTCCCAATATTATAATTATAAACAGCATTTTTCTGCAGTGCTGTAGGCCCTGGTCGACAGTACATACAGGTTTATAATTGTAGATTTTGGGGAACATTCTTCCATAATGGGTCTGCGGCTGCGTTCTAATAAGTTTGACCTCCCACCCCCACATCAGCTACCAGGGTCTTCAAAGGATGCCGTGCCTTATGTGATGGTTGCTGATGAGGCCTTTTAATCAACCAGGAATGTCATGAGGCTCTATCCACCCAGAACCCTGGACCACCAGCGCAAAATCTTTAATTTCCGCCTATCCCGCGTACGACAACTGGTGGAGTGTGCTTTCGGCATTCTCTGTGCCAAATGATGGGTTCTGCAGTCCGCCATTTAACTTAGGGTAGGAAATGTGAATGAGGTTATTAAAGCCTGTGTGGTACTTCACAACTTAATCAGAATCCTTGACTGTATTTCAAATGATGGTGAATATGTTGCGGATGTAAATAATGGGTTCGCTACTACACATGTACTTCATCCACGTCATAAGCCCTCTGGACTTAAAGTGCTGGATGTGTTTACGAACTATTTTGTTTCACCAGAGGGAACTACTCCATGGCAAGACAATGCTGTTTCTATATATATATATATATATAGATATATTTTGGTTGTGAACAGAAATAAAGTAATGTTCATGTTTGAGGTGTGTCTTGTGTTGCCCTAATAATGTGAACATATGATAAAAAGCACATTTTCTATATAGTTATACCATTACAATACACTCATATTGATTTAACTTGTTTTAATCCAAACATGTATTTTTGGGAAAAATACCAATATTTTCAATCATATGGCATATTGTACCGATAAAACTCGGCAAATATTATAAAATTTAAAAAAAACATATATGTAACATTTACACTTAACATTACAAGTTATGGTAGGTTGGGGGTGGTGATGGCGGGAAGACAGCCTGTGAGGTTTGCCTAGTTTGTGGGCCAACCTGACTTTCACCCTATGGGTTGGCTGCTGCTAATGCAGGATTCTGGACCAATGAAGGATCCTGTTGGGGTGCATAATAGTGGGAAGTTGGGTAAGGCTGTTAGTACTCCTGGGTAGTGGTGTGGGCCATTTGTTCATACCCCCAATATTGCCATGTCGAGCATACCCATGTTGGGACCAGCCTCCAACAGTGCGTCTGCTCAAGTGGCCATATTGGGCAGGTGCTGCATGCTCAGAAAATTGGACATGTTGTGTCCGATGGTGGGTTGGGGCGGGCTGTGGCTGAGGTGTTGGCATACATGGGGGAGGTGACTCAGCAACTGAAACAGCCTGCTCTTTTTGGACTCCTGGCATTTGCAGTTGGATGTGGTTGGATATTTGCCACCTTTCCAGGAAAAGAGATACCGGGTTCGGAATGTTTGGTGGTGTGCAAGCATGAATAAGAATTTGGATGGCCCCTCTGGCCCGCAGCCCCACTTCCCCGGGAATTGGCCATAAGTAGCGTGCCAGACTGCGTGTGTAAGCTTCCTCCCCATAATCATTTACAGTCCGTGCCATATAGTACAACACCCGAGTATCCGTTTGCCTCCTATTGCCTGTGGTCAGAAGCTCCCTCTTGCATCGGCAACGGCGTGGGATTGTGGCAGCCTGGGTTGAGGTATGCAGAGGCAAGGTTGGACTGTTGCTGTGGCCCCGTTCCTCGTCCTCTGGATTGGCCTCCTGTTGAGCTGAAGGCGCTGCTGGTGGTGGTGGATGGGTGCTGCATGATGGTGAAGATGGGCCAGACACTTCTTCACCTTCTCCAACTGGATCAATGTTGACCTCTGAGTCTGATGCAATTTCCTGCTCAGTAAGGTTAGTCAATTCTGTTTTTAAGTAAAAAAAGGAGCAAAAAAAGCCTATTAATATTTGGCAATAAGAGCATGTGTAAGATGTGGTGTCATGCATGCACTTACGGTCTGAGATTCATCACGGGAGCAAGAAAATTGAGTCTGTCAAAATACAGAAATTTCCGTTTTTTGGGTGCCTCAGAACCACTCCTGGCCCGCTGCTGTCGCTCCCGCCGGTACTGGTCTCAGCAGCTGCGCCACCGTTTAGGGACATAAGTGACTGCAAAGTAACATAATAAATGTTTTAACGTTCAATAACAGTGTTTGCCTTGCAAAATGTAGGCCTCAGTGTAATGTGGCACGCTGCTTGGCAGGTGTAAAGTGTGAAATAGGCCACATATTACAAACAACATCACATATAATGATGCTATGCTCATTTGTTGCTTCATGTGTAACTTTTAGTATGAGTTTTTTTTATGATTTTACTTACTAATTTCTTGCTGGACCTCACGAGGTCTTTCCTCAAAATCGGGGAACATTTGGGTGTAGATTTGGCTCCATGCGGCATCCTTTCATGCACGGTCAGAGTAATGTGCGTCATGCTGGTCCCATAGTTCTGGCCTATACTGCACCAGAACTATCAGCATCTCAACACTGATGTGCCTGGCCATGCTGCTACACTCCGTGGAGGCGTGTTCTGGGATTTTTCTAGAGGTTGCCAGGGAAATTTGCATGCCAAAGCTTCCTGATAATGGATGAGGCAATTTCCTATCCCATGGAAAATGCTTGCATATTTCTCGCAAGTCACACGGTTAGCCCGTGTGGTGTGCGATTTTTTTTATTTATTTTTTTCTCGCATCCATTGACTTGCATTGGCGAGCCTCGGTCGATATACGCGTGCAATCGCAGCATGCAGCGATTTCACTCGCACGTATAATACGGCTGAGAAAAAAATGGTGATGGGATCAGCCCCATAGATTAACAGCAGTCCGAGTGCTATGCGATGATTTATTGCATAGCACTTGTCCGTATTCCTCTCTAGTGTGACTCTGGCCTAATCTTTATTTTCAGTTATTAGTTAATGATATGCTCGTGCCCTGGAGCGGCCTGTTGGGGGGGGGGCTCGTGGTGCTCTGCTTACATATTCATCATTAGGGCCCAGTGACCGGCCCCAATTGGATGTTGGACAGGATGTTGAGAAGGCTGAACTTTTAAATTCCTATTTTGCATTTGTTTTCTCTCAGAAAGGAAATGTAACATCAACTGTTATTCACTGTCCTATTAAGGGAATAGAAGAATCCATGATATCTATAAACAGAAAGATAGTGAGGAAACACTTAGCTAACCTAAATGAATTCAAGTCTCCAGGTCCAGATGAATTACACCCCAGAGTACTGAAGGAGATAGCAGAAGAAATTTTTGAACCCCTCTCCATAATCTTTGAAAATTCTTGGAGAACAGGAGAAGTGCAAGAAGACTGGAGAAGAGCAAATGTTGTTCCTATCTTCAAAAAGGGGAAGAAGGTGGACCCAGGCAACTATAGGCCGGTGGGTCTGACTTCTATACCAGGAAAGATCTTTGAACAAATTATTAAACAACATGTATGTCAGTACCTAGATAAGAATGAAGTGATTAAACAGAGTCAGCATGGGTTTGTAACTAATAAGTCATGTCAGACTAACTTAATTTCCTTCTATGACGGTATCACTGATTGGGTGGATCAAGGAAATGCTGTAGATATAGTATATCTTGACTTCAGCAAAGCATTTGACAAAGTCTCTCATACAATCCTTATTGTAAAAATGACTAAGTATGGAATGGACAAGGCAACTGTTAGGTGGATTCATAACTGGCTTAGTGATCGGACCCAAAGAGTGGTCGTAAATGGCTGCACATCCAGTTGGAAGAATGTCTCAAGTGGGGTACCATAGGGCTCTGTCCTGGGCCCTGTATTGTTCAACATCTTTATCAACGATTTAGATGAAGGAATTGAGGGTAAACTGATTAAATTTGCTGATGACACAAAGCTAGGAGGGATAGCTAATACTAGAGAAGAGAGAGAGAGAGGATTCAAAAAGATTTAAATAAACTGGAGAAGTGGGCAGCAACTAACAGAATGGTTTTTAACAGGGAGAAATGCAAAGTACTACATCTGGGCAATAAAAATGAAAAAAGCATATACAGAATGGGAGGAATAGGGCTAAGTGACAGCACATGTGAAAAAGACTTGGGTATACTAATAGATCACAGACTGAATATGAGTCAACAGTGTGATGAAGCAGCAAAAAAGGCAAATGCAATTCTAGGATGTATTAACAGAAGCATACAGTCTAGATCACGTGAAGTCATTATTTCCCTCTACTCCTCTTTGGTCAGACCTCATCTGGAATATTGTGTCCAGTTTTGGGCACCACATTTTAAAAAAGACATCAACAAACTGGAGCAAGTTCAGAAAAGAGCGACCAGAATGGTGACCGGTCTGCAAACCCTGTCTTATGAGGAAAGGTTGCAGGATTTGGGAATGTTTAGTTTGCAAAAGAGAAGACTGAGAGGAGACTTAATAGCTGTCTACAAATATCTAAAGGGCTGTCACATTGTAGAAGGATCAACTTTATTCTCATTTGCACAAGGAAAGACTAGAAGCAATGGGATGAAACTGAAGGGGAGGAGACACAGATTAGATATTAGAAAAAACTTTTTGACAGTTAGAGTGATCAATGAGTGGAACAAGCTGCCACGAGAAGTGGTGAGTTCTCCTTCAATGGAAGTCTTCAAACAGAGGCTGGACAGACATCTGACTGGGATGATTTAGCAAATCCTGCTTTGAGCAGGGGGTTGGACCAGATGGCCCAGGAGGTCCCTTCCAACTCTACGATTCTATGATTCTAATTGTTTCATACTGCGTATCTTATAATTTTGTAAAAAAAAAATTACATTCATCATGCAGCTGCCGGCATCTGCGGTGTAGCATCATCGGATCTAAAGTATCTATATAATAATATTATTTAGTGATATGAATTTCTTCAGAAAAAAAATGCTTTCTCAAAATGGCGCTGGCCGCGCCTGCGCATTAGCATAATTTTGACCGCTATAGATTTTGGCCATTTAGGCCATTTTGCTAGAGGAAAAAAAATGTCTCCACCAAGATGACAATGGCGGCGCCTGCATAGTAGCATCTATTGGAACGCCAGCGCCATCTTGGTGGAGAATTTTTTTCTCTCTAGCAAAATGGCGCCAGCAGTGCCTGCGAAGTAGCATCTATCGGATCGCTGATAGATGTCAATGCAAAGGCGCTGCCAGCGCCATCTTGATGGATACAATTTTTTTTTCTTGTACCTAATGGCGCCGGCAGAAATTTATGTCACTAAATAAACAGAATATATGGATATGATAGATCCGATCAAGCTACAGTGCAGGCACTGACGCCTGCATGATGAATGTAATTTTTTTTTTCAAAACTATAAGACATGCAGTATGTAAAATAGCGCCAGGTCACTGAGGGATCATTGACCTGTCATAAGCCATACAGATGAATATGTAATCAGAGCAACACAGGAAGACCCCCCCTACAGACCGCCTGGGAGCACGAGAATCTCATTCAAAACTGAAAATAAAGATAAAACGACAACCACAAGACGGATTTCATCAACTCTGGTATCATTATAATCAGTATAACGGCGCCGACCTGACACTGTCTGTAGGTTACTGTACACAATCCTGCTGACAGGTTCCCTTTAATAGATTATATTACAAGATTTCACCCCAGTTGGTTTTTGTCAAGGAAAATCTGTGTAGGGTGGAAGTCTGTGTGTAGATTGGTGGGTATATGCCACTCTCAGCCTCCTCTTCCTCAGGTCTGCAAACGTCCAATTCATGACTTCAGTTTACCAGTCCAACATTCAGACCTAGCAGCTTACACTGGTCACGACTGGCAACAATCCTCCTTTTTTAATTAACATTCTTGACAACATGGAGGTCCAGTTTATCGGCATCATCATACTCTGTCCTTTATCAGCACCAGGCTTATCCCGGGCTTTGTGATTCCTCCCTAAAGATTCCCATTTGTTGTACTGCTTCTGCAGGGTATTCAATGAGGTAATGCATTTTTATTAACAACCTATTGTTGAAATTGTGATAATGATTTTGTGATGCTAGTCACTTCTCAAGGCCAAGCCGTGAGTCAGAGTGGTCAAGGAGTCCAAGGTCGGAAGCCAGGAGGGTACATTATAAACAGAAGGAAGAGACAAAAGCATATTGAGTAGAGTTGAGCGACTTTGGTCAGATCGGGTTTCATGAAACAAAATTTGCTTCAGATGAAACTGGTCCGACTAGGGCAAAAATAAGTCGGAGTTTCATCCGAAACCCGACCCCAATGCAAATCAATGGGGAACCTTGACAGCTGCACAGCTCCCGCTCCCTCGCTCTGTACTTCCGGGTCAGGTGTCGGGCGTGTGTGACGACGTCATCGCGCGCGCCGACATGTACCAGAGTCCGGACCCTGGAAGCAGAGAGGCGCTGCTGGGGAACAGCTGTGAGGTATGTATGGAATACTTTTTTTTGTTTCTTTATAAAATGAATTCAATGGGTGAGGGGGTACGGAGGTGAGTGGGGCTGCACATGATGAAGGGGGGGCGAGTGGGGCTGCACATGATGGAGTGGGGGAGTGGGGCTACAGTTGATGATGGGGTAAGGGGGATTGCACATGATGAAGGGGGAGTGGGGCTGCACATGATGACTGGGGGGTAAGGGAGATTGCACATGATGAAGTGGGGGAGTGGGGCTGCACATTATGAAGTGGGGGGTAAGGGGGAATGCACATGAAGTGGGGGTAAGGGGGACTGCACATGATGATGTGGAGGTAAGAGTGACTGCACATGAATACGGCAGGAGTGGGGCTGCACATGAAGTGGGGGTAAGGGGGACTGCACATGATGAAGTGGGGGAAGGGGACTGCACATGATGAAGTGTGTCTGAGGGGGGACTGCACATGATGAAATGGAAGGGGGATAGGGGGATGCAAATGATGAAGGAGCACTGCAGATGAAGTGAGGGGGTGATAGGGGACTGCAATGGATGAAGTAAGGGGACTTCAAATTAACGTGGGGGGACTGCAAATGATAAGGTGGGGGAGAGGACAGGGGACTGCAAATGATGACTTCAGTGTGAGTGATGGGGTACAGCAATTTAATTGAAGGTGGGGGTAAGTAGAGCAAATGATGAATTGAAGGTGGGGGCTGGGGAGAGCAAATGATGATCTATGGGGAGAACAAATAATGAATTTTGAGAGTGGGAGAGTAAATGATGTATTGAATGTGGGGTAGAGTAGTTGATAAGGAATAGAAGGTGGGAGAGAAAGATATGACAATGAATTGAGGCGGGAGGGGCATGTAAATAGAATGAATCGGGGTTAGGGTTAGAGCAGAAGGTACATAGTGGGGGGGCATTGAGGATGAAGTGCCTGGTAATGAATTGGGAGAAAGAGTACAGGTGCTAATTAATTTATATATTAAACTGGGAAAGTGGCTATTTATAGTTAGTGTGTGCACAGTGGTGGATTGTAATTTATATTTGGAATGGTGGGTTGCATAATCACCAATTATATATTGATTGTGACTGCACCTCTGTATTCAGATGTGTAGTGTAGATGTAAGGGGAAAAAGTGGGGAATGTGCTCTGGAAGTGGTGCTCTAGGTAACTGTGTTATTTTATGCAGAGATGAGTCCTGGCTGGAAGAAGTGATGGCGGTCTGAGCTGGATGAAAAAGAAAAGTAAAGATGAAGGACTTCATCTAGAGACGTTACTGGTGAGTCAGTGTGTTACCTATACACTGTATAGTATATACAGAGCTCCTGTGTATAATGTCACTCGCAGTGGTGATTACTGTATTACCTGTACACTGACACTATATACAGAGCTCTTGTGTACATTATCATCGGTGATCACTGTATTACCTGTACACTTAAACTATAAACAGAGCTCCTGTGTGTAATGACACTGGTGATCACTGTATTACGTGTACACTGACACTATATACAGAGCTCCTGTGTATAATGTCACCAGTGATCACTGTATTACCTGTACACTGATAGTAAATACAGAGTTCCTGTATACAATGGCACTTAGTATTGTGGGTTTTTTTTAAATAATGATCAGTATTGTATTCAGTCACTATGTGGTGGTAATACGTGGTCTGGTCATGGTGTGGCGCTATTTGTTCCTTGTATGTGATATTATTCAGTTACTATGTGGTGGTAATATGTGGTCTGGCCATGGTGCGGCGGTATTTGTTCCTTGTATGTGGTATTATTCGATCACTATGTGGTGGTAATATGTGGTATGGACAAGGTGTGACGATATTTGTCCCTTGTATGTGGTACTATGTGACTCATTCCCTTAAACAAAAATACATAAATATATATTTATTTTTAATAGAGTAGAGTAGGGCCCGGCCGAAAGAGTCTACCGTGTTGTGGTATCAGCTTAAAAATTATTTTGGCAAAAGCAAAAGCTGCTGGTTATGAATGTGATCTGGTGTTTGATGGGAACTTTTAATATCTGATCGGTGAGGATGTGGTGGAGAAGTTGAGTTTTTCCAAGAGTGGGTAGTGGGACGGTGGAGGCGGAGCTGGTGTAGAACCTGGGCAGAGTCTCAAGGGAACCCGAAAATGTTGCCAGTATGGGGCTCCGAAAGTCCTAGTGGAAGTCCTGGTCTGTCTTATAAGCTTGCAGACCACAGCTTCCTGAGACTTTAGTGTGCTCACACAGGCGGCGTGATGACATTATTGTCTCATGCCGCTCTGTGGACCAGAAGAGAAAATGGAGGCTACAGTGCCAGGAATCAGGATGAGGTGAGTATAAACTTTATTATTTTTAATATGGAGAACTGGGCCATCTTACTATATATATGGGAGAACTGGGGCCATCATACTATATATATGGGGAGAACTGGGACCGTAATACTATATATATAGGGAGAACTGAGGCCGTCATACTATATATATGGGGAGAACTGGGGCCATCATGCTATATATATGTGAGGAGAACTGGGGCCATCAGCCCCCCAGGCTGAAAAGTGCCAGCCAGCCCCTGGTCAGAATACCGGGAGGATAACGGATCAGAGCTGAACGGGTTAAACAGGCTTTTGGTTAGAATGAAGTCCAAGGTCAGGCAACAGTTCAAGCATACAGAACACAAGAAAAACAAAAAAACTGAACTGGAGTAGAATTGAATGACATGCATGTTCGCACTGGCCATAAAAGCAAACAAAACCAAAGGGAAAAAACAATGTGTGCATATACCCTAATTAAAATAAATAAGTAAAAAAGTAAGTGCATTATTAACATAGGGTACTTAGTAAACACTGTTTTTATCAAAAAAAGTATAAAGCTGTCCCACCATGGCAAGGTGTACCCATTTGGAACACTACCTACACTCTCTAACGTTAAAACCTACCTAGTGTGAATAGTAGCAGAGAGTCTCTGGGTCCCAAACGGACAACCAGCTTAAGAGGGACTATATGTGAACTACACAGCTCAGTAGAAAGGAGGCCATATCCCATTTGTATTGAATACAAAAATACTGAAAAAAAACAAAAAAAATTAACTGGAGTAGACTTAAATGACATGCATGATGTAAAAGCATGTTCACACTGGCCATGAAAGCAAGCAAAACCTCGTGGCCTCCTTTCTACTGAGATGTGTAGTTCACATATAGTCCCTCTTAAGCTGGGTGTCCGTTTGGGACCCGGAGAGTCTCTGCCACTATTCACACTAGGTAGGTTTTAATGTTAGAGAGTGTAGCTACTGTCCCAAATGGGTACACCTTGCCGTGGTGGGACAGCTTTATACTTTTTTGATCAAAACAGTGTTTACTAAGTACCCTATGTTAATTATTTAACGCACTTGCTTTTTTACTTATTTATTTTCATTAGGGTATATGCACACATTGTTTTTCATTTGATTTTGCATACAGAACACAAGGCACAGGAATGCACAGCACAAATTTCACAATATGAATGTACATCTGGCAGAGTTCTGGGAGACACAGCTCAGTTAAGACTCATGGCAATTAACCGGAATAATGAACATATGGAGACTGCCGACACCTCACAGTCTCAGATTGGATAGTTGAGCTGTCAATCAATAGACTGACAGCTCAGCACACCCCTGTACCTGATTGGATGGCCAAGCTGTCAATTAATGTACTGACAGCTTCAGCACACCCCTAAACCAGGTTGAACGGCCGAGCGGTCAGTAGCTGCATCCCAGACACACTGAGGGGTGGAACGGTGACAGATTGAAGGCACAGTGTAAATGTTCTTAAATTAATGAGAAGTAAAAATTATATCCTGTGACTAGAGATGATGAGTATATTCAATGGGAATTTAAATCTATTCGAATTTTACAATTCAAATTTTTACCACTCAGATTTTGTAATTCATATTCATGCAAATTCAACAAATTGACCTAAGTTAAAGCTACATTGCTCCTTTAAATCACTACAACTTGTCCAATACCTTAATGGAAAATGCATTAGCACTGCAAACTATATCCTGTCTCCCACAGTGCTCAGACCTGAGAGTTCTTGGCTTAGAACAGACATATTTTTGCTGTCAGTCACTTATTCAAAGTAAACATTCAGAACATTACATTCATTTGTTACATAGTGCTTCATGTTCATGGCTGACAAGTACAAGTTGACCTGTCATAGATTACCGTAAGTTGCAAATATCTGTCCCATAGTTACAGTACTTTAGGTCATTGTTAAGAAGTCCTTAGAGCCGATTCAATATTGCATTTGCACTTTTTTGGATTAGTTTGTGGTTTTTTCATTTCACCTTTTTCTTCTTTTAATGCGTGCCTTTTTATATGCTATTGCCTGTTTTCTTTTATGTTTGCCATTGAATGGGGTTTTAGGTTTCTAGTTGTTTTTGACTGATACATAAAAAGTCACAAAATTTGATGCAAATGTACTTCAGTCTCCTGCCACTTTCTCCTAGAGTGATTGACACCAGATATTTTGTTGAACTTTTTCATGTTATTTTGCAGAACATGCAATTTTTTGTGTTACAAAGAGGCAAATAAGATGTTACAGAGTGGTCCATCTTTGACTTTTCGCAAAAATTCATGAACCACTTGTGCTATTTTGAAGGATTTGGGCAGAAAAACAGCAATGAATACCACAAGACAAAAAGGAAAATTGACTTAAAAACACAAATGATAAATTGGGGTCTTTTCACTTAGTGTTGGTATGGATTTATTCTTCAGTATCTTTGAGGGATATTGTAAAAGTTACTACATGGGTGGTAAGTCTGAATATAAAGGATACAGATGGAATGTAACACTACATGACACCCTTATGTTTTATTTTCAGAGTTTCTGGGCATTTTGCCCTACATTTACTTTTGGCAAATGCTTAATTGATTTCATTTTACCACACACATACTACACATGGATAAAACCCAACTGCTGTCCTACAAAATCCAAAATCTACCCACACTGTATGCATATGGATGAAGTCAACTCAAGTCTTCTGCCTGTCTTTGTCTACTGTCATCTGTTGGCTACTCCAGGAAAAAAGAAAATGCAACCAAAAAGATCCTTTTATATAAATCACAGCCATTAGCTCCCTGTCATTACTGTTACTAGTTACTGGTTCTATTTTCCAAAAGATCTTAGTAAATCAGTGACACCCAAAGAGAGAGTCTAGAGCTGTCACCTACACTGATACATCCAAGAGAATTTCTATGAAATGTGCAGTATTCCATGAGATGATGCCAAAATTGGCGCCTGTTTTATGATTTTGGGCTCAGGCCAAGTAGTTGCATTACCTCATCCTCATTCTTGTTTTCATCTTTATTACTACTTGAACACACATTATAGAAACAGTTAAAGTTTTTTTTTTTTTTGGACCATTACTTTTGCTGCATCATTTGTGTAAAAAACTGCAGCTAAATATGGAGTGTAAGTCAAAAGAAAAATATTAAACTTATAACAATACTTTTTCCACGCTTTTCAGACATTGTTTGGGAGTCTTGTGTTTTATTTTTTTCAAAATGGATTTTGCTCCAGTTACGTTTTTCTTCATACATTGCGCATGGAATTCTAGATACTGTGAGGGATCGGTTCTGCAGGTGGTTTATCAAAATAAGTTCATAAACCATCAGGCTTACAAAATAAAGCAGCCTCTTCCAGTTAAACAAAGATATTATGGAACAAAATGGAAAATAACCAGTCCATATAACACACGGGCTCAGCCGATTAAACGTGAGTCTTTTCCGCTCAGAATCCAGCAGGGTCTGAGCAGCAGATACTAGGCCTCTTCACCTTGCAAAACTCACAAAGTGAGATAGGCTCTGTTGTCTTAAATCAGACCATCCAAGACCTGGACTGAAGGTAAGTGAGCAGCTGATCCCACCCAGCTCTTGCAGCTGCTCATAAAACCCGGACTCAATCCGGGCTCATAAAAACACCTCTCAGCACTATATGTGCAGGAGCCTGCATCTCCGGCTCCTACATCACCGAGGCTTGGTACCTCGGGGACACATACCTCCTATCCACGACCTTTCCAGCTGCCACCTTACAACATGTAAAAAGCATGAAAACATAATGATTATAATTAAAAGAAAAATAAACAGCATGAAAATCATAGTGTGTTTTTTTTGGAAGCCAGAAAAAAAAGTTCAGCGAAAAAAATTTGATAAGAAAAACTGACAGGATATGTACTTGCTTCAAAACTGAAATTGCAACACAAATAAGGAAACCAAATTTTCAAGACATCTCAGTTTATTCAGTAGCAAGTATGAGTGCTACAAGCAAAAATACATACACTTAAATGCCTTGGCTGCTATCAATGAGGTTATTAATGGCTGTCAGAGGAATGTTTGGCCATGTTGAATGTACTTGGGCAAAACAACAAGATCCGCTGTTGGGACCTCTCTTTGCAATTGTCACCAATAATGTCATAGATGTGCTCAATGGTAGACAAATCCAAAAATACTCCAGGCCATGGTATCAACAGGTGACCTGCTTTCATCATTTTGAAAAATGGCTTCTGGGACACTTTGGAAAAATGGCTGTACCACTGGTTGCACAAGAATATCAACGTAATGCCAAGCTGCTAGTATACCTGGAATGAAGATTAGAGGGGTCTGGCTGTTATACATTGTGCCACAGAATATTCCCAGGAGTAGAACCAATGTGATGATGCCTAATGAAGGTCTCCTCATGGTGTTGCCCACATGGTACCAAGACCAATCTCTGGCTATCATTGCAGCCAAGACAAAACCAGGACTCATCAATGAAGAGTGTAGACCTCCATTCCCATCCCTATTGCCGTTTTGCTGTGCATCATTATAGCCTCTGAGAGCGATAGTGTGAAGTCAATATAACACCTATAGCTTGACATTTGACACATGGCCCAGTGATGTGCAAATGTCTTCTGATGGTTTTTGTAGACGCTGTTATGAATGGGTCACCGAGGAGAAAAAAAAAACAAAACAAGCTAAGCCACAGAAAACCAGAGAAGTTGGTAACTATGCAGATAGCAGATCCCTGATCTTACCACACAACTAGCCATGGAGCGTGCCTACGATGTTCCTAGATGCCTCGTCATGGCCGGAGGACTACACAAGACTAAAGCAAGAAAAGGGAAAACTAACTTCCCCAGAGCAGACCCCAAAGGAATAGATAGGCCCCACACATGTATTGACGGTGAATCAAGATGAAGACACAAACACAGGCAGGAAAATAGGCTGAGCAAATGATGGGGCCCAAACTAACTAGGCAGGAAAGGAAAGGCAAGTCACTGTCTGCAACCTGCAACAAACCATACAAAAATAATGTCCAACACTTCTGATAGCAAAATTAACCCTGAAGTCACTAGACTTCTCCCACTATATCAGCACTCTAGAATATTCTGAGACAGAGTAAAAAGAGACTGAACTAGTAAGGGACAAAAAGCCAATTGGTAAAATACTGATAAATAAGAGTGAAAATTCAGCTCAGCCCCCAGACGGGGCTGGCAGACCACACAAAAAACTGAATAGACCAACAAAATCAAGTGTGAACATTAGCAGAAAAACTTAGCTTTAGATGACTGGAACAGAGCTGAAAACCAAGAGCTGACAAGCCAGAAGGAATCAAAAGCAACTGAATAGGGCGTCGGCTGTCTTAAATCCAATCTGAGAATCCCGAGATCCAATCATCATCCCCATCCTCAGGTGGCAGATCTCCACCGATCAAACCAGCCGCACCACCTCCCAACTCCACCAGAGGGAGTTCAGAAGGGGAACCCGAGAATAAACTCACAACAAGACGCTGTTTGATGCCTTAGGTTTGCTATGTGTCCGTTTTTGCAGAGGTTCACCTCTGTGGACCTCTTACTGTCATTTCAGTTTTATTGTTCTTCTCCCAACCACTGGGGTACACAAAGTTGAACTTCTCAGCCTGCACATGTAGCAATCTGCCAGAGTGAAAAAAACAATGTTTCTCAGTTCAAAGATTCTGCCTATCTCAGTTTTGGGCAAGTGGCAATTACTGACCCATCAATGAACAGGAGGCAGCGCACAATCATCCCACAAGACTTGAGGTTTCATGTGGCTAAGAAAAAAATTGCTTTCAATATGGCATTTATGTCACTCCCACATGCAACAGATTGGGACTAGGTGCTTAAAAATGTGATCATTTGCAGATCTGAAAGACACCTGCTGCTTCTTTTATTTTCATAACCTTACAGCTTGTCCTTCATGGCGTTGCAATTTCAATGTTGGGAATTGCATTATCTGTTCTATTGCAAGAGCTATAACTCAACTAACGCTAATAACCTGATAGCCAAAAAGGCTCCATATCCGTCGGCCTCCTGATATACTGTACATACACACTCGATTGGTTTATCCATATGTGAAAGAAAACAACACCGCAGTTTACTTCTCCGTAGAGACAGTGTGGTAAACCATTGATTTTCATTTCACCAGATATCTTCAATTAGTTTAAATACTAGCATTCTCCAACTTTGCAATCTACCTACTGCAAAAAACACAGACTTGCAGTTTGGTGATTACATGTGATGTTCATGTGGTGTTTCCTAGCAGGCCAACTCCCAAAATCTACGGAATGTCAGCAGTGAAGTCACACTGGTCTCAAAAGTGCTCCTATAACATAGGCACAATTATTCCTTATTATATGGACCAGGACGCTCTGACAACGGCTGTCTTTTGTATTCTGAGAACTTTGCCCAAAGCATGTGATAAGGAATAGAAGGGCAAGGTTTGCATTGCAGTGTAGGCTTGTCCCTTCAGGGAAGTTCAGTTTACATTAGTCATCATGTGGCACAAATATTGGGTGCTGGGAAAGATTAAGAATAAAGATTAAGAATAAAAATATAGAAAAAAAGATAGTCAACTGATTTCTTAGAAACATAGAAACATTTATAATTGTGGATTTTGATTTTCTTAATTCCTGGAAAACCCCTTTAAATCTATAAAAGATGTATTAATAATTTAATGTCATATACTGTTAGGAGGTATCTTAAGAGGGATGTAATCTTCATCACTAGACTCCATGGGTATGAAAGTTAAGCATTCGTTCGCAACTATTGTCTTGTCACTAAAGTAAAATGCCACTTAAGCCCTGTAATTATTACATACTTAAACGTTAAGACAGTATGTCCTTTCAATTTGTTGGCGTAAATCTGTCCATGAACTATATCCAGGCCAATATTAAGCTTTGGCAGATAACACTATGACATGTCCCATACTTGGACTGCGCTGATGTTTTCTTCTCATCCAGAACTCAGCGGTTAGCCAGATAGTGGAGTCTGGCAAGAAATATATCACGTTGTATCGTTTGCTCTTAAAATGGAAAATTAAAATAAACTGGCAACTAGTGAAGTTCAATACAGAAAACCCACAATAAGGCAATGCTATGAGCAGGGCCAGTTTTATACAAAGTGGTGCCCTAAATGCTCACATATTGCACCATCACACGCAAACATTTACGCTGCATGAGTTCAAGCTATTAAATGATACAGTATCAGCAGCACATCTGCAGTTTACACCGGGCCTTGTGCTGCTGAGAACAATGATTTTTGTTCCGCCATAAACAATTCTGGGTCGCCCTCCCAGGGCTGTGGAGTACTCGGTACCGGGCCCGATGAGCTTCAATGGGAGATGTCACGGCAGCTGGGACCCAGCCCGTGGCCCTGGGCGCCCATTGTAAAAGGGGGGAAAGTTCAGTGTGCTTATGATGATTAGAATGAATGAGTCGTGACGCCACCTTTGGTGTTCGGCAATGAAGATGTTAAGCCGACGCTGCAGACAGATCCTCTGGGACAGATGGTGTGGTGCAACAATGATGTTATAGCCCTCCACAGGCAGGGGTTTAGTCCCAGGGCAGTGAGATGAAGTGACACGTAGATGGTGTAGTGTCGGGCGCAGGAGAGGTAGCAGTGCCGGGCAGGTTGACGCTGGAATAAGTGGAGGACACTAGGGCATGTAGTTCCAAAGCTTTACTCACAGTCTGTTGTGGCACAAGAGCCTGCATCGGTGCCGTGTCCTCCGGGTCAGGAGCTCAGCCAACTTCCAGGCAAGATGAAGTACTCCTTTCCAACACTCCGCCAACATATGTGCCTTTTCTGAACGTCTCCCTCTTAGCGCCTTTAGTGAAGTACTCCCAGTACTGAGTTACACTGGAGTTCCTCCTGTCAGATGTTCCTATGAACTCTACTTGTACAGCAGACAGCTGTAGCCTGCTTCGGGGACTCCTTACTACCTCGTCCCGGCTCACTATCGATGCTGTTGTGCCCCCAAGTCTTAGATGGGAATAAAGTGGTGACAACTTCTATTCCTCCGGTGTCTGCTGCAGGACCATTAGTATCCATACAACCTCGGGGACCGGACCCCGGCCTTGCGCTTAGAACTTGGGAAGGGTTCTCCTCTAACCCTAATCCTTAGTTCTCTTCTTCTCCTCACGTTCCGTACTAATCCTTTCCTTCTTATGGAGAGTCAGGCTTTCTATCAAAGTTCCTTTCCTGTGCCAGCGGACCCAGGTCACTGAGGTCGGCTGCAGCACTTCCTTCATCCATCCCACTCAGGGGATCTTCTCTCACAGACTGACCTCATCAGAATCCTGTGACAAACTGACTGAATCCTAAACCCTTCCCGCTCTTTTGTGCAAAACTAAACTCCACCCGCCTCCCAGCACGCTTCGTGTTCCAAGCAGGGAGCCACCAAAGGGTGCTTTGCTACACTACTATGTTGTGTGGGATGCAGGTCTTGGAGTGTGGTCAGGTGTCTCCACCTTACCTGAATGGTGGGGTACCACACCTCAAGAGGAGGTGCAGTACCTCTGTGGCGACTGAACCCTCAGGGGCGCCACAATTCAATCACCTGACGAATGAACAGCATTTTGCTGACATGCTTACACCTATGAACTCTTGTCTGCGCTGCCGGAATTTATAAATGTGGATGCTACATACATAACAGTATGTGACACACATATTGTATTTAACACACACACACATATGTATACACACACATAGTACATGCATCTATAAACTGAGCACATGCACACATGTATACAGAGCACAAACACACATGTATACAAAGCATATACATACATGTATACAGAGTATATACATACACATATACAGTATGTCTTCACATATATATGTACCACCAAGAGTCCATACATTCTAGGCTCAACCACACACACAGAAACACACAGACGGACAAAGAGACAGACTGAGACACATGCTGTACATGTCCATTCACATCTTTGGGCTGTCTGTGTCACGCAGGATGGGTTCTCCAGACAGAGAAGCGCTTTTTAGCCACTTATATTCTGACAAAGAGATCAAGAGATGAGGATTCTGAATACAGGACTCTTTGTATTAATTAAGAATGAAATAAAAATGTTTAATAAAATAGGCTTTACAAACTGGACTGTAAGAACATTTTTATAGAATTATCTACTTAAATGTAATTTTTAGCAAAAGTCTCCTACATACTTCATACTAAAGTCTATTTTAACCCACAAAAATGTTAAATTTTAATTATTAAAGGGTACCTGTCACCTCTTTTGGCCGCTATAAGATGCGGCCACCACCTTTCAGGGCTTATCTACAGCATTCTATAATGTTGTAGAAAAGACCCCGTTCCAATCTGCAAGAGAAGAGAATTAAGTTTTATTATACTCACCCAGGGGGCGGTCCGGTCTCATGGGTGTTGCAGGTCCGGTGCCTCCCAACTTCTTGTGACATTGTCCTCTTGCTTGCTTCATCACTCCCTGGCCTCACGCTCTTGCACAGACTCACTTCTCTGCCCTGTTGAGGGCAGAGCAAAGTACTGCAGTGCGCAGGTGCTGGTCCTCTCTGACCTTTCCCGGCACCTGTGCACTGCAGTACTTTGCTCTGCCCTCAACAGCGCAGACAAGTACGATTGCGCAGAAGTTCGATGCCGGTAGCGATGATGCAAGCAGGAGGGCGGCGTGCAAGAAAATGGGAGGTGCCAGACCCGGACCTGCAACACCCATCGTACTGGACCACACCAGACCAGCCTCCCGGGTGAGTATAATAAAACTTATTTTTCTTATCTTGCAGGTCGGATCGGGGGCTTATCTACAGCATTATAGAATGATGTAGATAAGCCCTGAAAGGCAGTGGCCGCATCGTATAGGGGCCAAAAGAGGTGACAGGTTCCCTTTAAGAAGCATCCTTGTATTACAAGTTCCCAATGACAACACTTCCTGTTTTACGATGTTATGGGGTCACTAGTGGAAATGTTGACTTTAATGTTTTGTAGGTTCTGCCTGATAACTGTCTACATATTTAGGTATTAAGGCGGTACCCTGATACTAATTACATTTTGTAGATATAATTTTTTTTTTTAGTTAGTAAATCTATCATGAACATCCAAAGAATGAAGCCTGCAGGGAGCTCTCATGCTGCTATTATATAGCTATTATAAGGATTTTAATGCATTCACTCCCTGAGAGATTTTCCATTTTTTCAGTTTTGTTTTTTCCTCCCCTTTTTTTCAAGAGCCATAACTTTACTTTTTCATCCACATAGCCGTATGAGTTTTTTTTTTTTGCAGGATGAGCTGGCACCTTTCGTTCTACTGGAAAATAGAAAAAAAATTCCAAGTGTGTTGAAAGTTGCAATTCCACAATTTTTTTTTTTGGGGGGGGGGTTTATTTACCATTTTCACTATATGGTAAAACTGACCTGGCACTATGATGTATAGTTCCTTTTTTATTTAAGTGGTGAAAAAAATTCAGAAACTTGTAAAAAATATAATTTTGCTTTTATGATCATTTTTCGAGACCTATAACGTTTTCATTTTTTGGGATCTGGTGCTGTGTGAGGGCTTATTTTTTGCTCCCTGAGCCAAAGTTTTACTAATACCATTTTGGGGTAGATGCGATGTTTTGATTGCCCCTTATTGCATTTTATTGCAATGCTGCAGCTGTCAAAAAAAGTAATCTGGCTTTTTGATTTTTTTCTCTCATTACGTCATTTATCAATTGGATTAATTTATGTTATATTTTGATAGATCAGACTTTGCCAAACACAGTGATTCCAAATATGTTCATTTTTTTATTGTTTTATTTTTAATGTGACAAAAAGGGGCGATTTGAAATTTTGTGTTTTTTATTTTTTCATTTTTTAATATCTTTTTTTTCTACTTTTTATTGGATTTAATAGTCTCCTTAGGAGACTTCAAGCTGGATTCGTCCAACGGCTTGTGCTATAGATCGCAGGGGATCAGCACTACTATGTACAGTACAGTGAAAGTCACAATCTCTTGTGAATGCCAGCCACGGGCCAGTGGTCACAGGAGAATCATAATGACAGGCATGGGGGTCATAGGCAGATACCCCCACTGTCATGATAATCCATCGGCGCCGCGCGACCAAGTCACAGGTGAACCAATGGGAGCATAGATCAACGTGCACCCTCCAGTGTGTGATAAATGCCATTGCCACAGATTGACAATGGAATTTTATATGTTAACAGCCACGGGCAAGCACCCACAGCTGTTTGCGGTACATGATGGCCTGCATCAAAGTCATGGACAAGACATATGATGTAAATGTATGTCAAAGGTCATGAAGGGGTTAATTTTCGTAATTGAAGAACATCCACCCACAGGTATCCATCTGCATGGGCTGCAGAGAGGACCTACCAGGAGTCCATACATTCTAGGACCAACCACACACAGAGAGACACACAGACTTACAACCAGCCCATCTTCTCTTCAGTCCTTCTGACTCCAGCAGAGTAGAGGATCTATGGTGACATCACGGTCCTGAAGCAGTCTCCACATTGGAAGCTTTACTGATAATGCCATTATCAGTAAAGCTAATGCTGAGGACACTAGGGGCCCTCAAGGGAGTGGGAGGCCTTGGCAATTGCCCAGTTTCATCCCCCTATTGTCAGCACTGGCTATGAGTAAGGAAGTTAAGTAACAAAGTGAAGGAAAACTTTGGGGTGAAATGTGCCCAAAAACCAAATATGATGGACTCTTTTTGTTATAAAAGCCACAAGAAGACCCAAGACCTAGTTTAATTCTTGAGAAGTGCTGCTCTTTACTCACAGTGCAGCATGGGGTTAAAGTTTCAGTTTAGTATTAGCATTAAGAAGGCTGAGGAAAAGACTATCTTTTCAACCAGTTCTAAATCAGATGTCAATGGTTCACCTTATACCATGTATAGTACCTTAATATGATCTATCTTATCAAATTTCAAAATTGCTTCCCAAGAGATGAGAAATTTGAGGACAATTTTTTTTTAATTTACATATTAATGTCTTATTCCATACTGTGAATGTGTCTCTGGATGCTTGTCAGCCTATCAAGGAGGTTGGGTGAGCAGTATTTTTCATTAGGTTCTGGAAGGCTTCTTATTAGTGCCTGGGAGATTTTCCTACTCTTCAGAGAAGTTTCCTCTTTCTCCAGGAGCACTAGCATGACATATATTCTTATACACAACTATTATTCACCAATTCAATGTCATTTATATCTATGCTATGCTGAATAAGTGTATAGTACGTAAAACAAGATCCTCATTACAGTGGCATGCATAAAAAGTGCATCTCTCAAAGAAAAAAGCAGTGAGATATAAGAGCCTGGAATTTATTTCCCCTCCTAACCACTTCTATATCCCTTGTGCCTGATGTAGAAAAGATGATGGGACTAACCAGAGATGTGGGTCTGGTTCTGAAGTGTCTCATAATGGCTGCCACTAAGGTATGTTCGCCTTTTCATTTTTTGAGATATCTGTGGTTAGCATTTACTTGTACTTCATTACTTGCAATGACTTTTTTAGGCCCCTTTCACACGTCAGTGTCTCCGGTACGTGTGGTGACAGTTTTCTCATGTACCGGAGACACTGACACACGTATACCCATTCAAATACGTGTTTTTTCACGGACTGTGTGCAGTCCGTTTTGACCAGGACACACGGGCCGCAACATTTGCTGCACACGTGTACACTGAGAACAGTGTACACTGTCCTCCATGTGCACGGATGGCCGGCGGGGAAGACTCGGCTACTGTAAGCGCTGTTCCCCTGCATGTGGTGCTGAATGCGGCTGTCAATCTTCCCTGCTCTGCCGGCAACAGCGTGAGCAAGGAAGAATGAATGAAAAAAAAGACGATGTGGGGTCCCCCTTATTTTTTGAACCAACCGGGCAAAGCTAACAGGTGCGGGCTGCTATTCTTAGGCTGGTAAGAGGCCCTGAATATGGGCCCCCCAGCCTAAAAACAGCAGCCCGCAGCTGCCCAGAAAAGGTGCATCTATTAGATGCGCCTATTCTGGAGCTTTGTCGGTTTCTTCCCACTTGCCCTGTAGTGGTGGCAAGAGGGGTAATAAGGGGTTAATGTCACTTTTCTATTGTAAGGTGACATTAAGCACGGCTTAGTAATGGAGAGGTGTCAATAAGACACCTCTCCATTACTAATCCTATAGCAAGTAAATGGTTAAATAAACACACACAGTAAGAATAAAGTCTTTTAATGAAATAATACACCACACATTTTTTTCCATCTTTATTACACTGCTAATCCCATCTGAAAACCCTTGATCTCCTTTAAAAAAAATAAAATAAAATTAAACCAGCAATATACCATTCCTGTCTGGCGTACAGTCATTCCCATGGCGCAATCCATATCTGGGGAATGTACAGTTTACAACCGGAGTGATGCTAATGCGACCGCTCGGGCTGTAAACTACTGGGGAATGAATGGAAAGCAGTGCACACAGGATCAGTGACTAGCGGTGATGTCACTGAGTCTGTGATCGCTGCTGTCATGAACTCCTGTGACCTCAGCACTGGAGGGTGCAGTTGGGCCCAGATGGCTCTGTAAACTGTGGCATCTGTTCACACGGGATGCAATTTGGTTAGCACTGGGCACTATTATACCAAACAGCCACCCCTTCCATGGATTGGCAGGTTGAGAATGGTTGTTTCATTGGTATTTTTGCACCTGTGTTGCCGCCATCTTTAATTTGGTCCACTGCACCCTGACAGCACAGGCCTAGGCAGATAAGCATCTCTGACTTTTTTCTGGTGCTTTTTGAATAATTTTTGGAGGATTTCTAAGTCCTTTTTGGGGTTTTGATGTTTGAATTCTTGTTGATTGATCATGGCCTGCTTCCTGACCATTCTTTGATCTTCTGAGTTTGTGCCATGATAGCTCTCCTGGTTCTGATCGGCTACTTTGACTTCTTTTACCTCTGGTTCACTCTTCCTGCCAATAGCCCTTCCATGAACGCAATTCAGTGGTCCTCATTGTAAGGCCAAATTCCTGTACACGGATTAAAGTGCAACGACCCGGTTTCCTCTGGAATCTGCCAGATGAATTGGCTAGCACAAAGTCTGATCAGGGCACCCTTTTTGAGCCTATGCCTTTGACAGACGTTACATAGTAGTTTTTTCCTTAATTCTCATTAACAAATTGTTTAATAATACCAGGAACATTTGTATAAAATTTGTGATGCGGAAAGTGAACGTAAGTTATTGAAAATAAAATCCCGGTTCGTCCCTTGAATTCTCTGTAATGCAGCAAATAAGTGAAATAACTTGCCTTATTGTTCTGTGCAGACTGGGATTTCGGCTCATTGAACAGAATACACTTGTGGTGCCGATGTGGAAGGAAAGAATAATACAATAATTAAAAGCAGTTTCATACGTGGAATCAATTTATTTCTTACAGAAGAATAAAGGACTCATTATCACCAGCGTGACAAACTGACAGCCTTCAGATTGTACAGCTGGACTCATGCTGAGAACCATAAATCAATGTCCATGGCATATTGCCAAAGCATATACTCCTGAAAATACTGTCAGCTATTGAATAGTGAAGTGTCGAATATAACACAGTATAAAACTACTAAAAAAATATTTTTAAATTATAAAAGAAGAGAATAAATTATCCAAAAATACCTCTAAAGTTTTATAGACCTAATGTACAATAAAAACTTCTTTAACTTTTATGTATACAGTAATGAGAATCCCATGTAGAGCATGGTGGGTGTGTGGAAACTACACACATTTGTACTGTCAGACTTTGATCTGAGCGTCAGTGCGCTGTGCTCCGATTCTCTCACATGAGAGAATAACAGCACGGGTGCGGAGGAGACAGAGAAAGCAATTTTTCCATATCCTCCATTCCCGGGCCGGGCTCCGTCCACGGTAATCGGACAGCACTCGAGTGACATCCGAGTGCAGTCCGATGTTTCACACACACCCATAGACTTGTATGAGTTTGCATGATCCGATACTCAGGTGTACTAGCAGCAAGCTGCAATTGTTTTCTCATGCCAAATTGGATTGCACTCGTCCAAGTTATACTCTCGTGAGAGCCAGCCCTAATATTAGAAGTGCATGACATTTAAGAAGACCAGAAAAACTACTTGAGCTGTTTTATAGTTTTATTTTTTTGTCCTTCTGCCTCAAAGGCTCATTTCACAGAGAAATACCTTTAGAAAGCCATTACGGTTATATATAACATTATGGCAGCAGTCAGTATAGAGGCAGTACACTTGATGATAGCTTTCCTTTAAAACACAGAGACAGGAAAATGTATACATACAGCATAAGTGAGTACACCCCTCACATTTTTTTTAAATATTTTATTTTCACGGGACAACGCTGAAAATATGACACTTTGATACAATATAAGCAACATTTCTGATGACTGTAATCATCAGAAAAGAGAAGAGATCCAGAATGTATACAATATAAATTAATTTTTATTAATAATAGATTAAAAATATATAATCAAGAGAAGTTAAAAAAGCAAAAATGTCTGACACGACAGACGCCACTAAATCATGTAAACATAGTAAATCATGATCTAAGACCAGGTATTAAACCTATTGGCAACGCACCCGGAAGAAGCCAGCGGTGAAACACGCGTCGGGGTGGGGTGTCGCCACTCATTTGATCTCCAGGTAGTTATTTATCTTTTACACATTTGGGTGCAGTTTTTCTCCCTCTTTACTGTTTAGTTGTTTAAGCACATTTAGCAATAGGGGATAACCTGCTCCATCTATAATGTACTTTCAATGCACATTTAATATCTTTGCTAATAGGTTTAATACCTGGTCTTCGGTCATGATTTCCTATGCTTACATGATTTAGTGGTGTCTCTCATGTGAGAAATTTTTACTTTTTTAACTTCTTTTGATTATGCATTTTAGTCTACAGGGTGGGCCATTTATATGGATACACCAAAATAAAATGGGAATGGTTGATCATATCAACTTCCTGTTGTGGCACATTAGTATATGGGAGCGGGAAAACTTTTCAAAATGGGTGGTGACCATGGTGGCCATTTTGAAGTTGTCTATTTTAGATCCAACTTTATTTTTTCAATGGGAAGAGGGTCATGTGACACATCAAACTTATTGAGAATTTCACAAGAAAAACAATGATGTGCTTAGTTTTAACGTAACTTTATTCTTTCATGAGTTATTTACAAGTTTATGACCACTTATAAAATGTGTTCAAAGTGCTGCCCATTGTGTTGGATTGTCAATGCAACCCTCTTCTCCCACTCTTCACACACTGATAGCAACACCGCAGAAGAAATGCTAGCACAGGCTTCCAGTATGCGTTGTTTCAGATGGTCACCACTACATTGCAATAAAATACAAAAGATCATATCAACACCAAAATGGTGTCACTGAAAACGTCAGCTCTGCATGCAAAAAATAAGCCCTCACTCAGTCTTAAATCATGAAAAATGGAGACACTACAGGTCACGAAAAATGGAGCCTTTTTTTTGTAACCAAAGTTTGGATTTTTTTTTCACCACTTAAATAAAAACGAACCTAGATATGTTTGGCATCTATGAACTCGTAATCACCTGGAAAATCATAATAGCTGGTCAGTTTTAGTATATAGTAAACATGGTAAAAAAAAAAAAAGTGTGGAATAGAACTTTTTTGCAATTTTATTGCACTTGAAATTTTTTTCACATTTTCCAGTACACGATATGTTAAAACCAATCATGTAGTTCAAAAGAACAACTTGTCCCACAAAAAAACAATCCCTCACAGGGCCATTATGACCAAATAATAAAAAAAAGTTATGACTTTGGGAAGAAGGGGGAGCAAAAAACGAAAACGCAAAAATGAAAAATGGCCCGGGGGTTAAGGAGTTAAATTTAAAAAATATATATAAAAATGTTATTTGTGCTTGATCAACAAATCAGAAACAAAGATTCACAGTCTTAGGCATCGCTCACACGAGTGTATAACATGGCCCGAGTGCTAGCCGATGTTTTATCTGTGGGACAATGTTATACTGTGGGGCAGAGCAGATCAGCAATAATTTTCTCATGTTGATTCAGCATGAGAAAACAATGAACGCATACTGCGATTGGCAGCGAGACTTGGCTCATTCGCACCCATACAAGTCTATGGATACATGTGAAACATCGGATTGCACTCGGATGACATCCCCATGCAGTCCGATATACACCGAGTCAGGTGATGGAGGTGATGGAGAAAATCCTTTCCCCGTCTCCTCCACACCTGTGCTGCGATTCTCGCTTGCGAGAAGATCGGAGCACAGAGCGCTGACGCTCGGCTCACACTCGTAGCAGAGCTGGAGTCGAGTGTCATGAGCATATCGCTTTGGATGTTATACACTCTCTGATTCCAGCCTTAGTCTGATAGCTGAACTATATGGAGATCAAAGACATCAGTGGGGTGTTCCATCAAGAACAAGGTGGTATTACCTTTACAGTGAGATAGGTAATAACTAGTAGATCAGAAGGAGCCCAAATGCTGAGACCCCAACCAATCATTAGAATATGAGCCTTCTTTCCCATGTTGAAATGGAGCCATGGTCAGGCAAGCATACTACCCGTCTAATCACTATGGGACTGACAGAGATAGCACTGTACCCAAAAGGATTGACGTTCCAGGTCCATAAAAACAATTTTCTTTATTGGAAAAATATTAAAATATAATAAATTGGCACACGAACACTGGTATATAACGGCAACGTGTTTCGATCACAGGTGGATCTTTGTCATAACTAGACTAGGTTTAGCAGCATCGCCTGCGCCGGAGCTGCGACAGAAGCAAGGAGGAGGACGTCATCGCTAGAAGATGGGAGGTGCCAGACCTGGACGGTGACACCCATAGGACCGGACCCCCCCGGTGAGTATAATCTAACTCTTTTTTCTTCTCTTTCAGGTTACATCGGGGGCTTATCTACACCATTTCAGAATGCTGTAGATAAATCCCTGATGGCGGTGGCCCCGCCTCTCATAGGCCAAAAATGAGGTGACAGATTCCCTTTAATAACACAGTGTTTTGCAACCATAGAAGTATTGCGTGTGACATTATCATTATTTTTTGTATCTCTGATGTGCTCTGCAAAACGGGTTTTGAGATTCCTAGTGGTACATCCAATATAAATGAACTGACATGCCACACAAAGTATTTTATATACCACATATTTTGAATTACAATTAATAAATTTATTAATATTATAACTTTGTGTTTTGTCATGATTAAAAAATGTTTTCGTGACACTTGCCTATTTGCATGTTTTACACTTGTTCACGCCACATTTGTAGAACCCATTGCACTTTAACCAATTACGCATAGGAGGTTTAGATGAAAAAAAATCCCGGTGAGAGCGTATTCCCTATAATGGGCGCTCGTCTTGCAACAATATTTATTCCTGACTCTAAGATTTTAGCTTATATATAGTCCTCATATAAAATAGGCAACACTTATTTATGATGGTTTCTCATTGCACTGAGGACTAAAATGCAAACAAACAAATGGTTTATTGTTGCTCTTTTGACTAGTCATACTCATATTTCGCTCTATCAGGTCTTTTCTATTTTTCTTATTAGCTATTATGGAGGCTCTCTTTAATGACCATTCTGGATATTCTCGTTTTTTCAATTTATTATGAAGTACATTTATCTCAGATTTTAAGGAATTATCATTGGAGCAATTTCTCTTTAATCTGATATGTCCCCCTACTGGGATTGATTTTATGACATGTTTTGGATGGCTACTTCGTGCGTGCAAGATTGTATTGCCTCTCACTGGCTTGTGATGCAGTTTACTATGTATAGATCCTCAATACCTGATAGTTCCGAATCCAAAAAAATAATAAAGTTTTTATGCTGTTTAAATGTAAAACATATATTATAATCATTGATATTAATATCTCTATATATATTTCTAAGTGTGTGTGTGTGTGTATATCACCAACCAATCACGAAACATCTTTCATTTCACCAGAGCTGTGTAAAAAAAGATGTGCTGTGATTGGTTGCTATGATCAACAGTTCTCCTTGCAACCAATCCCTAAGCATATTTCATTTCACCAGAGCTGTTTTGGTTGCTATGAGCAACAGTTTTCCCTCTCCAGAAAACACCTCAGCAGACAGTGACATGGTGGGAGAAATCTAGTATTCCCGGAAATATAAGTTCCTAGCCATTGTCTGCCCCCCAAAAAGGAGCAGAGAGCACATGACAGAAATGAATCACCCCCTCCTGTGCCCATATACCCAGCACACATCCTCCATCCTATAGGCACATCTTCCCTCTTAAAGGGATCATTGGTATGGAAGTCAGGGCAAATCCCTCAGCGCTCTGATACTGACCCCGGGCTTCTATTAAAGGGATCATTGGTATGGAAGTGAGGGCAAATCCATCCAGCGCTTTGGTACTGACTCCAGGCCTCTCTTAAAGAGATCTCTGGTATGGAAGTTAGGGTAAATCCCTCAGCACTCTGATTCTCACCCCAGGCTTCTATTAAAGGGATCATTGGTATGGAAGTCAGGGCAAGTCCACTCAGTGCTTTGGTTCTGACGCCAGACCTCTCTTAAAGGGATCACCGGTATGGAAGCTAAGGCCATTCCACTCAGTGCTCTGGTTCTGACCCCAGGCTGATGGGATGATGTGGGATATTAGGGGTAGTAGTCCGGTGGCTCTGACGGAATGATGTGGGATATTAGGGCAAATCCCTCAGCGCTCTGATTCTGACCCCAGGCTTCTATTAAAGGGATCTTTGGTATGGAAGTTAGGGCAATTTCACGCAGTGCTCTGGTTCTGACCCCAGGCCTCTCTTAAAGGGATCTCCGGTATGGCAGTTAGGGTAAATCCCACAGCACTCTGATTTTCACCCCAGGCTTCTATTAAAGGGATCATTGGTATGGAAGTTAGAGCAATTCCACTCAGCACTCTGGTTCTGACCCCAGGCTGACGAGATGATGTGGGATATTAGGGGTAGTAGTCAGGTGGCTCTGGCTGACGGGACGATGTGGGATATTAGGGGTAGTAGTGGGTCACCCTCCCAGGGCTGTGGGGTACTCGGTACCGGGCCGGTGTCAGCGGGATGTGTCACAGCAGCAATGACCCGGTCCGTGGCCCTGGGCGCCCAAGTAATGGGGCAATTGAAATGGTGGAATGTAGTTGATTAAATGAATAGTTTGCGATGCCACCTGTGGTTTTCGGCAAGTGAGGTGTTAAGCCGACGCTGCATGCAGATCCTCTGGGACTGGTGGTGTGTTGCAGGCAAGATGGTGAAGCTCGCCACAGGCGAAGCTGTAGTCCCAGGGCAGTGTAGATGTAGGGGTAGAGGAGAGGCACAGGCAGTGTAGAAGCTGAGACCCCGAGATAGTGGTACAGGATGTGTTAGTGCAGGAATAATTGGAGGACACCAGAGCATGTAGTTCCAAAGCTTTACTCACAGTCCGTAGTACACACAGGTGCCTGCCTCTATGCCGTGTCCTCCGGGTCAGGGACTCAGTCGACCTCGAGGTCAGATGGAAGGCTCCCTTCCAGCACTCCGCCAACATGTGCCTTTCTGAACGTCTCCTCTTATAGCACCTTTGGTGTGAAGTACTCCTAGTACTGAGTTACACTGGAGTTCCTCCTGACAGATGTTCCCAAGAACCATACTTGTACGGTAGACAGCTGTAGCCTGCTTCGGGACTCCTTACTCCTGAGTCCTGGCTCACTATCCAAGTTGCTGTTGTGCCCCCAAGTCTTAGATGGGAGTAGTGCATTTACAGCCCACTACTCCACTGGTGTCTGCTGTAGGTCCATTAGTATCCATACAACCTCGGGGACTGGGCCCCGGCCTTGCGCTTAGAACTTCTAGGCAGGGTTCTCTTCTAACCCACGTCCTCTGTTCCCTTTTACTCCTACGTTCTGTACTCGTCTTTCCTTCTTATGGAAGATCAGGTTTCAGTTCAATGTCTTTCTCTTTCTTTCCTTTCCCGTGCCAGCAGACCCAGGTCACTGAGATCTGCTGCAGCACCTCCTTCCTCCATCCCTCTCCTGGGGATCTTCTCTCCTCACTCTCCTCACAGACTCTCCTTCTCTCCTGAAATTCTAACCCTTCCCGCTCTTTTATGCATTCTAACTCCACCCACCTCCCAGCACGTTTCGTGTTCCAAGCAGGGAGCCACCAAAGGTGCTCTGCTACACTCCAAGCAGAGAGCTGCAATGTAGCTTTGCTGAACTACTGTATTGTGTGGGATGCAGGTGTTGGAGTGTGGTCAGGAGCCTCCAACCTACCTGGATGGTGGGGTACCACACCTAACGAGGAGGTGCAGTACCTCTGTGGCAACTGAATCCTCAGGGGCAACACATTCCCCCCCGTTAAACACAGCACGTCCGCGGGCTGCAAGGTAAACAGAGTTAACAGCACAGGAACATACAAAATTTTGTAAAGCTGAATAAACATTTCTTATCTAATCTTCCCAATATGAGAGGCACTCATTCTTGAACATTGCAAACAATTCTTAGTCAACTATCTAAAGTCTTAATTCAAAAGTGCACGTTTCATCATCAACCTATTTCTTCATCATCTTTCCTTTTTCACATTTTCTACCTTTCTGTCATTAGCTTCAATCTTTATTCAAATCTCTCATCTCTTTATTAACACATTCCTACATCTTATATGAAACCTATCATAAGACACATTATCAAATACTTTACATTAAAACTTTCAATAATTCTTGTAAGTGCTGGACACCGCTCCCAGCCAGGATCTCTTGCAGTGTCCTTTGATTTGAGTCATGCTCCAGATGAGGTAGACTGTTGTGAACTCATTTTCTGGTTTACCTCTGGCTTCTGGTGAGGGTGGTGGAGCTGGCTGTGTTGACGAAGGAGTTGTGAGTTCTCCATCTGGTGGTGACAGCAGGTAATGAAGCTGATCTAAATGGCAGAGACCTGCCACCTGAGGAGGAGGACTGTGATTGGACATCAGGAGTCTCTGACTGGATTTAAGCCAGCCGACTTCCTAATTTTGTGCTGGTGATTTTTTCCTGCCCTGAGGTTCTGGTTTCCAGTTCTGTTCCTGCCTTCTCAAGCTAAGTGTGCTCTGCTATTTTTTCACATGAGATTTGGTCTGGTTTACTCAGTTTTTGTGGTCAGCCAGCCCCTGCTGGGGCTGTGCTGAATTTTCATTCTTATTTCTCTGTTTATGCCAGTTTGCTTTTTGTCCCTGATCAGATTGGTCTCTTTTTGCTCTGTCTTCAGAATATACCAGAGTGCTGATATAGGGAATTGAAGTCTAGTGTTGGACATTTTTTGGCAGGGTTTTGTGCGTGATTGCAGACAGCATTTTTCCTTTCCTGTCCTTTCTAGTTAGTGTGGGCTCCATCGTTTGCTCAGCCTATTTTTCTATCTGTGTTTGTGTTTTCATCTTGTCTCACTGACAATACATGTTTGGGGGCTGTCTATTGCTTTGGGGTCTGCTCTGGGGCAGTTTAGATTTCCCCTTTTCTTGCTTTAGGCTTATTTAGTTTTCCGGCTGTGACGAGGCGTCTAGGATCATCGTAGGTATGCTCCACAGCTACTGCTAGTTGTGTGGATAGGATCAGGGGTCTGCAATCCGCTTAGTTACCAACCTCTCTGGTTTTCTGGGGCTAAGCTTGATTTTGTTTTTCCTCCTCGGTGACTCATTCATAACAGTAGACGCTATCTTTGCAAAGTGTCCATGTAAAACCCAGAGAGGGCACCTAAAGAGGTGCAAACTATGCACAATAACAGTTCTGGACCATTCAGCATTCATGATCTCTGCAGCTCAAGTGTGAAAGCTGCCAATACAACTGGGCAACAACTGGAAAAACAAAACTAAACCATGATGATCAAAATGGGAAACAAAAGGCACAACGGTGCAAATACCCTCCTGTGTAACGAGAGTTATTTATTTTTGCTGGAGATTGCTAGTGGTGGTCTCCTCCTGGGATTTCTGGAAACTGGTTACTGGAACTGCTTCCAGGGGAGATACTTTGGGTGTCTTCATCCTGTCGCTGGTTGCTTGCCAACTGCATGTACTCTGCCTCCCAAAGGGAGAGATAAGGACTGGTCGGGGTAATTGAAAGGGCCTTGGAAATGTCAACCGCCTGCGGGGACGGCATTTTCGCTACCACCGATGGCACTTCGGCTGCTGTCAGCGACTCAGCCGGCGTTGACGCTGGTACCTCGGGGTCTGATTCCTCTGTGTCCATCGGGACCTCAGCTAATGGCACCGCAGTCTGGGGTTGCCGGCGGAGGTCAATTGGGCCATTCCTATTTGTTGGCTCCGCTCCTAAGGCTAGCATCATGTCGGGGGCGGTAATTATACCTTGCGCTCCCAGGGCAGGCTCCAGTCCCAGTACCTGGTAGTGGACGGCGGCAGCTGCAACTCACGGAGTTGCCAATGGGGCAGATCACAGCTGGATTCAGGCGGTTGCAAGGCCGGTTGCTGCCGGAGCCGTTGGTGGAGGCCTGTGCAACCGCGCCCGGTCCAGACAGGGACGCGGTCCCGGACCTCCATTCTGCTCCGGAACCCTCATATACCTCCTCCGTACGGGGCTCATCCAATGGCAATATCTGCCTTGAAGTAGTGGCGGGCGTTGCAGAGGGTGTCTCAGCGGTCGTATCCTCCGCAGGGGCGGCCTGGGGGCGAGTGGTTTCTCCCCCCCATTCCTCAGACTTCTTTTCCCTTTCCATCATGGCGTTCTGGCGTTCTTCTTCCTGTCTGAGCTCTTTTTCCGCCACTGGCTTCCGCTCCTCCTTCTTGGGGCGGCGCCTTCTTCCAGCTCCTCCATACCAATCCAGTATACGAACCCCTCGGGGGGTGGGCCATGTGGCTATCGCATAGTAATTCAGGCAGGGGAGGCCCAGGACAGTTTGCGGTCTTTTCTTCGGACCTCCCAGGTTGTCACGCCCTTCTTCACCGCGCCAGTGGCCATTTTTAACATTCATTTCACAGTCTATTAAATTGGGTCTTCTGCACATTTTCAAAAACTTTAAGTCTTAGGCACACAGAACCCGATGGCATCGGGTCTCGTCATCCTGTTCGTGATGCCAAGGTTGGGTCGCCCTCCCAGGGCTGCAGGGTACTCGGTACTGGGCCGGTGTCAGCGGGATGTGTCACAGCAGCAGTGACCTGGTCCGTGGCCCTGGGCGCCCAAGTAATGGGGGAATTGAAATGGTGGAATGTAGTTGATTAAATAAATAGTTTGTGACGCCACGTGTGGTGTTCGGGAAGTGAGGTGTTAAGCCGACGCTGCATGCAGATCCTCTGGGACTGGTGATGTGTTGCAGCAAAGATGGTGAAGCTCCCCACAGGCGGAGCTGTAGTCCCAGGGCAGTGTAGATGTAGGGGTAGAGGAGAGGCACAGGCGGTGTAGAAGCTGGGACCCCGAGATAGTGGTGCAGGGTGTGCTAGCGCAGGAATAATTGGAGAACACCAGAGCATGTAGTTCCAAAGCTTTACTCACAGTCCATAGTACATACAGGTGCCTGCCTCCGTGCCGTGTTCTCCGGGTCAGGGACTCAGTCAACCTCCAGGTTAGATGGAAGGCTCCCTTCCAGCACTCCGCCAACATGTGCCTTTCTGAACGTCTCCTCTTATAGCACCTTTGGTGTGAAGAACTCCTAGTACTGAGTTACACTGGAGTTCCTCCTGACAGATGTTCCCAAGAACCATACTTGTACGGTAGACAGCTGTAGCCTGCTTCGGGGACTCCTTACTTCTGAGTCCTGGCTCACTATCCAAGTTGCTGTTGTGCCCCCAAGTCTTAGATGGGAGTAGTGCATTTACAGCCCACTACTCCACCTGTGTCTGCTGTAGGACCATTAGTATCCATACAACCTCGGGGACCGGGCCCCGGCCTTGCGCTTAGAACTTCTAGGCAGGGTTCTCTTCTAACCCACGTCCTCTGTTCCCTTTTACTCCTACGTTCTGTACTCATCTTTCCTTCTTATGGAAGATCAGGTTTCAGTTCAATGTCTTTCTCTTTCTTTCCTTTCCAGTGCCAGCAGACCCAGGTCACTGAGATCTGCTGCAGAACCTCCTTCCTCCATCCCTCTCCCGGGGATCTTGTCTCCTCACTCTCCTCACAGACTCTCCTTCTCTCCTGAAATCCTAACCCTTCCCGCTCTTTTATGTTTTCTAACTCCACCCGCCTCCCAGCACATTTCGTGTTCCAAGCAGGGAGCCACCAAAGGTGCTCTGCTACACTCCAAGCAGGGAGCTGCAATGTGGCTTTGCTGAACTACTGTGTTGTGTGGAATACAGGTTTTGTAGTGTGGTCAGGAGCCTCCAACCTACCTGGATGGTGGGGTACCACACCTCACGAGGAGGTGCAGTACCTCTGTGGCAACTGAATCCTCAGGGGCGCCACAGTAGACCGGTGGCTCTGGCTGACGGGATGATGTGGGATATTAGTAGTCCGGTGGCTCTGGCTGACGGGACAACGTGGGATATTAGGGGTAGTAGTCCGGTGGCTCTGGGTGACGGGATGATGTGGGATATGAGGGGTAGTAGTCCAGTAGCTCTGGCTGATGGGATGATGTGGAATATTATAGTGAATGTGGCTATGCAGAGTGGGCGGGGCTATACACTCAGCTTTATATATATATGTATATTGATATAATCATTATAATTTGTTATAACTAACCGTAGTTAGTTACTATGCCCGGGCAGCGCCGGGCTTTTCAGCTAGTAATCAATAAAGTTTGGTATGGCAGACATATCGCCTCCCCACATAATGAGGAAAGAAGCAGGTATCGATCGAGTGGAGAGCTGATAACTAGTGATGGGCGAATCGGATGGACCCGAACATCCACGAGTCCACCCATCCCTAGTGATAATTTGTTCTTCCTGGAATAACTGTCCACAAAACAGGATAAATCCAGGAGTATGCTCTCCCTGTTCAGGCTATGACATTGATGTAATATGGACATGTTAACACCACGGCAACTCTTCTTTACATTGTTAAACAGTTTTTGTGGGAGTAATATAAAATCATTCAACAAGGTCATTAAGGGAAGGTTAGTAAGCAATGAGCTTAGGCTGAGCAAAGAGAGATTTCCATGACATATGGCAAATCTGTTATAGTTGTTGGGAACTGGAACAAATTACCATGGGACGTGGAGAGGAATCTCCAACATTGCCTGAGTTATAGGAATAAAACCAAAAATCATCCTTCAAACATGATTTAGGAATAGATGAATCTGTATGTAATTGTACATACCTAAGTAGAGATCCCTGTGGGAACCTGACTGCACCAGATGATTGATGCTCCTTCTGGCCTTGTAGAACACGACTGCTTCATAAAATCCATACAATTCTAACATTAAAGGACAATCACTCTTTTAATGTGCATCAGGCAGGTCTCCTATTTATTATTCAATGATACCAAGGAATTCTCAGCAGAAGTTCAATTCTCATTTAAAATTCTGTTTCTAATTTCAGCATGAAGGCAATTTTATAAAATATTCATGCACCAATGATACTGAGCATAATGAGAAAACGGCTGGGTGCTGGGGCACTATAATAACAAATGTACTTTTATAGAAAAATATTATTTACCTGTTTTTTAAAATGTTAATCAGTTTTGATTTTCTAAACATTTTTTATATGGGGAAGAGCATATCACATATACAATTTACTACTGTTTGTTAGATCATAGGTGACAAGCTACACTCATTCTCAGTCCATTTTGCTTAATTACTGGTCACTTGGGTTAGTTAAGTAATTTTTGGGATGAGGTGGTCTAAGACTAGCACACCCACAGGTACTGTGGCATGTAAAAGTTTGGGCACGCCTGGTCAAAATTACTGTTATTGTGAACAGTTAAGCAAGTTGAAGATAAAATGATCTGTAAAAGGTCTAAAGTTGAAGATGGCACATTTCCTTTATATTTTAGGTGAAATTTATATACCTTATATACTCGTGTATAAGCCAAGTTTTTTAGCACTTTTTTTTGCTGAAAAGGTCCCCCGGCTTATACAAGAGTCAGTTGTCCCAGAAAGACAGTGGGGGAGGGGCAGCAGCAGAGAAGCGAGTCACAGAGGCAGAAGACGGCGGCTGTAGCTAAAGCCTGTGCAACTGCTAAAGAAAAATGAATATTCATTTTTCTTTAATAGCGCACAGTGACAGCCGCAGCCTCCGGCTTCCAGCACACATCCTACTTACCTTTCTGCACACCCTCGCTACATCTCGTTGGTTTCAGGGCCAGCAGCTCTTCCAGCCGAGCAATCACATGGCCCCGCTCATTAAAGTAATGAATATTCACACCTCTCCACTCACATAGGCGTGGAGTGCATATTCATTACCTTAATGAGCGGGGCCACATGATCACTCGGCGGAAGAGCTGATGGCGCCAGAATGAGATGCAGCGAGGGCATGCAGGCAAGGTAAGTAGGATGTCTTTTTTTATATATGAACCATACATAGAAAGATAGGGGATAAGGGGCCATGCATACAAGGATAGGGGATAAGGAGTCATGCATACAAGAACGGGATGGGGAGCCATGCATACCAGGATAGGGGGATAAGGAGTCATGCATACAAAGATTGGATGGGGAAGCCATGCATACCAGGATAGGGATGAGGAGACAATGCATACCCAGCTTATACTCGAGTCAATAAGCTTACCCGTTTTTTTGTGGCAAAATTAGGTGCCTCGGCTTATACTCAGGTCGACTTATACTCAAGTATATATGGTAAGTTGTCATTTTTTTACATTTTAAAAATTACAAAAAGGAAAATGGGCCCATTCAAAAGTTTGGACACCCTTGGAAATTTGTGTGCTCATATAACTTTGACCAAGGTTTCGGACCTTAATTAGCCTGTTAGGGATATGGCTTGTTCACTATCATGGTTAGGAAAAGCCAGGTGATGCAGAGTTCTCAGCTTTATAAAAACACACCGTCCTCTAACCTCGTGCCGAAAAACAACAGCCATGGGTTCTTCTATGCAGCTGTCTAGCACTCTGAAAATTAAAATGGTGGAAGCCCACACACAGGAGATTATATGAAGATAGCAAAGTGTTTTCAAGTTACTCATTCCTCAGTTCGATAAGTAATTAAGAAATGTCAGTTAACAGAAATAGTGGAGGTCAAGATAAAGTCTGAAAGACCAAGCAAACTTTCAGTGAGAGCTGCTTGTAGAACTGCTAAAGAGGCAATTCAAAACCCCCACTTGAGTGCAAAAGACCATCAGAAAGGTTTAGCAGACTCTGGAGTTGTAATACATTGGTCTACTGTTCAGAGACACCTGCACAAATATGGGCCTCATGTAAGAGTCATCATAAGAAAACCTTTCCTGCATCCTCATCATAAAATTCAGCATCAGAAGTATGCAAAAGAACATCTAAACAAGCCTGATGCATTTTGGAAACAAATCCTATGGAACAATGAGATTAAAATAGAGCTCTTCTACCACAATGATCAAAGCTACGTGTGGAGAGAAAAAAGGGCACAGAATTTCAGGAAAAGAACACCTCGCCAATCACTAGACATGGGGTTGGATCAATCATGCTTTGGGGTTTTGTTGCAGCCAATTGCACAGGGAACATTTCACGAGTAGAGGGAAGAATGGATTCAATGAAATTTCAACAGATCTTTGGTGCAAACAAAACACCATCTGTAAGAAAGCTGAAGTTGAAAAGAGGATGGCTTCTACACATGGATAATGAATGATCCTAAACACAAGTCAATCCACAACACATGACCTCAAAAGGAACAAGCTGAAGGTTTTACAATGGCCCTCATGGTACCCTGATCTGAACATCATTGAAAATCTGTGAGTAGACCTCTAAATAACAGTGCATGCAAGACTACCCAGGAATCTCACAGAACTGAAAGAATTTTCCAAGGAAGACTGGATGAAAATCCATCAAACAAGAATTGAAAGACTCTTGTGTAGCTACAAAAAGTGTTTACAATCTGTGATACTAGTAGGGGGTTCTACTAGCTACTAACCATGCAAAGTACTCAAACATTTGTTTCAGCCCATTTTTGTTTTTGTAATTTTTAAAATGTAAATGAGGGAATAGGGCCCTCATTCATCCCTAAGTTACTTAGCCCCCTTTCCTTCTATCACCCCAGACTAAAGGCCCCCCCATTGCAATTACTCTGTTATGATTGAGTCACCGAGGAGGAAAAAACAAAAATGCAAGTTCAGCCCAGTAAATCAGAGAGGTTGGAAACTAGCGGATTGCAGACCCCTAATCCAATCACACAACTAGCAGTAGCCGTGGAGTGTTCCTACGGTGATCCTAGACACCTCATCACAGCCGGAGTTCTAAATAAGCCTAAAGAGAGAAAAGGGAAAAACTGACTGCCCCAGAGCAGACCCCAAAGCAATAGGCAGCCCCCAACATATAATGACGGTGAAGCAAGATGAAAACACTAACACAGATAGAAAGATAGGATGAGCAAACGATGGGGTCCAAGCTAACTAAAAAGGACAGGACAGAAAAGCTGCTGTCTGCAATCCGAGAAAACCCTGCTAAAAATATTACCAACACAACTGATAAGCAAAAAGGACCCTGAAGTCACTAGACTTCAAACCCTATATCAGCATTCAGAATATTCTGAAAGCAGAGCAAAAGAGAACACTGATCAAGGAATACGAATCCAGCACACCCCCAGCCGGGGATAGCTGAACTCCAAAACAAAGTAAACAAAACCAAAACTAATAAGTTCAATAGCAGAGCAAAAATTTATTTTTGGGAAGCAGGAATCAGACTGGTCTCCAAGAATCCAGCAGAGAACTCACCAGCAACTCAGAAGGGCGTCGGCTGCCTTATATCCAGTCTGAAGTTCCTGTTACTCAGTCATAATCCACCTGATCAGGTGTTTGGTTTCTTTCATCCAAATCAGCCTCATTACCTTCCTTCACCAGAAGAGGGAGATCCTCGGACACAAAAGGTGAATGAACAGTTGAGCTCACAACATACTCACTGATAGGCTGGCAGGGGGGGCTTCCTTCAGTTATTACAGGTGTAGCATGAAGTCGTCTATCTCCCTCTGCTGCACACACTGTAGGGGAGGAGAGTGTGCGATATGAATGACAGAACCCCTGTGTTAGCCTTATCAAGAGATGCACTGCTCTCCCTGCTTGATAAATGCAGAGAAGAGCAGTGACATAAAAAGCCATCAGGGTGCAACAGCGGCCTGTTACTTACAAATAATGAGCAGGCAAGCATGTCATCAGTGACGCACGCACTGTTTTCCCAGGTTGACTAACTCTGGGAGGAGCCGTGAGGAGTAGTGACGTACGCACTGGGAGACCATGACACTAAACAGCCTATAATACTAAAGACCTTTAAGGCGTTGACTTCTAAATGGAAGGTTTTGGCCATGGCAAAATTTATTTTTCAAATTATAGTGGAAAAGAAGTATTTGGTCACCTAAAAACATGTAAAATTTCTGGCTCTCACCAACCTGTAACTTCTTCTTTAAGATGCTCCTGTGTCTTCCACAGAGGGAGCTACAACAACCACAGTGCAGCTGGTGGTTTAACAGCTCCCGCAGTGACCCCAGCACCTATGACAGCTGTTACAATGTGTATGAGGGGAGTGTATTTGAGGGCTATACTCACCGCCCTCAGATGTAATGTCCTGTGCTTGGATCCATCTGCAGACCTCTCCATGATTGGTCATTCTTCTTGAGGACCGGCAGACCCAGGACCAGCAACAGCCACGTTTGGCCGGTGGTCTACTAAGGCCAGCCTGGTCCTGCTAGTGCATGGGGTATCCGATGACCTCCTGCGTGCCCGCTGCCTCCCGGATGTTCTTTGGCTGTGCACCGGAGAAGGTGAGTAAATCAGTCTCCTCCTTTTGTTCCGTGACCCAGAGCGCATGCCGGCTCCGCCAGATGATGACATCTCGACTGGTGACGCCCTCTGCTCGCGCTTCCTGTACCCCGCTCACTCTGCATCCGGCACTCAGCCCGTCAGCATCCTCCGACAGTCCTCTCAGGTAGCACCGTAGACAGGAAAGTGCTCCCTCTTCTACATATCTCAACTGCAGCTAATTCTGAATGGCATCCATGGTGCACAGGTATGCAGATGGGGCAGAATTTTAGGTATGACAGTGATGAGGAATGGCAACTTCCCTCAACGCTGCCCTCTCTTTATCCCTTCAGCCCATACTTTGTTTACATTAGCCTGTCCTATCAGCGCACGTCACTGGGTAGAAAACTACACTTCACCCAGCGACGTGCAGCTGACTGGACTGGCCCACCACCAATGTCTGTACGCAAAATATATATATATAAAAAATATTGGGAAAAAGTGGCAGGAAAACTCTTTCCCACCACAAACTAAGCCTTAAGGAAAGCTATACCTGCGGCCTGGTAATACCATGCATTACCCTCCTAAGAGTCCAGGTCCTGCCATTCTGCACATGGCAACTCCCAGAGTTAAAGGGAATCTGTCACCTGTCACCTATTTTTCGCATATAAGCTGCAGCCACCGCCATTAGGGGCTTACCTACAGCATTCTATAAAGCTGCAATAAAAGAAGAAAATGGAGTAACCATCAACCACAGTACAAGATAGTGAAAAAGGATAAAAGACAAATCTTTATTATTATATTTAAAAAATACATCAAACATTTATAATAACATAACATGAGGTGAATATAGAAGGAATAATCCCAGTATAGCACAAGGAAAACGCCCCTACATATAAGGTGACACTAAGCCAAAGGACTGCATGCAAAAAATAGAAATAAATATAATCCAGGCACCTATGTTTACTATGCAACTATCCCAAGACTATGTCTCCATGTCATTCAAGACACAAAGGTGCTATATATTACGTAGTATCAAGAGATATATTAACAAATTGCGGATCCAAGAAAATATAAATCAATCTACTCCGGGATCATACACGGTATCTATTCTGCTCATGTCACTTACCCATGATGGGGTTATGATGCAGGGGAGATGCCTTGCTCCACCCCGATGCGCGTTTCGCCTCGGCTTTTTCAAGGGGAAGTACCTATCTGTATTCAGCTGCCCATATATAAATGCGGCGTCCCAGGTGTCAGTGATCAGAAACGGCGCATGCCCAGTGAGGCCGACCGGTATCCGTGCGATGGCCCACCGCCATCAGCGAGCGACCCGCATGTGTGGTAAAAATTACCACTGGACGTCATCAACATGCGCGCGACTAACAATGTGATGGCCGGAGCATCGCGCGCTAGGACGGGCACACCGCGCATGCGCACGAGATCAGCGCCATTTTCAAGAAGACTCACTGCGGGCAGCCATACTAAAAGTGTCTAGCCAATCATCAGACCGCCCACAAGCACGTAATAGAGGGGAGGGGACAATGTTAATCATATAAAAATATCTATTCATAGTTTTTAAATACAGAGTTGTCCAGAACGCCCCAGTGTTATAATAACCAAGTCAAAATGTCCCCAACCACATAAATAAAGTGCAGCACACGATTTCAGCATCATAATGGAAAGGGCCATATCTAAAAAAGCTCGCTGTAACAGCCATGGTAGTGCGATCTACAAATCACAAGCACCCTTCACCAACAATTAATACACTCTAAAGAGAGACACCATCTCACGTATATATATAATTATATCAATATGTCCCAAAGTATGTTGGACAGAGATAATATATCCCCTATTCTGTATCAACTGCAATAGCAAATTATACCAGATAAACAGGACTCCTCTAAGAAAGTAAGATACCAAATCAATGAGGCACATAAAAAGGGTACCTCAAATCATAATAGATTGTAGTAATTATAAAATCATAAATATGAATAACACTGATGATGCATATTATTTGTCATAAGACTTAAATCATCATAAATACAGTGGTAAATAAAAATACACATACATCAATCACCACAGAAATATTACAGATGATATTACATCAGTAAAAAAATATCTCTTAAGTATCTTAACTCCCAAAAAAGCACCTTTATGTCTTGAATGACATGGAGACATAGTCTTGGGATAGTTGCATAGTATATACATAGGTGCCTGGATTACAGTATATTTATTTCTATTTTTTGCATGCGGTCCTTTGGCTTAGTGTTTTCCTTGCGCTATACTGGGATTATTCCTTCTATATTCACCTCATGTTATGTTATTATAAATGTTTGATGTATTGTTTAAATATAATAATAAAGATTTGTCTTTTATCCTTTTTCACTATCTTGTACTGTGGTTGATGGTTACTCCATTTTCTTCTTTTATTGCATGATATAGGGAGTACTCCACTATTATTTGATTGGTCCTAATTGTTGGTGGGGGAACTACTATTGTTGTTTAACTGGTTCCTGGCTACATTTTGACAGTTATGCAGGTTTTGAACTTTTTTTCAATAGCATTCTATATAGCTGTAGATAAGTCCTCGATGTAACCTGAAAGATAAGAAAAACAAGTTAGATTATATTCACCTGGGGGGGCGGTCCGGTCCGATGGGCGTCGCCGGTCGAGGTCTGGCGCCTCCCATCTTCTTGCGATGATATCCTCTTCCTTGCTTCCATTGCGGCTCTTGTGCAGGCGTACTTTATCTGCCCTGTTGAGGGCAAAGTAAAGTACTGTAGTGCGCAGGCGCTGGGCCCCTCTGACCTTTCCCGGTGCCTGTGTACTGCAGTACTTTGCTCTGCCCTCAACAGGGCAGAGAATTACGCCTGTGCAGGAGCCGCAACAGAAGCAAGGTAGAGGACATCATCGCATGAAGATGGGAGGCGCCGACCCGGATCTGCGACACCCATTGGACCTGGACCTCAACGGACTGCCCCTGGGTGAGTATAATAAAACTTGTTTCTTTCAGGTTACATCGGGGGCTTATCTACGGCATTACAGAATGCTGTAGATAAGCCCCGAAAGGCAGTGGCCACAGCTTATATGCAAAAAATGAGGTGACAGGTTCCCTTTAAACAACCCAGGATAGCAGTGGGTGCATCACTGATGGTATTGATAATACGCTCATCTGCTGCAGGCTCACTATTTGTAAGTAACAAAATGCTGTTGGGCCCTGATAGCTGTTATGTTACTGCTCCTCCCAGTTAGACAACCAGGGAGAGTAGTCGATACGCACATTGGTAGCACACGTGACTTATGTTCACTCTGCCAGCAAATATCAGTTCCCGGGCCCTCCGGAGAATCCTCTGGTGGGCCAGTCTGACCCTAAACATATTGCATTTTGCTTTCTATCAGATAGAGAAACCACACATGAGACTCCAAAACAGAAACTGGATCACGTGGAGGTGAGTAAACTACCAGACTACCTCAGGAAAGAAAATATATAATCCAACATATTAACCAATCAACCAAGTATTTGCAACTTATCCCTCTATTTATCTTTGGACCACCAGGGAGAGTTTAATTAGTAAAAGCCTACCTCCGCATCATTGCACTACTCACATGCTTCATAGGCAAAGCTTCCTCTTCCAACAGCTTAGGAGAGTGTAAGAAGGTGCCAGAACTTAGTCCTAGCGATATTGCAGTCATTGTTTACCTTTTTATAATTGACATGTTTGAGTGCATTATATGGATATATTTGGTAGAGATAGAGCAGTTATAGAGAATGGACACTAGATGGGGGCACTGAGCACATTCATAGTAGAGTACAGCTTTTGGGACAGTTGTAGGACACCTCAGGGTTAACTAAGGGGAGTGTTTAGCCGGGATTTATCTAAGAGAGACTTCCTGGTGCAGTTCAGTGTAGCCTCAGGGACTGGTGAGGAGGCTGAATTCCTGACAAGCCTGGCTGATTGAGACACGAAGTGGAGTAGAGCTGAGAAGTGGAGTGTATTGCCTACAGCAGCAGCCAGTGGGAGAGCCACTGGAGCCGTTATCCAGGGAATGGAGGCTGATGTGATAGTGAAGCCAGTCTGTGAAAGAAGTCAGCCTATATCTGGGAGCTGTTGAGCCAGGGACATCAGTAGAAGAGTCCCTGTGGAGACGACAGTCCAAGTCTGGGAGCTATTAAGACATGGTGTACAGTACAAGAGTCCCTGTGGAGATGACAGCCAGTGTGTGGGAGCTGACCAAGTAGTTGAGTGGGCCACTAGATGAGTGCACGGACAGGATTACCACAGAGGGGTGAACGACCTAGTAGACTGGTACCTTCGTGGGCTGAGGTCGGTCGCAGGAAGAGAGCTCAAAGTGCCATATTCAGCGTGTTCCTTGTCCGTTGTCATTGTGTGGTCCACCCAAGTGTGTCTGAAGAATTGATGTGCTGCTGTAGATGAAGATGTATTGTTGGTGTCAAGAGTCCTGAAGGAGTGTGGGATGTGCTGTGCCCTGAGGAAAATAAAGTTGAACTGTTTAAGTTTATTACTTTTTTATTCCAGCCGCTGCATCCAGTCTTTTGAACCCTAGGAGTGAGCAACGTACCAGGGATGAAGCAGCCTCCAGCACAGTGAGTAATGGAGCAGCTGATGAGGCTACGCCCCCGGCGTCCGGTGTATTACAAGATTGCGCAGTTTGGGCCAGCATCTCAAAATTATCCATCTTTAAGAAAAGCAGGAGAATGGTGAGCTCTTAAACATAAGAACCCCTTTAAGTAAGTTATAGTGACATCAGAAATGTTTTTAGTCAAGTAAGTTGTTTTGAGATCGCAATATGTTGGAATAGACGAGAATATGATCTCTCGCAAGGCGCACAGAGGTGCGCACCACTTGTAAGACGCACTTAATTCCGTAAGAGCTGGGCGCCTCTTAATGAATCAGGCACATCTTACTCCACCACGCCTTCGTTGAGACTGGCGTGTACAATGCCAATCTTGATGAAATGCAGTCAGTGCGTTTTATATATATTTTTTATATCCATGTAAGGCCGTCCGCAGCAGTACGTTCCCATGCACGCATGCCCTGAGGGTGGTGTTGCTAGTTTCCACAAGTTGCAGGGAATAACATTTGCCTCTACCAGCTGTCTAACCCTTGATGTTGCTTCTTCTTTCCTCATCAACAATTGTCTTCTTCTTACTATATCTTGGTCATTATCTGTTCAAAGGATTTATTGCTGCATCAGCAAGATGAGACTGTCTATGAGGACACAATGTGAACACATGTTTTAAGATCACACAAATCAGTTGACACATTAAAGCCAATATGGCAGAAGCTTCATAGTAAATCTGGAATGTTTATTAAAACATACAATACAAAATGACAACCGCAACGCTGCAGATTAGGCAATGTGGCTCTTGAACTTCACTGCACTTAGTTCAAAGAACAAAAGAAATGTATCTGATGCAGAAGTCTAATTTGTCATGCAATATGCAACAATATACTGAGACAGAGCAGATAAGACTGGAATGAGACTGTAGATCTCCCAGTGTGAAATCGGATATTCTTCTGTTACCTAGTATGCAAAATTTTGAACCTGTCATAGTGAATCGGGGAGGGAACGTTTTCTTGAAGGATTTAAAAATTAACATCAAGAATACGTGAAACGTGCTGTCGGCATTAGTCACATTCACTGTATGTTTATGTCCTCGTACTGCTAAGGCTACTTTCACACATCAGGTTTTCGGCGTCAGGCGCGATCCGGCGTCGTGCCGGAATGCCGGATCCGGCAAATGTTTTGTAAAACCTGATGTGCCGGATCCGGTTTTCTGCCGGATCCGTCTTGTTCTTGACAGACAAAACCGGATCCGTCTCATCCGGTTCATCCGTTTTTCTATCCGTTTTTCGACGGATTACGCCGGATCTGGTTTTTAAAATTGACCCTTGTGGCCTTCCGAACGGGATTGGCTACTGGAAAACTATATATAGCATGTTCCTACAGCCCTTCTTTGACAGGTTGTAGAGGAGAAAGTGCAGGTTGGAGAGAAGAGCAAGTTACTGGCGAAGATGGATGTTGTCATTGGAAATATTACCACTAGAAGTTCTGTGACGGTTTCAGTAATGAGGGACAATTTTGCACTATACTTTATGTCACCTCAAGGCAGAGTACACTGGCAGGATGACAGAGTGTGAAAGATTTGTGCCCTAACCAAACTTGTGTACCTTCTGGACCAACAGTATATACCTTTGCCAACCAAAGTTGGCTATCTTGTCATGGTCTTACTATTTTTAGCTTTAGGCCACAGGTGTGTACCTGGTTGTGTTTTATGCAAAGTATTTCACCTTTTAACAAAAGTTGTGTACATTGTTAGGAAATCACCAACAATAAACACAACTTTTTAGGTGAAATACTTTGCTTCAAACACAACCAGGAACACAACTGTGGCAAAAAGCTAAAATTTACCCACAGTTATATACCTGGTTTTGAATACCTTTTTACCTTTTAAATACCCTGTATTTAACCTTTTTTTTAAACATATTTCGCCGCAGAAAGAAATGACAGACAACCAGTGTAAACAATAATTTAACTTTTATTTAAAATATTTTTTTTTGTGTAAACTGTTTTTAAAGTTAAAAAAACTTTTTTAATAAAGGTTTGAAACCAACCAAATGGGCATTTTTATTACAAAAAAAACATTATAACTCGGTGTAGTGTGGGGTGGAAATACTGCTGGAGGGGCTGCGGGACACTTCGACAATGGGAGTGTGGAGAGAGGACTGGGATCGTGGTGGGGAAGGAACAGTTAGAGGTGATGGTGTGGAAAAAGCTACAGAATGGGTGGACATGTGGGAGGCAGAAGAGGTGGTGGGCGGTGGAGTGGAGGGTTGGGCAGGGACTGTAGGAGCAGATGATGTTGATGGAAAGTTGTATGGGGAAGGAGTTTGGTACGGGGAAGGAGTTTGGTACGGGGAAGGAGTTTGGTACGGGGCAGGTTGCTGGAAGTGGGGAGATGTCTGGTACTGGGGAGGTTGCTGGTACTGGGAAGGTTGCTGGTACTGGTGAGGTTGCTGGTATGTAATAGGAGGGGGAGGATGGAAAGTGGCTGGAGGGGGTGCAGATGTAATAGGAGGGGGAGGATGGAAAGTGGCTGGAGGGGGTGCAGATGTAATAGGAGGGGGAGGATGGAAAGTGGCTGGAGGGGGTGCAGGTGGAGGAACTACAGTGGTGGGAGGTGGAGGTTGGGAGGTAACCTGCTGTAGAGCACCGTGGCACGAATGCATTACATGCATCTGCTGGGTAGGAGATAGTGTTGCCATGCGCTCCACAACAGACCTGAAAAAGGTGTGGTTTGGCGAAGATCTTGCTTCTGAATGCATGGTTTGCAGAAGTGTCTTCACCTCCAGAATGCTGGAGTTGATCTGCTGAAAGCCTGCGGAGATTTGCTCTGACAAGACTTTTAGACACTTCTGGAAAGATGCATTCAGATGCAAGAACTCTGGCGCATAACTCTTTTCCTGACCCCTCTGCCGCTGCCGCCCAGTACCCGCAGGTGTACTAGAGGTGGCAGGGGCAGAAGGGTGGGGTAAAGGGAAAGCGATCTCCTCACCAGCAGCTTCATGTAATGTAGGCGGCCACGATGCTCCTGTGCTGGTGGATGGGACAGATGGGTCGAATGTGTGGGAAGGCTGGGAAGGTGCAGATGTACCGGGGCGGTCGAAGTGTCCCTCGGTGCCGGTCTCCTCAGGGATCGCCTCAGAAGGGTCCAATCGTGCAGGCTCCCGAGTGCTGCTCACCGTGCTGTGGAATAAAAAGAAAAAAAAACAATTAAAATACTGACATGGTATGGCCCTGGCTGAAAAAAAAAAGTTACATCTAACATTTTTTTTCACATGTGGTGTGTAATATTTACCTTCTAGTGACCATTGTTTCCCGGAGGAACGACAGGGCTTGTGCGTACTTGTACTTGCTCCTGCGTCCTCCAGATCCACTCGGGGCCCGCATCTCTTTATTGAACTCCTTCTTGAAACGATCCCTCACAGACCGCCACCGATTCACAATTCTGTTCCCTGAAACGAGAAAGGAGTGGTTAGTATACAACATCAGTGTTTCACAAACTCCAGTCCTCATGGTCCCCAGGGGTCATGTTTTCAGGATTTCCATAGTAAATAGAAATCCTGAACACATGATCCGTGGGGACCACGAGGACTGGAGTTCGGGAAACACTGGTTTACATCAAGCAACCGGTACTGTATATACTTACGCTCTTTAATCTGGGCCCGAACATCGAGGTCCTCCCAGCGGCCCACAAGGAGCGAACAGATTTCCTCCCAGAGTCGTCGGGTAACGATAAGGTCAGCGTGGCGGCGGTCAGCCATATTCCAGAGCGGCTCCCTTTCTCTGACGAGATCGATGAGGTGGTCCACATCGAGTCCTCCATCCTCACCGTCAGAGTCGGGAGCACGCTGTGAAGGCTGTTAAAGAAAAAGACAAAAATAACATAATTAGCCTCCACAAAAGAAATGAAATAAAAAGTGCAAAAAAACAAAGCAAAAATATTTATACTTACACGCTGGTGACCGCCGCGTTGCTGTCGCCGACGACCCTGGGAGGCACTGCGAGGACCTCTTGGCCGAGCACCAGATTGGGAAGACTAGAGAAGAAAACAAAAAATGTTATGTCTTTGGATGTAGGCATTTGTTTGCTGTGTGTGGTCTGCAGAACATTGTTTTCTATGTGTTGTGTGTAGTGTGATGTTGTGTTTCTGCGTTTGATGCAAAAAACTTACCAATTGTGAGCCCACTCCAGGTGTCTGTCCACCCCTTCCTTCTTCTTCTGGGAGCTCCTCTTCATCTTGTGAATCCTGTTTTGAAATAAAAGGCAATGAATAGACATATATTACAGAGATGATGGATTTTGGAAATAAAAACTTACCGTCAAACGCTGACGATGCGAGGGAGGGCTCCCAGAAGATGATGTGCTGTCTTCCTGGTGGCCACACTCCATGCCTGTGGGTGGTGTTCCAGCTGCTGCCATTGCTGCTGCTGCTGCTGCTGCATCTATTGGGCGGCTGTTGAATAAAGAGAAACAAAGGGCCAATGAATATCTTGATATTCAATAGCCCTAGTTTGGAGGAATGGGGGATTTGATAATTACCGTCTCTCATCTGCTGCTGGCCTCCCCTCCTCAGCATGTTCCATTTGCTGCTCCATTTGGGGTGGTGGTGGTGCTGATGGTGCTGCAGTGGTCTCCTGCCTTCTCCTGCTGCGCTTGGTTGCTTTCTTGGGTGGCATGTTGGGTGTGGCTGTGGGTCCCACTGTCTTGCTTTTATATATGTCTTGTGGGCAGAGCTACTGAACATGCTCAGACCAAAAAAACCGGATCCGGCCACCGGATCCGGCTTTCGCCGGATCAGGCGCATTGCGGCGCTCATAGGCTTTCATTGTGTGAAAAAGACGGACGCGCCGGATCCGGCGTGTCCGGCTTTTTCGCCGGAGACAAAAAACGTTACAGTAGCCGTTTTTTCCAGACGCCGGATCGCGACACATTGCCGGATCCGGCGAAAACCGGATGAAACGCATGGCCATCCGGCACGATCCGGCGCAAATGCAAGTCAATGGGGGGGAAACCGGATCCGGCATTGCATTTCGCCGGATCCGGTTTCTGTCAAAAGCGCCGGATCGCGCCTGACGGCGAAAACCTGATGTGTGAAAGAGGCCTAAGATAATCATTGTGTCAACACTGACAGTGCCAAATGATATTCCCATTTTTTTGAAAGTTTTTTTTAGATGTGCATATTGACAAGAAGGAATAGAGCATGGAATAGAAAATATTTTCCCGTGAACAAAGAACATTTTTAAGAATAGATCTTGGAATAATAATAAGTTCCACAATTGGATGTGTTTAATAAAATGTTCCAGTGCTGATATAATCTTATAAATGTACTTTCTTCATTCGACAACCCTTTAAAATGTACAAAGTGACAAATTACAATTTTTCATTTGCAAGATTGTAGATTTCACATATTCCCCTGCTATAACACATAGATTACTTTCTGTGATCATTCGTGATCATTAGTGATGAGCGAGTGCTCGTTACTCAAATCATGCAGGTCGGATGTTCGGACAGGCTCAGTTCAAGTAACGAGAATAATGGAAGTCAAAGTGAATGTCGAGAATTATTCCAGAAGACCCTAACAGGAGGGCTTTCCTGTACAGTATAATGACTTGTATATAAGGCAAAATTAAAAAGAGAGAAAAAAAAGCCTCCTTTACACTTTATAGAAAAAATCCTATGAACTAAGTGCAAGGGCTCCCAAAAATTTGAAGGAGGGACTATAATACACCATGGAAGACACGAAGAGAAGGGCCTCAGAAATTTTTTTTTCCCATTATTAAGAAGTAGGATTCCCAAACTAGTAAAGACTGTACACTAAGTGCAAGATGAAAAAATGAAAAGGAGGGACTACTATACACACTGAAAGAGATGTAGAAGAGGGTCTCAAAATACTTTTTTTTTGTATTTTAAAAACAGTGGGACTCCTACACGGGTAAAGTCTATGCACTAAGTGCAAGGCCTATCACAAATTTAAAGGCGAAATTGCAATATACCCTGATAGAGATGTAGAAGAGGGTCTCAGAATATATTTTTTTAGAATTTTAAAAAGAGTGGGACTCCTTACTGTAAAAGCATATCCAGTAAGTGCAAGGCCTAGCAAAAATTTAAAAGAGGGACTTCAATACACTCTCGAAGACACAGAAGATGGCCTCAAAATCAATTTTTCTTAGAATTTTAAAAAGATTGTACAAAGAGACAGAATTTGTCAATGAATTAATGAAGAAGCTATCATGTTGTATACTATGGAAGAGATGTACAGTATGTCACCAGAAAGACACTCATTTCCCTCAGATGATACTGAGATAAGACAACAAGAAATAGAACAATATGGGAAAAAGCAAAACTTAAACTAAAGTTGTTAACGTGCTGATTGAAGTCTATGCAAAAAGTAAAGATCTTACCACCATTGCTGTATTAAAAATTGAAGAAACTGCTCAAAACAATGATGGGATGGAGAAGGCCACATTCACTGTAACTAGTGAAGTGCAGAGGGTCACGGCAGTTCAGCTGAAGAGAGTGACTGAGCGTGGTGAGCCACTGTCCATGAACGTTATCTCGGAGACTCATGTCCAGAGAGAGAATTTTAAAAACAGTGGGACTCCTACACTGCTAGAGCCTATGCACTTAGTGCAAGGCCTAGCAAAAATTTAAAGGAGTGATTGCAGTACACCATAAAAGAGATGAAGAGAAGGGCCTCAGACTTTTTTTTTACAAGTTTAAAAGGAATTGGATTCCGAGAACCACTCCTGCAGCAGGCAGTTTGCCCTCTGTGTGCGCCACCATCAGCAAGACGTCCGCTTTCCCTTACCACACGTCTTGTGCATTTCTAATGTTAGATATTTGGGATTTCATCATGCGTAGGTGCTCTGGGAAACAATTGGCTGCCTTCTCCCTCTGGCCACCCCACTACATCTGCCAGCCTGTTGTGGTGCTACGGATCTCTCCCCCTTTGCGCTTCTGTGCTTGCTCTGCATGGCACCTTCCTAGGTTGGGTCAGTGACTTTATCCTCTACCACTACATCTTCCACTTCCGCACTCTGGGCCTCCTCCTGACTTGTTAACTTAATAGCATGACTTGTTGCTAACTGTGTCTCATCTTGCCGTTCCCCACCATCTTGGACTGAACGTGGCTGCTAAAATATTTGGGCATCACTACACACCATCTCATCATGTCCCTTTTGAAACATGCAGGGCAAAAGGCCAGATTCTCCTGGGACTCGCCATGTTGGAAGGAAGAAGGATCAGGGTCAGGATTATATGGTGCAGACTAGAGTTGAGCAAAAGGGGTCGGTCAAATTCAAAAGTCGCCGACTTTAGCTAAAGTCGGGTTTCGCCGATCGAAACTCGACCACAGCGTGAGGTCGGCCATGAGGTCGCTGACCCGAGTGCCAAAGTCGCGTTTCAAATAATGCTTCCAGCGCCTTTTCTCAGCCGATGATGGAGGACGCACACTGTGGGCAACGTGATGACATGTGCAGCGGCCACCACCATCTTATTGAAGGGCATTGAAGTGATTGGCTGGCTTTGTGTGGCGTCACAGTGGCTATAAAAGGCCGTGACCGCCATCTTACTTCTGCCGATCTTAGAATAGGGAGAGGTGCTGCTGCTGATTCTGAATAGGGAGAGCGTTAGGCAGGGAAGAAGAAAAAAAAATAGCTTCTGCTGATAGCGCTTTTCACTGTACAGTAAGGGTATGTGCACACATAGTTTTTTGTCTCTGCGGATTTTGTAGAGAAAACTGCAGGAAATCCGCAGGACAAAGTGCTGCGGTTTTTCTGCGGTTTATCTGCGGTTTATCTGCGTTTTTTCTGCGGTTTTGCCCTGCGGTTTTACACCTCATAATGGATGAGGTGTAAAACTGCAGCGTTTCTGCACCAAACAATTGACATGCTGCGTTTTGAAAACCGCAGCAAAACCGCGCGGAAAAAAACGCAGCATGTGCACAGCTTTTTTTTTATTTCCATAGGAAATAAAGGTACTGTACAACGCAGCAGAATCTGCTGCGTTTCTGCAGAGCCAAAAATGCAGCGGAAACGCAGGAGAAACCGCAAAGTGTGCACATACCCTTAGTGTGCAGGGAAAGGGGAGGATTTTTGTTGTGTGCAGCAGCGCTGGTGGTGATTAGGCTGCCTTTTAAGGCTTCCTGATAGCTGCATTGCTGTGTGCACACTGCTGTTCAAACTGCTTTTTTCAAAGCACTCCAACTTTTATTATTTTGTTCAGGTCAGTTACCGAGCGTTCATTTTTTCACACACCGTATAGCGGTGTACGCTCCTCACACACTACTGTGTACCGGCTGGTATCACGGACAAATACAAGCTGTGTGTGACTCTGGAAAAACAAAAGGAGGAGATTTTCCATTTTTCCAGACCTACACCATATAGAGCTGTCCGCTTTTCAAACAGTTTCGTATATCTGCTTTTTGATTACGGTCAAAACTATACATAGACAGCGAGACAGCATGTGTCACTCCGTAGAAAAATAGACGGAGATTTACAATTTTCCATACATACACCGTACAGCGGTCTACGCTCCTCACACACTACCGTGTACCAGCTGGTATCACGGACAAATACAAGCTGTGTATTTGTATGATTTGTATGATTCTGGAAAAACAAAAAGAGGAGATTTTCCATTTTTCCAGACCTACACCGTATAGAGCTGTCCACTTTTCAAACAGTTTTGTATATCTGCTGTTTGATTACAGTCAAAACTGTTATGATTGAGTCACCGTAGGAGGCAAAAACAGAAATGCTAGCTAAGTCCAGAAAACCAGAGAAGTTGGCAGCTATCGGATTGCAGACCCCTGAACCTATCAACACAACTAGCAGTAGCCGTGGGGGGTTCCTACGATGCCCTAGACCCCTCGATCACAGCCGGAGAATTAAATAGGCCTAAAGAAAGAAAGAGGAAATCTAAACTGCTCCAGAGCAGACCCCAAAGCAATAGGCAGCCCCCAACATAAAATGACGGTGAAGCAAGATGAAAACACTAACACAGACAGAAAGATAGACTGAGCAAAGACGGAGCCCAAGCTAGCTAGATAGGAAAGGACAGGAAGGCTGCTGTCTGCAATCCGTAAAAAACCCTATGAAAATAAGAGCCAACAGACTGACAGTGAAAAAGGCCCTGAAGACGCTAGGCTTCAAAAAAGCTATGTCAGTACTCAGGAATATTCTGAAGACAGAGCAACAGGCAAAAGGAGATTCAGCTCACCCCAGCAGGGAATGTCAGAATCCAGAAAAGCAAGGAAAACAAAAACAAAACACGAATGTTAACAGGCAATGCAGAAAACTTAGCTTTAGAGGAGCAGGAATCAGACTGGTGTCCTAGAAGTCCACAGAGAAATCACCCGCAGGGCAGAAGGGCGTCAGCAGCTTTATATCCAGTCAGTGACTCCACTCAGCCAGTCATCCTCATTAGGCTCAGGTGCCTGATAATCAGGCTCATTACCTTCCTTTACCAGAATAGGGAGTTCACCAGACCTCAGTGACGAAGGGGAAAATGAACTCACAACAGTACCTCCCCCTTGAGGAGGGGTCACCGAACCCTCAACCACGCCATCAGGGTGATCAGGGTGAGCCCGATGAAAGGCACGCACCAATCTTTTGGCATGAATATCAGAGGCAGAGACCCAGGAATTATCCTCCTGACCATAACCCTTCCACTTAACCAAATACTGGAGTCTCCGTCTAGCCAAACGGGAATCCAGTATTTTCTCTACCTCATATTCCATGTTACCTTCAACCAATACAGGGTCTGGAGGTGCCACCCCAGGAACAACTGGTTCAACAAACCTCTTCAATAAGGACTTATGGAACACATTATGGATTTTAAATGTGACAGGAAGAGCCAAACGAAAAGAGACCGGATTAATAATCTCCAAAATCTTGTAAGGTCCAATAAATCTAGGCTTAAACTTAGGAGAAGCCACCTTCATAGCAATATTTTTTGATGATAACCACACCATATCACCAATCTTAAACTGGGGACCAATGGTCCTATGTTGATTGGAAATCCGCTGGGCCTTTTCCTGGGAGAGAGATAACTTATCCACCACTTGGTCCCAGATCTGGTGCATTCTCTCCACCACAGTGTCAACACCTGGGCAGGCAGAAGGCTCCACCTGCCCTGAAGAAAATCGAGGATGAAACCCAAAGTTACAAAAAAAAGGTGACATCAAAGTGGCAGAACTAGCTCTATTATTTAAAGCAAATTCGGCCAAGGGCAAAAATGAAACCCAATCATCCTGATCAGCGGAAATAAAACATCTCAAATACGACTCCAAGGTCTGGTTTGTTCTCTCTGTCTGCCCATTGGTCTGAGGGTGAAAATCAGAGGAGAAGGACAACTGAATTCCCAGCTTGGAACAGAAAGTCCTCCAAAATCTAGACACAAACTGAACTCCTCTGTCAGATACAATGTTCTCAGGAATCCCGTGTAAGCGAACCACCTGTTGCAAAAACAGGGGCACCAACTCAGAGGAAGATGGCAACTTAGGGAGTGGTACAAGATGAACCATCTTAGAGAACCTATCACAAATCACCCAAATAAGTCATTCTTTGAGAGACCGGCATATCAGAGATGAAATCCATTGAAATATGGGTCCATGGCCTCCTGGGGACCGGCAAAGGCATCAACAACCCACTAGAGCGAGAACAAGGTTTAGACCGGGAGCAAGTCCCACAGGACTGCACAAAATTCCTGACATCATGAGACAAGGCGGGCCACCAAAAAGACCGACTCACCAGATCTCTAGTACCAAAAATACCTGGATGACCAGCCAATGCAGAGCAATGAACTTCAGACATCACTCTCTTCTTCCATTGGTCAGGAACATACAACTTTCCCCTGGGACAACGCTCAGGTTTGCCCTCCTGGAACTCTTCCAGAGCACGTCTCAAATCGGGCGAGATGGCAGAAAGAACTACCCCTTCGCCTAAGATGGTAGCAGGCTTGGTCACCACAGGAGAATCAGCAAAGAAGCTCCTAGAGAGAGCGTCAGCCTTGACATTCTTAGTGCCAGGAAGAAAAGAGACCACAAAATCAAAATGTGTAAAAAACAAAGCCCACCTAGCCTGTCTAGGGTTCAAGCGTTTGGCCGACTCCAGGTAAATCAAATTCTTGTGGTCAGTGAGGACCACGACTTGATGTTTAGCTCCCTCCAACCAATGTCTCCACTCCTCAAATGCCCATTTCATGGCTAACAGTTCCTGATTCCCCACATCATAGTTACATTCAGATGGAGAGAACTTTTGGAAAAGAAAGCACAGGGATTCATTTTAGATGTTACAGGATCCTTTTGGGACAAAACAGCTCCTGCACCAATCTCAGAAGCGTCCACCTCTACCTGGAACGGGAGTGAGACATCAGGTTGCCACAAAACCGGGGCAGAAGTGAATCTTCGCTTCAGCTCCTGAAAGGAAGAAACAGCCTCCGGAGACCAATTCAACACATCAGCACCCTTCTTAGTCAGATCAGTCAATGGCTTGGCAATACTAGAAAATTTTGCTATAAATTTCCGATAAAAATTAGCAAAACCCAAAAACTTCTGGAGGGCCTTCAAAGAAGTGGGCTGAACCCAATCATAAATGGCCTGTACCTTGGCCGGGTCCATTTCAATAGTTGACGGAGACAAAATAAATCCCAAAAATGAAATCCTCTGTACCCCAAAAAGGCATTTCGATCCTTTGACATACAGGGAATTCTCCCTCAAGATCCGGAACACAGTCCGAACATGTTCCACATGAGAATCCCAATCCTTGGAGAAGATCAAAATATCATCCAGATAGATAATCAAAAATTTATCCACAAAGTCTCGGAAAATGTCATTCATGAAGCACTGGAAGACAGAAGGGGCATTAGTGAGCCCAAAAGGCATCACCAGGTACTCAAAATGTCCCTCTGGAGTATTAAACGCCGTCTTCCATTCATCCCCATGCTTAATGCGGATAAGATTATACGCCCCCCTGAGGTCAAGCTTGGTAAACCAGCAAGCACCTTTAACTCTGGAGAATAGATCCGAAATCAGGGGTAACGGATACTGATATTTAATAGTAATTTTGTTGAGGGCACGATAATCAATACAAGGCCTTAATGAACCATCCTTTTTGGCCACGAAAAAAAACCCAGCACCTAAGGGTGAAGAGGATGGTCTAATATGACCCTTCTCCAACACCTCCTTAATATAGGATCGCATAGCCTCGTGCTCGGGTACAGATAAATTGAAGAGCCGACCCTTGGGAAATTTACACCCCGGGCTCAGTTCAATTGCACAGCCATAACTCCTATGAGGAGGCAAAGACGCAGACTTATTCTCACTAAATACATCATAAAAGTCCGCCAAATAGTCAGGAACATCATGCGACTGAGGAGAGGTGGAAAAAACCGGAGCCTCACTAAGGGCACACCGACAACCCCAACTCACCACAGACACAGATTTCCAATCCAAAACTGGATTATGAATTTGCAACCAGGGAAACCCCAGAACAATGGTATCATGCAAATTATGCAACACCAAAAATCTGCAATTTTCTTGATGGTCTGAGGCGACCCGCATTACCACCTGGGTCCAAAACTGAGGTTTATTTTTCGCCAAAGGAGTAGCATCAATCCCCCTCAAAGGGATAGGCGTCCGCAGAGGTGTCATCGGAAATCCACAACGTTTAGCAAAATCCAAGTCCATTAGGTTCAGGGCTGCTCCCGAATCCACAAAAGCCTTGGTGGAAAATGTGGACAGGGAGCAGATCAGAGTAATTGCCAGAAGAAACTTAGGTTGAACACCACCCACAGAAAACGTGTGTGCAAAACGTTTCTCTCGTTTAGGACAGACAGAAATAATATGCGAGGCATCTCCACAAAAAAAACACAGCCTATTTCGCCTTCTGAACTCCTGACGTTTCTCCCTGGACAAAACTCTATCACATTGCATAGGTTCAGACACTTGTTCAACAGGTGGCAACACCTCTCGTGCAGTCCTGCGTTCACGTAAATGCCGATCAACCTGAATGGCTAATGACATAGAATCGTCAAGAACAGAGGGAACAGGAAATCCCACCATAGTATCTTTTACGGCTTCTGACAAACCCTTCCGAAAGACAGCTGCCAAGGCATTATGATTCCAGGTAGTAAGGACCACCCACTTTCGGAATTTTTGACAGTACAATTCTGCAGAATCTCGACCCTGGCTCAATGCCAACAGGGTCTTTTCAGCCCGATCAATAGCATTAGGTTCGTCATACAACAACCCCAAGGCTTGAAAAAATGCGTTCACGTTAGTCAGAATAGGATCATCTGGTTTCAAAGAAAATGCCCAATCCTGGGGATCGCCACGCAGCAAAGAGATGACAATTTTAACCTGCTGCGCGGAGCTCCCTGACGAGTTAGGCTTCAAGGCAAAAAATAATTTACAATTATTTTTGAAATTCAAAAATTTAGACCGATCCCCAAAAAACACATCAGGAGTAGGGATCTTTGGTTCAGCAGCATGTGAATGAGCAAGGTAGGTGGAAATTCCCCGCACTTCCGCAGCGAGCTGCTCCACACGATCAGACAATTGCTTTATCTCCATTGAGAGAAAAAAAAATTCCCCCTACGGCCTCAGAGATATATAGAGGAAAAAATATACACACTTTTTTTTTTTTTTTTGCAATTCTTTCCTGCTATTGAGTACCCTAGGATCTGCGATATGGCTGGTGATTCTGTTATGAATGAGTCACCGTAGGAGGCAAAAACAGAAATACTAGCTAAGTCTAGAAAACCAGAGAAGTTGGCAGCTATCGGATTGCAGACCCCTGAACCTATCAACAACAACTAGCAGTAGCCGTGGGGGGTTCCTACGGTGCCCTAGACCCCTCGATCACAGCCGGAGAACTACATAGCCTAAAGACAGAAAGGGAAATCTAAACTGCCCCAGAGCAGACCCCAAAGCAATAGGCAGCCCCCAACATATAATGACGGTGAAGCAAGATGAAAAAACACTCACACAGATAGAAAGATAGGCTGAGCAAATGTTGGGACCCAGGCTAACTAAATAGGACAGGATAGGAAAGCTGCTGTCTGCAACCCGCCAAAAACCCTATCAAAACAAGGGCCAACAGGCTGATAGGGAAAAAGGCCCTGAAGACGCTAGGCTTCAAAAAGACTATATCAGCACTCAGGTTTTTTCTGAAGACAGAGCAAAAAGGAATTCAACTCACCCCAGCAGGGAATGGCAGAAATTCAGAAAAACAAGGCAAAACTAAACAAAACACAAATGCAAAAAGCAGTGCAGAAAACTTAGCTTTTGAGGAGCAGGAATCAGACTGGTCTCCTAGAATCCCTCAGAGAGATCACCAGCAAGGCAGAAGGGTGTCGGCTGCCTTATATCCAGTCAGCAATTCCCGTCACCCAGTCATCATCATCATACCCAGGTGTTTGGTAATCAGCCTCACTACCTTCCTTCACCAGAAGAGGGAGTTCATCAGACCTCAATGGTGAAGGGGAAAATGAACTCACAACAGTAACCTTTTTTGCTATTTAGATTCTAGTGTAATCCATAATGAGCCTGTGAACGTCTGTCTGTTACTCCGGAAATATATTTGGAGATTTAAGATTACCCCAACACTGTATACAGCTGTACGCTTGTGTTACATTACCCATTTACAGCTTTTCACATTCTTGTGTAACCCATACTGGGCCTGAGAGCGTTTGTGTCTGCCTCTTGAAATATATACGGAGACTCAGAATGTTTACACTATACTATATATACCTTGCATCTGGTGATACTGTACCCTTTTTCAACTTATTATTTTATTGTGTAATCCATACTGAGCCTGTGAGTGTCTGTGTATGACTCATGAAATATATACGGAGATTTACTGTTATCCCTAGACTGTATAAAGCTGTACGCTTCTGATACATTACCATATATCTGCTGGTATTTTGGGTCCATTTTCCAAAACATGAGGAAGTATGGTGGAAGAGGATGCGGACATGGGTGTGGGGGGCCACCTGGTACTGATGGTGGTGGTGGTGCATCTGCTGGTAGTGCCAAAAACACAATAGCAGCTAAGGCAGGAGGTGTTGAGCCTGCGTCATGGTGTAGCTCCGGAAGGCCTGTAAAGGCCCCGTCTCACTAAGCGATCTCGGTAGCGAGATCGCTGCTGAGTCACAACTTTTGTGACGTAACAGCGATCTCACCAGCGAGATCGCTGTGTGTGACAGCGATCAGCGAGCGGCCCCCCTGCCGGTATCGCTGATCGCTGTAAGAAACCTCTGGACATTTCTTTGGTCGCTGGTCTCCCGCTGGCCAGCACGCATCGCTGTGTGTGACAGGCGGGAGACCAGCGATCAGGTGTAAAAAATAATAAAAAAAATAAAAAATATAGTTATTCTCACCTTCCGACGTCCCGTTCAGCCATCCTGCCTCTCTCCACGCTCCGGTCCCAGTGATCCTTTGCACGAATGACCGCGAGACTTTGTTATCCCTCGATACCGTGACATCTCGCGGTCATTCGTGCAAAGGATCACTGGGACCGGAGCGTGGAGATAGGCAGGATGGCTGAACGGGACGTCGGAAGGTGAGAATAACTATATTTTTTATTTTGATTCTATTTTTTACAGCGATGGCCATCGATGCCGGGCACTCGGCATCGCTGTGCTGATCGCTGGTGAAGCTGTCTGTGTGACAGCTCACCAGTGATCACATAGCGACTTACCAGCGATCCTGACACCTTGATATCGGTGTCGGGATCGCTGGTAAAGTCGCTTAGTGTGACGGGGCCTTAAGGCTCCCTTTTCTGGGAGTAGGTAGACTGCTTTTAAAGCCGGAGCATCAGGAACTGTTTTTGTCTTACATTGCTGAAACAGCCTCCAGCTCTATCGCCTCCTCTTCTGAAGTTTCAAAAAATGCAAGCACTGAGTCGTCAGTGCAGGCTTCTGGTCAGGAGCAACCCCTTTCCTTGTGTCCTTCACCCACACCAAAAGTGAAGGATGCGGCAGCACACACTTCAGATTACTCCATGGAGCTCTTTTCACATACCATGCCTGGGTTAATAAAAAATGGGGCCCATCATATATTATATATGGAGCATTATTAGGGCCCATCATACACTGGAGCATCATCCATGAGGCCCATCATATACTGGAGCATTCCAAATGGGGGACATCAGAAACTGGAGCAGCATTTACGGGGCCCATTATACACTGGAGCATTAGAAATGGATTCCATTATATATGGAGCATTATTTGGGCCCATAAGACACTGGAACATCATCCATGGGGCCCATCATATACTGGAGCATTCTAAATGGGGCAGATCAGACACTGGAGCAGCATCTATGGGGCACATTATACACTGGAGCATTAGAAATGGGGTCCATTATATATGAAGCATTATTTGGGCCCATAACACACTGGAGCATCGCTCATGGGGACCATCATATACTGTAGCATTATTTGGAGCTCATATACTGATGGAACATTATATGTGACCAGTTATTCTGTATGGAGAAATATATGGGGCCCATTATTCTGCATGGCACACAATGTGGTGGCCATAATACTGTACGGAGTAATATACTGTCCTTTTTTTGAGCTATTGTACAATTTAAAATAGATCAGTCATGTCATGTAAGCAGTGAAGTATTTGTCATTGTACTATACCTATATTTCTGTGCCGTATTGGAGCATCATGAGTTGTGGTATGTGTTAAAGGGGCGCATTGACACTCTTTGGCCCAGGGTACACGAAAACCTGGAGCCAGCCCTACCCCCCACAACTTTAGCCAAACAACCCCCAGTTTTCAATGTGTAACTATTATTATGAAGTAAATTAAGGCTGACAAGCTTCAGTAATAAGAATTGATGTTTTTGGCATTGAAATGGGCTCTGTAGGTGTGTTTACTGTCCTCCACCTCCCTGCCGACTTTGCTTCCCCATTGACTTGCATTGGGTTTCGTGTTTCAGTCGGCCTCTGACTTTTCCCTATAGTCGGCCGATTTCTTTCAACCCGACTTTTGCGAAAGTCGGGTTTCTTGAAACCCAACTTGACCCTAAAAAAGGCAAAGTCGCTCATCTCTAGTCCAGACTCTTGGCTAGTCAGACTGGACAATGTGGAAGACAGGGAGGTTGTGGGACACATACTGGAAGCATTATGTGCCATCCAACCGACTACCTGTTCACACTTTTCTGGCCTAAAGAGTGGTGTCCTGCACCCCCTGTAAAGTGAGACAGGAAGCTAGGTGTTATGGATGAATGTGTTTATTGTGCTCCCTCTGCAGGCACGGTTTCACATGGCCCAAGGCACCCTCAGGAGCACATTCACGTCACCATCTCTTAGCGCACGCCTGGCGCATATTAAATTAGGTATGCAGCTAAGAGTGGTATTAATAGATACCAGAATAGAATAGATGTAGCCCTTATAAGGAGATTTGGTTTTACCTTTCTGCATCAAGGACTGTAAGACTATAAACCCAGACCATAGGCTTGTAATACACTATTATCCCTTCTCCAGGAGCTGTCCCTACACTTAATACAGCTACCAGCAGTATTTATATTGAATAGAATCGAGGAGCCCTGAAAAGGACTATTTGGTTATAGGTTTCAGCAGGAAGGACTGTAAGGCAATACAAACCCTGACTATAGGCCTGTAATGTAAACTTTTACTTCTGCAGCAGCTATCCTTACTCTACTTCCAGGGTACAGTGTGGTGAGAATCTCGTCACCGGGTCTTATATAGACCCGATAACGTGATGTGGCCTGCCAATTACAGTAATGGCAGTAGCCAACAAACCAACATGGCTGCAACATTACTATGATTGGCAGGTAGAGATGAGAGAGAGATTCGGGTATCCATTATTTTCAATGGGGTTTGGGTGGAACTTTCTAAAATGTTTGGGTAAGGTACCTGAACCCGAACTTCCACCGGGCAACCCATCCCTATTGGCAGGCAATCGCCACATGTTTAGAGGCTGATAAACAGCAGCGAAACATGCGGGGCGGGGACTTGAGTATGGCAAGCTCTATGGGATACACGAGCGCCAGGGATACTCGATCGAGTGCTGAGCATGCCCGAGCACTCCAATGCTCGATTGAGTATTGAGCAGTGTTGAGCAGTGCTGAACATGCTCACTCATCACTAGTGATCATGTGTAACTGCCACTCTAGACCCCACATAGAGCCAGTATTTACATGATTGTGTGGTTGTCGGTTGTCACGTGCCAACAGTGTAAAGGTCCCGTTACATTTACCAATGCACCAGCGATCCCGACAGAGCTACGACCCAGTCAGGATCGCTGGTGCATCGCTAAATGGTCGCTAGTGAGCTGCCAAACAGGCAGATCTCACCAGCAATGCAGCAGCCCGTCGGCAGTCGCTACTTACCTGTCAGACGCAGCGATGATGACGACTTCCGCCTGCGTCCATGCGTCGCTAGTCAGCGCCAGTGGGATGCCAGCGAGAAGAAAATGGGCCTGGACGTTCACGCGCGATCAGCGATATTCAGCGGGGGGCCGGGTTGCAGGTACGTGTCACATGTAGCGAGATCGCTGTTGCGTCACAAAATCGGTGACGCTTTTGTGTGAAAGGGGCTTTACTGTCATGATCCAGTGTTGGATCTGGCGGTATTAAAAGCACAAAGTGAACTTTTTTTACTTTGGTTAAGTTCAAGGGTGTTTTGACTGTCCCCGGTGGTGGTTAGTGGTATTGTACCTTAGGTTAGGTTGCACTTAATTATGGTTCAGGTGTGACACTCTATAAATGGGTCTCAGGGTGTTCACTCACTGCTGGTGATATTCCTTGCTTAGTTGTTGGAGAGCCTGGTGGAAGGATGGAGCTGGAACGCATGAAGACGGAAACTCCCTCGACTTGGTCTTCTCTCGGCTTTGTGCAGTGGATGATTTTGCAAACTCCCCTCTCCCGCTCTCTGACCACAATCTTCTTTCATTCTCTATCAAGAACTGCCAGGCTGCTCAGGTCACCCCCACTGTCCAGACTTATAGAAACATACAGGCCATTAACACCCAGAAACTTATGAAGAACTTGCAGTCTTCATTGGCCCCTATCTCCTCCCTCTCATGTCCTGATTCTGCATTGAAGCATTACAATGAAACACTTCAAACTGCCCTGGATGAATTTGCACCCCCTATAAATAGAACACCACAACGCAGACGGCGACAACCCTGGCACACGGTGCAAACACGTTTCCTGCAGCGGTGCTCCAGGTGTGCCGACCGTCTGTGGAGAAAATCCAATCTACCCGAAGATTTCATCCATTTTAAGTTTATGCTTAGAACATACAACACTGCCCTTCACCTCTCCAAACAAACCTATTTCAACACCCTCATCACCTCACTGTCCAATAACCCGAAACGTCTCTTTGACACTTTTCATTCTCTACTCAATCCAAGAGTACAGGCCCCAACCACGGAGCTCCGAGCTGACGATCTGGCCAATTACTTCAAAGAAAAAATTGACCAGATCCGACAGGAAATTATCTCCCAATCACCTCATACCATGCACTGTCCTCCCTCCCCCACTGCATCTAACTCACTCTCTGATTTTGAACCAGTCACAGAAGAAGAAGTAAGCAGGCTCCTTGCATCTTCTCGCCCAACTACTTGCACCAGTGACCCATTTCCGTCACAGCTCCTCCAGTCCCTTTCCCCTGCTGTCACCCCTCACCTAACTAAAATATTTAACCTCTCTCTCTCTTCTGGTATTTTTCCCTCCTCATTTAAGCATGCCATCATACATCCACTACTTAAAAAACCATCCCTCGACCAAAACTGTGCCGCTAACTATAGACCTGTCTCTAATCTTCCCTTCATCTCTAAACTCCTGGAACGCCTGGTCCACTCCCGTCTTATCCGCTATCTCTCAGAAAACTCTCTTCTCGACCCTCTCCAATCCGGTTTCCGCTCTTTACACTCCACTGAAACTGCCCTCACTAAAGTCTCTAATGATCTGCTAACAGCTAAATCAAATGGTCACTACTCCATGCTAATTCTCTTGGATCTCTCTGCAGCATTCGACACTGTGGATCATCAGCTCCTCCTCACTATGCTCCGTTCCATTGGCCTCAAGGATACCGTTCTCTCCTGGTTCTCCTCCTATCTCTCCGACCGCTCCTTTACTGTATCTTTTGCCAGTTCCTCCTCCTCTCATCTTCCCCTTACTGTTGGGGTCCCCCAAGGATCGGTTCTAGGCCCCATCCTCTTCTCCTTGTACACTGCCCCTATTGGTCAAACAATCAGTAGATTTGGTTTCCAGTACCATCTCTATGCTGATGACACCCAATTATACGCTTCTTCTCCTGACATCACGCCAGCCTTTCTAGAAAACACCGGCGATTGTCTAAACGCTGTGTCTAATATCATGTCCTCACTATATCTGAAACTGAACCTGTCAAAGACTGAACTCCTGGTGTTTCCTCCCTCTACTAATGTACCTATACCCGACATTGCCATTTCTGTGTGTGGTTCCACTATTACTCCCCAGCAACAGGCCCGCTGTCTTGGGGTCATACTTGATTCCGAGCTTTCCTTTGCCCCCCACATTCGATCACTGGCTCGCTCTTGTCAAAAACATTTCTAGAATTCGACCTTTTCTTACCTTTGACTCTGCAAAAACTCTTACTGTTTCTCTTATTCATTCTCGTCTCGACTATTGTAACTCTCTTCTAATCGGTCTCCCTCTTACCAAACTCTCCCCTCTCCAATCTGTCTTGAATGCTGCAGCCAGGATCATATTCCTCACCAATCGTTACACCGATGCCTCTACCTTGTGCCAGTCATTACACTGGCTACCCATCCACTCCAGAATTCAGTATAAACTTATTACCCTCACTCACAAAGCCCTCCATGGCTCAGCACCACCCTACATCTCCTCCCTTGTTTCAGTATACCACCCTACCCGCGCCCTCCGTTCTGCTGATGACCTGAGGTTAACATCCTCAATAGTCAGAACCTCCCACTCCCGTCTCCAAGACTTTACACGTGCCACGCCAATTCTTTGGAATGCACTTCCCAGGTCAATACGATTAGTCCCCAATCCCCACAATTTTAAGCGTGTCCTGAAAACGCATTTATTCAGACTGGCCTACCGCCTCAACACATTAACCTAATCTATCCCTGTGTGGCAGAGCCAAAAGTTTTACCATAACCAGGTTCCCCGCATCATTCTCCCACATGCTTTATGCATCCATTAGCCCTCTGTGTCCGTACTGTCACACACCTAACATTATGGCTGGTCCATACAATCAGGGCAACTGTTACCACCCACCTTTCGTGTCTACCTCTTTCCTCATAGACTGTAAGCTTGCGAGCAGGGCCCTCTTTCCTCTTGGTATTTGTTATAATCTACTGTATGTGATTATTGTTATGCTGTAATGTCTATTGTCTGTACAAATCCCCTCTGAAATGTAAAGTGCTGCGGAATATGTCGGCGCTATAAAAATAAAATTTATTATTATTATTATTATAGGAGTCCTGCGCAGTCAGCCAGAGAGAATGAGTGCCAGCTAATGGTGTCTGCAGGAAGGACTGGCATGGCCTGGTGGAGTCGCAGTTTATGGTGTCGGCGGGAAGTGCGGGCATGGCTTAGAGGAGTGGCGACTTGGAAGAGAGTTGCACTCAGCATGTTCGACTTGGTTGCTGAGAACTGGACTCGAGCATGCTTGGATTCTTGGCAGAGGCTGGACTCATCTTGGGACTCTGTGTACTGGACTGCTGCAAGTGGTGATGGACTCTGCTCCCAGGCTGCACGATGGTGATGGATCCAGTTATGGTGATGGATCAGGGTGGAGGAGAAGATGCACACAGGTGGTGGGCTCTGTTGCTAGGAGCGTACGCAACAGAGCAAAGCTAAGTGGTGTTCCCCCTGTATTGTCTCTTTCCTCATGTGTGTTGTTAGTGCAGTGGTGGGATTAGTCTCCGCACCAACCCATTCCCTAGTGAGGGTTTAGGGTCAGGGCGAGCAAGGGGTTAAGGTTCGTGTGCGGCGACAGGTGCGGAGCCTGTATAGGGAATGTTAGGAGTGCAGGGACACTGGCTCAGGGGAGCTTAGGAGGTCTCCATGTCCCCATTCCCTATCGCAGGGCCCACCATTGTTAAAGTTTCCCAGGTTCCCCCCTTATTATTTAAATTCGCCGTACTGGAGGCGGTGTTTCCAGAAATGTATATGTTAACGTGTAATTCCTAAATTCGCCAGGTGGAGGCGGCGTATCCACCTGCACGTTCTATTATTTAAATTCGCCCCACTGGAGGCGGTGTATCCAGGGTCACGTGTGTTATGGGTTCGCCTTGCGGCATCATCTGCGACCAGACACACGTGAACGTGACATTTACACTTCAAAGAAGTCATTGTAAAGTGTTCCATCATAAGTCAATAACAAAAAAAAACTTTTGCCTTCTATATCTTTGAAAAAGTAGTTGTTTGGTTAGAATCATGTAGAAAGTAATAACACTCAGCAGAAGGTACTGTACAACCAGACGTAAAATCTCATACTTCCAATTTATTCGGACCATGATACAGTCCTCATAGCAGTCTATAGAGCCTATTAAATGTCTCCAATTTACAATTTTTTGTGCACTGTTACCAAACTATTATCCCCCTAGAAGCATAGCCACATAATATAGTATCTTACAAAAACTGTTTATGCTCCTGATTATTTAACACTGGCATTTTGTGCACCAGTCTCAATGAAGGGCATTCAGGAATAAGATACGTCAAATTTATTAAGCGGCACATGGCACTTAATAAACTAGCCACAAATCTTATCAGTGGCATGCTCCTTACCAGAAATGATACTCCAGTCAGGGACTAGAGTAGAATTTCTGGCTTAAGAATCACCGCCACTTTCAAATTTGATGGGCAGGTCACTGTCACCACATTCAGTCCCGACCCGGCTTCTCCCCAGTTCTGTCCATTTTAGTGGAACTGGTTGAAGATGGTGAAAAAATATCAAAAGTAGCAAACACTAGTGAAACTCTCTTTGATATATAGACCCCCTATGACTATACACTGACTTCACAGACCACAGGGATTCTGCATGTCTCAGTACAGTTAAGTTTTTTTTTTGCAATGGATAATATATACTGAAATATTTGTAAAGATAGCCACACTACTGATCCATCTGGCGCTGCTAATTACATTCATATTAGCTCTTTCCTACTTTTAGCTAGTGCAATATACTGCTGAAAATCCTTAAGTTTCCAGTCGGGGCTATGACCAATTTTCATAACTGCCGTAAACTATGAAGTTCATGTTATTAAAAATCCAATACATGTGTGATTATAAAAGCAAATTTGGATTTGTTTTCATTATTGTTGGACTTTCAGCCCCAGCTGCAGAGGTCATCAACAAACAGTATTTCCACCTCCAATAAAAACGTCATATGTTCGATAAATTAAGGGGCGCACATGTATAATAACCGTATCTATAAACAATCTCAGCCTTTATCCTGTACTTAAGCTTCATAAATCAATGCAAATAAATTTCACTTGGAACGAAAACTATCATTTAAAACATTCAAGTAGGTGTTTAATTGAACTTCATTCTGTCGGAATCCAGTTTTGACCTAACAATAGTTACGGGCTGCTTTCCTAACAACAGAGAGACTTGAGCCAAGATATAAAGGTGTTTCCTTGGAAAATGAGCATTGGTATATAGTGTATCATAAGGCAGGTGTTGATAAGGATACACAAATGCCAATGATCCATTCTAGAATAAGAATTGCTTGATCCTTGCCAGGAAAATGGAAGGAATGCTACAGGTGTGGCCACAAATCTAAATTACAGACTCCTAGAAATGGACTATGGTGATCTGTGTTTCCACTTAAGCATCATTATGTTGTAAGGATGTGAGAAGTTAACGTTTATAGACACTCTATCGCTATCATGTACACATTTGTAGAATATAGTCTGGTGTGAGGAGGTGGAACAGATGTACCTGTACAGGCTTCCAGCATTCATAGCAACAACTTTCATAGCTAAATGAACTCAAGATGTTAAGAAGTTGGACTTCAAAGGTGGATGCCTGGCAAAGACATTCACTAGTGTTCACAACTACTGCCTAAGAGAAGGAGGGAAGTTTTATATTGTGTAATTGTCATTGTAAGCAAATTCAGCAAATTCAGTAAGTAAGGGAAGCAGCAATGTGCACAGAGGAGAACTTGTGATTCCGAGATGAAACAATAGTTCAAGAACAGAGACACAGAGAGTAAGTCAAAGCTAAGACCACGATGAGGACAGATATTGTATATAAATTGAGTTTATCAACTAAAGTGGAATGCCTACAGTTTACTTACTATGTGAAAACAAGGAGGAAAAGGAGTGCTCAGGTGGATAGGGTTCAAAAATCAATTTTTATTAGGAGACAGTAAAAAGTTTAAAGAATCGTAAAACGTGACACATTCCAGGATTCATACAGGACACCCCAAAATCACCTCTCACAATGACAACAGTATTGCACATATCCCATGCATCCACAGGAGCGGATGGTTAAAATGTTAGCATGGTAGTAAATGGACCATGGATGGCTCAAAATCTGCAAGTCTTCCTGAGGGAGTTCTGCAAGGTCTTCGATGTGCTGGGTTGTGTCAACTCACCCTCATCCACCCTCCTTAAACTGCGCCAGGAAGTCTGATTGTAGGCCAATATGCCTTGCGGTTCCGGATCCTGTCTTCTGAACTTGCCTGGAATGACGAGGCACTGGTAGTTGTCTTCTGGGAGGGTTTGCCCAGAGAAATTAAGGACAAATTGGCAAGTTGAGACATCCCCACTACTCTTGATGACCTAATCTCCCTGGCTATCCAGATCGCTCTCATGTTCCATGAATGTTCCAAAGAGACAATGTATGAGAGGAGACTGAGGCATCTGGCTCTGTTCTTCCAGAGACCACTCATTCCTCCGCTTTATGTGGCAGATGACTATCCTTAACCGATGCAGGTCAACCACGTTAAGCTGGCTGAGCAATGGCAGGAACACCGTCGTGCCAAAGGGTTATGCTACTACGGTGGTAGCACAGAACATCTTATCTGCTCTTGTCCCGAGAAGTCGGGAAACTTCCCATCCTAGGGTCTGTAGAAGAGTCTCCCCTGGGCGAGAAGAATTCCTCTCTACCATTGGCTCTGACTGTATTCATGTCATGTGGAGTTACCCGGTTCATTGAGACGGCCTACCTAGATCCCGGTTCAGCTGGAAACTTCATGCAGCAATCAGTGGTAGAACGGTCCCAGATTCCTATTTGGTGCCTCCAGAGTCCTTTGATGGTGTCATCTGTCGATAAAAGAGTCCTATCCAAAGTCGTTCATTTTGTTACCGAGCAGGTGGAGCTTCAGATAGGAATTCCTCACATGGAGAAGATCGCCTTCTATGGTGCTGCTTTGCCTGTTACATCCATTTCTCCTGGGCCTGCCATGGCTACTTATTCATGAGCCTGACCTAGACTGGAGATCCCGTGAAGTGCTTCTTTGGATCACTCTTGCCACAAAAGGTGTCTTGTCTCTATACATCCAGTTCGGCCACCAGTGACAACATCTACTTTGCTGGGTCTGCCAACCGCTTACTGGCCATACGCTGACATTTTCAATAAAAGGGAAGCGGAAACATTGCCTCTACATAGACCATACAATCGTCCCATTAACTTGTTCCCAAGATCCTCATCACCTGACGGCTGTGTCTATCTTCTATCTCAGGTGGAGACTCAAGCCATGTCCAATTACATTAAGGAGAATCTGGCAAGGATATTCATCCAGAAATCTTTTTCACTGGCAGGAGCTGGTTTCTTCTTCGTTAAAAAGGATGGAACTCTCCGATCTTGTATGAATTATAGAGGTCTCAACCAAATAACAATTAAAAACAAGTATCTGTGGCGACTAATCCGAGAATTATTTGATCTTCTTGGAGGTACCAAGATCTTCACCAAGATCGATTTAAGAGGAATCTACATCCTAATTCGCAAACTCCATGGAAAGGAGTGGAAGGCTGCTTTAAACATCGTTTAAACATGATTACTATGAGTACCATAATGTGCTGTTTGTGCTCAGTAATACTGTCTTACAAGAGTTCTTGAATGACATCTTCGGAGATCTCCTTAACTCTTGCGTGATGGTTTATCCAGATGATATCATGGTCTTCTCTCTGGATCTGCCTTCTCATAGGAGGGACATTCAGGTCTTGTAAAGTGTAAGTTTGAGAAATTCATCTTCGAAGAGTCCTCTCTGCCTTTCCTAGGATATATAACCTCGGACATAGGTTTGAAGATGGATCCTGAGAAGCTGTCTTCAATTCTCAACTGGCCACGTCCTTTTGGTGTTAAGGCAATTCAGCGATATTTGGAATTCACTAAATATTACCTCCTGTTTATTCCCCACTTCTTCTCTCGGACCACCTTCATCTCTGCGATGATCCAAAAGGGCGCTAATCCAAAGGTTTGGACTCCGGAGGCTGATAATGCATTTCTCCCCTAAAGCAGGCATACTCCTCTGCTCCTGTACTATATATGCCTGAGATAAACAAACAATTCTTCCTGGAAATGGATGCTTCATCATCTGGGGCAGGGACATTTCTCATGCAGAAATCTTTTTCAGGTCAAATGGTCACCTGCAATATCTTCTTTAAGGTTTTCTCTGCCCCTGAACGTAACTACTCGATTGGCGATTGTGAACGGTTGGCGATTAAGATGGTTTTATAGGAGTGGCATTAACTATTCAGATGGGAAGTTCATCTGGCCATTATATACACTGACCATAAGAACTTTTCTTACTGCAGTCTGCACAAAGGCTGAATTTGCCCAAGCTAGGTGGGTTCTGTCTTTTCCAACTTTGATTTCATCCTCCATTTTTGGCAGCCTGGGAAGAACGATAAGGCATGTGCTTCTAGGTCCTTCCTACCTAGCGACCAAGAGAAGGAACTCCAACTTATCATCGAGTCTTCCAAGATGGTTACTGTCGCTTCAGTAAACTTGACTAAGAGTCCTCCAGGGAAGACTTTAGTGTCAGAATCGGATAGGATGCAAGTTCTGCTGTGGGTGCATTCTTCAAGGTTGGCTGGTCAAGCCAGGCAGAGAATGAATATTCAACTTTTCTCACATCATTATTGGTGGCCAACAATGCAAAAGGATATTGTGTAATTTATTTCAGCCTGTCCTTCCTGTGCTCGTTACAAGTCTCTCAGGCACCTTCCGTCCAGGCGACTTTTATCCCTGTATCCTCTGGATACTGCGTCATCTGGGTGGTGGTGAATCGCTTCTGGAAGATGGCTCCCTTTACCACATTGCCTGGTATTCCATCTGCTCCCGTGTTCACTGAGAAGTTTATCCAACATACAGTGGGGAAAAAAAGTATTTAGTCGGTCAGCAATAGTGCAAGTTCCACCACTTAAAAAGATGAGAGGCGTCTGTAATTTACATCATAGGTAGATCTCAACTATGGGAGACAAACTGAGAAAAAAAAATCCAGAAAATCACATTGTCTGTTTTTTTTTCATTTTATTTGCATATTATGGTGGAAAATAAGTATTTGGTCAGAAACAAAATTTCATCTCAATACTTTGTGATATATCCTTTGTTGGCAATGACAGAGGTCAAACGTTTTCTGTAAGTCTTCACAAGGTTGCCACACACTGTTGTTGGTATGTTGGCCCATTCCTCCATGCAGATCTCCTCTAGAGCAGTGATGTTTTTGGCTTTTCGCTTGGCAACACGGACTTTCAACTCCCTCCAAAGGTTTTCTATAGTTTTGAGATCTGGAGACTGGCTAGGCCACTCCAGGACCTTGAAATGCTTCTTACGAAGCCACTCCTTCGTTGCCCTGGCGGTGTGCTTTGGATCATTGTCATGTTGAAAGACCCAGCCACGTTTCATCTTCAATGCCCTTGCTGATGGAAGGAGGTTTGCACTCAAAATCTCACGATACATGGCCCCATTCATTCTTTCATGTACCCGGATCAGTCGTCCTGGCCCCTTTGCAGAGAAACAGCCCCAAAGCATGATGTTTCCACCACCTTGCTTTACAGTAGGTATGGTGTTTGATGGATGCAACTCAGTATTCTTTTTCCTCCAAACACGACAAGTTGTGTTTCTACCAAACAGTTCCAGTTTGGTTTCATCAGACCATAGGACATTCTCCCAAAACTCCTCTGGATCATCCAAATGCTCTCTAGCAAACTTCAGATGGGCCCGGACATGTACAGGCTTAAGCAGTGGGACACGTCTGGCACTGCAGGATCTGAGTCCATGGTGGCGTAGTGTGTTACTTATGGTAGGCCTTGTTACATTGGTCCCAGCTCTCTGCAGTTCATTCACTAGGTCCCCCCGCGTGGTTCTGGGATTTTTGCTCACCGTTCTTGTGATCATTCTGACCCCACGGGGTGGGATTTTACGTGGAGCACCAGATCGAGGGAGATTATCAGTGGTCTTGTATGTCTTCCATTTTCTAATTATTGCTCCCACAGTTGATTTCTTCACTCCAAGCTGGTTGGCTATTGCAGATTCAGTCTTCCCAGCCTGGTGCAGGGCTACAATTTTGTTTCTGGTGTCCTTTGACAGCTCTTTGGTCTTCACCATAGTGGAGTTTGGAGTCAGACTGTTTGAGGGTGTGCACAGGTGTCTTTTTATACTGATAACAAGTTTAAACAGGTGCCATTACTACAGGTAATGAGTGGAGGAAAGAGGAGACTCTTAAAGAAGAAGTTACAGGTCTGTGAGAGCCAGAAATCTTGATTGCTTGTTTCTGACCAAATACTTATTTTCCACCATAATATGCAAATAAAATGAAAAAAAAACAGACAATGTGATTTTCTGGATTTTTTTTTCTCAGTTTGTCTCCCATAGTTGAGGTCTACCTATGATGTAAATTACAGACGCCTCTCATCTTTTTAAGTGGTGGAACTTGCACTATTGCTGACTGACTAAATACTTTTTTTCCCCACTGTATTTTCAGTGTTCACGGGTTCCCTCCTCACATTGTATTCAACAGGGAGTCCAGTTCACATCCAGATTATAGAGATCCATTTGTAAACTTTTGAACTTAGTTTAAGTTTCTTAGACTTCTCTTCTGCAGATTCTGTCTAATTTTCTGGGCATTTCATGGCAAGTGGGTCAAGCATTTGCCCTGGGCAGAGTTCTCCAATAATAATATGAGGCCTCTGTAAAGTAACAGTTCTTCATTGTCTATGGTCAACAGTCTTGGTATTCCTCATCTGGTGTCTACAGCTTCTGGCATCCCTTAAGCTGATGGTCTCACTAAGCCATTCTTACAATCAATTGAACGGATGAACAATGACTCAGTAATTGCAGGTATCAATATGAAAGCTTATTTTATGCCGCAACCAATGGTGAGATTTTGCAAAACCGCTAATCAGTCTAATATACAGCAATCCAGCACAAACGAGTTTATCTAAATAAGCGTGCACCCCAGTGAAGTCCTTAAGAATGTTTCCATAGTTGATAGTTTATCAAATGAAGTAAAAGTAGAGTGTATTGGATCAGGTTTCAGAGACGTTTTTCATGTTCCTGAATTCGTAGCTAAATGGTTGTGTTTTGGTGACTAATTTGAAGTCAGTTAATGATTATTAGGATGTGGTTATATGCAAAATTAATAAGGAACTTTCTGAAGGCAGAATTCCTGGTCTATTTGACAAACATGCTTTTAGAATTTCTTCTTTAGGAATAGTTCCTCAGAAGGAATGATGCAATTATTGTTTCATACACCATTTATTTTATTACAAGGACTATTCTTATAATGATACTATAGATAAATCATTCTCATCTGTTAAATAAGCTTCATTTGAATGTGTGTTGCTACTTTTAAGGCATTTTGGGCCAGGAGACTTGATGGCAAAAGCTTGCAGAAAGTCTGCCCTTAGGACTTCAATGGTTCACATGTCAGAGTTTTATTCATTGACTTTTTATTTTGAAGGTACATTTTACTTTGACAAATGCCTCCCAATGGATTTTGCCTTGTCATGTTATCTTGAGTGCTCTAATGAGTGAGTTTTATACAAAGAAGTTTAATTGAGTGCTATTATTCATTGGATGATTACTTGTTCATTGAGCATGCAGATAGTATGGAATGTCTTGACATTTTGAATACTTTTTGTACAATTTCTAAATTGTTTGGCATCTCTTCGGTTATAGAGAAAGAAGTATGGCCATGCATATTGTTAGAGTTTCTGCAAATTATCATAGACATATCTCAGATGTAATTTCATTTACCTAATGATAAAGTGTCTAATACAGTATGTCATGGTCACGTGTGACTGGACACACCGCCTCCAGCAGGGCGAATTTATATGACACGAGTGACCCTGGATACACCGCCTCCAGCAGGGCGAATTTAAATAATAGAACGTGCAGCCGGATAAACCGCGTCCAGCAGGCGAATTTCAGTAGTACACGTATGTCTGGATACACCGCCTCCAGCAGGGCGAATTTCAGAATAAAGGGGAAAACCAGGAAAACAATTACAATGGTGGCCCTGCGATAGGGAATGGGGACGTGGAGACCTCCTGCACTCCCCTGAGTCAGTGTCTCTACACTCCTAATGATCCCAAGGCTGGTTCGGCACCAGGCGCCGATCAGGATACCTGAAATCCCTAGCTCACCCTGAACCAATCCCTTACTAGTGAAGTGGACGGTGCAGAAACTAATCCTACCACTGCACTAAAACACACATTGAGGAAAGTGACAAACAGGGAAACACCACTTAGCTTTGCTCTGTTGCTAATGCTCCAAGCAACAGAGTCCGACACCTGAGTGCATCTTTTCCTCCAACCGGATCCAACACCTGAGTGCAGCCTTCCAGCAGCAGAGTCCCAAATTTGAGTGCAGCTTTCCAGCAACAGAGTCCAGCATCTGAGTGCAGCTCTCTTCCAGCAACAGAGTCCAGCATCTGAGTGCAGCTTTCACCATAGCTGCCACTCCACCAAGCTTTGCAAGAACTCCTGGCTAACACCATAGCTGCCACTCCACCAAGCTTTGCAAGAACTCCTCTCTGACACCATAGCTGCCACTCCACCATGCTTTACAAGAACTCCTTGCTGACACCATAGCTGACACTCCTCCAAGCTTTGCCAGAACTCCTCGCTGACACCATAGCTGCCACTCCAGGATTCTGACTGAGCTGTCAGGAACTCTCTCTAGCTCCTTTCTTCACCAAGGATGGTTGGAAAACACCAATATCACCAACTGTGAATGAGAACACCTGACACACTTTTATAGTTAGGAGCCAGAGTCTCACACCTGTTTGAGATTCCCTTGCAATACTGCTCACCACCACCGGGGGCAAACTAGTACAAAAGACACCACTGTGCAATAACCCCAATGACCACCGGGGCAAAACCAACTCCAAGCAACCAGCTCAAAAGAAAAAAAGGTTACTTATTCAAAACCTGTCATATCCAACCTGGGTCATGACACAGTGTGTGTAGATTGTTTTAATGCGATATAGGAAGTTAACACTAAGGGAGTTACAATCATTACTGGGTATATTGAAATTTGCCACAATAGTTATCCTGATCATTAGGATTTTCTGTTGCTACAAATGACCTTAAGCTGCCATTTTCCCATATAAGGTTAACAAGGATTTTGAAAGATGACTTGGTTTTATAGCTAGAATTTTTGAAAAACGGTAACAGGTGCTCATTATGGTAACCAGAATTTCTTAGTTCTGATGAGATAGGTTTGCTCACTGTTGTGATTGAGGTAGTCGTGTATAGAGCCTGTTGAAATGGCTATTAGTTTGTGGCAAGAGTCTTTTGTAGTCTTTTGTGTCAACTGCTGCCAAAATTTGACTTATTAATTAAGTTACTTAGGCACCTCGTTTTACTTTATTTAAAATGCAAAACTGTCGAGTAGTGCTAAGAATGACATTGAAGACTTTCTGACTCATTGTCAATCATCGAGATATTGGGACCTGGCCCTTTGCCCATAATATTTTTGGAGATTCATTTAGGAATCATTTCTGAGCTGGTTTTCAGATCAGTAGCCCCAAAAGCCTGGTAAGACTACCCAGCAGCATGGACGATATGGTTTGCTGTTTGTAATATTTTAGCTAGTGATAATTAGGAGGCTGTTGGTATTTCCTTCATATTTGTTTGTTTTATAATTGATAAGAGCTCAGCTATATATTTCTAAAATTTTAGTGGCAATGTCATTTTTGTTTTGCAAAAATTGTATAAGTGTTTTGTCTGTCAGAGGCTGCAGACACCGAAAGACTACTTTGGACAAACTTGGCGCAAGCCACTCCATCTGACAGATTCCAGAGGAACATCGGTCTTCACACTTCAACCCCTGTACAGAAATCTGGACTTAAAACGAGGTCCACTGCTGAAGCTATCTGGACGGGTGAACCAGAGGCAAGAGAATAGTCAGGTAGCCGGCTCAGAATCAAGAGGACTGTGAAGGAACAAAATCATAAAGAAGGAGAATAGTCAAAAAGCAAGCCGAAGTAAAACAAAATCAGGACTTTCCACTTAGAGAACAGCAAGGTGCAATTTACACAGAAAAAGGTCAGGTTATAACTTCTAGTGGACAGAACAATTTCACTATCTTAAAAAGTTTGCAGCCCCACCCAAACGAAACCGCAGTTAACTCTATGTCTCCCAGTATCGATGGGGCTACAAGTGCCAGAGGACACAAAACTTAACTGTCACCCAGCGTTGCCCACAATGAGATGATGGTGCTGCCTAGCGACAGAAGCAGAGGCAAGAAGGGCAGACACTGATACACATGTCACAATAAGACAGACGGTCAAAAGGTATAAATTCTATTTTATTAAGAGTGATAATAAATGTACAATATCTTTTAAATTATTGGAAAAATTGTTTTTCATATTGTCAATGATTTAATTTTCCAGTTTTGACATAAAGTAGTTTAGGTTATTTGCTTGCCTTCAAAGCTTTGACGTTTAGTGAATTAGTGGCTAACAGTAGGAGTGATTCAGTAGCTTTGTAGTATCTGATGATTTGGCAGGTGATTTTTTTTTTTACCTTATCTATAAAGAGGTCTAAAAACTATTCAGAAAGGAAAGGATTTATGATTAGAATGAATAAATTGAGGGGCAACGATTGCTATTCTGTGGATTAGAGTTGACGCCTTCCAGGCGAGGACCTTTGCTGTTCCATGAGGATAGTAATTTACTATTTAAGTATCAATTTTAGTGCTCGCTCACAAAAGTGTGTAAATCGGAAGAGTGCAATGCGAAAAAAACATTGCATTGCACTCTGACCAATTTTATTTAATGAGGCAGTGCACATCTGCGATTTTTTCCTCAGCTCTAATCAGACTGAGAAAAAATCACAGCATGTTTTGAGTGGATTTGAGAATTGGATTGCACTCGCCAATGCAAGTTAAAGGGTGCAAGAAAAAAATTGGACAGCACGCGGACCATGCGTGTGTCATCCAATTTTTATGCACACATCTCATAGGAGCCACTAAATTTCATCAGCCAAGAACAGTAAATTAATAGCCAGAATCCTGAAAATAGGTAGGATAGATAGATAGATAGATAGATAATTTTATGTAGTGAGCGTAGCCTAGTTTAACCAAATAAAAAAGGCCCTTCCCAGCCTAAAAATACAAGCCCGCAGCCGCCCCAGAAGTGGTGCATCACATTGGATTCGCAAATTCTGACACTTTGCCCGGCTCTCCCAAATTGCCCTAGTGCAGTGGCAATCAAAGTAATCGTAGATGGGGTTGATGTCAGCTGTGATTTCTCAAAGTTAAATGTCTATCAGACACCCACATAACTAACCCAGTAATCAAAAATGAAAACACACTAAAAAAAATTTATTTGAATAAAAACTCCCCACACTTTCCCTGGTTCACCAATTTATTAAAAATAAAGATTAAAGAAATAACCCATGCAGGTCCGCCATAGTCCACCAAATCCACAAACGGATACATGAAAGACATTAAAAAAAGAAAAAAAAGCACTCTATCTTGTTCACCACTTTATTCCAAAAAATTTTCTGAAGCAGATCCAACGTTGTTCAAGTTTCTCGAATCTGGCCCCAGCGACTGTGAATAGCAGTAAGTGATGTTACTGCTATTCCTAGGCACTGGGTACTGATGTCACTGCTGTTCATAGTTGACAGATCCCGTAACTACACTGCTCATCAAAGTTGCCAAGTCACACTGCCCTCGATAAGCCTACAGCTTATTCTCTGAACAAGGCTCCACAGCCTTTGGACGTCGAATTCGGAGATCATCATAGGAGCGCCAAGGACTACATCAAACCTGTTTGGGAACTTATTGTTTTCTAATAACTTGGTGAACGAGAGATAGTGTCTTGTCTTTATTTCTCTCTATTTATGCCAGGTTTCCATTTGTGGACTATGGTGGATTCCCTGGACTACGTCGGACCTGCATGGATTTTTCTTTTTTAAGAAACTGGGGAACCAGGGAAAGTGTCAGAGAGTGTTTTTTCAAATATTGCATTTTTTGTGTGTGTTTTTATTTGTTGATTACTGGGTTAGTAATGGGTCAGTGATTTTGAGAAACCACAGCTGACATTAACCCCAACTACCATTACCCAGATTGCCACCACACCAGGACAATCGGTAAGAGCCAGGCAAAGCATCTCCATATAGTATAATGCACTCCTCATAGTCCTCTATAAAGTATTCTGGCCACAATAATACCTCTCCTCATTCCTCCGCTGCTCCGGTTCAGCAGTTAGTAGTCTGAAGCACAGCACATCTCAGCGCAGCGGGCGCCATGTAGTGACATCATTGCGCATCATCCTGCATTGAGACATCAGATGCCGAAAGCTAATGATGGAGGAGGAAGCGTTATCTGACATTTTCTCATTGCTTTCAACTATATTGGCATCCGAGATGCCGATACAGTTGAATGTCTGATAATGGCCTCATTAGCCCTATAACAGCCGCGTGCTCTTCCACCATTGTGGTACGCCACAGATTTTGACACGCAAATCATCAGAATATGTGTGACAAATGCATTCAATGTGATAAAACAGCCAGTAATAACCTCATTGATAACAGCCAAGGCTTGTAAATACAAAGATTTATGTACATTATGCTCATACTCAATTCAATGAGACGTTTTAGAAATGTCTCTATTTTTACATCATTTGCACATCAATGTCTGTTGATCCTGTGCCTTCCATAATTCTACAACTTTTCCTTCTTGGTGTTGCAATTTCAATGTTGAGGAATGTACAATATGTGATGTACTTCTATATTCATTTTTTCGTTTGACAATCTGGTTGGTTGCCTTTCTCGATTTTGCCATCCTGTGGTATATAACAATATACTGTATGTTGAATTGAGAAAGGTTGTACTTAAAGGGAAAATGTCAAAAGGAATCAACCCTCCTAAGCCATCTACAGTATATGGGAATGTAGGTCGAATAAAATGATACCTTGATATCTGCAATACAATCTCTTATTCCAGAGAAAACCTTTTCTTTTCTAACATGTCGATGAGCTGTTAACAATGGATGGAACACTGATTCTCTTTAATGATGTGCTACTTGTTTCCACCTGTATAGCTGTATAAACTACCAGACAAATAAGAAAGTCTTGAAACTAAGGTTAACTGTACATTTGGCCTATCTGCTGTTCAGTCCAAAACAGACTGTAGATAGTACACTGATCCAAATTGTCAATGGTCCAATTTACATGATTGACTTTCCACTAAGGCCAAGTGCACAAGATCCGGAACTAGTAGCGCATGTTCGCTGCATCCAAAGCGCTGCCGTCTATTGAACGCAGGAGAATCCACATGTGTGCAATGAACCCTGTGGATTCACCGTGTTCAATACATTCTATTGGTGAAATAGATGCTAGTCTCCGCAAGATAAATAGACATGCTGCGGTCTGCAAAGACGCGCCACTTGTCAGTCTCCGCGGGTGATTCGCGGGCGTCTGTAGACGCATTGTGGACATTGGATTTCTTGAACTCCCATCCACTATGCTGTAATGGTTGGCCACTGCGAGTTTGACGTTGCACCAGTACCCAGCATCAAACCAGCAGCAACTCCTGATCGTGGGCACATACCCTAAGGCACAGGGCCGTGTGAAAAAAAATTGCAGTAGCATGTATTACATTGAGCCAAATGACACATATGGGCGCACTGCGGACATTCTCACCACACATACTGCTGATGAAGACATGTCTGCATTATCCAATAAGACCAATGACTGATGCGGCAGGGTGAATTCCTCCAAAGATCATAAAAATAAGAGAAAGAAATAATATGTTCCAGCCTCCGTTTTATACAGTACACATGTCCTTGAGCATTGGATCGTATTCCAAAATAGCAGTAAAGACAATAATAACAATGATATTATACACAGACCAATTACTTTGCTGTCGGCGTCGGCTGATACGTAAGACACACGTAACTGTCTGATCGCGGCTGTAACTTACTGTCTATTACTGTGACAACGTGAAATAAAGCTTTTCCTCTGACATGCATCTGACTTTAATATCCTTTTGCTTTTAGCCATAGACACATGAAACAAGTTAACATCCACTGTGCGCTTTGATTTAAATCATTAACATACTTTTTGTTGAGGAGCGTGCATATTTATACTGATGACATAAACAGAAACTACATACCGAGCAAATAAATAACAAGCAAAAGTGTCTGGAATTAAAAGAACTGAGAATCTAGAGAACTGGAATAGGCCGGCGGAGCGGCAGCAGCGCGGTTGATGTGGGTTTGAGAAGAGAGATCTCTGTCTGGACAATATTGGAACGGAAAATGAAAGATCTGTAAGATGTGAGACTGGAAACATCTACATAAGGGTTTGGTTTGGTCCATATTATCTCCTGCTAAACAACCTTAATCTATTATCTTTAAGGCTGTAATAGAATAAAGGGACACAAGAGGAAGTGAGTAGCAGGTCTATGTGTAACAACTCCATAGCAGCCAAGCAAATAGCACCCAGTAATATATTAATGCAAAAACCAATGAGATCTGCTTCCCCGCACCAGGTGCCAGAATACTGTGCTGATTGCTCAGCATTGATATGCCGCACAGGTTCTTGTGTTTGCACAGACTAAATTTCAGAGCGTCTCAAAACTGCTTCTCAGTGTTAGGCCTCATTCAGACGTCAGGGTTTTTTTTCATGTAAAAGAAAAACAGACCATATTTCATCAGTGATTTCCATCAGAATTTCATCATATTTTCCTCAAAGTGTCATCTGAGTGCAATTTTCATCAGTTTTTCTTGTATGTAAAAAGAAAAAGCTTTCTTCCATCTAACAGTCCGTGAAAAATAGACAGCACTCAGATGGCACTCAGATGGCTGTCCGATTTTTTCACGAACCCATTGATTTGCATTGCCAAGTTTCATCTGATGCTCAGATCAATATCAGACATGCCTCTGTAATTTTGCATGGACCACAAAATATTGCAGACATGTGAGCAGCCTCATAGACTGTTATAAGAACGAGTGCCGTCTGTGAAAAAATGTACGTATGATTGAGCCCTCATGGGAAGCAATTATAAATGGAAGGCTTCTTTAAAGACTCTATGTATACTTATATCACTTGTACCTTATACTACTTATACCACTTACATTGCACAGATTTGCTTTGCCGTGGGCCAATCTGACATAGGCTGAAAAAGACATTGGGTCATCAAGTTCATCTTTTTCAACCAGATACATATTCTCTATCGCTAGATTATTTATAACCCACAATGCCATTATTGTTAGAAAAGCATCCAGACCTTTCTTAACTGCCAAAGTAGTGTTTGCAATTACTTCTTGCAATAGGACATTTCACAGTCTGACTGCTCTAACTAAAAAGAACCCTTTAATATTTTATGATGAGTACAACCCTAAGAGTGCTAACCTAATCGTGAAGCATGGTGGGATAAACATCAGAATTTGGGGGTGCTTTTCGGCAAAGGAGACAGGACGACAGCATCATATTGAAAGGAGAATGGATGGGGTCATGTATCGCAGGATTTTGGTCAACAACCTCCTTCCCTCAGAAAGAGTATTGAAAATGGGTCGTGGCTGGGTCTTCCAGCATGACAATGACCAAAAACACACAGTCAGGGCAACTAAGGAGTTGCTCCTTAAGAAGCATTTCAATGTCCTAGTGACCTAGCCAGTCTCCAGACCTGAACCCAATAGATTCAGTGTTGCCCAGCGACAGCCCCAAAGCTTGAAAGATCTGGAGAAGATCTGTATGGAGGAGTGGGCCAAAATAACTGCTGCAGTGTGTGAAAACTTGGTCAAGAACCACAGGAAACGTCTGACCTCTGCAATTGCAAACAAAAGCTTCTGTACCAAATATTAAGACCTGAGTGAAGTTGGCACCCCATGTTCTCAAAAGATGAATAAAAATACACCATTTGTTTGTGCTGCGTTTGTGCCGCAAAAATGAACGTTTGCGCCGCTTTGGTTCCAGAGATATTGCGCGTTATATTTTTATGAAGCTCCGCCCACTTTCCACCCCATGTTCTTAAATTTTAAAAATGAATACACCATTTGTTTGTGCTGCGTTTGTGCTGGTTTGTGCCGCAAAAATGAACGTTTGCACCGCTTTGGTTTCCGAGATATTGTGCGCTCAATTTGCTGAAACTCCACCCACTTTCCACCCCATGTTCTTAAATTTTAAAAATGAATACACCATTCGTTTGTGCTGCGTTTGTGCTGGTTTGTGCCGCAAAAATGAACGTTTGCGCCGCTTTGGTTCCAGAGATATTGCGCGTTATATTTTTATGAAGCTCCGCCCACTTTCCACCCCATGTTCTTAAATTTTAAAAATGAATACACCATTTGTTTGTGCTGCGTTTGTGCTGGTTTGTGCCGCAAAAATGAACGTTTGCACCGCTTTGGTTTCCGAGATATTGTGCGCTCAATTTGCTGAAACTCCACCCACTTTCCACCCCATGTTCTTAAATTTTAAAAATGAATACACCATTCGTTTGTGCTGCGTTTGTGCTGGTTTGTGCCGCAAAAATGAACGTTTGCGCCGCTTTGGTTCCAGAGATATTGCGCGTTATATTTTTATGAAGCTCCGCCCACTTTCCACCCCATGTTCTTAAATTTTAAAAATGAATACACCATTTGTTTGTGCTGCGTTTGTGCTGGTTTGTGCCGCAAAAATGAACGTTTGCACCGCTTTGGTTTCCGAGATATTGTGCGCTCAATTTGCTGAAACTCCACCCACTTTCCACCCCATGTTCTTAAATTTTAAAAATGAATACACCATTCGTTTGTGCTGCGTTTGTGCTGGTTTGTGCCGCAAAAATGAACGTTTGCGCCGCTTTGGTTCCAGAAATATTGCGCGTTATATTTTTATGAAGCTCCGCCCACTTTCCACCCCATGTTCTTAAATTTTAAAAATGAATACACCATTTGTTTGTGCTGCGTTTGTGCTGGTTTGTGCCGCAAAAATGAACGTTTGCGCCGCTTTGGTTCCAGAGATATTGCACATTATATTTTTATGAAGCTCCGCCCACTTTCCACCCCATGTTCTTAAATTTTAAAAATGAATACACCATTTGTTTGTGCTGCGTTTGTGCTGGTTTGTGCCGCAAAAATGAACGTTTGCGCCGCTTTGGTTCCAGAAATATTGCGCGTTATATTTTTATGAAGCTCCGCCCACTTTCCACCCCATGTTCTTAAATTTTAAAAATGAATACACCATTTGTTTGTGCTGCGTTTGTACTGGTTTGTGCCGCAAAAATGAACGTTTGCACCGCTTTGGTTTCCGAGATATTGTTTGCTTCTGCAGTTTCTTCTACGGACCAGGTAAGAACATCTGTGGACTGCTGGTGCCCTATTTACATTCTGCCACTACCAGCTGTAACCCTAGGGCCCCCACCCTAGTCAGGTTGGAGACAGGAGTGAGACTAGGGAGATGGTGGTCGGGTGGATCGCCCTTGCGGGTGTGAAGTCTGACAGTCTAGTTAGGGTTGCAGCGTAGGGAATCTAGATCGGCGGGGGCACCAGTGGTCCGCACCTGGTCTCAACGTTATTAAATTATTGTATTTATTTTCTGTTGTGGTTTCTCAGCCAGAGGTGTGTCTGACTTTTCAGCTGCAGTCTTATTGGTTATTTTTGTCACGTGAGTGTTGGCTGTCCTCTCCCTGCTGACGTCACCTTGCAGGGAGGGTTTTAGGACCCAGTGGCTCCCATAGTTCCATCTGGGCCTGCTGAGGGGTTTTGTTTCTTTTTTTTATATTACCCAGCAGGCCTAACACATTGTTTAGCCAAATTACGTTGCACTATAAAAAGAATTCCAGGGAAAAAAAAGATTGTGATTACTTTTGACGTTGGCCAGTTTATGTAAAGTGACTGTCATCTTCTATGAAAATCTTTGCATAAATATGCAATGACCGTAGACATCACCACTCTGTGTGTGATGGCTTTGGATTGCAGTGTGAATATGGCTGGGTTAACATTACATTTGGGCATACTGGGCATACGCTCCATTCATTTCTATGATCTGGCTGGGGTCCGCAAGTGACCCTAGTTGGCTCATTTTTGCTCCATATGTGGTTTTCTTGCTGGACAAAACCGTGGTAGACCATGATTTTGTGTCTGGCTCAAAACAAAAGTATTGTTATTTTAATATAGCTGTCCAACTAAACAGGACCTTCAGAGCTTAATAAATCTTTGCAAATCAAACACAGATAAAAATGGAATTACCAATAACAGATGAAACTTTGTAGACAGCAGAACTGTTTAAAGAACCATGAAACGGTTTAATCATAATGGGAAATCCACATTAACAAAATGTTAACAGAATAAAAAAATATTGGTAAGGCATATTTTAGGTTATTTTAAACATACACTTTAAGCACCAAAACAACCTTAGAGGAAAGCATTACTAACACTTTGTTTGGTGCCAGGATACTTTTAAACTTTCCACAACAATCTTGGAGCCTGTGACTTGCCACGGGACTCATGATGAGACAGATTCTCCACATATTCACTCCTCCTTTGTAAATATTACAACATGGGGTTGTATCTTGGTCTTTGCAGAGGCTGTTGTAATAAAGTCACACAGGTCATCATATTTCTCCCAGCCATTAAATTTTCTTCTACAATAGGCAACATAATGACCAAGAGACATATTGCCAGTTCCTGGAATGAAGGCAACAACCCCTCGTAGCACAAATGAATGACTGTCCAGATGTATGTTCACAGGTATTTCGGACAGTGTATACTGTGTTTCTGCACTTATTTCAATACAAAGTACTTGTCCAGTGGTGCAGCTGTGCGTGACCGAACCACTGCAAAGAAATTTCAATGAAGATGCATCCTGAATTTTCAAGCCATCTGGACACTCTTGAGGTGACTTTAATGGCTTTAGACATTTTGAAACATTTAGGTGTAGCCCATCTTCCAATGCTAGCTGAAGTTTACTAAGTCCATTAGTTTCTAAAATATGTATATTGATTGGCAGAAGAGGGATTGCTCTTGAATTAGCTATATTTCTATTGCAGTACACAGAAGAACACTGTGTTTTAATTATTACACTTGGTACCTGTCTCATTGTCATTGAGATTATGTGTGCAACATTACATTCAGCATTGACCTGCCTCACACCTGACTTCAGCTGAACATATTCAAATATTCCAGACAGTATTTTAGCCCTCATTGCATAAACTTCCTTTCCAACTCCCTTTGTCACAATTGTCTGCACCAATTCAAAAATTTCAACGGTGTTTTCTTTGATGACATAATTGCAAAATAATCCACTGTCCCAGAATGCACAACAAAGACACTGGCAAAATGAATCAAATGCACAGGTATTAATGATACTTATAAGCTTTTTGTTTACTTGTATTGGTTTTTTAGCTAGATGGTTACCATTTTTCAAAATGCTCACCTTTTTTTTTCGGTTAAATTTTGTGTCCATGTGCAGCAACTCGGAACATGGGGTTAGGTAGGACAATCTCTTTTTTGGAGGAATACTGAGACCTTTCCAATTTTCAACAGGCTGCTCCTGCAAGCTACTTTCATCACCCAATTTTATGTGAACTTGTGAATCCTCCTCACAGTTGCTGTTTTTTTGCCCATTCTCTTGGCTCATATTTTCACTGCTTTCGGTTTTCTTTATGGGAGCTGAGGAAAGTCTCATTTTGCCTTCCATAAATTCAAGGTGACGAATTACAAATCGGTCGGTTCTAATAGGGAGACATTCATGTTTAAAGAGTCCATTTTTTATGTTCTTAAATTCAGCCTCAACATTTGCAGAACTTGCTGTCATGTTCACACTTTTAAAGTGTGGAACCATTATGGCTGTCCAAAGTGGAAGGTAACATGCCATTCTTAAAAGATTTGGAACAAGTTCTGGAAGGAAATGTAAATTGTGTCGGTCACCATGATTTGCTGCAAGCATCTTACTCCTTTCACAAATTTCTGTTGCCCATATTTTCAGGTCTGTTTGGCATGGTTGAATTGGCTCATCCTCTTGTTCTTTCATCTCTACTCCATAGTCATCTTCAGTGACAGTGGGTAAAACACGTCCCTCTGCAATCCGTCTCTTCAGTTGAACTTTGCTAGTCTCTGATAAAACTGGTGTGCCTCTGTCATCATTCCCTTCTGATTCACTAAAAGCAACAACTGAAATTGAATGAATGAGTTCTCTCGCATCATCAAGTGATGTAGACTGTAGAAGTTGTGCCATTGCTCTGAGATAGAATTCCCTTACTCTGTTTCCAGCTTGCCTCAGACATTCCCATCGGCTAATAAGCTTGATACAGTGCGCAACATCAATTCTAATAAAGCATGGTGGTAGTTTTGATGCAACATTCCTGGTCAACACTCCAAAACACTGATTTATATATGTCTTCAAGTCGGGGTAAGGAGTGAAAGCCTTAACTAGAGCTCCAAGCAAAGCGAGGGAGAAATCACAAACTGCTTCCTTTGGAACAGTAGCACCTGCTTGTTTCCATTCAGTCAGCCATTGTGCTATAGAATTAACAGTATGGCTCTCAGAAAGCATCTGCACTACTGGGATATGATCTCCACTCGAACACAAAACCCCTTGGTACAAAAAGATGTGTGCAGAAATGCCAACAGGTCTTTTTAGTTTTCTCACTACTGAACCTGTTGCATCAAAACTTACATAGGAACCCAAGTTCTTTGACTTTATTTGGTAGACTTGCATCTGAGACTGGTTCCAGTAATGGCAAAAAAATTTATCTAGACCAATGTTGTGTATGCTTCCAGTCTGAGGAACACTGTATTTCAGGAGATGTAATGAAAGAATTGGGTCCTTGTGCATTAACTCTCTTTCGCCAATCTCTTGCTTGGCTTTTCTTAACGTTGCTAGATTTGGTAGATGGCTAGGCTCAGGGTCACCAACATCCATAACTTTATAAGCCTCAGCTGCTCGCCATACATGTGCTTGTTTTCGTCCTTCCCAGAGTTCTTTTGACAACCTTTTTCTTAAATCTCCTGATAATTTACGTTTTGATTTTCCTGTGTGGAGACTGTCATCAATATTGCAGATCATACACTTAAGCACTACTGGCTTAGCAATCTCTGGTATTTCTTCAACTTTTATGGATAGTTGTGCATCACACTCTGTGCAGCACCCTGTTATATCTATGTAGTTAGATACAACATTTGGATAAACCTTTGCCCTCCTGAATTTAAGTGTGCACGATGACTTGATATTTTTCCAGATCTCCTCATTCAATATGTGAGTCCATGTACCAGGTTTTAAGATTGTGTATTCTCTTTTATCAGCATACATAGATTTGTCATTGTAAATTACTTTTTCAGGCCAAATTTTGATCCAGCTCTGAAAAGAAAGACTGAACTCAAACTGAATGTCATAGCACTGAACTGATGAATGACTCTCTGTTCCTTCTGAGCTCTCACTGTTGGAAGGTTGTTTTGGGATATTTGTAACATCTTTGTACAGACCAAGGGCTTCCCATACATTGTGCCGATTTGTCTTTACAAACGTGTAAAGGTTTTTTGGTGACATTTTGTTATTTAATTTTTGACACAAGTCTACCCATACTTTTTCTGAGGGGAATGCTATTGCCTGTCCTGTAATAATTTTTTCATGTGAAGAACAGATGACATTTATAATGTCATCATAGTCACAGGCTGGCTTCCTGGGCATCTGATCAAAACAAAAAATGTTTTTATTAGTTTTACATGCAGTGTATTATATGGAAAATAATTGATTACATAATTTTTAATAGTTAAGATACAGTGGTCCCTCAACATACAATGGTAATTAGTTCCAGGTGAATCATCGTATGTTAAAACCATACTGGAGCAGCAGGTGATGCTGCATTCAACAGAGTCCTTCATATGTTGAAATGATCGTATGTTGGGGCCATTGTATGTGTTGAGGGATCACTGTACTGAGATTAAATAATCCTATTCTTAGCATGCTCACTTCTCTCTACTTTTACAGATGAAAAGTGTATTGTGTATCTCTGCCTCTCCCATAGTAATAAATGGTGGGGGCGTGCCTGCCACAGCAAAGCCCTGTGGTTGGCAGTCACTCTGCACAGGGCGGTGATTGCTCCATGCAGGGGAGCACTGAGGGCCACTGCAGGAGATTGCAGGGGGTCCCAGTGGTCAGTACCAAACCCCCCCCCGGGGGGTGGGATAGGGGATAAGTTTTGCAGCAGAGTACTCTTTTAATGGGTTAAAGCATTACTGTAATTACAAACAACTTGATGTGTTGGAGAACTACAACCCCCAGCATACCCGGACAGCCTTTGACTGTCCGGTCATGCTGGGAGTTGTAGTTTTGCAACACCTGCAGGCACCCTGCTTGGGAAACACTGTTGTAGACAGATAAAAGTACAACTCCATGATTGAACTAAAGTTTCTTTGCTCAGGTAATAGCTTTGCAGAAATCTACCAAGACAGTTTAGCACATTTTCAGTTCAAATAAGTAAGTACACTTGATTTACCCTGGGAGTCTCTCAGCTAGTAGTCAAATTGTTAGGCCTTTCCCCAAGTTACAGTGTGTGGGGGAGGGGCATCACAAGCAGGAAATCGAAATGAAGTATGGGGTCTAGTAAGGAACAATTTATACATTTTTTTATTATAAAATTGCTATGGCTAGCCGGTGTTTTTCATTTCTTTTTATCTCCCTTTATCCATATATCAGTTACAGTGATCTGAGGCACAAACTCAGTGCGAGATACAGCACAAACGAATGATGTATTTATTTATTTTTAAAATTTGAGAACATGGGGTGGAAAGTGGGTGGAGTTACAGCAAATTGAGCGCACAATATCTCGTAAATCAAAGCGGCACAAACGTTAATAAACCAAAGCGGCACAAACGTTTTTTTTGCAGCGCAAACCAGCACAAACGCAGCACAAACGAATGGTGTATTCATTTTTAAAATTTAAGAACATGGGGTGGAAAGTGGGTGGAGTTTCAGCAAATTGAGCGCACAATATCTCGGAAACCAAAGCGGTGCAAACGTTCATTTTTGCGGCACAAACCAGCACAAACGCAGCACAAACAAATGGTGTATTCATTTTTAAAATTTAAGAACATGGGGTGGAAAGTGGGCGGAGCTTCATAAAAATATAACGCGCAATATCTCTGGAACCAAAGCGGCGCAAACGTTCATTTTTGCGGCACAAACCAGCACAAACGCAGCACAAACAAATGGTGTATTTTTATTCATCTTTTGAGAACATGGGGTGCCAACTTCACACAAGTAATATTAAGTTCTGTTTTTCTATTATATCAAATACTTATTTCATGCAATAAAATGCAAATTAATTATGAAAAAATCATGCCGTGTGATTTTCTGGGGTTTTTCTGTTTTTGTTTTAACCAGTTGAAGTGTGCTTCACAATTGAACTCTCTTACAGTTGAAGTGTACCTAGGATCAAAATTACAGAGCCCTCCATCTTTTGTAGGTGGTAAACCTTGTAAAATCAGCAGTGTATCAAATACTTATTTTCCCACTATATATATATATATATATACATACACACACATATATATGTATGTATATATGTAATTTATATGTTTGTAATTCTGAAAGTTGACATTGATACGTTGAATCCTAAGGATGAGTAACATGAAGTTAGGATTTGAGCAGTTGTCACATGATCACTCACAAGCGATTTGCAGTGTTGTGGTCATGTGACAATTGATGACTCTTCCTGCTTCTCTCATTGTTCTAATTTTCAATTGAGAGAAGCAGGATGAGACTCAGTTGTCACATGACCACGAATCTGCAAATCACATCTGAGCGATCACATTATAAGGAGATGGACATGTTGCCCACCTTACTCCATTGAAGAACAAGTATAAAGTTTTATTGTGTAATGTGAACTGTGGCATGCATCAATGGTGTTAATTAAAGGTGTTAATGTTGTGTGTTGTCCAATAGTAGGGAGAGTTAGAGTTAGGACTAGCCCAGAGTGAGGGGGGTGAGCTGAAGGGACAGAGACGGTTTCCTGTCAGAACGTCACATAGGGCCCAGTTTGTGTATAAGTCAGATCTAAGGTCTGATGTGAGCAGTGTCGCATGATGTGAATATCCATAACGTGAGAGGAGACAGCGATAGCAAGATCCTAGCAGAAATTAGGAGAAAAGTGACCAAAAGGCAAAGTAATCGATTGGAGACGGATCCTTGGGAAGAACGCCCAGCAGTATGGCCCAGAGTTTATAACTCCGAAAGGTAACAGACCAAAATGGGACACAGTACGAGTGACAAAGAGTGCCCCGGGCAGGAGTTCCAAAGCGTCAAGGCCTGAAAAGTTATGTAAAAAAGTTTTTTGATCAAAATTATCTTAACTAAGTAGTCTATGATATTTTCATGCACTATTGCTATTTATTTATTTACTGCAGGGTATTTGCTTACTTTGTTTTTATCTAAGGTTTTGTTTGTTTAGTGGCCAGTTTGAACAAGCGCCTACACGTTGCATGGATACCAAATTATTTTCCAGTTTATTTCATTAGGTTTTTGATCATCCACTGTTGTTGACTACAGTGAACGTCCAGGCCTTTTCGAGCTCCCAAGCTCATAAATGCGTTCTTTTTTTGCAGAATGTACCAAACTGTTGATTTGGCCACTCCTAACATTTCTGCTTTCTCGCTGATAGATTTCTTCTTTTTTCAGCCTATTGAAGGTTGTTTCTCTTCCATTGATAGCTCCTTTGACCGCATGTTGTGGATACACAGCAACAGCTTCTAAATGCAAACGCCACACCTGGAATCAGCTCCAGGTCTTTTACCTGCTTAATTGATGATGGATTAATGAGGAAATGGCCCATACAGTCCATTAGAGAGCTTTTGAGATAACTGCCCAATTACTTATTGTCCCTTTCAAAAAAGGCAGCTACATATTAAAGAGCTATTAATCCTAAACCCTTACTCCAATTAGGATGTGAATACTCTCAAATTAAAGTTGAGAGTCTGCACTTTCAGCCGATATTGATTATATAACTGTATCTTGAATATGTTTTGATAAACAGATAAAATGGCAAAACTTGTGTAACTGTCCAAATATTCCTTGGCCTAACTGTACATATAAATGAAACTGCCTGAGGCGTCTTTGTCTAAGCAAAACAAGACCAACTTTTCTAATCTCTTATTATAGGAGAGGCCTTATATCCCATTTAATAATTTCGTTCCTGCTGTAGAACTGATTCTAACTTTCCAATATCCTTTTTTAAAATGTGAAGCCCTAAACTGGATCCCATATTCTTGATATGGCCTTACAAGTGACACCCTAAAATCTGGCTTTTGCAGCTGCTGCTTGACATTGACTACTGTTGCTTAGTTTACTTGTACCCAAAATACACAATCCTTCTGTTCTGTAATCCCGAGAGTATTTCTATGTAATGTATATGCAGCGATACATTTGCTCTGACCTCGCTGCATTACTCTACACTTATCAACATTAATCTTCATCTGCCATGTGTTCGCTGATGCAGATGTGAATTTTTCAGAAAAGTCGCAGTAACCTAAAATTAAAACTTGGATTTCTGACTCTGACTGGCCAGTGGATTCTCTCTTTAATAGCCCATTGTGGCTTTTCATTGTGAATCCATGGAAATAATGTACATCCTCTGGCACATAAAAATTAAGAATTTGTTCATTATTCCATACTGACGAAAATTACATATTAAGGCTTAGTTTGGATGAGTTTATGAAAAATCATACATTTTTCATCTAAAAAAAAATGAGAAATTTTCACATGTATGGTGTTCTAAAATCATGCCCATAGGTGGTCTGTATATCCAGTTCTGACAACTGTATGATATCCGATTTTTACATCAACAATCAAAATAAAGCCCAATTAATTTTTCTGTGTAATTTTTTTTTTTACATAGAATCCATAAAAAACATATTCTGTAAGCACAGTGTGAATGTGGTTTCACTTCTTTTTCTCCACCCATTGATTTCAGTGACCAACTCTCATCCATAAAATGGACTACACTACATCAGTTAATACGATGACAGCTATCTTATGGACTTCGTGGTCCCGGTATTTGCCTTCTAATTAGTGCATCCACTTCTATTACAATTATATACCACTTTATAATAAGATCCATGTTTTATCTATCCTTCCAGATTATATTTACTAAAAGGCAATTTCGCTTGCGTAGCAGACAGTTTTTTTGAAACAAATATTGGTGGACATCTACCGACTGGACAGTGAGATTTTAGAATAATCCCTTGTTGAACCCCAATTTCCCCATTCTAACATTTCTCACCATACAGACCCATAATATTATGGTAAATAGAACAATATTATACAGCCAAACATATGAAGGCAAGGCAGCAATAAAGCCACGATATCTCACGCATGGGACTTACGAGACAGATTGTCCATGTTGCCTCTAGTACGGTTATTATCTCAAAAATGAAGACAAGAACAGAATTCAGAATGAAGTGTGTAGATGGGTCAATCTATAAATTATATGTACAGTGATATATATGGAACTCATTACATCTCTGTTTTCTAGGGATCTGTTATGTGAACCACTGAGTAAATCTAATAATTATTTGGAACAATAGTACTCTATGGAAATGGCAAATCTAGACTTTATCTATGCGGTAGGGAAAGTATGTGTGACTGAGACGTTTCTAGGATGTATGGGGTCCAGATGTATGATATTTATATAAAATGTAGAAATAATGAAACAGCATTTTATAAACTTCAGACCATGAGGTTAGATAACATCTTTCATTGAGAAGAAGCTAAATCTTCTTGAAATGTGGACATTTCTTACATTAACATGAATACGATCGCACAGTATGTTTAGTCATAGGGGAGATTCACAAAAATAATGAATACATTAATGAAAAGCTGACATGATAGTGATTAATAAGGAGTTCTTCAGCCTTAAGAGACATTGATCGGACAAATGTTTTTCATGCATTTTTTTGCTCCTAAATGATGTGAAATCATTATATTTGGCTTGATTGGATAGGATCACACCAAGAATGCCAGTAATATTCTATTTTTCCCAGAATGGTTGTTGACAGCTGACTATACATGGCTTCCAAGCAGTTGGTCGTCAGCTTTATGAACAAATGTTAACCCCTTCCCGACCTGTGACGCCACATAGGCATCATGACGAGATTGCGTTCCTGCAGTTCGGGTGACCGGGGGGGCACTGAAATATCACACCAGGACCTGTATTTGACCCCGGGGGGGTGGATTTGCCCCCCCGTGGCTACAATCGCTCTGGTGACCTCTGTGTCACCCCCCTCGGATCTGATTGGAGCTAGCCTCCATGTGACACTATCCTTCCAATCAGATGTGGAGGGGCGGAGTGAATTATGGCTGCCCTCGCTCTTCAGCCTCATCCTGTCCGTGGGAGCTGAAGAGCGAGGTCCCTGCCTGCTGCCCTGCTGCCGCTGCCTGACCGCCGCTGCTTGACCGCGATCTGCCATCTGGTACTACCCTCTGCTGCTCTCCGCTTCCCCCGCCATCCAATTCCACCCCCCGACTTCCGTTCTCTCCCCCCACCCCGGTGATCACCCCCCTGCCCTGGTGTTCACCCCCCCATGCCCTGGTGATCACCCCCCTGCCCCGGTGATCACCCCTCTGCTGCGGCTGCTGGCAACTGCATCTTCTCAGTCCCCTCCTGCCCCACGCACCTCACAGCCCCCTCCTGCCTCCGGTCTTCACCCCCCTACCCCGGTGATCACTCCCCCAGCTGCTGCTGCTGGCTCCTCCATCTCCTCAGCCCCCTCCTACCCACGTGCGCTGACAGCCCCCTCCTGCCTCTGGTGATCACCCCCCTGCCACGGTGATCAGCCCCCCACCCCGGTAATCACCCCTCCTGCCCACCCTGCACCTGACAGCCCCCTCCTGCCCCCACGCCTGACAGCTCCTTCCCGCCCCACCTGCACCTGACAGCCCCCTCCTGCCCCCCCACACCTGACAACCCCCTCCTGCAGTAGAAAGTAGAAAGTTTCACCAAACACTCACACATACAAATGCACACTATAATAAAGTTTAGCTTTTTTTACACATGCACACACACCACATACACAATGTCCCGCTGTCCCAGTAATCCCAGTCACAAAGGGTGTACTCAGCTGAGAAGGCATATGCCATTATTGCCACCGAAACTGATAGTGAGTGAGAGGACGCCACTTTTCTCTATTTCTCCCCCTCTTCCTCCTCCAGTGACACAGACTTGCTACCACGAAGACATCGCAGGACAAGAAATTGTCTGGAGCCCAGGGAAGAAGAGCCAGAGGCCGGGGGAGAAGACCCACAGCCAAGTGTGAGTAACCCTCCAACCTAGTGCTAGTCACACACAACTTAGCACTAGTGTCCCCTTCTGGACCCCTGTCCCTGAAAATTTTGCTCCACGGATTCTTGATTTCGTTACCCAATCAGGAATACAGTTCGAGACTGCCAACCTCAGGGAAATAGACTTTTTCAAAGTCTATTTCTGAGTCAATTGTCAGTCTTATGGTGGAGCACACTATTTCATCATTCTCTACTTGGAGTCCCGTTGACTCAGGAGAAATGATGAAATATTGGGGACTGGTCCTTCACATGGGGATTGTGAAGAAACCAGAAATTCACCAATATTGGAGTACTGATATTTTATATCAAGCTCCATTATTTGGCATGGTTATGTTTCGTAAACGTTTTGAGGCGATTCATAAGTTTCTCCATTTTAGGGACAATACTGACAGCCTTCCTCGCGATGACCCGAATTTTGATAGCCTATTCAAAATTCGACCTGTCATCGAACACTTCAGCAACAAGTTTGCTGAAGTGTACATTCCCCAATGGGAAATTTGTGTGGATGAATCCCTCATCCACTTCAAAGGGAGGCTTCAATTCCATCAGTACCTGCCCAGTAAGAGTGCGAGGTACGGGATAAAACTCTATTAGCTGTGTGAGAGTACCTCAGGGTACACTCACAGCTTTAGAGTTTACCAAGGGAAGAATAGCAGGATCCAGCCCCTAGAATGCCCACCTGCTCTGGGAGTGAGTGGGAAAATAGTGTGGTATTTGGTCCACTCACTGCTTGATAAAGGTTACCATCTGTACATTGATAACTTTTATACAAGCATCCCTGTCTGCCAGAGCTACTGTAGCTTGCGGTACTGTGTGCAGAAACCAGAGGGGTCTCCCTTTGTCGCTAATTGAGCAGTCTCTCCCAAAGGGTGAGAGCTGAGCCCAATGTAGCGGCAACATGTTTGTGGTCAAGTCCAAAGACAATAGGCACGTCTTTTTCTTGAGAACAATCCATGGTACTGGCACCAGGGCCACCACCGTTAGAGGTATCCCAGCACAGGTCCACAAACTGGACTGTGCCCTTGGGTACAACAAACACATGGGGGGAGTTGATCTTTCTGATCAAGTCCTCCAGCCCTATAGTGCCATGCGGAAGGCGAAGGTGTGGTATAAAAAACTGACTGTGCACATTGTACAAATGGCACTGTATAACGCATACGTGCTATCACGATGTGCAAGCCAGACCAACAACACCTTCCTTCAGTTCCAGGGGGTGGTGATAAAGGCACCCTTGGAACTCAAGTTTCCCGTATGGTAACAGGGCAACATTTTCCCAATGAGGGTAGAGCAAAAAAAAGGTGCCGAGTATGCTATAAAAGGGGAACAAGATGGGAAACTCATTTCCAATGTGAAACGTGTCCTGACAAACCTGGACTGTGTTTGAATGAATGCTTCAGAATTCATCACACGTCTGTGGACTAAACACATCCTGATATTCCCCTACAGAACTCAACCACACCAGCCTGACATATACAACACCACACACACACACACCAACCTGACATACACTAAACCACACACACCAACCTGACGTCACCTACACCACACCAACCTGACATACACTACGTCAGGTTGGTGTGTGTGATTTAGTGTACGTCAGGTTGGTGTGTGTGTGTATGTGGTGTTGTGTATGTCAGGCTGGTATGGGTGAGTTCTGTTCACTACATCAGGTTGGTGTGGTATAGTGTACACCAGGTTGGGGTGTGTGTTGTATTGTACGTCAGGTTGTTGTGTGTTTGGTGTATACTACACCACACCACATACCAACCTGACATACACTACACCACACACACCAACCTGACGTAGTGTACAGAACTCACCCATACCAGCCTGATGTGTACTACTCCACACGTACACTACACCACACACAACAACCTGACGTGTACTACACTACACGTGCATTACGCCACACACACAAACCTGACATACAGTACGTCAGGTTGGTGTGTGGTATGGTATAGTGTATGTCAGGTTGGTGTGTGTGTGTGGTGTATACTACACCACACACACCAACCTGATGTACACTACACCACACCACACACCATTCTGACATACACTACACTACACCACACCGCACAACAACCTGACGTACACTACACCACATACCAACCTGACGTAGTGTATGTCAGGTTGGTGTGTGGTGTATGTCATGATGGCGTGTGTGTGTGGTGTATACTATACCACACACACCAACCTGACATACACTACATACTTTCCATACGCGACATGGTGTCCGCTAACGATTGGAGCTAATTTTCCATTCAAAAAGTCAAATGGCGCTCTTTCCCTTCCAAGCCCTGCTGTGCGCCCAAACAGTGGTTTATGACCACATATGAGGTATCGGTGTACTTAGGAGAAATTGCCCAACAAATTTTAGGATCCATTTTATCCTGTTGCCCATGTGAAAATGAAAAAATTGAGGCCAAAAGAACATTTTTGTTCGAAAAATTAAAATGTCCTTTTTGCCTTCCACGTTGCTATAGTTCCTGTGAAGCACCTGAAGGGTTAATAATCTACTTGAATGTAGTTTTGAGTAGCTTGAGGGGTGAAGTTTATGGAATGGTGTCACTTTTGGGTGTTTTCTGTCACATAGGCCCCTCAAAGGGACTTCAAATGTGATGTGACCACTAAAAAAATGGTTTTGTAAATTTTGCTAGAAAAATGAGAAATTGCTGATAAACTTTGAGCTCTTATAACTTCCTAACAAAAAATTTATTTTCCCAAAATTGTGCTGATGTAAATTAGACATGTGAGAAATGTTATTTATTAACTGCTTTGTGTCACATAACTCTCTGGTTTAACAGAATAAAAATTTAAATTTTGAAAATTGTGAAATTTTCGCCAAATTTCCGATTTTCTCACAAATGAACGCAAAAATTATCGACCTAAATTTTCCACTAACATGACACCCAATATGTCATGAAAAACATTCTCAGAATCGCTAGGATCTGTTGAAGCGTTCCTGAGCTATTACCTCATAAAGGGACACTGGTCAGAATTTAAAGGTCAGAAAGGTCAAAATAGGCTGGGTGGTGAAGGGGTTAAAACATCACTGAATATTTTTCCACTGTCTAGTGCAAACAGATGGATATACAGGGCCCATCTTTGTACACAACTGTAAATTAAAGAAAATTATATTTAGTCCTTCAGGTCATAAAGTATCAGCATTAAAAAGCTTCTTCATGAATAACAAATATTTGTCAACCCAACACACAAGATTTATTCCATTTTGATAGGATGCAGGTTATATTGTATGAGATGTTTACACCTTAACTTTTGACCTTTGATTTTCAAATTGTCATGGGTTTACCATGACAGAGAGGAACTGGAAGAAGGCAGCATTTGATTTTGTCTACTCCTGCACGGATTAAAAGCACTTTACCTTCTTATTAAACGGTGAAAATTTCTTTGGACTGTGCAGAGTTTAATCTGCTCTGTTGAGAGCTCCTGGAGCTAAGGCTCTCATCTGTGCACTGTTAGCCTCTTCCACCTCCTATATAAACTGGGTCCTGGATAGCACTCATTGTCAGAGTGGCTTATGCTGCAATGATGCAGGTTGTTGGTGGTTATTCCAGAAAGGCATTTGGTGGGTTTATCTGTGGCTGTTGCTAGGTTTTGAATGTGTGACAATTCCTTTTCTTCTCCTACTTTGGTTTAACCCCATCCTCCACTCCCCGTTGTTTACCTTTGTTGTTTATGAGTACATTTGTATGTTTGGTATTTTTCGCTACCCCTGTTCGTATTACCTTGTTAGTCTGGTTGGTGTATTACGGTGCATTACTACTCCCCTCTACCCTGGGTGGAGGAAGGGTACAGACTGAGTGCTGACTTAGAAGCACCGGCATCTTCACCATCAGAAGTAATCAGGGGGAAAAGGTGAGCTAGGGCGCCCCTAGCGTTAGGGACAGAGAAGGAGGCCCTGGTCCGGGAAACCTGACGACAGAGTCATGACACAAATACTACATTAATAAAAGGGATAGACGCTGGTAAAAGTCAGTTTTTTGAGTCATATTATGCCAATATCAAGATGTTATGTTATCTTGAATGCAGGGTTAAAGGGGTTGTCTAGCCTTAGGGCACAAGTGTGCAGTCACTCTATGCCGGCACCGGAAGCAGGCGATTTGCATACTTCCAGCTAAATTCCAACTAATCAGGTCGTGGTCTCGCTCAAGACACTTGTATTGAGTGTTGCCTTGCACATCTAATCAGCATGTGACCGCATGTATGCAAATCACAGCCCTGAGATCACATGGCTGCTGCTTCCGGCATCGACACTAGGGGCTCCTTACAGCGCGGAGTGAGGAATCACAAGTCTACAATGACATAAAATGGCTGCAGACTTGCATCCCAAGGCCAGATAACCCCTTTAACCATTCGGCAATGTAGTCACCGTGCTCAAGAGTATCACAATTATTGTATATGCAAATGGTCTCTATTACGTAAGATCCCAGACCACTTTGAGTCTGCCTATCATGTAATTCTCTTCTAGTATGTTGTTCGAGTTTTATTATTGTCCATTAGGATTTAAAAATTGTCTATCTACAAAATATGGTAAAATGCCACAAGTGCATGAACTGATCCTTTCCTAGAAAGCATGGAGTGCTGGATTAATAACTATCAGAATCCAGACTGAACTTTAGGAGGCATGCACCCTTCTATAGACTATATACCAAGTATCTACCTTTTATTAGAGCAGTACAACTGCTAAAAGGCACGTTTATGCTCAAACAACCAGGGTGTATTGTAGTAGAGAAAATGTTCTGTTTTTTTCCCTTGGTTTGTGAAAGAAAAATGGCAAAGAAGTGGAAAGAAAAGAGAAGGTCTAACGTTATTCTTTAGATCAGTGCCGGGGTTGTGTTGTATAATGTTCCTTATTGTCAGCTATGACGGGTCCTTAACGGAGTTTTCTGGGCATATGATTATGATGATCTATCTATGGAACAAGTTATCAATATCAGATCAGTAGGGGTCTGACATCCAACACCCCCACCGTTCAGCTGCTAGCAGCTCTCGCAGTGGCCGGATATAAGCACTGGTCAGATCTGAACTGTACATGTCCAATATAATATAGTGGCCACTGTAAAGTATGACATATCAGCTCCTATTCATGACACTATGAGCTGATCTGCATTGGATGCTATAGAGAGCTGTGCAGTGTTTACATCTGGCCACTGATCAATGGCTCTTCAGGGTATCGCACCCCCACACAAGTGTATATTCTCTCATGTGAGAGATTTGGGTTGATTATGCTAATTACTCTGTGATCACACTTTAATCAGCGTCTGATCATAGTAAATCTCCATTTTCTCCATTGTGTCAGTCCACGAAAATCAGACGGCACTCAGGTGTCATCCGAGAGCAGTCCAATGTTTTCCATGGTCTCATGGAGTTACAAAGCTGAGAATGATTCGATAATCCAACTTTGGCCTGCTGCAAATTTTTCCTCTGACCTGACAATTGCACAGCCTTGTAGCACAACATTGGTCTGGGTGAGATCCAATGGTTGCCGAATTGCACTCAGATCGAAAATACGGTCATCTGTACAAGCTCTTAATATTAACCCATCCTAAGGAGACCTGAAGAAATCCTTTGAGAAAGGAGTGAATACTCACTCAATCTGGGTCCACTGGCTGGAGATCAAACAGGCAATGTCACCATGTGGAGGTCGTGGATAGCGGTATAGATATGGTTGCTGTTTTTAAGTTTATTTTTAAAAAAAAATCTCTGCTATTATCAGAATTTTTCATGTTCCATTCCTGCTGCCGTGAGCCCACAACCGACAATATCTATCTATTAAAGGTGCCTTTCTATATGCTTTGCTATTACAGCACATTTCCCTAGCTGCGGAGAGTGCTGGTGGCCTTTTAATATGGATTCTAGCCAACACGAAGTAATGATTTAAGGCGGCTTAGTCTCACTTCCATTATTGTTCAAGAAGAAAGGCTTGCTTTTAGTTAATAAAGGGCAGCCGAGGGTCTGCAATACCATGAGGAATATTAGATGCTTGTATATAACGATGCATATAATAAATTTAGTCACTTCCACTCTTTGCGTAACACCCATCTGTTTATACAAGCTGAAATCCAGACGTCGCATGAGAAGAGCAATCGCCATAACTGCTACTGAGACAAAGCACGCACATGTGCCGGTAGGGTTGTAAAACGGCCATCTTTGAAGGAATATGGTCCGTAGGTGTAATGTGATTGGGTGTTATGAGTTACGGCTCTTGTATGAATTTCAGAACACACCACACCTGTCTTCACTTATTCTCCAGATTAAGCAGATGCTTTATGTCACATTGCAATGTTAAACTATTGACATAGCTCAAAAACCTAGTATCCATAAAGTTCGCCATATGAGAAGCAAATATCGGAGGTATGCATAAACACTATATATGTATATACATTTTCCATATTGCATAGTAAATATTTTTTGCAGGCAATATCAGGCAGAGTAGAAGAGTTTAAATGGTTGCACAGACACTTAAAAACATAGAAAAAGCCATGCCAAAGGTGAGTTTTAATCATATTTTCACTATGCAATAAAAATCTAAATCCGCGGCAAGCCAATGCTGAATATTATTAAGAGTTTCAGCTGAATTCTAACACTCAGACATATAAAACAGAGATACTAGATGAAAGGTGCATTAACTATTATGAAGTGACCCCACTTTGCTCCCCTATGAAAAAAAGGAAAAAAATGTCTGGATCATGTTCAGACCCTGCTCCCCGGCAATAATTGTCTGACACTGCAGGTAGTAATAGGGGCAACCGCAGGCATAACTTAGGATTCAATGCAATATCTAATACTGGAGGCTTATTTTATATTAAAGGGGTTGTCCACTTTGACCCCAGTCCCAGATATGCGCCACAGAATTAAGATCTGGGGACTGTGTAGTCCAGGGAAGCAAAAAAAGTCACTGCCTTTGTGGCATAGTGCATTATCTTGCCAAATTCCTGGTGACTCTTTGCCTAATTCTGCTGAGTTCTGATCTTCCACTGCCTGACCCTTTGGACTGTGTTCTGACTATCCATTCATCTTGTCCTTTTGCTTTGATCCGCTATCTCCTGGTATTTTGACCCTGGACTGTGACCTAACTTATGCCTCTGTCTTTCCCCTTGGTTGTCCACTACATTTTTTCTTGATGATTTATCCTTAATATAGGTCATTAATACAAAATGGTACAGGCTTGACACTTGGAGCCCACACCAATCAGCGGTTATTACTTCGATCTGCAAACAAGTACTGTCAATAAGCTTCTATTTTCTTCAGTGGGAGCAGGTCGGAAGTACCTAGCGGAGCACTGATCCACTTTAAACCCAGTCCCAGATATGCTCCACAGAATTAAGATCTGGGGACTGTGATGTTCAGGGAAGCAAAAAAAAGTCGCTGTCACGTTCCTGGAGCCAATCCATGACTATACAGCCTTTGTGGCATAGTGCATTATCTTGCCAAATTCAAAATGAACCTTCTGGTATTGGTCAAGCAGCTGTCATATAGGGATATACTCGGTTGGATACAATGACTAGGTAAGCTCTACTGTCCATCTGTCAAGCCACATGAATCAGAGGACCCAGAGTGCTGCAATAAAACATTCTCCACACTATTACTCTACCTCTGCCACCTTTAACTGTTGACACCTGTCAAGAAATGTTCATCTATTCCCATCTTTTCGCACTGCTTGGCCTATGTTTTAATTTACCCATCAGCATGTGTCAAAATAAATCTGCATTTATTTTACCAGATGTGTTTTCCATTGCTTAGGCTGGTTTCACACTTGTGTTTTTTTGCGCTTGTTTTTTGCGCAAAAATACACATGCTTTTTTTTCCTATACATTACATGGGTGCGCATACACATGCGTTTGTACGCGCATGCGTTTTTTTGTAGTGTGCGCTCGGGCGCACAAAATGCATCTTGTTGCATTTTTTGTGCGTCCGACTTGTCCCAAAAAAACGCATGCGCACGCAATGCGATTTTTTTTTCACCCAAACACCCATTATAGTCTATGGGTGCGCTGACGTGCGCATGGTAATGCGCACGTCAGCCCAGAAAAAGCATGCTTTATTTTAAAGAAAACATGCTCAAAACCGCAAAAAAATGCACACAAATGCATGATGCGTTTTTTATGTGCGTTTGCACTGCGCACGGTGCGCAGCGCAAAAAAACACAAGTGTGAAAGTAGCCTTAGTGATCCAATTTTTGCACTTGATTCCCCACTAGAGCTTTGTCTTCGTTTCGGATCACCAATCTGTGACTGGGAGGTGGTGGTGGGCTTTTCTCCAGACGTTCTCTGCTCTGGAGATTGCCAAGTAACTTACAGTAGCTGAGTTGTCTGCCTCTGATCCCTGCCAGATGTAGCTTGTGCTTCCTGGTGACTCTTTACCTAATTCTGCTGAGTTCTGATCTTCTGCTGCCTGGCCCTTTGGACAGCGTTCTGACTATCCCTTGTCCTTTTACTTTGATCCGCTATCTCCTGGTATTTTGACCCCGGACTGTGACCTAACTTACTAACTTATGCCTCTGTCCTTCCCCTTGGTTTTCTACGTGCTCTCATGGTACTGATCCCAGAACCTCTGCCTTCTCTGCCTCATGGTCTGTCTGTGAGTAGTGACTAGCAACACAGGTGCAATTTGCTTGACTGAGCATCTCCTGTTCGTTACAATGATTCCTGAAATGGCTCCAAGTCCTGTTATTGAGAAATTATTTCCATGCACAGGAACCCATTTTGTTGGATGTTTTTTCTAAGTCACATCGCTCCTGGTAGACTAATACCATCAATGCATGAAAAAAGCCCATAAGGTTGGCATTTGTTTAAACAATGCCTCCAGCTAGTTTTGTATCAATGACTATGTCTAATTTAAAGGGACTCTGTCAGCACAGAATGACTGTTCAAACCAAGTACAGGCATTCAGTGTGGGGTCAATCGCTTAAATGCACCTTCACATCTGCTTCTTTTCAATATTTCTCCACTCTTCCCTGGTTCTATGAAGTCAGAACTGTCAGTCAAAGAAGAAGGAGATGGAGATAGAGGGAAGGCAAGTAGGTGGAAGGGTGCATTTAAATGATTGGCGCCGCTGTGATGCAACGAGCAGAGGGATTTAATTTGAACCGTCATTCTGTGCTGATAGAGTCCCTTTACGTATCTGAGATCATTTGATTTTCCTAATGTGGATTCACACAGAAAGTGATCCATGGAGAATTTATTCATTTGATTTCTTGCTGCACTCCAGGGTAATGTGCTTAATTTCCATACAGGAAAACTCCAATCGTAAAAAGGGCAGGTGTCTCTAATAAAGCGGTCATTAAGTGAATAAAGAGTTATTACCAACAGAAGAACTAGGATTTGCATTTGTGTGGTCTCCTAATAAGTAAAGAGTGAATAGTCTCGTATATTGGAACCTCAGGACAACGGTGCTAGAAGTGACCTTCATAAGGTTAAATATACCAGTGTGCGGCGGGACTGCAGTGCACGTCAGTGGGAAGATCAGGGGTGTTTACTTATGTGAAAGATTTTTTATTTTTTCACATGCTGTGGTGATGACTATTGTTACTTTTCTCAATGGAGATAACAAACACTACCCGTTTTCCTATTGTTAAAGTCTATATTTTTTTCTAAAATGACCACAATAATTTTTAGATCAGTCTATGTATAACAGGCATAGAAAATGTAATACAATAATCATGGAATAAGAGGCATAAACTATCTTTATGTGTTCATTAAGCGCTTTGTGGTTCTTTTATGGCATAAAATGTAATGTGGCTGTGATATAAGGCAATGAAAACCAAATAAAATGGGCAATAACTACATCCAAGGAACAATTATGTTACAAGTTCTTAACAACTTGTTGGGTTGGATTTCTCATATAGGGATAATTTGTGGTCAACAGTTAAAGTGCCTCCACCCTAGACACAATGAGGAGAATAGTTCTGAAAATAAAGCTGGTTAAAAAGCTGCAAACCTGAAAGGGCGAGTCCACCCATCGAGTAATTACAGTACAATATTAGAGAATGTGGTTTTGAAAACTATGGAGGCATAACGAGGTACAGAATGACCACGTACACATCTATGGATGCTACATAATGGCTCCATATAACTTCATACAAGCTCGTAAGCAGCTATATTCCAACTCAGTATTCCAACTCTGAGCATGAACCATTCCTTTGTGCTTTAGGCTAGTTTCACACTAACGTTTATTCGACGCAGCGCACGGCGCCGCTAAGCCCCGCCCCCTGCCAGCTCCCTGCCCGCCACATCCGGTCATCGCCGCCTACTATCGCACATGGACGCTTGTGATCTGCGCACCCTATCTTTAGCATAGGGTGCGCAGATCGTGCGCTGGCCGTGCGCTAGTAGGATTTTGGCGTGCGCTGCGCACTTTTTAAGGTGCGCCGTGCGCGCAGAAATGCATCATGCTGCGTTCGTCGTGCACGGGCACACCTTCAAAAGTGTGCAGCGCACGCCAAAATCCTACTAGCGCACGGCCAGCGCACGATCTGCGCACCCTGCGCTAAAGATAGGGTGCGCAGATCGCAAGCGTCCATGTGCGATAGTAGGCGGCGATGACCGGATGGGGCGGGCAGGGAGCGGGGCTTAGCGGCGCCGTGCGCTGCGTCGAATAAACGCTAGTGTGAAACTAGCCTTATTCTGTATAACCCCGCCCCATAACTGATTGTACAATGTGCATAGGCAGAAAGTTGCCAGAGAAAGCTGCTGATCGGTGGTGTGGGAAGGATTATGCAGGGCTCAGCATTCAGAGAACTGAAAGATTAGCAGCAATTAAAACAGGGATTTTATGAAAATTACAGCAAGCAGCCCAGAAAGTGACAGCTGGATTTAGGGTCTCTGCCCCTATATCCTGCTGCTCTCAGATGGATAACAAAAATTTGGTGATTTGGTGACAAATTCCCTTTAAGATGGCAGGATATAGCTAGAAATTAAACCTGTATAGGAAACACCTTGTCTCTAATTGTGAGATGGTCTCTAAATTCTATATTCCATACATAATACTCGTACATGCTCAAAGTACTTACAGCAAATTAGGGTTTTATTTTCATCTACTTACATAATTTTTACTTTTAGAATTAATTTGTACTGAGGGGAGAAAATATTACATTAATAATCAGCCTCCTGTTAAAAAAAACCTCATATATTTTAATGTGATTATGCTAAAAGTAAAAAAGAAGTGTCAGCCATCGCAGATGTGCATAGACCGAAGCATACGTCTATAGTTTGTGCTCTTGGAACCTCACATGAAACGTTATCTGGGTCAAATATTTCATGTCAGTGCAAATCTACTATCACAGTATGGTAGCATGCCAAGAATCTTGATCACATTGTAACTGTACCTTTCACTAGATCACCTGGATAGTGAGAACTCAAGTTAATATTTATAGTTAGTAGGGTTATTCCCATATGTAGAAGATGTAATGACTATAATATTAGCAAATACCTCCAATTAGAAATGCGGTATAATGTACTTTTCCTGATTCGTTATGTCTCCTTCCCCTTATGCAGGTGTAAGGAGTGTCTGCAAGTGTACAGATATATCCGTGTATATATATATTTAATGTCGGATGTTATGTACCCTTTCCCTTTACCATTATTCGTATTTATTGTACATGCCATGTATATGTCTTTTTATTGTATCTGTTATATGTATTTAACATTGGACACTGTTATATAAATAGGGAAAGTGTAGTACCCTAGTTTGACCACTAGATGGGGATAGAGAAGCTCAGCTTGTAAATAGTTAAAGTAGGAGGGGCTAACAGCTGTTAAGCCAGGGAGCATCTGGAATTTGAAATCAGTTGGGCGGGAGCGCCCTGACAGAGCTTTTGACTCTGTAAAGTTAAAGTCAAGAGCCCAGTCATACAGAATTCAGGCCAGTATCTGATCGGGGAGTAACACCAGGAGAAGTGCTGACAGTGCAGAATTCGTGGGTCTGCAGTTGCCAGAAGAAGACTAAGCAGTACGGGCAGGTCACTCAGAATGTGGCGGCTTATTTCATCTGTGGATATTTTTGAGACAGGGGCTAAATGGTTAAGAGGGTCCCCTACTGGAGTAAGACTGAGCAGAGTTGATGTTGAAAGACCGGAGAGCACGGTCCGTGCCGGAAGCAAGCTTAGTGGGAGAGAGGGGAAGACAGGGACAGAGGAGAAAATGCCTATTACCAACCCTGATGCTGATGTTGGAGTGAACATGTATGCGCTGTGTGAAGGAAACAGCAAAGTTGATTGTTCAAGTATTGAACAGGACTGTGACTCTGTTTGTTCCACATCATCTGAGAAGAATGTACAAGGCATAACAGAAAACCCTGAGGGGGAGCTGGAGAAAGCGACAGATATGCTGACAGAAAACTGTCATGTCTATGTGAGGGGAGGCCACAACTCCATTGCCCCGGAGTCCTCTGCAACGACTATGGTCCTGGCTGAACCTTACACTTGGGGTAGTCCTCAGGATGCCGACACCATGCTATGCGGAGAGACCGCAAATAAAAAAAAAAAAGAGTGATGTGTCAGAAGATTGTGGTCCAGGAGGAATGGATGCCCTGGAGGAGGCAAGTAGCCTGAATGTAACAGGAAAAGATTACACTAATGTGACAGGAAAAGAAGAAATTGATGTGACAGGAAAAGATGACACTGATGTGACAGGAAAAGATTACACTATTGTGACAGGAAAAGAAGAAATTTGTGTGACAGGAAAAGATGACACTGATCTGACAGGAAAAGATGGCACTAATGTGACAGGAAAAGAAGAAATTGATGTGATAAGAAAAGATGAGACTGTTGTGACCAGTAAAAATGAGACTGGAGACCTGAGAGAAGTGACAAGTACCTCAGATGCTATGGAAACTTTGGAAAATTTAATGTGGATTGATATACTGTCTCGTGGAGATGCCGCAAAGAGAATAGAGAATGAAATTCAGAAAGTGACCACTTTATGGGATGTGCCTGAACCTTTATGTGGAACTACAAACGCCTCAGAGACTAAGGTGGCAGTTAAAAAGATGGTGGTGAGTGCTGACAGGAAAGAAAACGACAACTGTGACTCCACCCTTCGTGGGTGTGTCCTGGAAAGCAGAAGCATGCCCTAGGACTACATCCTAAATCACGTGTGGCTGCAGCAACAGATTGTTTTCAGACAGGCAGCACAAATGACATAAAGGGCTGTGCTACCCTCAAAGGAAGGGGGAGCTCAACCCTAAGGACTGTAGACCTTATACATGGAATACTATTGTATATATGTTTGCGTCCTGTCATGGAAAGAGACATTCCTTAAAGCCGGAGTCACACTAGAGAGAAATACGGATGAGTGCTATGCGAGAAAAAAATCACATAGCACTCGGACCAATGTTAACCTATGAGGCAGCTCCCATCATCCGTTTTTATCTCTCCCGTATTATACGTACAGGTGATATCGCAGCATGCTGCAATTTGCATCGTATTACGCCAGAGACTCGCCAATGCAAGTCTATGGGTGCGAGAAAAAAACAGATTACACACGGACCATGCTTGTTACTTGGAAAAAATACGCACCAGTGTCCTTTAAAAAAGCCAGCAATTCAGTGCACTATACTGTAAAATCACACTGAATGGTAAAATAGGATAGATAGAATACATGTACTGTATGCACATAATATATGTATGTGTATATATATATATATATATATATATATACACATACAGTTGTGGCCAAAAGTATTGACACCCCTGCAATTCTGTCAGATAATACTCAGTTTCTTCCTTAAAATGATTGCAAACACAAATTCTTTGTTATTATTATCTTCATTTAATTTGTCTTAAATGAAAAAACACAAAAGAGAATGAAGCAAAAAGCAAAACATTGATCATTTCACACAAAACTCCAAAAATGGGCCAGACAAAAGTATTGGCACCCTCAGCCTAATACTTGGTTGCACAACCTTTAGCCAAAATAACTGCGACCAACCCCTTCCGGTAACCATCAATGAGTTTCTTACAATGCTCTGCTGGAATTTTAGACCATTCTTCTTTGGCAAACTGCTCCAGGTCCCTGATATTTGAAGGGTGCCTTCTCCAAACTGCCATTTTTAGATCTCTCCACAGGTGTTCTATGGGATTCAGGTCTGGACTCATTGCTGGCCACCTTAGAAGTCTCCAGTGCTTTCTCTCAAACCATTTTCTAGTGCTTTTTGAAGTGTGTTTTGGGTCATTGTCCTGCTGGAAGACCCATGACCTCTGAGGGAGACCCAGCTTTCTCACACTGGGCCCTACATTATGCTTCAAAATTTGTTGGTAGTCTTCTGACTTCATAATGCAATGCACACAGTCAAGCAGTCCAGTGCCAGAGGCAGCAAAGCAACCCCAAAACATCAGGGAACCTCCACCATGTTTGACTGTAGGGACCGTGTTCTTTTCTTTGAATGCCTCTTTTTTCTCCTGTAAACTCTATGTTGATGCCTTTGCCCAAAAAGCTCTACTTTTGTCTCATCTGACTAGAGAAGCTTCTTCCAAAATGTTTTAGGCTTTTTCAGGTAAGTTTTGGCAAACTCCAGCCTGGCTTTTTTATGTCTCGGGGTAAGAAGTGGGGTCTTCCTGGGTCTCCTACCATACAGTCCCTTTTCATTCAGACGCCGACGGATAGTATGGGTTGACACTGTTGTACCCTCGGACTGCAGGGCAGCTTGAACTTGTTTGGGTGTTAGTCGAGGTTCTTTATCCAACATCCGCACAATCTTGCGTTGAAATCTCTTGTCAATTTTTCTTTTCCGTCCACATCTAGGGAGGTTAGCCACAGTGCCATGGGCTTTAAACTTTTTGATGACACTGCACACGGTAGACACAGGAACATTCAGGTCTTTGGAGATGGACTTGTAGCCTTGAGATTGCTCATGCTTCCTCACAATTTGGTTTCTCAAGTCCTCAGACAGTTCTTTGGTCTTCTTTCTTTTCTCCATGCTCAATGTGGTACACACAAGGACACAGGACAGAGGTTGAGTCAACTTTAATCCATGTCAACTGGCTGCAAGTGTGATTTAGTTATTGCCAACACCTGTTAGGTGCCACAGGTAAGTTAAAGGTGCTGTTAATTACACAAATTAGAGAAGCATCACATGATTTTTTGAACAGTGCCAAAACTTTTGTCCACCTTTTTTATGTTTGGTGTGGAATTAAATCCAATTTGGCTTTAGGACAATTCTTTTTGTGTTTTTTCATTTAAGACAAATTAAATGACGATAATAATACCAAAGAATTTGTGTTTGCAATCATTTTCAGGAAGAAGCTGAGTATTATCTGACAGAATTGCAGGGGTGTCAATACTTTTGGCCACAACTGTATATATATGCCATGGACACACACACACACATATATATATATATATATATTTATATTTCATAGAGATATAGATAGCAGAATAGGTGAAAAATCAATTGTCGGCATCTGTAAAATCATTACAGAACCTGACAGGTTATTATGAGACATGGTTTACATACAGTAAACCATTGCATATCCGTTATATTTTTATATATCCCTCACTAATAATGTTAGTAGTGTGTGTGTAAAATTTTGGTGCTGGAGGTGTTAAATTAAAGGATTAATTCACGGAAAAAGCTGTTGTGGGCTCACACGCAATTTTCTCCCCCAGAGAGGGCAAGCCAGTGACTGAGGGCAGAAATTAATAGCCTAGAGAGGGACCATTGTCTTTTGGCCCCCCGTGGTTAAAAAAAATCTGCCCCCAGCCACCCCAGAAAAGGTGCATGTGTAGGATGTGACAATTCTGGCACTTACCCGCTCCCTTCCCATTGCCCTGTAGCAGGTGGCATATGGGGTAATAAGGGGTTAATGTCACCTTGCTATTGTAAGGTGACATTAAGCCTGGTTAATAATGGAGAGGTCAATAAGACACCTATCCATTATTACTCCACTAGTCTGAAAGGTTAAAAACACACGCGCACACACACACACACACATTAAGAATAAAGACTTATAGTGAAATAAATAAACACACATTTTTTCCATCTTTATTTAACTCCCAATCCAAGCAAAACCATTGTTCTCCTGTAAAAAAAAAAACAAAATAAAAAAGCAACAGTATCTCATACCTGTCCACCATACAGTCAAATCCAACGCCACAATCCATCTCAAGGGGTTAAATAGTTTACAATAGTTTACAACCGGGACCGGTGCTAATGCGACTGGCCCTGCTGTAAACTATGGAGGAATGACTGAGAAGCTGCCTGCGCAGCCTCCCCACCTGACCGGAGATTAACTGATTGGTGTGGGAAAGTTTCTGAACACTTTCCCACGCTGTCAGTTCACTGCGGGTCAGGTGGGAAATCTTTGTAGCCTTAGTGACTACCGCTGATGTCACTGAGGCTGCGCTGACTCCTCACTTGACCCGAGGTGAACTGACTGCGTGGGAAAATGTTCAGAAACTTTCCCACGCTAATCAGTTCATCTCCAGTCAGGCGGGGAGGTGGATATAAATACACATGGTACCACTGAAAACGTCATCTTATCATCTTATCCCGGAAAAAACAAGCTGCCATACAGCATCATCAGCGAAAAAATAAAAAAGTTATAGCTTTCAGAATAAAGCGATGCAAAAATATTTTTTACATAAAATACTTCTTATTGTATAAATGCGCCAAAACATAAAAAAAGATATAAATGAGGTATCGCTGTAATCATACTGACCCGAAGAATAAAACTGCTTTATCAATTTTACCACACACGGAACGGTATAAACGCCCCAGCCCCAAAAGAAATTCATGAATTGCTGGTTTTTGTTCATTGCCTCCCAAAAATCGGAATAAAAAGCGATCAAAAAATGTCATGTGTCCGAAAGTGGTACCAATAAAAACATCAACTCATCCCGCAAAAAATAAGACTTCATATAACTCTGAGCCAAAATACGGAAAAATTATAGCTCTCAAAATGTGGTGATGCAAAAACTATTTTTTGTTATAAAAAGCGTCTTTTAGTGTGTGACAGCTGCAAAACATAAAAACCGCTATAAATATCATACCCCCTTAGGGCAGAGGCGTATCCTGGGGGGGGGGGTCAGCCCTGCGCAGCCAGCAAGGGGGCGCAGTCGGGCCGTGTAATGCGGCGATCCGCAGTGTCTCCCCTGGCGGCTTCATCCTGCCACCCCTCACCGTTCTCTGTGTTGGCTGTCAAGCTGACTGCCGGCACAGAGAAGCTGCCGTGCGCCGGCTCCCAGGGATCAATTGTACTGGTGTCTATACAGACGCCAGTACAATTGAAGCTCTGACAGTTACTCCCGGGTCAGAGTGATGCCAGCAGCATGATCAGGTCATGTGATCACGCTGCTGATGTCACTCGCTGGCGCCCAGGACACTGGTGGTAAGTGTGCTCCGTTCTGGAACTGAAGAAACCACCAAAGATTAAGGGGGGATACATAAAGTGTGGGGGGATTTAGAGTGGGGATGGTGGGGCTATTTGATATGTGGGGCATTTGGAGTGGGGATGGGGGGTTATTTAATGTGTGGGGGGATTTAGAGTGGGGATGGGGGAACATAATGTGTGGGGGGATTTAGAGTGGGGATGGTGGGGCTATTTAGTGTATGGGGCATTTGGAGTGGGGATGGGGGTTATTTAATGTGTGTGGGCATTTGGAGTGGGGATAGGGGGTTATTTAATGTGCGGGGGGATTTAGAGTGGGGATGGGGGAACATAATGTGTTTGGGGGATTTAGAGTGGGGATGGGGGGAACATAATGTGTTTGGGGGATTTAGAGTGGGGTTGGTGGGGCTATTTAATGTGTGGGGCATTTGGAGTGGGGATGGGGGTTATTTAATGTGGGGGGATTTAGAGTGGGGACAAGGGTTATTTAATGTGTGGGGGGATTTAGAGTGGGGATGGGGGGCACTTTATGTGTGGGGGGGATTTAGAGTGGGGATGGGAGGTTATTTAATGTGTGGGTCATTTGGAGTGGGGATGGGGGTTATTTAATGTGGGGAGGGATTTAGAGTTGGGATTGGGTTATTTAATGTGTGGGGAGAATTGGAGTGGGGATGGAGGATACTTAATGTGTGGGGGGATATGAAGTGGAGATGGGGGGATTTAAAGTGTGCGGGGGGATTTGGAGTGGGGATGGGGGGATTAAATGTGTGTGGGGGAATTTGGAGTGGGGATGGGGGATTTAATGTGTGTGGAGAGATTTGAGTACACAAAATGAAGAGTATGTATGAGGAAACAGTATGGGGATAGGTGCAGACACAGTATGGTGAGTGGGGCGAATGGGTGCAGACAGTATGGGGAGCGAAAGTGTAAATGTATGTGGACAAAGTATGAGTAGCGATTGGAAAAATGTATGGGGACACAGTATGGCGAGTGAGGGAGATGGGATGTGTGCAGACACAGTATGGGGAGTCAGGGACAAGTGTGAGCAGATAGTATAGAGTCAGGGGGTAAATATATGAGGAGACAGTATGATGAACAGAGGGATGTGAGAGGAGACAGTATGAGGAGGGAGGAGAATAGTGTGAGGTGACAGTATATTGCAGATATTTTTTATTTAGGAGCATTATAATGACACTTCTATCTTTAAGGGCATCGTGTGGCGATTTGCTGCAGAAGACCGGAGAAGATGGAAGTCTGCAGAGGTGGCTGTGGATGAGAAAACTCATCATGGGGTTTGGACAAGAAGAAAAGAAGGAGAACAACTCCAGAGACGACGTCATCTATAAGGTACCTGAATGTAAATGTTATTTGTGATACTGACTTATTCTCATGTTTTTATTTATGTTAGGAACATTAAGGCTATGTGCACACGTAGCAGAAAATTTCTGCTGGAAAACCAGACTCCCTTCCCAGAAACCGCGCGTTTTTTTCAAAAAATGTGTGGCTTTTATGCATTTTTTTCCGTGCGTTTTCAAGACGCATACAAATAGCCAGAAACGCAGAAAAATCCGTGAAGTTAATGAGCATGCTGCGTTTTTTTACCACGAAGCAGTTTTTTCGCAGTTAAAAGACACATCAGTATGCACAAAAAGTGCAAAATGCATAGAAATGAATGGGAAGCTTATTTTTAGCGATTTTATTGGGAAATCCGCTAAAAATACAGCTAAAAAAATGCTGTGTGTGAACACAGCCTAAAGGGGTTGTCCAAGTTTGTGATGAGTCTGCAGTCATTCCTTGTAACTGCTGTAACTGCAGACTTCTGAATTCTCACAGTGCTCATTGAACGCTGTTACGATTCTCTCATGCCGGTAATTTACATACATGCAGTCACTTGCTGACTAGATATGTGTGGCCTCACTCAATGAAAATGAAAGGAGCAAGGCCGGACACGTCTAGTCGGAATGTTGCCAGAAGTATATAAATCACATGCTTGTGCTGACATGACCGTGCACTCTTGCCACCGGTACGGGAGAATCCTAAAAGTGTGCAGTGCATACATTGTGAGAACTCAGAAGCCTGCAGTGTCAGGATTCAGCTCTGTAGGTTCCAGTAGTTATCACATGGACACTTCACTCATATATGCGACTTTCATACCTATGGTCCTGTGACAACGAGCTTCTCTTCTGCTTTTCTCAGTGTTTCCCTGACCATTGAGAGCATTAGGGAGAGCAGCTCTTCGGTACATGACTAAGTGTGCAAATCGCATGTGTGCTTTGTGGGGGGGGGCGCTGAACCCAATTCTTGCCCTGGGTGCCAGAAAGCCTAGATACACCTCTGAGTTAGGGATAAGTAATGAAATTAAAAAAATGTATTTATTTCCATTTTCCCATTAGGGTTAAGGTTGGGGTTGGAGATAGGGTTAGGGTTGGGGATATTCTTAGGGTTGGGGTTAGGGATAGGGTTAGGGGTGTGTTGGGGTTAGGGTTAGCGTTAGAATTGGGGAGTTTCACTGTTTAGGCACATCAGGGGCTCTCCAAATGCAACATGGTGTCTGATCTCAATTCCAGCCAATTTTGCATTGAAAAGTCAAACGGCGCTCATTCCCTTCCGAGCTCTGCCATAAGCCCAAACAGTGATTTACCCCCACATATGGGGTATCAGCATACTCAGGACAAATTGTACAAAAACTTTTGGGGTCCAATTTTTCCTGTTGCCCTTGGTAAAATAAAACAAATTAGATTTTAAGTAAATTTTTTGTAAAAAAAAAAAGTAAAATGTGCTTCTTTTTTTTTTTTAAACATTCCAAAAATTCCTGTGAAGCACCTGCAGGGTTAATAAACTTCTTGAATGTGGTTTTGAGTACTTAGAGGGGTGCAGTTTTTAGAATGGTGTCACTTTTGGGTATTTTCTATCATATAGTCCCCTCAAAATGACTTCAAATGTGATGTGGTCTCTAAAAAAATGGTTTTGTAAAATTTGTTGAAAAAATGAGAAATCGCTGGTCAACTTTTAACCCTTATAACTTCCTAACAAAAAAAAAATGTGGTTCAAAAATTGTGCAGACGTAAAGTACACATATGGCTCTATGATATAAGGGCATAAAAATTAAAAGTTTGAAAATTGTGAAATTTTCAAAATTTTTGCCAAATTTCTGTTTTTTTTCACAAAAAAAAGCAAGTCATAACGAAGAAATTTTACTTCTGTCATAAAGTACAATATGTCATGAGAAAACATTCTCAGAATCAGTGGGATACGTTGAAGCGTTCCAGAATTATTACCTCATAAAGGGACAGTGGTCCGAATTGTAAAAATTGGCCGGGTCAGAAAGGTGAAAACAGGCTGGGTCGCGAAGGGGTTAAACATTGTTTCAATGGCTTTACTCAAATGAACACTAAAATACCCTGTGTTACATGTGCAATTCAAAACCTATTGACCCTTAGATCAGTCCTGCAATAGGCATAACATTTCCATAGGTCATTTAAAGTGACATTCACTGTATATAAGTGTCGTCAACAGGAGAGCAAGGAGAGATCACCCTCAGGCTAAGCTCTCATGAGCGTATGAAAAAAAAAAAAAAGAGTTTCGTCCAAAAATCACAAATGATTTTTTTCTTACTTGTCATCTGTGTGCAGTCCGTATGCACGCAGATGACACGTCTCATCTGACTTACAGCAGAAAGTAGTGCATGCTGAGATTTTTTTCACACATAGATTCAGTCAGTCAGTGGAAAAAAAATCAGTCATCTGCACTGCCCCATTGAATAGCGTTTGTCTTAGAGCTTTCACAGACAAGACTCAGACCAAATATATGGTTGTGCGAGCTTAGCCTTATAGTTATTTTTTATAGTGGTCAATAAAATGCAAGATTGTGTTGCGCTCTGTACACTAGAAGTCCTTAAAAGCACATTAAAGTATCAAAAGGGTCAATTTTACCGGGTTATACAGAAGAAATTACTAAAATGGCCATCCTGCTTTGGTATTACTTCTTATTCTGGAAGTGTTTGCCGATTTCACACCTTACAGACCCCCATCCACCGCCCCGGCATGCACTCTGCAGGTAATATTGGTAACTCGGCTACTTTCCGATAATTTGCCATACGGTAACCCCTCCCAAGCAGGGCTCTTATACTATTTGCACCAGTCTATCACTCAAGTAGTCATGTTTTTTGTACTTATTTTTATCATATGTCTTTTACTTAAAAAAAAAAAAGTACAGGACCCTGGATTTAAGAGCTTTTTTAAGTAAATGACAATACTTTAATACTTTCTAGTTAACACACAGGAGGTGCAAACCACTCTGTAAGAGGTGTCGTAGCTTTGGTCTTCTGCTGCCTTTGTCCATCTTTGCTAATATCCACACAGTGATAATAATGTTAATCTTCTTTCAGTAGTTTCAGAAGTACTAATATGAATAGGTGCTGAGGATGCCGGCTGGTAGGAAGCAGTCTGTAGAGCTCCCACTAAGCGGCCATAGACTACTGACATGACCATTGGAGCAAAGAGTTGTCAATAAATTTGCTCATCTCTAATTATACATACAGTTGTGACCAAAAGTATTGACACCCCTGCAATTCTGTCAGATAATACTCAGCTTCTTCCTGAAAATGATTGCAAACACAAATTCTTTGGTATTATTATCTTCATTTAATTTGTCTTAAATGAAAAAAAACACAAAAAGAATTGTCCTAAAGCCAAATTGGATATACTGTAATTCCACACCAAACATAAAAAAGAGGGTGGACAAAAGTATTGGCACTGTTCGAAAAATCATGTGATGCTTCTCTAATTTGTGTAATTAACAGCACCTGTAACTTACCTGTGGCACCTAACAGGTGTTGGCAATAACTAAATCACACTTGTAGCCAGTTGACATGGATTAAAGTTGACTCAACCTCTGTCCTGTGTCCTTGGGTGTACCACATTGAGCATGGAGAAAAGAAAGAAGACCAAAGAACTGTCTGAGGACTTGAGAAACCAAATTGTGAGGAAGCATGAGCAATCTCAAGGCTACAAGTCCATCTCCAAAGACCTGAATGTTCCTATGTCTACCGTGCGCAGTGTCATCAAGAAGTTTAAAGCCCATGGCACTGTGGCTAACCTCCCTAGATGTGGACGGAAGAGAAAAATTGACAAGAGATTTCAACGCAAGATTGTGCGGATGTTGGATAAAGAACCTCGACTAACATCCAAACAAGTTCAAGCTGCCCTGCAGTCCGAGGGTACAACAGTGTCAACCTGTACTATCCGTCGGCATCTGAATGAAAAGGGACTGTATGGTAGGAGACCCAGGAAGACCCCACTTCTTACCCCGAGACATAAAAAAGCCAGGCTGGAGTTTGCCAAAACTTACCTGAAAAAGCCTAAAACGTTTTGAAAGAATGTTCTCTGGTCAGATGAGACAAAAGTAGAGCTTTTTGGGCAAAGGCATCAACATAGAGTTTACAGGAGAAAAAAGAGGCATTCAAAAGAAAAGAACACGGTCCCTACAGTCAAACATGGCGGAGGTTCCCTGATGTTTTGGGGTTATTATTATTATTATTATTATTTATTGTTCTAGCGCCATTTATTCCATGGCGCTTTACATGTGAGGAGCGGTATACATAAAAACAAGTACAATAATCTTAAACAATACAAGTCATAACTGGTAGAGGAGGAGAGAGGACCCTGCCCGCGAGGGCTCACAATCTTCAAGGGATGGGTGATAATACAGTAGGCGAGGGTAGAGCTGGTCGTGCAGCGGTTTGGTCGATCGGTGGTTACTGCAGGTTATAGGCTTGTCGGAAGAGGTGGGTCTTCAGGCTCTTTTTGAAGGTTTCGATGGTAGGTGAGAGTCTGATATGTTGTGGTAGAGAGTAGAGGGTTGCTTTGCTGCCTCTGGCACTGGACTGCTTGACCGTGTGCATGGCATTATGAAGTCAGAAGACTACCAACAAATTTTGCAGCATAATGTAGGGCCCAGTGTGAGAAAGCTGGGTCTCCCTCAGAGGACATGGGTCTTCCAGCAGGACAATGACCCAAAGCACACTTCAAAAAGCACTAGAAAATGGTTTGAGAGAAAGCACTGGAGACTTCTAAGGTGGCCAGCAATGAGTCCAGACCTGAATCGCATAGAACACCTGTGGAGAGATCTAAAAATGGTAGTTTGGAGAAGGCACCCTTCAAATATCAGGGACCTGGAGCAGTTTGCCAAAGAAGAATGGTCTAAAATTCCAGCAGAGCATTGTAAGAAACTCATTGATGGTTACCGGAAGCGGTTGGTCGCAGTTATTTTGGCTAAAGGTTGTGCAACCAAGTATCAGGCTGAGGGTGCCAATACTTTTGTCTGGCCCATTTTTGGAGTTTTGTGTGAAATTATCAATGTTTTGCTTTTTGCTTAATTCTCTTTTGTGTTTTTTCATTTAAGACAAATTAAATGAAGATAATAATACCAAAGAATTTGTGTTTGCAGTCATTTTCAGGAAGAAACTGAGTATTATCTGACAAAATTGCAGGGGTGTCAATACTTTTGGCCGCAACTGTATCTACCTTCTTTTGAAAACTGCAGACCCTGGACATCTGGTAGATGGAATTCCAGCAGGCTAGATAGACCACAAGAACCCGAATGAGTCTTCTTTCCAGCACTAAGCCACCCTTGCTCCCACTGAGCCTGCCAAGCTTCCTCCCTACATGTTAACAGGAAAAAAAAAATAGATGTGTGTTGTGTGTCCACCAGACAATATAAACCTATAATTATGACACACGACTAAATAAATTTTTATATTAGTAACATATTAAAAACAATAAAAAACATCAAGGGAAAAATAGCCCCAAAGTGTAGACTATGTTGTCTACAAATATCTGAAGGGATGTCTCAGTGTAGAGGGATCATCATTATTCTCATTTGCACATGGAAATATGAGAATCAATGAAATGAAACTGAAAGGGAGGAGACACAGATTAGATATTAAAAAAACTTTTTGACAGTGAGGGTGCTCAATGAGTGAACCAGGCTGCCACAAGAGGTGGTGAGTTCTCCTCCAATGGAAGTCTTCAAACAGAGGCTGGACAGATATCTGTCTGGGATGATTTAGTGAATCTTGCATTGAGCAGGGGGTTGGACACGATGACCCTGGAGGTCGCTTCCAACTCGACCATTCTATGATCCTCTGATTCTCTGAAATACTCCCATAGTCTGTACTTTGAGGCTATTTTTCCCTAGACATTGTTTATTATTTTTTAATACATGATTAGCAAATATAACATTTCATTTGACATTCTAGTTGTGTGTCATATTTATAAGTTTAGATTCCTCGATACATGAATAGAACATACTTTCACTGAAACCCCATTTCCCCACCTAAGCAGGTTGTTTGCAGTTAGAACTATGCTTGAGCACCAGCTGTGAACTCTATTACCACATTACAGCAGTGCTCCAGGAAAACTACAGAAATCAGGTCTAGCACTGATTGACTGATGGTCGGCCAACCGGCGCTAGGTTTGATCTATAGACTTTGGCAATGAGTATCCTTCTTTTTGTCTGCTGCACAGTGGCAGTGCACTAAAGCAAAAGATCTATCAGCTGCCTCTTGTTAGAAGCTGGGGGAGCAGCAGTTCCAATGTTCATTGATCCCCCAAGTTCCAACAATATCACAAATAAGATGATGATGGATGCACATCAGCAGGAACGGGCCGCTAAGTATTTGCCCGGTGGGGCAGATTGTTAGTCCGGCTCTGCAGATGGTTTAATCAGGCCAGCATATGTCTTAACAAATATAACGGGAGCTGTAAATAGAAAAATGAGCAGATGCAAGGTAAATGTGTAACAATGAAAGATGTGGAACCAAATTTTATACAGTCTAAAAACTTTTAGAAATAAGTCAAAATGGATGATACATGCAGCCATGTAGGATTAATAAATTCCAGCAATAGTAACAAGAGTAGTACATGTAAAAAGCATATTAAGAATTTTGATATAACAAAAGAAGCTGGGAAAAGCCTTCACCCTAACATTGGACAAGGAAGGTGAGCAAAACGTATGTAGGCCAGGTCTGATAAGACGTATCTGCTTCTAGAGTAGGAAGATACTGTGTATTCCTGGGTTCCTGTAGTTATTCAGAGTACTATTACAAAGTAAACACAACCCTATCACACATAATCTATGTTAGTGTCTTATAGTAGAAGTAATGCTGCAGTGTATGGGCTCACCACTATAGTTTGTAAATCCCTACAACTACAGCGTGGCAAAATCAATCAACATTTCAAGCTAAAATTTCACTTAACAAGCACTCCCATGACACAGGACTTGTAACTCCCAGTGATGCTGACAAAAGCAATTGTCGTTAAGTTAGTGCTTATTTTTGCACATGTCAGGACAATTTACCCGAATGTCACATACTAGAAATAAAGTCACTTCTCAGTGTTCTGCAAGGACCATCTAAAATACACTAATGATTGACTCTCAATGACATCAAATCTCCTCTATCCACAGAGCCAGGGAACCAGTAACGCTGCGAGCAATAGAAGCCTGTTCTGCTTTAGCTCCTCAGGATAAGATACATAAACATTTAGAATAGTATTTGCATTTCTGGAAAACTATCAAAGTATTTTGTCGTCCTTTCAAGCTGACCTGCAAAGCCGTTTCTACGAAGAGAAAAGCCATCAGGGAAATCTGCTTCTTTGTTCTGCCCTGTATTTCACATTTCCAGTGATAATCCCTCCTATGAGTCAGATTTACTCATTATTTGGTACATTTAGTAATTTCATTCTTTTGATTCATTTATTTGCTTGTTTAGGTTTTTTTTATCTATCACACTGAGTGCTGAATAATAAACTCATATGAGGGCAGAATATATAGTAGGGTATTATTGAGAGGAGGTTTTATAATATAAATATGTTCTATACACTCAGGAAAATAATAATAATTTTCTTTCTATAGCGCTACCATATTTTGCAGCACTTCACATTTTAGAGGGGACTTCTACAGACACTAGACATTACAAAAGAACAAAAATCACATAAATCAACAAATACAAAAACAGTATTGGTTAATGAGGATCACCACATGGTCAGAATGAGCGATCTTCTGTCATTTTTTATTGTCGAAATATTATTTTATTGCGTGCTTGAAATTCACTTTAATGGTCAGTAAATTTAGATTGACAAGTACCGTTAATTGAAAGTTAATATTATTTAAAAGATAAAAAGTACTTTTCGGCGCTTCCATCCATAAAATTAATTTTTTTATTAGAAATTCATTTAAAAACAAAATAGTGAAGGCAGCAACCACTTAGGTGTCGTAGTCCCGTGATAATACATGTTCACGAGACCCCGGGAGGTGGGTATCCATTGTTTTTATTTTACGTAGGGCCCAGATGTGATTAAACTGACCCGTAATGGACAAACGCTTCAAGAAACACTTACATACTAGGCAATCATGGCGTAGATGCTTACCATCTAAATGTGCCAAGTTCTCAGAAGCCTGACAAATTCAATTTTCCATTTATTTATTGCTCACTATGTAGAAGTAGATTTTGTTTTTCAGAGAGTCATTTATCTTGTTACTTTTGTGTTACTTGTATCTGGCTTGACATCCCAACTTTAACTCAGCAAGGAGTTACTGTGATAATTCTGGCATTCCCGTATGCGCGGATAATCTGTTGTGGAAATATTAGCCAAAGAAAACAACCAGGGATATTGAAGTTCATGTGGGAACCATTAGTAATGTTTCACCAAGTGTTAAAGACAGAAATTAATTCCAAACCATTTTGTTTTACTTGAGGAAATCAGAGAGGGCTCTGGATCTAAGAGGGAAGTGTTGGGATTGGTGTGGCCGAGGGAAACGTGTCCAGTTCACTCAGATGTTGTGTGTGAAATTAAGTCCGTGTTCATGAAGGTTTATGTCACTGGAAAAGCGGAGTTCGCCGAGAAGCTGTGACATTTTTATGCTCTCAGCAAAATCAATGTCAGGTGTAAAGAATTGTGGTCGTGCTCAATAGGACAAAGCGAACTTCAAAGGTTGAATGTAACCGATCCAGTAATGACTGACATTTCCTTAGATTGATGATACTCCAGTTATGCCTCATAAGGTTTAAATTATCCACCACGGTGAACAATCCTAGAAAACGTAAAGATTGATTTCAAAGTGTAAATTGTAGAATAAAGGCAGAAGTTTTGTCAAAGTTTTTGGTCAGTAAAACTGACTATTACCCAACGTTCTTTCCCACTAATATAGCTCACCACTAAAGTCATTGCTAAAGTATAACTAGGGCCACATATGGTGGGCTCAAACAATTAAGATGAATAGTATGCAACTGAGCCCTGTGCACATGTAGCTCAGTGTCCGGGAAATCTTTATCGGGAAGCACAATCACACTGAAATTGAGTAAAATGAGTTGTATTTCTTAAACTACACAAAGTCATACATTTCCAAGAGGAAAGATGGAAATTTGCTTCTGGCAGCACCTATCCGTGAATACAAAAGGATTGTGCATTTTGGAAATAAAATTGCCTATTCTTTTCACTTGCAGGGACAGTAGGAATTCCATCATGCCCATTAAAGAGAACCCGTCAGCACGATTTTGTAAAGTAAAGTCACGTGGCTCTAATACTGATGATAAGAAATCATTTTATATATATGACATTATAGATCTTTCATATCGTTCTGGATAAATTTAACAGCGCTGCTTAAAGAGGACCAGGTGAAAAGTTTATTATTATTTTATTAACCTTTAATTTTACATGTAATCAAATTCCTCATTATCATCACTGTCCCCATTGGGGCTCACAATCTAAATTCCCTATGTCTTTGGAATGTGGGAGGAAACCGGAGGAAACCCACACACACGGGGAGAACATACAAACTCCTAACAGATGTTGACCTTGGTGGGATTTGAACCGAGGACCTCAGCACTGCAAAACAACAGAGCAACCACTGACCAACTGTGCTGCCCCAAAAAGTTGACAGTTTCTGCTCTTATTTTATTCCTGCTGCCCTCCTGAACAACCCGTTTAACTTTTTTACATTTGCCATACAGTATCAGAGATATGGACCTTTTCATTTAGGCCTCTTTCACACATCAGGTTTTCGCCGTCAGGCGCGATCCGGCGCTTTTGACAGAAACCGGATCCGGCGAAATGCAATGCCGGATCCGGTTTCCCCCCCATTGACTTGCATTTGCGCCAGATCGCGCCGGATGGCCATGCGTTTCATCCGGTTTTCGCCGGATCCGGCAATGTGTCGCAATGTGTCGCGATCCGGCGTCTGGAAAAAACGTCTACTGTAACGTTTTTTGTCTCCGGCGAAAAAGCCGTACCCGCCGGATCCGGCGCGTCCGGCTTTTTCACACAATGAAAGCCTATGAGCGCCGCAATGCGCCGGATCCGGTTTTTTGGTCTGAGCATGCTCAGTAGCTCTGCCCACAGGAGATATATAAAAGCAAGACAATGGGACCCTCAGCCACACCCAACATGCCACCCAAGCCAAGAACCAGGAGCAGGAGAAGGCAGCAGACATCTGCAGCAGCAGCACCATCAGCACCACCCCAAATGGAGCAGCATGCTGAACAACGGGAGGGGAGTCCAGAAGCAGATGAGAGACGGTAATTATCAAATCCCCCATTCCTCCAAACTAGGGCCATGGAATATCAAGATATTCATTGGTCCTTTGTTTCTCTTTATTCAACAGCCGCCAAAGAGATGCAGCAGCAGCAGCAGCAGCAGCAGAAATGGCATCACTGGCAGCAGCAATACCCACAGCCATGGAGTCTGGCCATCAACAGGACAGCACATCTTCTTCTGGGAGCCCTCCCTCGCATCGCCAGCGTTTGACGGTAAGTTTTTATTTCCAAAATCCATCATCTCTGTAATATATGTCTATTCATTGCCTTTTATTTCAAAACAGGAATCACAAGATGAAGAGGAGCTCCCAGAAGAAGAAGGAAGGGGTGGACAGACACCTGGAGTGGGCTCACAATTGGTAAGTTTTTTGCATCAAACGCAGAAACACAACATCACACTACACACAACACATAGAAAACAATGTTCTGCAGACGACACACAGCAAACAAATGCCTACATCCAAAGACATAACATTTTTTGTTTTCTTCTCTAGTCTTCCCAATCTGGTGCTCGGCCAAGAGGTCCTCGCAGTGCCTCCCAGGGTCGTCGGCGACAGCAACGCGGCGGTCACCAGCGTGTAAGTATAAATATTTTTGCTTTGTTTTTTTGCACTTTTTATTTCATTTCTTTTGTGGAGGCTAATTATGTTATTTTTGTCTTTTTCTTTAACAGCCTTCACAGCGTGCTCCCGACTCTGACGGTGAGGATGGAGGGATTGATGTGGACCGCCTCATCGATCTCGTCAGAGAAAGGGAGCCGCTCTGGAATATGGCTGACCGCCGCCACGCTGACCTGATCGTTACCCGACGACTCTGGGAGGAAATCTGTTCTCTCCTTGTGGGCCGCTGGGAGGACCTCGAAGCTCGGGCGCAGATTAAAGAGCGTAAGTATATACAGTACCGGTTGCTTGATGTAAACCAGTGTTTCCCGAACTCCAGTCCTCGTGGTCCCCACGGATCATGTGTTCAGGATTTCTATTTACTATGGAAATCCTGAAAACATGACCCCTGGGGACCATGAGGACTGGAGTTTATGAAACACTGATGTTGTATACTAACCACTCCTTTCTCGTTTCAGGGAACAGAATTGTGAATCGGTGGCGGTCTGTGAGGGATCGTTTCAAGAAGGAGTTCAATAAAGAGATGCGGGCCCCGAGTGGATCTGGAGGACGCAGGAGCAAGTACAAGTACGCACAAGCCCTGTCGTTCCTCCGGGAAACAATGCTCACCAGAAGGTAAATATTACACACCACATGTGAAAAAAAATGTTAGATGTAACTTTTTTTTTTCAGCCAGGGCCATACCATGTCAGTATTTTAATTGTTTTTTTTTCTCTTTATTCCACAGCACGGTGAGCAGCACTCGGGAGCCTGCACGATTGGACCCTTCTGAGGCGATCCCTGAGGAGACCGGCACCGAGGGACACTTCGACCGCCCCGGTACATCTGCACCTTCCCACACATTCGACCCATCTGTCCCATCCACCAGCACAGGAGCATCGTGGCCGCCTACATTACATGAAGCTGCTGGTGAGGAGATCGCTTTCCCTTTACCCCACCCTTCTGCCCCTGCCACCTCTAGTACACCTGCGGGTACTGGGCGGCAGCGGCAGAGGGGTCAGGAAAAGAGTTATGCGCAAGAGTTCTTGCATCTGAATGCATCTTTCCAGAACTGTCTAAAAGTCTTGTCAGAGCAAATCTCCGCAGGCTTTCAGCAGATCAACTCCAGCATTCTGGAGGTGAAGACACTTCTGCAAACCATGCATTCAGAAGCAAGATCTTCGCCAAACCACACCTTTTTCAGGTGTGTTGTGGAGCGCATGGCAACACTATCTCCTACCCAGCAGATGCATGTAATGCATTCATGCCACGGTGCTCTACAGCAGGTTACCTCCCAACCTCCACCTCCCACCACTGTAGTTCCTCCACCTGCACCCCCTCCAGCCACTTTCCATCCTCCCCCTCCTATTACATCTGCACCCCCTCCAGCCACTTTCCATCCTCCCCCTCCTATTACATCTGCACCCCCTCCAGCCACTTTCCATCCTCCCCCTCCTATTACATACCAGCAACCTCACCAGTACCAGACATCTCCCCACTTCCAGCAACCTGCCCCGTACCAAACTCCTTCCCCGTACCAAACTCCTTCCCCATACAACTTTCCATCAACATCATCTGCTCCTACAGTCCCTGCCCAACCCTCCACTCCACCGCCCACCACCTCTTCTGCCTCCCACATGTCCACCCATTCTGTAGCTTTTTCCACACCTTCACCTCTAACTGTTCCTTCCCCACCACGATCCCAGTCCTCTCTCCACACACCCAGTGTCGAAGTGTCCCGCAGCCCCTCCAGCAGTATTTCCACCCCACAGTACACAGATTTGTAATGTTTTTTTTTGTAATAAAAATGCCCATTGGGTTTAAAACCTTTATTAAAAAAGTTTTTTGCACTTTAAAAACAAAACAAACAAAAAAATTTAAATAAAAGTTAAATTATCGTTTCACAATGGTTGTCTGTCATTTCTTTCTGCGGCGAACTATGTTTTAAAAAAAGGTTAAATACAGGGTATTTCAAAGGTAAAAAGGTATTCAAAACCACCAGGTATATAACTGTGGGTAAATTTTAGCTTTTTGCCACAGTTGTGTTCCTGGTTGTGTTTGAAGCAAAGTATTTCACCTAAAAAGTTGTGTTTATTGTTGGTGATTTCCTACCAATGTACACAACTTTTGTTAAAAGGTGAAATACTTTGCATAAAACACAACCAGGTACACACCTGTGGCCTAAAGGTAAAAATAGTAAGACCATGACAAGATAGCCAACTTTGGCTGGCAAAGGTATATACTGTTGGTCCAGAAGGTACACAAGTTTAGGGCACAAATCTTTCACACTCTGTCATCCCAGTGTACTCTGCCTTGAGGTGACATAAAGTATAGTGGAAAATTGTCCCTGAAACCGTCACAGAACTTCTAGTGGTAATATTTCCAATGACAACATCCATCTTCGCCAGTAACTTGCTCTTCTCTCCAACCTGCACTTTCTTCTCTACAACCTGTCAAAGGGCTGTAGGAACATGCTATATCTAGTTTTCCAGTAGCCAATCCCGTTCGGAAGGCCACAAGGGTCAATTTTAAAAACCGGATCCGGCGTAATCCGTCGAAAAACGGATAGAAAAACGGATGAACCGGATGAGACGATCCGGTTTTGTCTGTCAAGAACAAGACGGATCCGGCAGAAAACCCGATCCGGCACTTCAGGTTTTACAAAACATTTGCCGGATCCGGCATTCCGGCACGACGCCGGATCGCACCTGACGCCGAAAACCTGATGTGTGAAAGTAATGGAATCCTTCAAGGCTTTTGTTTAGGTTACCGTGCATTATCCTGTAAGCCACACCCCCTTGGTAAGTATTACTGTATTTTTCGGACTATAAGATGCACCAGACCATAAGATGCACCCCAAATCTTGGGGTGGAAAATAGCAGAAAAAAAAGATTTTTATGAGATTGGGGTCTATCTTATTGTCCGAATTTAAGGTATCTTACTTGAGGGCAAGTGGTGGTACAGCGGGGTCACAGGAGATATGGTCCCTTCCTCAGGAAACCAGCAGTGGTAGAAATAGGGCAATGCTGCAGTCCCGGGTGCGATGCTGTGGGTCCGGTATTGGCGGTGAGGCAGATCACTTTAGCAGGGTCCCTTCCTCAGGATGCCGGCAACAGGAATGTCCACGCTGCTGTCCAGTGTCCATGGTGAGCGCATCAACGATTTCCCTGCGGCCATCTTCCTGAAGCTGTGGACCACCGGAGGCTTCAGGAAAATGGCCGCCGGAGGCCGCGCGTGCGCAGATTAAGATCTCTGCAGCGATTTTACTGAAGCCGATTGCTGCCGAGATTTCAATCTGCATATTCACAACCTCCAGTGGCCCACGGCTTCAGGAAGATGGCCGCATGGAAACCGGTGATGCGCTCACCATGGACAACGGAAAGCAGCATGGACACATTTCTGCCGCCGGAATCCTGAGTAAGGGACCCTGCTCAGGTGCACTCCTCACCGCCCACAGCCGCAGCATCGCCACATCTCTGCCGCTACCGCCACCGCCGGTTATGCTACCCCAACCCCCCCGTAAGCCTGCATTCGCACCATAAGACGCACCCCTCATTTTCCGCCCAAATTTTTGGGGAAAAAAGTGCATCTTATGGTGCGAAAAATACGATATATAAATTAGCAGTAAGTACATATCTGGAACCAGGGCTGTGGAGTCGGTAAAAAATGGACCGACTCAGACTACTAAAATATATAATAAATTGGGTACAGTAGTTCAATGCAGTTTGTGGGGAATATTTTTTTCATAAGAATTTGGGAAAGTTGTGAAATGTCCTATAAATGTCTGTCCTATTCGTGATCTAAGGTCTAGACTTTTAGCTGAGATGAATCTGTGATGCAGTTTATGTGCATGATAAGTAGTGAAGCGCCTCCTCTACAGATAAAGGGAAAAAAATAAACACACAGGGAAGGAATGCCTGCATTCATCTCCGAACTTCTGGAGTGAACAGGAAAGCCGGATTAAGGTACATACTTCTTAAAGAATATCTAAAATTTCAATAAACTGTGCATAAATCAATAGTCCAGTATATGTTGTCTCTGTATGCTTGATGTTTTAGTTTGTTTTTTCGCTTAGCACCTGTTTTGAGACTAGCTGCTCTGATGACTTATATACACTATACATAGATTATAAGGGGGAAAAACTTTTCTAACATCTCAAATTCGGAAATACAGTAACAGTATCGATGAGGACATATTGTGTGTCTGTGTTCTGGAGTATGACTCAGCACAAACATGCTCCCTCCCTCCTCCCCTCTTCATAGACTGTGAAGAAATATGATGTGAAGCATTTAGTGAGCTGTACCAAGACAAGCCTGACATTGAAAGTTCAGAATAAAGCTATCTAACAACATATTTTACAAACGTTATACTTATCTTTCCTATTGATTTATGCAAAGATTGTTTTATTTCTACCCAAAATTATACAGTGCATAATTCCCTACTCTTCCAAGAATTTCAATATACCTTATTTGTTTTTACAGGACAAAATTATTTTGAGAGCGAAAATTATTTTGAGAGCGAATTTACATAATTACATAACTGTCTAAGAAGCATCTTATGAAGTCAGCTGTATTTGAGCATTTCACAGTGACTCAAGATAAAAAACATTTTGTGTGTCAGTGTATAAGTGACCCAGATGAAAACAGATGCTGTGATGCCAAAATCAGTGCATACTCAGGCAGTGATAAAAATGTTCCTTCAAGAGCTTCCAATCTAAAAAATACATTTACAACGCTGCCACCCAGAAGTTTATAAAGCTGTTCTTGAAAAAGATCACAGCAGCACCAAGAAACAAGAGCCCTGCACTTCCCGCCAGGCAAAGGAGGAGGAAAGAGTCTCAAACATCAGTTACAAGATATTTTGTAAGTGATAAAGTTACTGTAACAATGACAGCAGATGTGTTTAAAAGACAGCTCATCGAGCTTGTTGCGAAGACCAGCTTTTACAACTCTTAATGGAGAAATGACCCGCAAACTTGGTGTTTCTCTGGAAAGAGAGTTTTAGAAAATTAGTGATTGAAGAAGCCCTTATCCAAAAGGAAGATCTTAAAAAGACTCTAAAGAGACCCTTTGCGTTTCTTAAAATGGATGCTTGCACACGTCAGAGTGAACTATTTTGCTATCAACATTCGATATGTTTGTGACAACAAAAAAATTGTTACTAAGATGCTGGCAGTAAAAGATACTAAAGCTGATCACAGCAGCTAGTTTCTCCAGACCTTACTGGAAAATGTTTTGCAAGATTATTATTGACTCACAAAAGAACAGGTTCTTGCTATTGTAACTGATAATGCTTCAAACATGATATGTACAATTAGGGCCCTGTTACACATAGCAACGCTCCAGCGATCCCAAAGATACTACCTGGTAAGGATCGCTGGTATGTCGCTACATGGTCACTAGTAAGCTGTCAAACAGGCAGATCTACTCAACGACGCAGCACCGATACGGTGATCTGTATAACGACCTCGGCGGTCGTTGGGACCTTGTCACACAGCAGCTATTCTGACGACTCAGACTTTGATAGGCGTGCTTCAGCGTTGCCTTTTCCACGCCCCTCTGCTCCGATTGTTGGTGGCCACTACTGTGCTATCACTACTTGGTTTGCTTCAGCGTCCCTGTCTGAGTCGCTAGTGTGCTATTTATTCGTGGATCCACAGTCACTGACACAGGGACACGCGATTATTGTAACTACATGTTAAATGTTATGATTGCATATAATAGCTGACCTATAAAAGGAAATGCTACAAAGATCCTAATTTGAGACCACCAATCGGAGCTGAGGGGGCATTGAAAAGACAAAGCAAAATCACGCCTGCGTACCTGAGTCGCCAACGAGGTCGCTTGTCGTTATGGCGTCAAACACAGCGATTCATGCTGGCCAGCGGGACACCAATGATCAAAAAATGGCCTACGACATTCAAGCACGATCAGCAATATCGCAGCGGGGGAGCTGGTCGTCGCTATGTGTCACACGTAGCGAGATTGCTGGCGAGATCGCTGTTGCGTCACAAAACCTGTGACGTTTCAGCAATCTCGCTATATCTGAAGTACCCCTTAAAGTGATGAATGAGAATAATAAAGATGAACAGCAGCTAGAAAATATTTCACATTCAGTATGTTGGAGATGGAAGGCCACAGTCCTGTTCCCATTACGCAGGAGCAAACAGATATTACTACAGAAGAACAGCAAAATGATTCTTTACAATTAGATGATCTTGTTGAAGCTGCTTCACACCTCTTTCCTATTCATCACATGCGCTGTGTTGTGCACACGCTGTAGCTGGCAATAAGAGAGAGTCTGCAAGAGGGACATGCTGGAACTCTGATTAGCAAAGTGAGGAAATTGGCTTTTGCTGCCAGAACCCCTAAAATTGATTTCATTTTGATGAGACGTGCTGGAAAAGGGGCAATTGTGGTTCATGCCACTCAGTGGGGCAGCACCTATTTAATGATTGAGCTATTGCTTCACCTGAAACCCTTCCTTGTAGATAAGGTCAAGCCTCAGGTAACACTACATGTAGGTCAATGGACACAGGTGGCTGAATCGAAGGAATTGCTTCATCACCCATTTACAGTGACTAAAAAGTTACAAGCTGAGGATTTAACTCCTGAAATTTTTATAAAGAAATGGAAGAAATTGTTGTTTTACCTGTCCCAAAGAGGAGGTTTAATCACAGATGGCATTGCTGCTTCAATGAAACGGAGCGAGACACTGCTATTTTAAATAAAATTCTTCTGGCAGCTGTTTATGTGGACCTGAGTCATCATATATTGCTGGATGATCAACTTACTAAAGGAAAAGAAGCTATGATTGAGGTAGCAGTAAGGCTGAGTGGGCTACAGGACGGCCAAGAGCAAGAGGACTCAGGTCCTACCAGTGATGCTGCCGTTTCTTCATCCTCATTAGATCAGGAGTTTGATTTCGAAAAGTATTTGGACGACATGGAGAAGGCAAAGCGTTGCTGCAGGGAAAAAGATTCCACTCCCATAGAAAACAGATTGACCATTCATCGTTCATCAAAACTGACTGTGTACAAGGCAATTCCTTTATACCCTGACATTGTTAGAGATGTTGCCCATGTGGTTACTGCTTTGCCACCAACCCAAGTTAGTGTAGATTGTTCTCTAGCCTTAACCCCATAGCGACTGCCGATACGCCTTTTAACGGCGGTAATTAAGTGTACATAAACCACAGCGCCGCTAATTCACGGCGCTGTGGAGAAAGTGAATAGCGCCCCCCAGTGTCGGATTTTCTCCAGGGTCTCGGCAGCCGGGCATACCCGAGACCCTAGAGAACATGAATCGGTCGGTTTTTACCGACCCCGCTTTTGCGATCGCCGTTATTAACCCTATAATGGCGACCGAAAAAGCCGCGATTTTGCATTAAATTTCTCTTTCCTCTGATGTGATTGCACATCAGAGGAGAGAGAACTAGGGTCCCCGATCCCCCCGGTACCTCTCCGTGGTCCAGGGTCCCCTCCCGGTGGTCTCGCGTCCTCTGGCCCGGCTCCGGCTGGCAGATTCCATTCATTCATTTTGATCACTATGATAAACTATCAGTGATCAAAATAAAAAAAAAATAGTACATCCCCCCCCGTTTATCACCCCCTTAGTTAGGCCAACATAAAATAAAGAAAATATTTTTTTTTCAGTTTTCCATTAGGGTTAGGGCTAAGGTTAAGGCTAGGGTTAGGGCAAGGGTTAGAATTAGGGTTAGGGCAAACTAGGATTAGGGTTAGAATTATGATTAGTGATTGGGGTTGGGATTAGGGATAGGGTTGGGGTGTGTTGGGGTTAGGGTTGGAGCAAGAATTGAGGGGTTTCCACTATTTACCAACTTTGGTGGTCTAAAAAATGGGGTCTAAAAAAATCACTTTTGTGGAAATAAACTTTATTTTCACGGCTCTGCGTTTATAAACTTCTGTGATGCGCTTGGGGGTTCAAAGTTCTCACCACACATCTAGATAAGCTCCTTGGGGGTCTAATTTCCATAATGGGGTCACTAGTGGGGGGTTTCCACTGTTTCGGCCCATCAGGGGCTCTGCAAACACAACATGACACCCGCAGACCATTCCATCAAAGTCTGCATTCCAAAATGTCACTCCTTCCCTTCCAAGCTCTCCCATGCACCCAAACAGTGGCTCCCCCCCACATATGGGGTATCAGCGTAATCAGGACAAATCACACAACAACTGTGGGGGTATGATTTCTCCTGTTTCCCTTGTAGAAATAAAAATTTTGGGGCGAAAAGATCATTTTTGTGGAAAAAAAAGGATTTTTTATTTTCACGGCTCTACGTTATAAACTTCAATGAAGCACTTGAAGGTTCAAAGTGCCCACCACACATCTACATAAGTTCCTTAATGGGTCTAGTTTCCAAAATGGGGTCACTTGTTGGGGGTTTCCACTGTTTAGGCCCATCAGGGGCTCTGCAAACGCAACAAGATGCCCGCAGACCATTCCATCAAAGTCTGCATTCCAAAATGGCACTCCTTCCCTTCCAAGCTCTCCCATGCGCCCAAACAGTGGTCACCCCCACATATGGGATATCAGCATACTCAGGACAAATCGCACAACAACTGTGGGGGTATGATTTCTCCTGTTACCCTTGTAAAAATAAAAATTTGGGGCCGAAAAGATCATTTTTGTGGAAAAAAATGGATTTTTTATTTTCACGGCTCTACGTTATAAACTTCTGTGAAGCACTTGAAGGTTCAAAGTGCTCACCACACATCTAGATAAGTTCCTTAAGGGGTCTAGTTTCCAAATTGGGGTCACTTGTTGGATGTTTCCACTGTTTAGGCACATTAAGGGCTCTCCGAACGCAACATGGCATCCGATCTCAATTCCAGCCAATTCTGCGTTGAAAAAGTCAAACGGCGCTCCATCCCTTGCAAGCTCTGCCGTGTGCTGAAAAAGTGGTTTACCCCCACATATGGGGTATTGGCGTATTCAGGAGAAATTGTAAAACAAATTTTCTGTTTGATTTTCTCTTTTAACACTTGTGAAAATAAAAAAAATTGGTTCTGAAGTAAATTTTTTGCAAAAAAAAGTTAAATGTTAATTTTTTCCTTCCACATTGCTTTAGTTCCTGTGAAGCATGTAAAGGGTTAATAAACTTCTTGAATGTGGTTTTGAGCACCTTGAGGGGTCTAGTTTTTAGAATGGTGCCACTTTTGGGTAATTTCTGTCATGTACACCCCTCAAAATGACTTTAAATATAATGTGGTCCCGAAAAAAAAAATGGTTTTGTAAATTTTGTTGTAAAAATGAGAAATCGCTGGTCAACTTTTAACCCTTATAACTTCTTAACAAAAAAAATTTTGCTTCCAAAATTCTGCTGATGTAAAGTAGACATGTGGGAAATGTTATTTATTAAGAAACTTGTGTGACACATCTCTCTGATTTAAGGGCATAAAAATTTAAAGTTTTAAAATTGCAAAATTTTCACCATATTTCCATTTTTTTCATAAATAAACGCAAGACTTAACGAAGAAATTTTACCACTAACATGAAGTACAATATGTCACGAAAAAACATTCTCAGAATCAGTGGGTCCATTAAAGCGTTCCAGAATTATAACCTCATAAAGGGACAGTGGTCAGAATTGTAAAAATTGGCCTGGTCATTAAGCTGCAATCTGGCTCTGTCGCTAAGGGGTTAAAATAATTAGGTCAGATTTGAGGTCATCTATGACAGAGGATCTGATGGAGGCGATACTATATCTCAGAACAAATTCAGACTCCACAAATGTTATTCAGTACGTTTTAGTTGAAACTGTTTTTTCCACTGACTGCATAATGTACTGTATAATAAATTGTAAATATGCAAAAGTTTTTTGTTCTAAAGTTGTATTCCAATAAATATATTTTATGTTCTATCTAAATGGCTTGATTATTGCATCATAATAATGAATAAAAGCCTGATGTTACCATTTTACTACAGTAAATTTATCACTTAAACATGAGCCATGTATGAAGGAGTCGGAGTAGGTGTCATGGAAATTGAGGAGTCGGAGTCAGAGGTTTGGCTTACCGACTCCACTCCCCTTTCTGCAACTGTATATTCCATTTAAAAAAAAAAAAAGTAAATAACTCAGAGCACTGGAAAAAAAAAAAAAAGCAAAATCTGGGCATTTTTGACCAGGTCCTCTTTAAGTTCATTGAGGTTGGTGGGAATTCTTTTGTACACTGCTTTCTTAAGATTCTTTTCTTTTTCAGGAATTTTGATGTAGATTTTCTGTTGTACTTTAGATCATTGTCTTGTTGAATGACCCAGTTTTGGAAAAGTTTTACATCTACGATACATTACCTCACACTTGACTCTAGAATTCTTTGGCATACAGAAGAGTTCATTGTCAGCTCCTCAGCTGCCCAGGACCTGTGGCTGCAAAATAAGCCCAAATAGTCAAATCACCACCGTGATTGACAGTTGATATATTTGTGCTAATATATGGGATTGGTTTTCACCACACATGGTCAAGATTATTATGGCCAAACATCTCCACTTTGTTTTTGGCTGTACAGAGGATAATGTTCAACTTTGCAAGCTTTAGCTGTGCTGCCATGTTCTTTTTAGTAATTAGAGACTTTCACCCAACAACCCTTCCAAACAGGCCATACTTGCACAGCCTTTTTCTAATTGTACAGTCATGAACTTGAACATGCTAGCTGAGACCTTTAGAGTCTAAATCGCAGCTCTTGCAATTTCTCTGAGCACTGCAAATTCTGACCAAGGAGTGCTTTGGCTGGCTGGAACATCTACTCCCAGGAAGATAGTCTATCTCTGGCCCAGGGAACTTAACAGCTACTTTACATATAGTAAACAATGTGGATTTCTCATACAACGGAACTCAGGTATCATTTTATTCTACTTCTTATGACTTACATGCCCATTTAGATGGCTTAGGAAGGTTGATCCTACTGACAGATACCTTTTGAAGGGGTTATCCAGTGAAAACACGTTATATGCTATACATGGGATAGGCGATAAGTTATTAACAGGTGGGGGTCAGCGAGTTGGGGTCCGCACCGATTCAATAAAATAAAGTGACATGTGCAATCTGCCTTAAATTCATTGCCTATGGGGCTGCTATTTGATCTTTATCCGGCAGCTATATAAAAAAAAAAATAATAACAGCAAAGCATTCAGACATCCGACAGCGGAAACTGTCTGATAACACCTACTTGGACATAAAAAAAAGTTATCAGACAGTTTCCGCTGGGACATGTACTACTACTTCCTGTATGATGATGACCAAATCATAAGCAGGCAGCCACAGTCAAAGGAAAGAACCCACTCCACAATAGCCTAGAACAGATTTCTCAATGTGTGAGATGTAATGATACTGCCCTGATCTCCTGGCCTAACCTCCTGCACTAGTCGATGTGGGGGGAGGGGCAGTGCAGCAGAGTTTACCTGAGTCACATTACAAACATTAGTGCAAGCTCCTCTTTACACTTTGACCACTGTGCTGTTGTAAAGGAATGGGGTTACAAACTATAGATAACTTGCAATGCTTTGTACACAAACCATAAGGAATTATTTACATATAAAGTATTTCATTCTGCACGTGACTCACATGTTATGTGATCATGATATCTACTGCTGATATACAAAGTTACCACAATAATGCTGACAGCACAATGACAGCAAATGTGAAATGTGGATGATGAATCACAGAGTTCACAAAGTAGGTAACATGTATTTACTTCTACCATAAAAATATATTTTCTTACAAAATAGCATGAAGACCAAGCAAACATGCTAAAGGGGCGGATCAAAACATATTATTTTAATGTTAAATGCCAATCTATTTAACCCCTTCATGACCATAGATGTATCCATATGTCAAGGTTGGAAAATACTTCCTGACCATGGATGTATAGATATGTTCAGGTGATATGATCACTGCACCCTTAGATGATTTAAATCAGGTGTTGTTTGTAAAATGGGGTCACTTATGGTAGGGTTCTGCTGTGCTGGCACCCCAGGGGCTCTCCTAATGTGACATCGCACCCTTAAACCAGTCCACCAAAATCTAAACTCCAATATATAATTTCATCCCTTCTGAGCTTTGCACTGCATCTCAAAAGTAGTTTTTCACCACAAATGGGGCATCAGTGAGAAATTGCACAACAAAATTGTATGGTGCAATTTTTCCTGTTAGCCTTGTGAAAATAAAAGAATTGGGGTTAAAAGAACAAAAATGTGATTTCTTTATTTTCCCAACTCAATGTTATAAACTTATGTGAGACCTCTGTCAGTCCAAGGTGCTCACCACACATCTATATAAATTCCTTGAGAGGTTTATTTTCCAAAATGGGGTCACTTGAGGCAGATTTCTACTGTTTAGGCACATCAAGGGCTCAAATTCCAGCCAATTTGGATTATGAAAAGTCAAGCGGTGCTCCTTCCCTTCCAAGCCCTGCCCAAAAAATAGTTTTACCCCACATATGGGGTATCGATGTGCTCAAAAGAAATTGCACAAACAAATTTTCTCCTGCCGTCTTTCTAAAAAAAAAAAAAAGAAAACGAAAAAAATGGAGTCTGAAGTAATATTTTTATGAAAAAAAAAATTTAAAATGTTCATTTTTTCCTTCCACAATCCATTAATTCCTGTCAAGCACCTTGAGGGATTAATAAACTTCTTTAATGTGGTTTTGAGTACTTTGAGGGATTCGGTTTTTAGAATAGTGTCACTTTTGGATATTTTCTGTCATATAGACCCCTCAAAGTAATTTCAAATATGATGTACCTAAAAAAATGGTTTTGCAAATTTTGTTGGAAAAAATGAGAAATCGCCGGTCAACTTTTAACCCTTCTAACTTCCAAACGAAAAAAAATTGTTTCAAAAATTGTGCTAATGTAAAGTAGACGTGGTAAATGTTATTTACCGTATGTACTCGTGTATAAGCCGAGATTTTCAGCCCTTTTGTGCTGAAAACGCCCCTCTCGACTTATACACGAGCCATTGCCGGCGAGGGAGGGGGGAGCAGAAGGCTCACCCTCCTGGCGTCAACGATGCATATCAGTCCCTGCATTTCAGTCCGGGCGCCGGCATCTCTCTTCCTGTCTTCCAGTGCTGAGCGGTCATGTGGTACCACTCATTAAAGTAACTGGGGGAGGGTGAGCCATGCAATATTCACCTGTCCCCGTTCCACCGCCGCGCTCTATCTTCCGGGTCCTCTGGCTGTGATATTCAGGTCAGAGGGCGCGATGACATGTTTAGTGCGCGCCTCTGCATGAACAGTCACTGCAGAGAGACGGAAGACACAGTGGCGCGTGGCAGTGGAACGGGGACAGGCGAATATCGCAAGTGCTGGAGGCCTGAGCCAGCGGTGACACCGGCACCTGGCCCCCAGGAACAGGAGGTGAATGTTTTTGGGTTTTTTTTAATCGCAGCAGCATATGGGGCATATTTTAATATGGAGCATCTTATGGGGTCATCAACCTTTATGGAGCATTATATGGGGCATATTTTAATAAGCATCTTAGGGAGCCATCACTAACCTTTATGGAGCATTATATGGGTCATGTTTTAATATGGCACATCTTATGGGGCCATCATTAACCTTTGTGCAGCATTATATGGGGCATATTTTTCTATGGAGCATCTTATGGGGCCATCATTAACCTTTATGCAGCATTATATGGGGCATACTTTAATATGGAGCATCTTATGGGGCCCATCATGAACTTTATGGAGCATTATATGGGGCGCATTTTGTATGAAGCATCTTATGGGGCCCATCATGAACTGTATGAAGCATATGGGGCTCCTGATTAAATATGGATATTCAAAAACATTTAACCTACCGATGTCTCAATTTTACTTTTATTGGTATCTATTTTTATATTTGAAATTTACCAGTAGCAGCTGCATTTCCCACCCTAGGCTTATACTCAAGTCAATAAGTTTTTCCATTTTTTTGTGGCAAAATTAGGGGCCTCGGCTTATACTGGATTACATATAGTATTAACTATTAAAAATTAAAAGTTTAAAAATTGCAAAAAATTTTGCCAAATTTATGATTTTCCCACAAATAAACACAAGTCATATCACATTTTTTTTACCACTATTGTGAAGTACAATATGTCACCAAAAAACAATCTCAATCAGTGGGATCCGGTGAAGTGCTCCAGAGTTATTAGTACGTAAAGTGACACTGGTTAGAATTGTAAAATTTGACCTGGCCATGAAGGTGAAAACAGGCTTGGGGTCAAGGGGTTAAACTGAAGCTGTTATGTAAAATAACCCTATGGGCTTTATCTGCAGGTTAATAGAGTTCTAATACAGTGTGGTGCTGGCACTGAGAGGCCCGCTGCCGGCAGGAAATTAACTCCCACCCTCCCTCCCCTGACAGCATTCAGCTTCCAGTCACATATAGAGCGTCAGCTGTAACCACGTCCCCGGCATTGACTGACAACCAGCGCTAATGATGAGCAAGTTGTCAGTCAGTGCCCTATGACTGGAAGCCGAATGCTACCAGAGAGGAAAAAGTTCAATTCCCCTTGAGCTCTCAGAACTGGTGCTGAATGGTATCGGAATGCTATTAATCCCATATCTGCAGGTTTATTGCGTTATTTTACTTGACAAGTTCTCTTTAAAAGTTTCTGGCAGCATTCAAAACTAGAAATTTTTACCTGGAAAAGCCAGTTCACCAAGAAAACCTTCTTATGTCAAGAGCGCAAAGGAAGCCGTGAATTCAGTAAGTGTAAATCCTATAACTACTTCCAATGTAATGCCTCGTAACTGCACTTAGTGTGGACGGTCTACAAGGGACAGATCACTAGAGAAACATATGGTTAATATGGGACCCACAAATGTTAGTGGCCCACAGCCATGCAATTCATTTATTTTCAATGCTTCATTAATATCTTAAACATGTCAGCGAATCCTGAAAACCACTCACCAGAAAGCAGATGTGTGTGAGGCACCCTGGGGTAAAGACACCTGCTCTGGAAATGTGTACAAGCAGCACCATGATCATATTAAATGCATCATAAAATGGTTTTATGCGATCTATACTTGTTTCTGTGCCAGACGAATGCACCATATGCAACCAATGCAGTGATATTGCTTTCAAGATCTTATGTTCTGTCCTGTGAACAGACCTCAGAACACAGGAAGTTATGGATATGAAACATTATTTTATATCACACGTGACACTGGATTTACAAGAGTTAAAGAAGTATCCTCCTTATTAACATGGGGTCCTAAGGTGGGATTGCTGGGGGTCTGACTGCAAGAACTCCCACTGAGCACCAGAATGAGGTGACAGACCATGCATCTGTTTTGGAGAAAGTCATAGCAAAGCAAATGGCAATCCTAAGGGCTCATATCCATCACTGTTTAACTAAAAAAAAAAAATCTGATATCGGTCCTGAAAAGTGGGACAAGTGTCATGAGAGTACAATATGATTTTTATCACCTAGCATCCGAATTACATCCTATTTACATGCAAACGCGATACGATTGCAATGCAAATTTTACCTGAGCTTTTACATAGAGCAATTCTTTGTCATTTACACATCTTTTTCCAAGGAAATATTCTTCAAGGTTACATATATAATTAGACTAGCTGAAGAGCCCGGCGCTGCCCGGGCATAGTAACTAACTGTGGTTAGTTCTAACAAATTATAATTATCCTCCATCCCATAGTCCCGTGCCCATATACCCATCATACATATCCACCATCCCATAGGCCCGTGCCCATATACCCATCATACATATCCGCCATCCCATAGTCGAGTGCCCATATATCCATCACACATCATCCATCCCATAGTCCCATGCCCATATACCCATCATACATATTCGCCATCCCATAGTCGAGTGCCCATAAACCCATCACACATCCTCCATCTCATAGTCCCATGCCCATATACCCATCATACATATCCTCCATCCCATAGTCCCGTGCCCATATACCCCATCATACATATCCGCCATCCCATAGTCCCATGCCCATATACCCGTCATACATATCCTCCATCCCATATTCCCTTGCCCATATACCCATTATGACATCATCATCACCATGGCAACCGTTATGACATAACCGTCACCATTGCAACCTATTAAGACATCATCGTCACCATGACAACCATTGTGACAGCATCTTCGCCATTGCAACCTATTATGACATTAGCGTCGCCATGGCAACCATTATAACATAATGAGGGGCGGGGCTTGCAACCTATGATGACAACAGCGTAACCATGGCAACCATTATAACATCATAAACTGAATGGGAGGAGACACAGATTAGATATTAGAAAAAACTTTTTGACAGAGTGATCAATGAGTGGAACAAGCTGCCACGAGAAGTGGTGAGTTCTCCTTCAATGGAAGTCTTCAAACAGAGGCTGGACAGACATCTGACTGGGATGATTTAGCGAATCCTGCTTTGAGCAGGGGGTTGGACCAGATGGCCCAGGAGGTCCCTTCCAACTCTACGATTCTATGAGGGGTGAGGCTTGCAACCTATGATGACATCAGCGTCGCCATGGCAACCATTATATCATAATGAGGGGCGGGGCTTGATATACACACACTTTTTCCCCATTATGTAGATAGGGGCAAAATTGTTTGGTGAATTGGAACGCGTGGGGTTAAAATTTCGCCTCACAACATAGCCTATGACGCTCTCAGGGTCCAGACGTGTGACTGTGCCAAATTTTGTGGCTGTACCTGCGACGATGCGGATGCCAATCCCGGATATACATACACACCCACATTGAGCTTTATATATTAGATATACAGATAGATACAAAAAGAAAGATATAAATCTGTGAGTGAGCTATATAATCAGTGCTTTGCATGTGTAGTTTACTGTATATCTTATACCCATGGAGCTTCCCAGGATACTAATAGCACACAGGGTCCTCCTATATTTAATAGTCAGCAAAAGCTAGGCAGACAGCTGTGGTCTGATATAAATAGCCTAGGAAGGGGCTGTGGCTATTGGCCCCCTCCCAGACTAAAAAAAAATCAGGTCTCAGCTGCCCCAGAAATTGTGCATCCATAAGATGTGCCAATTCTGGCACTTAGCCTCGCTCTTCTCACTTTCCTTGATGCGTTGGCAAGTGTGGTAACAGTAACTAGTGATGAGTGAGTATACTCGTTGCTCGGGTGTCCTCCGAGTATTTTGGCTTGCTCAGAGATTTAGATTTCGTCGACTCATCTGCATGATTTGCGACTGCTAGAAAGCTTGAATACATGTGTGGAATGCCTGTTTGTTAGGGAATTTCCACATGTATTCAGCCTGTCTACAAGTCGCAAATCATGCAGATTAGACGACGAAAACTAAATCTCCGAGCATGCCAAAATACTTGGAGGACACCCGAGCATGCTCGGGAAAACCCGAGCAACGAGTATACTCGCTCATCACTAATAGTAACCCATTTTTGTGAGGGGTTAATGGCAATTGAATTAGGCTGGATTCATATTTACGGTTGTGTCCGCAGCGTTTCTGCCGCATACGTCATGTTTTCCTATCATTAACGTTGTTGATGCAGGTACATGCGTTCCTATACATTCGGCCTCGTTTGACTACACATGCGTCGTTTCGGGTATTGCAGCAGGGCGCGGCCAACGCAACATGTTGCAATTTGGAGGCAGCAATTTGCCGCCGCCATATGCTTGCGGAAGGAATGCGTCGAAACAATGCATTACAGTCTATGACAACACATGCGTACGCAAGCACACGCATTCTCTTGCGTTTTCGTACGCATGTGTTTTTCCAGAGTAAACCTGTATAGACACTGAGTAGCCACCCCCCACAAAAAGATATATAAAAAGAGGGTATGGGTACTCATTGTCCATTCACTCTCAAGACACCGGAAGAGACAGCAAGAAAGACATCTGTGAAGACACTGAATTAAAGCAAAATGTGAGTATACAAGCTAATGTCTGTTTTTGTCCCTGCAGTCTGTAATCATTCCTGTCTCTTTCTTGCAGCATTCATCACCATGGCCTCTAGCCCTGAGCACACAGGACAGGATTCTGAAGTGAGTACCTTTGCAACTGATTGGTAAGTATCACTGTACATATGTGCCCAAATCATGTTTTTTCTTTTACAGAACACTTCATCAAGTGCAGAGGAGCAGGAACAGGAGCAGAGGGAGGCACAAGTACCGGTGGCAAGACGGCGTGTAAGTTTTTTTTTTTCTTTGAGTGTTAATAGTTTTTCTGGCTGTTTTTTCCCTTTTTTTTGGTTTTCCTTGTTTATATTTCCAACATTGTTTTTATCTCATTTATAGGTTCCACAACGGGAGGAGGACTACATCAACAATGACCTCCTGATCTCTCTTGTTCATGAGAGAGTTGCCTTGTGGGACACTCGGGAGTGAGACCCCTCGGACATTGTGGTGATTCGGTGGCTGTGGAATGAGGTGGCCCAAGAGCTAATGGATGACTGGGACGCTACGCCACGAGTCAGAAAGGACTTTGGTAATTATTGCAATGTTGTCTGACGCGGCAGTGAACCTGTAGAGTTTCTCGCATCACATACGGTTGTGTGATCCCGGCCTAAAGTGCATTGTTCAACCCTTTTTTTTTTTATCCTCTTCACAGTGAACAAAGTCAGAACCCGTTGGCATTCAATAAAGGATCGCTTCAACAAGGACCTCAGACAGGAGAACCAGGTTCGCAGTGGTGGTGGTGCAGCAAGGATCCGTAAATATAAATACCACCGGATGCTGGCTTTCCTGAGGCCTGTCCTTGCTCAGAGAACGTAAGTATTTTTGTGTTTTATTCCGTTGTGTTCCCTAATCTGAATTTTTCTATTCCGCAGGAGTTGGCACTTGTACAATAGTTTTTTTGTGGTAGTAATGTTTTTCCTTTTCTTTTCACAAAACCTAGAGCAGCATCCTCGAACCTGGTTTGCCCTCTGGAGCGGTCCTTCAGCGAACAGCCTCAGAGAAGTCCCAGCCATCCACCAATGAGGCAGCAAGTGGGCCAGCGTCACAGGCTGGAGAACATGCAGCTGGTCCAGCAGGTCTTCCCCTATCCCAGGCCTCCTCCACCTCTTTTTATGTTGGGTCTTCCCGACAGCGGCAGAAGGCCTCAGACAGGACACTCATGCCCAAGTTTCTACACTTGAGCTCGGTTTTCCAGGATGGCATGAAGTTGTTGGTAGATAGACTGGATAGTGGTTTGAACCATATTGACACACTTTTTCAGTCTGTCCACCAGCGCCTTGACCGTCTGAAAGCAGACATCGAGACCAGCACATCATTTTTTTTTTACGGCAATAGAACGGGGCATGGCGGAAAACCTTACACCTGAACTTCAGCTGACTGTGATGTAGGCCTGCAATGCTGCTTACATTCAGGCTATGCAGCAGACTCGGTTATACCCGCAGGCACATATTACCTTTCCAACTGTGCCACCAGTTACCCGGTTTACATCTTTACCCAGTTCTGTTGCATACCCCTGTATGGTCACCACCAAGCCCAGTCCTGCCGCACTCCACTACAGCGCCACCACCATGCTGAGTGCAGTGGAGAGCCACTCCACCACAAAGCCGAGTCCTGTTCCTGCACGGATTTCCACCGCCCACTATCACGCAGAGTCCTGCTCCTGCAACAGCCGTCCACCATCATCAGCACGCAGGTTCCTGCTCATTAACGGCCGCCCACCAGCAAGCAGATTCCGCATCCTGCACGGTCGTCCACCGCCACCACGCCTTCTGAACCCACCACTCTCACCCTTCCAAGGAGGAGCAGCAGACACCAAACCCATGGCAAGCAGAAAAAGAGGAAACGGGAACAGAGGCGGGAAAAAACAGTTGTGCTCCCTCCACCACCCTCACCTCCCAATGTGTCTGTGTTGTCTAATTTGTCACTCTCTTCTAACGTGTCTCCCCCGTCCCATGTTTCCACTCCTAATGTGTCAACCTCGATCCTTGAGCTCCCAGACCCACACATCTATTAGACCCTTCCCCTGGAACCCATTCAGTGTCCACCCCGACCCAATCCTCCGGTCTCCACACCCCCCTGGTCCATAACATTTCCCCCTCATTTTGTAAAAAAGTTATTTTTTTTGTAAATAAAATTGTGTTGTTTGCCCCCCTATCACTGCTTGTTCTTTGTCTCTTTCGTCGCCGGCAACATCTTTTACTACTGATGCTGCATAGGCGGCCTCAGTAGTAAAAAGTTTGTCACACTCGTCAAACACTATGTTTGACGAGTGTGACCAACCTGTCAATCAGTTCTCCAAGCGATGCTACAGATCGCTTGGAAAACGCTAGCATTTTGCAAGCTAATTATGCTTGCAAAATGCTAGTTTTTCCGCGGGAAAATCGCGGGAATTTAAAATGCGATTTTCCCGTGGAATGGAATTCCGGAATTCTCGCGGTAATTTCCGCGAGAATTCCGGTACGTGTGAACTCAGCCTAAGGGTCAGGTATCTGCAATACTCACCTGACCAGGTGTCAGTACTATTGCACTCAGAATGCTGTGTTTTCTGCATCCTGAGTGCAGTAGTTCTAACACACGGGCAGGTGAGTAAAGATATGAGGTGGATTTCCTCCATCATCTCTTCAGTGTGCACTAATCTATTGGGCTATAGATTAATGCAGACTGAAGAGACGATGGAGCTCATGAGAAGTTACCAACCACATAGCACTGACAAATAGAACAGGCGAAGTGTAAAGCATGGAGGACATAAAGTAAACAGGTGTTGTACCCAATTTTTTTTAATTTTACATAAAACATTTAAAGTACATGTTAAAATTAAAAGGCCATAACATTACATAACATTTCAACATTTTTCTAAACCATTGCATCTTCCAATGCCACACATCCAATCTCAGAAACAAAGTAGTCCGCGGATGTATCAATCATTTGGGCAACTTCCATTGTTGTCCTCAGAGAGTGATGATGGTAATCTGGCAACGGGTTACAAACAGGTTTAGTACAAACAGGTTTAGCCATTATGTAGTTATGCAGAACCACACACGCCTTGACCACCTCATCGACTGTCTCAATTTTGATATTTAATTGCTGTTCCTAAAATGCGCCATTTCGAGACAAGAATACCAATGGCACACTCAACAGTTCTGCGGGCCCTGGTCAGTCAGTAATTAAAAATCCTTTTTGTGTGGTTCAAGTCCCGACTGGAGTATGGCTTCAGTAGGTTTCCACACATCTGAAAGGCCTCATCACCAACCACAACAAAAGGTATTGTCGGGCCTTGAGTGTGGGGAAGAGGTCGTGGGAGGGGAAAATCAAAATGATTACTATATAACCGTTGGCCCATGTCAGAGTTTTTAAAGGTCTGGGAGTCATTTCCAAGGCCAAAAGAACCAATGTCCACGGCACTATATCTACAGTCTGCAGCTGCAATGGCCATGAGCACTATTGAGAAGTGTTTTTTATAAAGTACTCGGATCCACTTTGAGCCGGTTTGGTAATCCGAATATGTTTCCCATCCACTGCTCCCAAACAGTTGGGGAAATTACACATTTCCCAGAATTTTTCAGCAGTTTCCTGCCATATTTCCGTGGTGGTTAGGGGGATAAATTCTTCACCAAGAACGTCCCACAAAGCCCAGCAAGTGTCTGAAAATATCCCAGGAAGGGTGGAAAGGCCAATCTGGAACTGGAAAGATGATAGGCTCTCTCCGGAAGCCAGGAATCTGCCAAACAGAGAAAGAAAAAAATATTATGAATAATATTTATGACAGGCGTTTTTTTTAAAAAAAAAAAAAAAAAAAAAGGACATTGCAGAATAATAATTGTGACCGACGTTTAGTTTTAAATATTACGCACCTTACTGTCACCAGCAGACGTTCCTCCGCTGGAATAGCTCTACGGAGATGGGTGTCCTGCCTGCTGATGGCTCCTTGTAATCAAAAGATATTTATCCGGGTTTTCACAGAGCTCACTGAATAAGGAGTGGTAGGCTCCACGGCTCTCCCGAACTTCAAGAATGGGGTGTTGCCAAAAGCGCCGACGGAGTCTCCGTCTTTCTCTTTTCCTTTCTTGCTCATTTTAAAATAGATACTCTCCTTGTGAATATCCATCTTCACACAGGATACAGGAGCAAAATCTGATGATTTCAGCTCGACAAGTGTCTATATGACGAAATCCCATGAGACACACCCATTAGGTGTGGCTTGTGTCCCAGAAAATCTCCTGGAAAATTTTTTCACTATGGGAAGCATGCGCGTAAAAATACGGCGTTTTTTGACATCTTGCGTAAGATGATGCAGCTAAACAATGCTGCGTTTTTATGCGTTTAAATATGTTTTTGCATGCGTTCATGGTTGCGGACGATACGCTGTGGACTCAACCGCAAATGTGAACCCAGCCTTACAAAGATTTTTGATCTCTAAAGTTTTGATGACTTTGGGAACACAAGTAGACATACACATGGTAGGCGCTGTGCACATATTACGCTTTTATAAGGAGGTGTTGTGCTTTGGTCAGACTCTTAAGCAGAAACATTGATGTTACTGCTTGATGCAAAATTGTATGAAGGCGTCTACTAGCGTAAAATACTGGGTGTCATTTTCACAGTATGTCAGGTGTTTTTACTTTCAGAAAACATATGATTATGGGGGTATAATATTATGGGGGTATAATATTAGTTTCGCCTTTTTCACTTCAGGTTTTATCTATGTAAAGTGAAAACGTGCGAATTGACCTGGTAGCGAGAGGCGTTACAACTAGAGTTGAGCGAAACAGGTCGGTCAGATTCAAAAGTCGCCGACTTTTGCCAAAGTTGGGTTTCATGAAACGAAACCCGACCACAGTGTGAAGTCGGCCCTGCGGTCGGCGACCCAAGCGCCAAAGTCGGGTTTCGCCGAATGCTTGCACGTGACTTTTTTCAGCCAATGAGAAAAGCGGAGCATAGCGTAGCTGGAGTGGGAGTGGGAGAGAGGGAGAGAGAGAGGAGAGAGAGAAGAGAGAGATTTTGCCGCCTCTAGGCTTAAAATTCATGCCAGGTGTGTTTACAGTCCTCCACTCACTGCCGACTTTTCTCCCCATTGACTTGCATTGGGTTTCATGACTTTTCCCTATAGTCGGCCGATTTGGTTCGACCCGACTTTTGAGAAAGTCAGGTTTCATGAAACCCGAATCGACACTAAAAAAGGCAAAGTCGCTCATATCTAGTTACAACCCTAATCTAGTGGCGATTTTTTTTTTTCACATTTTTTTCACATTTTTTTCATTAATACCACAAATCGATTACCTACAGTGTACACAAAGAAAACAACTCTTCCATATTGTCATTTGAAAGCTCATTTAATAATAAACAGATTTATTGAGAACATCCTAGATTTGATTACCCCTTCACTGACCTGGTTACATATTGCAGCACTTCTTCCAATGTGAGTGAAATCATACAATTAGCGGGGGCTTATTTAATTAGCATTTACAGTAGGTCATGTCGAGGGAGTGCAAATATCAAAAAACAGAAGCCTGGTATAAAACATTGTGCATCTCAGCAGACAGTCATGAAACAGTCATATCTATTGCCTACTACAAAGTTTGAGAATTTCATCATTCTCTATTATGTTATATTATTTTAATCTGCAAACATTAATGATTACTCTGTATAAAAAGGAGCAGAGATACGCCATGTACAGAACTGCAGTCTTACTTTTTTTTCACAAGCTAAATGGAAAACCTGAGGGGTAAAGGCATCAAGACGCTAACGGATTCTTATCAATTGTCAAACAAACGTCTGTCCAGTGTTAAAATGTAACAAACAATAATAGTTCCTGTGCTAGAAGTAGAAATCCCGTGTGCCATGGATGTATTTATTATGTACATAGTCTACAAATCCACATTCTCACACAATTTGTGACACACGCATACAATTTCCAAGCCAAATTTTACCGACGGGTTAAGCACAGTGGTCGTAGAAATTGCTTCACCTTGGATGCCGCTCTCGGCACAGTGCAGTAAGGAAGGGATAACAACATTGTGATCGTCACAACCCTGTAATAAATACAGTCTTTCTCCATATGACCAGTCATTCATTCAAACGGATTTTTTTTAAATTTTTTTTTGCCCTGAGCTGTCAAGAACCCTCCAAAAAGTTCACACCACATTGCAGGATGCCTGATATACGATCTGTGCTTTAACGGCCTGAAAGTCTGGTCACCCGACACAAATTTTGCAGGGTGATCTACAGCCAGGTAAGGTTGTCACGGTTTTTGTTAATCCACTGGACGTTAAGCTTTATGGTTTCAATGGCCTCTTTCACGCACCACATCTCACGGCTTTTGCCTTTAGTAGTATTGAAGAAATTTATTACCTGTATTTAAAGGAAAAAAAAAAAAGAATGAATGCATGAAAAGTCCAGAAAAAGTGTAAGCAAGTCTCAAAAACTCACATTGCCAACTTTCTACATGTACTACCTCACTTTGTTATTACTAATTCATAAAACACTGTAGGTAAAAAAAATTTGTAGTTTTGGTGGTATGTGGTATAAGGAATTGATATCCATAGACCGACATGTTATTTGTTCATAGCCAATAACCCAAGGGACAGAAAACATTTTTCATTTAACCCAATTGGGGAAATTTTTCTATTTTGTGGCGGCAAAAGGTTATAAATATTGGGGCTTCCCTTATTTGTGCTAAAGGTTACGTAGGGTTGATCGAATAACTTTGAATAAGTGCTTATCTGAATAGCTGCATTGGTACAGCTTCGGTAAAAGATGTGGTGGTGGGGATGGGAGAAGTATGACTGGATGTGGCGTGACCAACAATGGGCTAACAAATTAAAAGGGGTTGACTGGTGAAAAGAAGTTATCACCAATCCACAGGGACCCACACTGATCGGCAGAGCGAGAAACTTTCATCCATGTTAGAATGGAACGGGAGTGTGTATGGGCGACTTGTGCTCCATTCATTTCCTATGGAGCCATCTTTGCTTTTTTTTCGGCAGCCCTATAGAGAATAAAAGGACCACCGATTGGGCGTCCAACCTGCCACATCATTACCTAACATGGATAAAGGTTCTTTATAGCGGATAAAACTCCCTGTTCCAATAATCGATGCGGCTCCCATCAATCAGCACTTTGATAACGTGTGTTCACTGGACAACTCCTTTAAATTTTAATTCACTCTGGTCATCATTGGTATCTCGGAGTAAAGGCCCCGTCACACACAGCAATATCGCCAGCGAGATCGCTGATTTTGTGACACCACAGATCTCGCCAGCGAGATCGCTGTGTGTGACATGTATCAGCAACCGGCCCCCCTGCCGGGTATCGCTGATCACGCTTGATCGTCCTGGGACATTTTTTGATCGTTGGTCTCCCGCTGGCCATTGCGCATCGCTGCGTGTGGCAGCGAGAGACCAGCGATTAGCGACGCTGGTTTCCAATGTAAACAACGGGTATCTAAGAGCCGCGCAGCATTTACGCCGGTTTCCAAGAGCCACGGCTCCTGGATACCCGATGTTTACATTAGAAACCAGCTTGCTCGCTGGTCCTGATCGCTGGAGGGGCTGTCTATGAGACAGCTCACCAGCAATCAGCCTAACGATGTCCCAGCGATCCCATCCATGTCAGATCGTTGGTGGCATACCTGGGACATAGTTATGTGTAACGGGGCCTTAAGTGACACCATTAGGTAATCTCCCCCAAAGTCTTCTAGTGATATACTCAGAGGCAGATATCCAATTAAAAGGAAAGCCACCCAAGATTTCTATTCCTTGATATGTAAACATCTGGCAGAGTATCAAAAAAGAAAACAGAAATGTCACACAGAAATATCAGGTAGATCACAGACTAGCAATGGTTGAAAAGAGATTCTCAAAAGTTGTAACTTTTCCAAATTAAAGGTCGTTATCGCTACAGAAATACCATAGAGTTCTGAGTGTTGCATCTACAACATGACGCTATTGAATGCTGGGAAACCACAAGTGTAACACATAGAATATATTTACCCAAGTGATCGTGTCTATAATATTATTATTGTTGTGATATATACAGGGGTATAATGTTTGCATCATTGAATGTTGAACACTAGCCCAATTTTAGTATCCATCTAATATGTATTATTTAGCCCTCATCCTTGTGCTCATAATCTGACACTGTTACCCACTGATGTCCGTTTGTATTTATTGTATTACCTTGATTCTTTTTAATATTTATGGTATATTGATGATAAACTTTAAAAATACTATTAGTAAAATTACTGTATTTTAATTCTTGATGGTGTGACATATTTGTAAGAGTCAGAAAAACGGAATAAGTAAATATATTTTAAGTATTCTCCTTTTTGATGGCTCCCTCATCAATATGTTTTTTCTTTTCTTTTTCATTTTTTAAGATACAGTCCATGATCCACAGGGAATGTGAATGTCCTTGTAGCCCCCACTATGCCCTCCCTACTAAACTTATCTGAACCCTACATTCGTAGATGGACACACAACTGAGACCACCATTATCATATAACATGAATATTTAGATAAATGTATTTACAGGTAGAGTAACTAACCTCATTTAAGTAAACCTCTGTTCCAAAGTGAGCAGTGGTCTTGGTCACAATGGACTGTATGGGGAACGAACCTGGAAGGAATCTAAAGAAGAAAATCATTTCATATTATTGATAAATCTGTACGTAAACCAAGGAAAACGAAGAAATAGAAGCTTGCGTTTCCCTCCTTCGATGCAGAATATATCATGCAATGGTGACGTGGTGTTATATTTGTGTAGAAGCACTATAAAGTAACATTACATCCCCACATCCGTGTGACACATCCATGTCCTGTCCATTCTTTTCTCAGACAACACGTGGACCCATAGCTTCATTGATCAATACTCCCTCCCTTTTGAAAACGGATCGGTAAGAGTCCGAGTACAACCTATTAGCCTCCGATTTGCAGATCAGACTTTTACATTAGTCTACGTGGAACCATTAAAAACGGGTGAAAACTAGAAGGCGCACTTTTTAACTTCAGTGTTCCCACCGTTTTGAATGGATCCAAAAAGATTTCATTTTACAAGGATGTAAAAAAAAAAAAAAAATACACGTGTGAATGTAGCCAGGGTCTACATTCACACGTCAACGAGACACATCGGTGTACTATCCTTTTTTTACTTGTAGAGCACATGAGCCCATGGAGTTTCATTAATCTATACACAAATCCATGAAAATCAAGGATCACTGTGTGAGATCGGGGAGATTCACTGTAGATCCTTTATCTGATCAGCGTTTGTGGTTCAGAGTCAGCGATTCAAATATAAGTTAATTTGCGAAACACGGACACAAATTGGAAGGATTATGATTGGCTTATCATTTGCACCCTTGTCCCATGGATCTGTTGGTTAGTGATTGTTTTGGATAAAAATCTGGCCTTCCAAGAGTCTTTCTATTGACTTGGGGGTACTTCACACTAAGCGAGATCGCTGATGCGTCACCGATTTTGTGATACGCCAGTGATCTCCCTGTGTGTGGCATGCATCAGTGACCGCCCACCCCCCCCTCCGCCTGGTATCGCTGATCGTGCAGGAACGTCCTGAGTCATTTTTTGATTGTTGGCCTCCCGCTGGCCAGCACGCATCACTGCGTGTGGCAGCGGGAGACCAACGATCAGCGAGCTCCCAGCGCTGTAAGCAGACGTTGGGAGCTGGTATCCAGGGTAAACGGCAGGTAACTAAGCGCGCGGCGAATAGTTACCTGCTGTGTACCCTGGATAACAGCGTGCTTGCGCTGGGAGCTGGTATCCTAGGTAAACAGCGGGTTACTAAGCGCCGTGCGCGCTTAGTTACCCGCTGTTTACCCTGGATACCAGCTCCCAGCGCGAGCACGCTGGTATCCAAGCAACGCGCGCGCTTAGTTACCCGCTATTTACCCTGGATACCAGCGACCTCGCTGGTCCTGATCGCTGGCGAGTCTGCCTGTTTGAGAGCTCACCAGCGATCATATAGCGATGCACCAGCGATTCTGACCAGGTCGTAACGTTGTTGGAATCGCTGGTGTGTCGTTTAGTGTAACGGGACCCTTAGGCACAAAGACATTTCTTCAGTAAAAGAAAAAAAAAAAAAAACTAAAACGGATACAATCACACGGAGGCAGTATGGGTGAGAGGAGTACAGTCCATTTCTCACGGCTGTATGAATGTAACAATTATTCTACCAGTTCTCTTTTCACACCATGTCTATCAAATAGGTAAAAGGTGCGAGCTAAAGTTCTTGGATCCTAATGCAAAAATCTGTAACTGAGCCTACAACATACTAGTTATAATATTAGTGTCTTAAGTGATGGGGGCTTTTGGGCTCCATAGGCACCAAGGATGGGGAGGACTTCTCCCTTGGCACAGACTAAACTTATGTAACTGCATATGGACCAAGCTAACCCTTGAATGTGAGTTGACTCCAGCTTAGGGGTGGGCAAATGGTTTGGGTTCACATAAGAGACAGGGACTATTGTAGAAGGCCAAACCAATAGGCCAAGGTCAATCATGATTATTATTGTTTTATATTAATTTGAATCACCTAATATTCAAAATTATGTATGTTGACTAGGTGCTACTGGTAATACATGTTACGATATGGCTTACTGTAATGCGCATTCTTATCAGTAGCAGATAATCAAAGCCATATAATCTTACTGCTTTTGTCAGCCTTTTGCCTTGATCCACAGCTCCCAACAAAATATGATGCCCCCACACAGCTCCCACAGAGTATGATGTCCGCACATAGTCCCTCAACATTATGTCCTGTAAAAGCAGCCCACGCAATATGATGTCCCAAAAAATCCCCTCACACAGTATCACATACCCACAGTCCCCCACGTAGTACCATGTCCACACATATCACCCCAAAGCATTTCCTAACAAAGCCCTCTTTGCAGTATGATGTCCCAACAAACCCCCCTACAGTATGATGTCCACACAAAACACCCACATAGTATGTTGCCCCCATATAACACACTTTAAGTATGATGTCCCAACACCATCCACCCCACAAACACCAGTATGATGCTCCCACAGTTTCCAAGAAATACTGAAGATTTAAAAAAAATACTACTACTCGCCCAACCCAGTTTCCCCTATGCGCTGCTCCGGTCTGTGCAGTGTACACAGCTGGCACATTGTAATGACGTAATCTCGACTGCTGCGTTCTCATATGTATAAGCTCGATGGCAGAAAAGGAAGCTGATGGATCCCTGTGCCATCATAGTATTCATGGGAATCTGCTTCCTGAGGATGCAGATACAGATGAAACTGAGATGCCGTGAGGCGGCTACTGTGTGATGAAAATCGGCACTCTTTTCAGTCAGGCTGGGCTGTCCTGGTCCGCTATCGGCACAGAAACAACCGAAGGGCCACACCTTGCCCATATCTGCTCGGTAGATCGCTCTTGCTGTACTGCAATCTACAGTAATTATTCGGCTACAATATTTGCAATAGACTAGTTCACACTTACTTCTGAGTAATCTCATTCCAGTTTTGCTTTACAAAATTCCAAGCCAGCAGAAACCCGGGAACATTCTTGCTGATGAGACGAATGACGATGGGAAAGTCCTGTGATTTTATACCTTCTCCATGAAGACTGGCGTACATCAACCTGGTGTACAGAATAACAGAAGTATTCAGAGATATAAGGCAATACAACTATTCCTACACAGTGTCACAGTCTATTAACATACACAGGACAGTTTGTTAGCATTTCACAATGACACATTGAGTTCTGCTGTAGCTGTACAAAGGCTGAAATCAGTATTGTGCAAGAATTGGAATTTGGTAAAGATGTAGGTACAGAACCATTCCAGTGTCATTCTCCACATGTTTGTCACATTTTTAGATATAATATAAGTGTAGCCTAGCTCAGCTTGTAATTCATCTTGTCCTACATATTAGCGAATTGGATTGCATCCAGTTCCACCATATATACCTTAAATGACCAAGTCATTTTCATGTGGCGTAAGTGTTTAGACTGCGGACATCATATCGGCCAAACTACAAACTGCCAATGGTGAATAGCTCTGGCAAAAATTAAGAGACCACTGCAAAATTTTCAGTTTGTCTGATTTTTCTCTTTATAGGTAAATTTTTGAGTAAAATGTAAACTGCTCTTTTATTCTATAAACTACTGACAACATGTCTTTGAATTTCCAAGCACTTAATTTTGTATTTATTTTCAGAAAATGAGGAATGGTCAAAATAACAAAAAAAAAAAAAAAATGCAGTGCTTGCAGACCTCAAATAATGCTAAGAAAACAAGTTCATAATAATTTGGGAACAACAATACTAATGTTTTAACTCAGGAAGAGGTCAGAAATCAATATTTTGTGGAATAACCATGATTTTTAATCACAGCTTTCATACGCCTTGGAATGCTTTCCACCAGTCTTTCACACTGCTTTAGGGTGACCTTATGCCACTCCTGGTACAAATATTTAAGCAGTTCTTTGTTTGATTGCTTGTGACTATCCATCATCCTCTCTTTACATTCCAGAGGCTTTCAATGGTGTTCAAGTCTGGAGATTGGGCTGGCCATGACAGGGATTTGATGTGGTGGTCCTTCATCAACATGCACACATTGACTGACCTAGCTGTGTGGCATGGCACATTGTCCTGCTGGAAAAAACAGTCCTCAGAGTTGGGGAACATTGCCTGAGCAGAAGGAATCAACTGTTTTTCCAGGATAACCTTGAATGTGGCTTGATTCAAAGGTCCTTCGCAAAGAATAACCTGCCCAATTCCACCCTTGCTGAATCATCCCCAGATCATCACCGATCCTCCACCAGACATCACAGTGGGTGCAAGACACTGTGGTTTGTACGCCTCTCCAGATTAGACTACCAAGTGTTGGACAAAGCTGAAAATTAGACTCATCAGAGAAGATTACCTTACTCCGGTCCATTATGGTCCTATCCTTATGGTTTTTGGCAAACTTCAGCCTGGCTCTCCTTTGCTTCACTTTGATGAAAGGCTTGACTTGAGCCCTGCCTCTAGGAGCCTGTTACAAACTGTTCTTGCCGTGCACTTCACCCCAACTGCCATTTGCCATTCTTTTTGCAGGTCACTTGATGTCATCCTGTGGTTGCTAAGAGACATTCGAATAGATGATGGTCATCCCGGAAAGTGGAGAGTCGTTTTCGCCCTCTGCCGGTCCGTAGATTTGTTGTCCTCAATTTCTGCTGCTTGACCTTGTTGTAATGGACTGCCGTCTTAGAAACTTTAAGGATGGATGCAAAATGACGCTCACTGTATCCCTCTGCTAGTAAAGCCAGAATTGAGCCCTCCTTTTTCTCACTCAAGACTTTTCTTTTCAACTCCTTTGGTTTGTGCTGCGTACTGCACGTCAGCTCCTATTCTCTTCAATAGGAGTGGATTCCTTCTGAACCCAGCTGGCTGGGGTGCCATTTTGGGACATCAGAATAAATTATTAGTTTTCCATAAAATTATTGTTTCCAGTAATAAGTTGCAATGTAATTTGAGAAAGCACTGTAGTATGATTGAAACCATCTCTTGTTTGAGGTCATCTTCCTCCCAAGAGATAACAGTGAGAGCTTATCTCCTCCGATCCCTCGTATGGCACTACAGAGAGAAGTCTGCACAAGGAAAACTGGAAGAAAGCAAACCTGAGCTTAGGCCTCGGGCCGCCATTCAACTCCCTATCAGCCTCTACAGCAGTGTTCCCCAACCTGTCCTGTGGCTTGGGAGCCACAAATATCTCATGGTGCAATGATGTCTGTTGTGAATTCGCTTTCTGGCCTACCTCTGGTTACTACTGAAGGTAATGGAGTTAGTCATATTGACAGAGGGGTTGCGAGTTCTCTTTCTGGGCTCCCTCTGGTGGTTACTGGAGGTAATGGAGCTGATCTGATTAACAGAGGCTTGCCACCTGATAATGAGGATGACGATAGGAGATCTGGGGTTTCAGACTGGATTTAAGACAGCCGACTCCCTCTATCCCTGCTGGTGATTTTTTCCTGCCTCCTGAGGTCCTAGTTTCCAGCTCAGTCCCTGCATGCTCAGCTAAGTGTTCTTTTGCTATTCTGTTCACATTTGATTTGGTTTTGTCTATTTCAGTTTTGTGTGGGTCAGCCAGCTCCGGCTGGGGCTGTGCTGAATCACCATCCATATGTTACTGCTTGTGCCAGTTTGTTTTTGTCCCTTATTAGATTGGCCTCTTTTTGCTCTGCTTTCAGAATATACCAGAGTGCTGATATAGTGGGCGAAGTCGTGCGACTTCAGTATTTTTTGCATCAGAAGTGTTGCCCTTTTTTGCAGGGTTTTTTGCGTGATTGCAGACAGTGTGTTTCCTTTCCTGTCCTGTTTAGTCAGTGTGGGTCCCATCGCTTGCTCAGTCTATTTTCCTACCTGCGTTTGTGCTTTCATCTTGTCTCACCGACAATATATGTTTGGGGGCTATCTATTCCTTTGGGGTCTGCTCTGGGGCAGTTAAGATTTCCCCTTTCTTGCTTTAGGCTGTTAGCTCTCCGGCTGTGCCGAGGCGTCTAGGATCATCGTAGGCACGCTCCACGGCTACTGGTAGTTGTGTGGATAGGATCAGAGGTATGCAATCCGCTTAGTTACCAACCTCTCTGGTTTTCTGTGGCTTAGCTTGGGCTTGCTCTCCTCCTCGGTGACCCAATCATAACAGATGTCTAGCTCGCGTCCATCTGTCAACTTGGTGCATTAGCACCAGGTCTAACAACCAGGTATGAAGACAAGGTCTCCAGATGGTGACTTTTGTGAGTAACCCTGAACAGAATAGCAGATCTGGATGTGTGTAGATTGAGGGGGAATATGGTAACCTGTAGATATTATCATCCTATCAGAGGATGGCGTAAAGCTGGATACAACAGTGTCACGAGTGCGCTAGATGCGAGAATATCAAATGGGAGAAGAGTGGAATCCCCTGGAAGTATATTGCCTAAAAACAGGGCACAAGATTTTAGTGTACTTTCCGTGGAAAGGCTTTTTCATTATACGAGTAATGGGGGGCCTCTGGGTGTCACTAATGTTTGATGGATGGGTGTTGGATGCGTCTCAGCCATCTCTCTGACATGCATGTGGCTCTGCGGTATAGAATAAACATATAGAATAGAATACAAAAAGGTAAAATATTTGAATGAAAAAAATGATAAAAAAAATGTAAAGGGCTTTTCCAGTTTTCAAACAGCCCCTGTCACAAAACATAATTTGATTTAAAAAAAACAATGTGTATCTGCTGCTACTCCCAGTGCCTGTTACTGTCTGCAGCGCTGAAATCACATTGGCAGGACTGAGCACAGCAGCTGATGGCACAAGCCACTCCAAGCCGCTGACCTCACTAATGGGACGCAGTGCTGTCAACATAACTGGGAGCAGTGGTGAACTGAAAAAATGAAAAGGCAGCACAAACAAAATAAGAAAAGAGGGGGTGCACGCTCCCAGGCATATACCAAACCTTTAAAGCATCCATCAAAAATTGAAAGCAGCACACCTTTTGAAGAATATGAACATGATTTATTCAGCCCATAGGGCTATATGCCCATTCAGTGCGACGTTTCGGTCCAGAAAGGGAGCAGTGGTGGAGACGCGGGACCCAGGGATGGGGAGCAAAGCTCTTTTTTATTCAAAAACAAACTGCGCCTAAGGACAGGGATTTTCTAAAACTGGAAAACATCTAACATTCTATCCAGATATTGTAACAGAATATGGTTTGTCCTTCTACCAAACATTACCCCTTTAAGTAACGTGATGCCCAGCACGGTGGCTCAGTGGTTAGTGCAGCTTGCAGCGCTGGGGTCCTGGGTTCGAATCCCACCAAGGACAACATCTGCAAGGAGTTTGTATGTTCTTCCCGTGTTTGCGTGGGTTTCCTCCCACATTCCAAAGACATACTGATAGGGAATTTAGATTGTGAGCCCCATTGGGGACAGTGATGATAATGTGTGCAAACTGTAAAGCGCTGCGGAATATGTTAGCGCTATATAAAAATAAAGATTATTATTATTATACTTCACTGCTAGCTACATCTCCATCGATAATATGCCCTATATTGTGCACCTTTTACAATAAAGAAAAACCTGGTCTTAAAAAATGGCATTAGTACAATACATACCACTGTAGCTTTTTGCCATTTTCTGTGCAGGTAAGACCTTCCAGCATTTTAATTTTCTCCGCTTCAGACGGCGATGTAGAGTACATATTGTACAGATACTCCCAGCCGTCATCTGTGTGGGCGCCAACTTTAAATACAATTTTCTCCACAGCTGTTGGGAGACTAAGGAGACAACTACAGTATTTAAAGAGTAACATCATATACATTTTTATTTCATAAATCAATGGTACACCAGGAAATAAGCCCCTGTGTAATATATCAGAGAGATCGGCTTCTTCTCCACCAGGACGGAGCAATCATTTTCAAGAGTCTCAATTCTCGGGTAAAATCTGTATTCAATTAAGACTGATCTTTATGAAATGTTTAAATATTTGGGGATACAGGTTTCCCTACCGGTGACTGAGTACCTTAATACTAATCTAGTACCTCTACTGGCAATTCTAAGAACTAAGGTGGATACTTGGAACAAATTACACTCGTCGGTGGTGGGAAGGATTAATCTACTTAAAATGGTTTTAATGCCCAAGCTTTTATATATATTACACAACTCCCCAATCTGGATACCGCAGAAAAGGTTCGGAGTGGTGAATTCACTGTTTGGCGCCTAGGTATGGTGTAAGAAACAACCTAGAATAAGGCTTGAAACCTTGCAAACACCAAAGGATGAGGGGGGACTGGCACTACCAAATCCGGAACTGTATTTTTTAGCTGCCCAAAGTCAACATCTCAGAGGGTGGTCTAATCAAGAGAAAGCAGGCGTCATCAGAGGAGTGCTGGAATACGTACTAAATAGAAGCCCGTTGATACTTGGCCTAGAAGATGGGAAGATGGGTGTAATGGGAGACGGGTGTCCCACTCTGCGACTCTTACAAGACCTGTGGAACAGACTAAAGAGGGTGAGAGGGGTGATCGGGTTGACTAGATTCACAGTTATATGGGATAATAGTAACCTCCCAGAGATTCGGAAACTTGGGAGACTGGAAGGCTGGAAACGTAGGGGGCTGACATTAATGTCTCAAATTATGGATAACGGGGAGCGGAGACCGTTTGTGCAATTACAGAGTGAGTTTCAGTTGCCGGATTCTGAATGGTACCACTACTGTCAGGTACGGCACGCCATTACGGCTCAAAAACTTTCCAGAAACCTGCAGATACAATCTGACATAGTGTTGGACTATATATGTGGTGGTGCTGGACTTACAAAAGGGGTAATTTCTAACACCTACAAAGATATATTGCATACACATTTGATGGGGTTCCCACTTAAAGCAAGATCCAAATGGGAGGGAGAGTTTGGGGTGATGACTGACGAGGTATGGGACAGCGTCCTAGAATATGTCCCCAAACTCACTATGAGTGAACCAGCTAGGTTGTCCAGTCTTTATGTGATCCATCGTGTGTACCGTACCCCCCTTCTGATGTTTAAAATGGGGCTGAGGGACAACTCTGACAGTCCAAGATGTGGGGGGTCTGATGCCGGAATCCTTCATATGATGTGGACTTGTCCCAGGCTATCTGCGTTCTGGTTTAATGTCATTAACAGAATAGAAGGGGCTTACGGAAGTGTTATACCCAAAAACCCACTGGTCTGCATACTGGGATATGTGGAGGAAATTGAAATAGTTAATAGTGCAAAGCTTGCTATAGCCAGACTACTATATGTAGCAAGGAAGCTGATTGCAAGGAACTGGATCAGGAAAGAACCACCTTCTGGGAGAGAGTTTGTGAAACCGGTGTCTTGTATCATCCAGCTGGAGGAAAGGATATATGCTAAAAGAGGCAATTCTAAAACCTATGAGAGGTTGTGGAATCCCTGGCTACAATATAGTACAGTGAACTGATGGGAATGTGCTATATTTTACAATGTTGGTGTTGTGGATAGACCATTAATACCCGGACATAGGAACATTTCTGTTTTGTATGGTTTGATTGACAATATGGGTAAAAAGGATGACTAATGGTAAATTACGGTGTAAGAGAAATCTTATGGAGAAAAGAGTTATATAAGCTGTCTACATTGGGGTGGGGGGGGAGAACAGGGATGTTCAATTTGTAAATCTATTGTTTGTGGAAGATTTACTGTATATTCTGTATTTTGAATTCTGATTAATAAAAATCTATTTGATCAAAAAAAAAAAAAAAGACTGATCTTTATATTACTAAGACAGAAGATGACTGCTGCTACTGAGAACATGCTTCGTGCTCTGCTCTAGTCTCCTTCCTCCTACACCATCCTCTTGTTTTTCCTTATTTTAATTTCACCTGGTTTATACTACTGTTATCTGCTCTGATTTATCTTGTTTGATTTCCATGACATTACTAATCTCAACATCCTCCTGACCAGGGCTGTGGAGTCGGTAAGCCAAACCTGCGACTCCGACTCCGACTCCTCAATTTCCCTTACACCGACTCCGACTCCAACTCCGACTCCACGACTCCGACTCCCACACATATTGCTTATATTTAAGTGAAAAATTTATTGTAGTACAATGTGAACCTCAGACATTTAATCATTTTTATGATCCAATAATCAAGATATTTATATAGAACAGAATATATATTGGTGTACTACCCAGTTTTCATTCTTTTTGGTACAGATACGATATGGATAGACAGATATGGATAAATGGATAGATAGAGCAGATTTCTAATCTGCTTTTGCTATTGAAAACATTATCTATGAGCTCAAAAACCTTTCAGGTGATGCAGTTTTTTAAAAAGATGATCAGCTTTTGCAGCTGAAAAACGTATCCTCAAAAAACACAGGAAAAACGCTGTGTGTGAATGTAGCCTTAGATCAGGAATATAACAGCCATTTATAGGACATTTCATAACTTTCGCAAACTCCTATGAAAAAATATTCAGCACATCCTGCATTGAATTACTGTACCCAATTTATTATATATTTTAGGAGTCGGAGTCGGTCCATTTTATACCGACTTCAACTCCGACTCCGACTCCACCAAAATGAGCACCGACTCCGACTCTGACTCCACGACTCCGACTCCGACTCCACAGCCCTGCTCCTGACCATGTCCCGGACTTCTGATCTTGTCCCTGACTGATATGACCAAGCTTGATGATCCTGCTCTCTGCTAGCTCATCCCACCAGCAGGCAGACACTCAGGGATGTAACTGAGGGGTCCCAGCCCAAGTCCAGGTCCCTGTATAGGAGTTAAAGGATGAAGGCCTGGGTTCCCCTGGGACTTACTCATTGGAGTGGCTTGTGCAAAGCCTGTCCATGGAAGCCCTATTAACACCTGCCAAGCTTCCTCTGAACTGTTACACCAGTACATACACAGCCTTGTAACACACTCTTAAAATCTAAAAATACATAATACTTTTATGGAGGCGGGTGCTACTGTGGATGAAAATTGAAAGGGGCCACAGCGATCCATACAGCAGTTAATCAATGTGCATTTTAAGGATAGGACTGACACTGATCCCATACTGGTGGCTTAGCCTACGGTTAGGTCACCAATGGCTTTCCCTACATTACTGCGTTTAAATCTTCTTTTAATGGGATGTATAATATTGTTAGATGGTCCTTTGTACATTACAGTCAACCTTGGCAACCCAATTCCTGGCTGACCTTTTTTCCTGGCCTGAGTTACAAACCACCAGCCTGTTTGACTATATCGTGGAGTCCTCCGCTCACCTTCCTGCACTTTATTCTATGTTCTAAAGCAAATGTCTTGTTGTCATTTCGTATAGTAACTACTGTACAGAAGAATGTAAAAGTTAGGGCACCCCTGGTCCAAATTACTGTTGTTGTGAACAGTTAGGCAAGTTGAAGATGAAATGACCTCTAAAAGGGCAAAAGATAAAGAGGACATATTTCCTGTATGCATGTGTGTATGTATGCGTGTGTGTGTGTATATCTGATCTGAACACCATTGAACATCTGTGGCTAGACCTCAAAATAGCAGTGCATGCAAGAAAATCCAGGAATCTCACAGAACTGGAAGAATTCAAACAAGAATTGAAAGACTCTTAGCTGGCTTCAAAAAGCATTTACAAGTTGCGATACTTGCAAAAAAGGGGGTGCTAAATTTTTGCATTGGCCCATTTTCCTTTTAGTAATCTTTAAAATGCAAAAATTGACTATATGTGTATAAAATATAAAGAAAACGTGGAGAGAGAGAGAGACAGAGAGGAGAGGAGAGAGATTTGTTATGTTCGTTCTTCCCGGAATAAAAACTGCAGTTGCAGTTCCGCAGAAAAGAAGTGACATGCTGCGGAAAATAAACCGCAGCAAATCTGCGTGGAAATTTCCGCAGCATGTGCACAGCGGATTTGATTTTCCATAGGTTTACATGGTACTGTACACCGCATGGAAAACTGCTGCGGATCCGCAGGACCAAAACCCGCAACGTGTGCACACACCCTAACAGTCATTTTGACCAGGGGTGCCAAAACTTTTACATGTCGCTGTATATCTTCAGCTCAATCCCACTGTGTCCGATTTAATGTCTTGTAGATATCCACAAAATTAATGACTGAACTAGTTAAGGGCGCCTAAATCCTGCACGTGACCAGCAGAGAACCTCAACCCTAACTCAATTTGTGGCAAATGGGGTCCTTGTGCCATGTAGCTGATTCTTTCCCCGCTTATTACAGTCTTAATTTTAATTAATCATTTTATAGTAGTAGAGTAAGACAACCTTGCACCCGCAAATGTGTCTGATTAGCCCATCATTTGAGCTCTGCAGACAACAATGGTGTGGCATATATGCATGCACAGTAGGACAAGAACCTCACCGTGTTCCATTGGTACGCCAGGTATTAAACAGCTCAGTAGCAGTACTAATGCAGGTACCATCGCCATGTGTACATGCCAGATCTAAGAGCAATGATCTCAGCTCCTGATCAGACACTGTTCCATTATCAGTCCATTCCTGGTTTTTTATTTGCTTGCTCAAAAGGTCAAACATGCGCCTCTAAAATAAAACATACAAGTCAATTAATTCTAGCCATCTCTATTCAAAAACATGACTGTGAGAAAGGAGAGTTGAGAAAGATTGTTAATTCTAGCATAAATGTCCACTACACATGGAGAGACAGACATTATCTTAGTCTTTCGGGTGAGACCCGGGCTTTCAACTTGGCTTGAGAAGCAACGAAGACCCTTCACAGTGAGCCCACCGATATTAATAGCCACCGTGGAATGCTCATTTTATCCTGCAGGGGTGCTTGTCAGGGTCTACTACAGATAGAAGTTGATTTTTTTTAACCCCTTCACGACATTGGGATTTTCCGCTTTTGCTTCTTCGTTTTTTGCTCCCCTTCTTCTCAGAGCCATAACTTTATTATTTTCCATCAGTATGGCCATGTGAGGGCTTGATTTTTGAGGGACGAGAGGTACTTTTGAACGACACCTTTGATTTTACCATATAGTGTACTATATGATGTAATTTTTTTTTTTTTTTTTAAAACGTTCGCAAGTGGTAAAAAAAAGACCTGCCATTATGATTCTCCAGGTCATTATAAGTTTGCAGATACCAAACATGTATAGGTTCTCTCTTATTTATGTGGTAAAAGAAAAATCCAAAGGTTGGAAAAAAAAAAAAAAAAAAAAAAACAACGATGACATTTTCTGAGACCTGTAGCGTCTTCAATTATTGGAATTTGGGGCTGGATGAGGTCTTATTTTTTGTGTGCCGAGCTGATGTTTTTATTGATACCATTTTGGGGTAGATATGATGTTTTGATTACCTGTTATTGCAATGTTGCAGTGGTCCCAATAAGGTGTTTTTATTTTTTTTTCTCATTACGCCGTTTACCAATCAGATTAATTCTTTTTATATTTTGATAGACTGCACATTTCTGATCGCAACAATACCAAATGTGTTTTTTTTTTTTTTTCATGGTTTTACTTTGAATGGGGCAAAAGAGGGTGATTTATATTTTGGTAATAATCCTGATATTTTTATAAACGTTATTTTCTACTTATTACCTGCTTCAAAGGTCTCCTTAGGAGACTTGAAGCTGCGATCTTCTGTCATTGGTCATCTGACATCTATCATGTCATGTCATCAAAACAGCTGTCATGTGGCAGAAAGATGCAGGCTCAGCGCCGGAGCCCGCATCAAAAGGGAGATAGACGACCTATGAAGTACCTATATGTCATAGGTCGTGCAGGAGTTAAGCATGAGAAGGAGGACACCCTATCAATTTTACAATGCTGCCCATCTAGCTGGCTACCAGGAGAGATGAACTTCATTCATCCGGAGAGCTCAGAGGCATGCTACTACAGTCACTGTATACGGAGTGGCAGCACAAACATGTGCAACTGAGCTGTCAATCAAAGTGACGGGACCTGCTGCGAGTCGCCACTTGGTATCCTATATATCTGCATGTTAATAGCGTTTGGGGACAGGAAAGGTTCCCATAAAGGATTTTAAAACTTTATGTAGAGGCAAGGTAAATTTTAAATATACATATAAAAAACACATACCACTAATTGCGCTGCTGGAAAATCGAAACCTTGTTTAGCTAGGAGACTCTGAATGTTGCGGATCTGATGCAGCGCCTGTCCAATGGGGGCAGTGTCCATTTCATTTTCAATATAGGTCAGAAGGTCAAATGCCTTTGACAGCGAGACCTTTCCAACACTGGTAAAACAAAGCAACAATACAGTAACGTGGAAGGACATACGCGTTCATAGCAATCATTAGCACTTAAGGACACCCATAATACAGATATAGTCAGAACTGTGACATAATACTTCACATGTAAGGAACAAATCATTCCAGCAATCACGTACAAAATGCTGGATCTTAATTCCCCTTATGAAATACTGACAATGTGTAACCATTCTAAGTAACAAGTACAATATTCCCAAGTAATATTTCACTAAAGGGGGTGCTCACTAGATAAAGTCACCACCAATCGGCAAAATGGGGAACTTTTATCCCCATTACAAAATGAAACGGCAGATCGGTTACTCAACTGCCGCTGCCTTCATTCTCTATTGGGGACGGGGGAGGCGGTGAGAAAAAAAGGCTGAGTGCAGCACTTGACAGCCCCACAGGGAATAAATGGAGCATTGGTCGAGCATGCACACCGTCTCTCTCTTCTAATGGGAATAAAAGTTCTGCTGATCGGTGCAGATCTCAGATATGGGACCCCAGCACTTGATCACCAACCATGTGAATAGATGAAAACTTATTTTCCCCAATCAACCCCTTTATAAACTGTAAAGCTGGATGGAAAACTGTAAGCCTACTGCTCTGATACTTTTATGTAATAGTAATGACACTAGTAATGTGCTCAGATAAGGTGTTATCATGCTCAGGTGCTAACAGTGTCTTCAACGTGCTCGAAAAATAGGTTCGAGTCCCCACGGCTGTTCGACAGCCACAACACATGCAGGGATTGCCTAACAAACAGGTGATCTTTGATTGTGTTGCGGCTGTCGAACATCTGCGGGGACTCAAACATATTATTCAAGCACGCCGAAGACACTGGTTAGCACACGAGCGTGATAACACCTTCTCCGAGCACGTTCGCTCATCACTAGTAATTAACCTTACATTTTATAGTTTGAGCTTTAATTCACTTAATTGAGGATTATTCTCATTTTTTCACAACTCATTCTGTAACAGATTTTACGTACTCATATTTTCTGGGCATGAAACGTCGATTTGTTCTGTGATATTTTTGCACCAATATATATACACACACACACACACATATCCACACACCATGTTAATTCACATTATTTCCACATTTTCATCACATGGTGAGATGTTGTCACAGTCACTTTTTTTTCTGACCACATTGTTGTGGACCTCAGACATTCTTTGCACTGAGCAATATTATATACTAGATGGTGGCCCGATTCTAACGCATTGGGTATTCCAGAATATATATGCAGTTTATTTTTGAAGATTTAATAATAATGCAATAATGCACCCCCCAATCCTGATATGTATGGTTCTCTCACCCCCAATCCTGATATGCATGCTACCCCTCAACCCCCTATCCTGGTATGCATGGTCCCCTGACCCCCCCAATCGTGGAATGCATGGTCCGCTCACCCCCCTTTCCTGGTATGCATGGTCCTCTCGCCTCTCTTTCCAGGTATGCATGGTCCTCTCACCCCCCTTTCTTGGTATGCATGGTCCTCTCTCCTCTCTTTCCAGGTATGCATGGTCTTCTTACTCCCCTTTCGGGGTATGCATGGTCCCCTCACCCCCCAATCCTGGAATGCATGGTCCCCTCACCCTCCTTTCCAGGTATGTATGGTCCCCTCACCCCCCAATCCTGGTATGCATGTTCCTCTCACCCCCCCATCCTGGTATGCATGGTCCTCTCACCCCCCAATCCTGGCATGCATGGTCCCCTCACCCCCCTATCCTGGTATGCATGGTCCTCTCACCCCCCAATCCTGGTATGCATGGTCCTCTCACCCCCCCAATCCTGGTATGCATGGTCCTCTCACCCCCCTTTCCTGGTATGCATGGTCCCCTCACCCCCCTATCCTGGTATGCATGGTCCTCTCACCCCCCAATCCTGGTATGCATGGTCCTCTCACCCCGCTTTCCTGGTATGTATGGTCCCCTCACCCCCCAATCCTGGTATGCATGGTCCTCTCACCCCTCTTTCCTGGTATACATGGTCCTCTCACCCCCCTTTCTTGGTATGCATGGTCCCCTCACCCCCCAATCCTGGTATGCATGGTATCCTCACCACTCTTTCCTGGTATGCATGGTCCCCTCACCCCCCTTTCCCTTTCCTGATATGCATGCCCCCCCCCCCCAATCCTGGTATGAATGGTCCTCTTAACCCCCTTTTGGGGTATGCATGGTCCCCTCACCCCCCAGTCCTGGCATGCATGGTCCTCTCACCCCCCCAATCCTAGTATGCATGGTCCCCTCACCCCCAATCCTGATATGCATGGTCTCCTCACCCCCCTTTCCTGGTATGCATGGTCCCCTCACCCCCCTTTTTTGGTATGCACGGTCCCCTCACCCCCCTTTTTTGGTATGCACGGTCCCCTCACCCCCCTATCCTGGTATGCATGGACCCCTCACCCCCCTTTCTTGGTATGCATGGTCCCCTCACCCCCAATCCTGGTATGCATGGTCCCCTCAACCCCCTATCCCTGGTATGCATGGTCCCCTCACCCCCCCAATCCTGGTATGCATGGTCCTCTCACCCCCCCAATCCTGGTATGCATGGTCCTCTCACCCCCCTTTCCTGGTATGCATGGTCCCCTCACCCCCCTATCCTGGTATGCATGGTCCTCTCACCCCCCAATCCTGGTATGCATGGTCCCCTCACCCCGCTTTCCTGGTATGTATGGTCCCCTCACCCCCCAATCCTGGTATGCATGGTCCTCTCACCCCTCTTTCCTGGTATACATGGTCCTCTCACCCCCCTTTCTTGGTATGCATGGTCCCCTCACCCCCCAATCCTGGTATGCATGGTATCCTCACCACCCTTTCCTGGTATGCATGGTCCCCTCACCCCCCTTTCCTGATATGCATGCCCCCCCCCCCCAATCCTGGTATGAATGGTCCTCTTAACCCCTTTTGGGGTATGCATGGTCCCCTCACCCCCCAGTCCTGGCATGCATGGTCCTCTCACCCCCCCAATCCTAGTATGCACGGTCCCCTCACCCCCCTTCCCATGTAGCCGCTACCAATCAGCGTCGCGGCCCTCTGTCCGCGACCAATCAGCAACGCGGTCCTGTAGCCGCGACCAATCACTGCCGCGGCCCTGTACAAAAATAATATTAAAAAATAAAAAAAGTTATTCTCACCTTCCGACGGCCTCCTGTCTTCTTTCCACGCGCCCGGCCTCGCGTTCCCAGTAATGCTTTGCGGCTTAGACCGCTGATGACGTTGGTCTTCTTTCTCGCTCTTGCGAGAGTGACATCGGTCTTCTTTCTCACTCTCGCGAGAGTGATGTCATCAGCGGTCTAAGCCGCAAAGCATTACTGGGAACGCGAGACCGGGCCCGTGGAAAGATGACAGGAGGCTGTCGGAAGGGGAGAATAACTTTTTTTTAATTTCAATTCTCTTTTTTACAGATTAAGGCCTGCGCCTGCCGCTGATTGGTCGTGGCCTGGCGGCCGCGACCAGTCAGCAGCCCGCGATTTCGGTTACAGACAGACACGATAAGGCGTTATAATATATATATAGATTATTTTCTTTATTGTTTGTGCTTATATAGACATATTGTAGCAAAAAGTAAGAGTAGGAATTGAGATGCCTCACCCAGTAACAGCAATTATACAGTAGTCGTTGCAAAAAGGTGATCAGTTGGAGAGGTCATAAATATCTAGCCTGTGGACAACCCCTTTAATCCTAGCAGATTTAGATTGCATGGGCCCATGTGAGAGGGTCTTTAAACTATCACAGATTGACTTATCGGACTGTTGATTTGCCCTCATTATGGGCAGAAATCTACCATACTTGCTAATATGCAGCTTTAATCATCGGGTGTCTACAATCCAAAAGTCTACGTGTTGACAAATGTTTCTCTGCCATGACTGGCCAGTCATTAGAATGTTGTTTATCAAGTTTTGAGATAACTAAACTTATTACAAATTTGGGTCAGTAAGGGTCAGTCTCCACTAAACTCCGGTTACCGATATAAAAGAGCAAAAGCCAGAAAGAATTAGTTTTAATCTTTCTCCTATATACTACACTTTTCTAGTTGCTTTTGGTAACATCCAACATCCGTGAATGTATAACATTGGTACAATAGCTACATTGTTCCCCTAAAGTTGCGGCTGAGCAGGTATTTATCTAAAAAGGAACAAGTGATGCGAATCAGAATTTGGGTTAGTCCAAATGTGTACATAGTAAAAACCACAAAGTTGCTGAGATTTGTTCACTTAGCAATGTCAATAACTCAGCCGCATGCCTAAACATCCAGAGCAAGTCTGAGGTCAGGGAATATTTCCTGTCCAGCATGAAAAAAAACAAACAGCATTCCAATAAAACAGAGCGCAGGCAGCGGGAGAGAGACGAAAAGACATCAACACACAGACAATTAATCAGCTCTTATCTTGGGGTTAAAGAAAAACTACACGCATGCTATATTAAAAGCTGCCTCTGCCTTCCTGACAAAATAAAGAAGCCAAAAGAAAAAAAAATATCAGTAATTTACCTCGAAAGAATGAATATATCATGGATCAGGTTGGCTCGATCACTAGCAGTGAAGACCGTGTGATTGCTCCGGAGCTGCTTAATGAGAGCGTCCCACCCTTCTGTCCCGTAATCCACTATGTAGTATCCAGTCATCTCCACATTAAACTTCAGCCAGGCGGGCTCGCTTGGCAAAACTATTGTATCTAAAGAGAAAACAGAACATTATCCTAAACCACATATTTCCTTTTCTTACGATGACATACTGTATTATGACACTGTTCACACCGAGTTTGATTTTTTTAAAGAATTTTATGAAGTGAATCAAAAATCCTCCTCCTTTTTGTTAGGAAAAAAAAAAAAATTAACACCGCTTGGAAAATTCTTTCTATTCATTTCTATGGGAAATCCACTTTTCTGTTCACCCAAGTAATTTTTTGAGCGTGACATTTCTTTGAAGTGGGTCCTTCCGGAATCTGCTCTTCAAAAACCATTCATTCAGGAAAAGGAAAACTCTGTCCTGCACATGGATGACACAGTGTGACACGTACCGGAATAGAATGCAGAAAGGTCTAGGTCTTCGGCTGTGTGCCCACATAAGCATTTTTTTCATGTTTAAGCGTTTTTTCCATGCAAAAACGCTTAAAAAACGCATACATTAAGCATCTCATTCTTATAATGCATTCTGCAATTTTTGTGCACATGATGCATTTTTTCTGCATAAAAAACGCATCGCGGTAAAAAACGCAGCATGTTCATTAATTTTGCGGTAAAAAACGCATTTCCAATTATATTCTATGAGACTGGGGATGCACCGGAAAAAAAACGCATAAAAAACGAGCAAAAAAAACGCGTTTTTCCTGGGAAGGAGTCCGGTTTTTAGTCAGGAATTTTCTGCATACGTGGGTACATAGCCTCAAAGATGTGTAAATATAGATTAACGAACGGACAGACAGACAGATATAGTGAACATAGATATGATGTAGATAAACAGCTAGGATACGGCAAACATGCGCCGTCCGGCGTCTGCAAAAACTTTCCCTGATACGTTTTCTTGCAGCGCCGCAACGGCTTTTTCAAGAGTGCATGCCCAGACACTGAGTTGTAACCCCAGAAGAGCCCGGCGAATGTCTCTCTCGTCCCCCGGTTCAGCATACCCTTTCTGCGGCTGGCTCCTTTAAATCCGCTCAAAGCCGTATCAGGTGACGCATCTAAATCCGGTGTCAGCGCTGCAGCCCGGATCCGTCAGTACGGCTTTTCACCGGAGACAGTACACCGGATGTGTGAAAGTAGCCTTAAGCTAACAAATGAAGAAAAAAATCACGGGTCTCGTGAGAACAGCGGGAGCCAGTGACACTGATGAGAGTTGTCATCAGTACCAGGCGACTGTGAACAGCAGGAACTTTACTGCTGTTCAAAGCCGCCAGATTCAGGGAATTATGGACTACTTTGGAGCCGCGGAAGAACATTTTTTTCTAATAATCTGGTGAACTAGGGTCCGTCTTATTTCTCGCTTTTAGGTTTCCATTTCTGGACTACGGCGGATTCCCAGGACTATGGCGGACCTCCATGAGTTGTTTTTTTTTCCAATAAATTGGTGAACCAAGGAAAGTGTGGGGGAGTATTTATTCAAATAGCTGGTTATCAAAAATAGGGGGACCCATGAACATTTTTTTTCAGTTATTAGCTTAACACAAGTACAGTAAACTACATATGCAAAGCACTAATTATATATCTCACGGGTATCTACCTAGCTCGATCTTTGGACATCTAACACTTAAACACCGCTCATTTTTGTTCTGCATTCTATTCCAGTACGTGTCACACTGATGGAGCACACGGACAATACACAAGTACACAGACAACGCCGGGACTGGTTTTTACAGTTTCAGGAATATCAGGACGTGTGAAGGAGGCGTAAGAAAGGAGTATCTCCTGAACGGATTTCCACTTGAAAAACTCATCTGATTTGTCTACCTCAAAAAACTCACTGGGATTTTATAAACCTGGGAAACTTCCATCACCTGGACTTTCCTAATGATGACCGTGAACAAGTCATAACCGTAACAGGCTAATTAAGGTCTGAAACCTGGGTCAAAGTTATCGGAGAACACAAATCTCCAAGGGTGCACAAACTTTTACATCAGCTCATTTTCCTTTTATAAAATGTTTAAAATGTAAAAGATGCAATTTTTTTGCCTAAAATACAAAGGAAATGTGTCATCTTTAACTTTATGTCTTTTAGAGATAACTTCATCTTCAACTTGCTTAACTGTTTTCACAGGAACAGTAATTTTGACCAGGGGTGCCCAAGCTTTTACTTGCCACTGTAACAGATCTGCTACAGAATGAGCATGCTATGGATTTTTAAAAAAAATAAAAAAAAAACAAACAAAAAAACAAAATGTTGGTTTACGTGTGACTGCTGATCTCTACTCTGTAAAGTGTGTCAGGACTAAAATAAATAACTCATCTAGGTTCCAGATTGGTACTGCCCTTGTAAAGGAATGAAGTCAACTCCTATGGGGGTAAGGTTAAGTGCTATTCTGGGCTAGTCACAAAAGACTATCTCCTTACCCTCCTGACACTTTTGAGCGGCATCACTGGATCCTAGACACATGCTACTGCCAACCGCATGGTGAAGACCGGTGAGACCTTTCCATATTGAATATGATACAGTGAAACAATTTTCATCTTAGCACAATGGTTCATTGTTTTAGTAAAGGTAATATTTTCAGGAATTCACTTTTGTTGGATACACACAAACTCAATCTGAAAAGTAAATCTGTCTCCATACTATGCTTTATGAAGGCAGGTCTACTCTCTGACTAGCCCTAATAAGTAGGAGTCTACTGCATTTCATAAAGGGAACCTGTCAGCAGGATTGTGCACAGTAACCTACAGACAGTGTCAGGTTGGCGCTATTATACTGATTACAATGATACCTTGGTTGATGAAATCCGTCTTGTCCTTGTTGTTTAATCATTTTTTTCCCAGTTTTTAGCTAATGATAGGTTCGTGCTCCGGGGTGGTCTGTGGGGGGTCTCCATGTGGTGCTTTGCTTAGGTATTCACTGACCCCTCAGTGACTTGACCCTTTTTTTTTTTTTTTTACATACTTAATCACCCATAGATGCTACTGCGCAGGCTTGGCAGCGCCATCTTAGTGCAGACTTTTTGCTCCTCTAGCAAGATGGCGCTGCCAGCGCCAGTGTAGTAGTATCTATTGGACTGCCGATAGCTACTACTGCATTAAATGAATTTATTTATAAAGCAAATTAAAAAATTAAATGCACATTATTCATGCGATCGTGCTGCAGCGCAGGCGCCTACCTTCTGAAGGCAATTTATTTTTTTTCACAATAAATCGCCAAGGGGGGCAAGTCACTGCGGGATCAGTAACCCGTCAGGAGCCATACAGATGAATATGTAAGCAGAGCAACACATGAAGACCCCCTCACAGGCCGCCCCGGAGCACGAGCATATCATTAAAGGAAATCCTGTCACCACATTTGATCTAAACTATTAATATGGGCATATAGGCTATAAACTGCTGGAAACAGTCCTCCCTGTATGTCTCATATCAGCTGTGTTGTTGCTGAGAAAGAAGGATTTTCGGTACTCACCGAAAAATCTCTTTCTTGGAGCACTCATTGGGGGGGGGTCTTATTTTTTGCGGGACGAGTTGACGTTTTTATTGGTATCATTTTCGGGCACGTGACATCTTTTGATCACTTTTTATTCCGGTTTTTGGGACGCAGAATGAACAAAAACCAGCATTTCATGAATTTCTTTTGGAGGGTGCGTTTACACCGTTCCGCCTGCGGTAAAATTGTTAAAGCGCTTTTATTCTTCGGGTCAGTATGGTTACAGCGATACCTCATTTAGGTCTTTTTTTATGTTTTGGCGCTTTTACGCGATGAAAACAATTTAATATAAAAAATAATTATTTTTGCATTGCTTTATTCTGTGAGCTATAACTTTTTCATTTTTTTTCTGATAATGCTGTATGGTGGTTCGTTTTTTGCGGGACAAGATGAAGTTTTCAGCGGTACCATGGATATGTATATGCGTCTTTTTGATCGCGCGTTATTGCACTTTTTGTTCGGCGGTATGATAATAAATCATTATTTTTTGCTTCGTTTTTTATTTTTATTTTTTAAGGGGTTCGCTAAAGGGGTTAACTAATGGGACAGTTTTATAGGGCGGGTCATTACAGACTCGGCGATACCAAATATGTGTACTTTTATTGTTTTTATTTCCAAAAAATGAATTTATTTGGGAATATTTTTATTTTTAATGTATTTAGCGATTTGTAAAAAATTATTTTTACACTTTTTTTTTTAACTTTTTTACATTGTCCCAGGGGGGCATAACTGTCATGTGACGGATTGCTTGGATCCGGGGACCGGCAGGGATGGAGCCCCCCGCAGCAGCGCTGCACACTGCGCTGCTGTGGGGGGCTCAGGGAAGCACGGAGGGAGCCCCCTCCCTGCCGATGCTTCCCTTTAACCCCCGGTACACCGCGATCGTGTTTGATCGGTGTGCAAGGGGTTAACGTGTCGGGGGCGGTCCGTCACCGCCCCTGACACATTGTGCCGGGTGTCAGCTGTGATAATCAGCTGACACCCGGCCGCGATCAGCGGCGCTCACCACGTGGGCGCCGCTGATCGCTATGACGTAATATTCCGTCCATGGGAATTAGTTCCAGGGTCACATGGACGGAATATTACGTCCATTGTAGGAAAGGGGTTAAACTTCTTGATGACACTGCGCACGGTAGACACAGGAACATTCAGGTCTTTGGAGATGGACTTGTAGCCTTGAGATTGCTCATGCTTCCTCACAATTTGGTTTCTCGAGTCCTCAGACAGTTCTTTGGTCTTCTTTCTTTTCTCCATGCTCAATGTGGTACACACAAGGACACAGGACAGAGATTGAGTCAACTTTAATCCATGTCAACTGGCTGCAAGTGTGATTTAGTTATTGCCAACACCTGTTAGGTGCCACAGGTAAGTTACAGGTGCTGTTAATTAAACAAATTAGAGAAGCATCACACGATTTTTCGAACAGTGCCAATACTTTTGTCCACCCTCTTTTTTATGTTTGGTGTGGAATTATATCCAATTTGGCTTTAGGACAATTCTTTTTGTGTTTTTTCATTTAAGACAAATTAAATGAAGATAATAATAACAAAGAATTTGTTTGCGCAATCATTTTCAGGAAGAAACTGAGTATTATCTGACAAAATTGCAGGGGTGTCAATACTTTTGGCCACAACTGTAGAAGGTTACGAATAACATAATATTATAGGTAGATGGTTGACCCAGCTTAGGGGAAGGAATTTTTTTCCCTATGGAGAAAATTGGCTTCTACTCTGAGGATTTTTTGCCTTCCCCAGGATCAACAATGCAGAACAGCTGAACTAAAAATAGGCTGAACTAGATGGACTTAAGGTCTTCCTTCAGCCTTCAAAACTATGTTACTATGTTACAAGTGCGTCGCATAGCCATCGGATCCTGGGACATGGTAACGTACCAGGGAACCTTCTGGCTCGTTCGAGAAGTCATTAGGTGGGCATCCGGAATGCCCCACCTCAGACAAATTTTGCCGAAGGCGGCGGAGTTGAGAGACTACTCGCCTGATGCGTATCCCTGACGATTCAAAAAAAAAAAAAAAAAAAAATCGGCTTTCCCAGTACTCTACCTCTGGAATGTGGACGGCTGATATGGCTGGGATATGGCCTTCCGCCCAACACAGGATCTTTGCTAACTCTACCTAGATCTGTGAAAGAAAAATCACTGCGGATCTGGTGTTAGATCCAGGTCCGCCTCCTACAGACACTAAGCTTAAACTGAGGTACTTCCTGCCTGTCGGTGAGTGTATGCTACGGAGGAGCCAGTTTTACTTTATTTGCATAGTGTCAGCCTCCTAGCGACAGCAGCATACACCCATGGTTACCTGTGTCCCCCAATGAAGCGATAAAGAAATAATTTTTTATCACTTTATATAAGTGATTATATAAGTGACCTTTTTCAGGCTCTGGGTCGGATGGAGCCTGAAGATAACTCTGCCCCCAGAGCTTATTTTAAATATAAGGGGGCGTTACCAGTGTGATGTGACATGATTACCAGTGTAATGGCCGCTCTCTGCTCTCCTGATAACTGACATATCTGCAGGTTCCTCTCAGCTTCAGCTTCCAGGCAGACAGGGCTGCAACACTGTAGCAATAGAGCAGAGCTGAGAGAGAGGCAGAAAATGCGTTTGCAAGAAAAAGTCCATTTCTCCTGTTCCGTGTTAGTTACTTGTCTCACAATGGTAACTCTCCTTCATGTAAAATAAGCTCTGGGGGCAGAGTTATCACCAAGCACAATCCGCCCCAGAGCCTGGGAGAGGTCACTTACATAATCATTAATATAAAGTGATAAAAGATGATTTCTCAGCAACAACACAGCTGATATGAGACACGCAGAGAGGACTGTTTCCAGCAGTTTATAACCTGTAGGCCCATATTAATAGTTTACACAGGTCAAATATGGTGACAGATTCCCCTTAACTGAAAATAAAGATTAAACAACAACCACAAGACAGATTTCATCAACCAAGGAATCATTTTAATCAGTATAACGGCGCTAACCTGACAGTGTCTGTAGGTCACTGTGCACAATCCTGCTGACTGGTTCCCTTTAAAAGCTGTTATATTGAGCCATTCTCCTGTATACTTTTTTGTACCATAAAAAAATATTGAAATTTGTTTCTAGAATGAAATTACTTACTTTGCGTTTGATTGAGCAAGTAGACCGAAAAACAGGTGGGTCCTTCACAAGGTCCGAATGTGTAAGAAAGAGGCACTTGCCACAACGTGCTGCTATGAAAAACAGGGTGATAGGCTTGGATTCCATCAAACATATAGAACTTACACAACACGCTAAACTTTTATGAATACTACAAATTTACTACACCACGACTGGGAAAACCTTTCCTATGTCAATAATATGAGAAGGAATTGTAGACCTTTAAGTTTATTTAAAAGAGAGAGTGCGAGACAGGACCCAGCCCTCAGGAACTATTTACAGGGGGGCAATGAAGTGGCAGCAGGGTTATTGAAGACTGAAGGCATTTCTGAAGAGATGGCTTTTCAGGTTGCATTGGAAGGTTTCAATCATAGAAAGGTAAAGTTGTAAGGGATCTCCATGGTCATCTTGTCCACCCCCCTGCTAAATGCAGGATTCACTAAACTCTCTCTGACTGATGTCTGTCCAGCCTCTGTTTGAAGACTTCCATCGAAGGAGAACTCACCACCTCTTGTAGACAGCTAATCCTGGAGACCAATCTGATGCACTAAGTTATCAAATTAGGAGGGATGCATGGGACACATTGTGTCAGGTTCAGTCCAGAAGAGAAGAAGGTCTTGAGAGGACAGAATTACATTTGGGGAGGTATAGGGGGATTAGGTCATTAATTATGAGTACTCCTGTTTTCGAAGGCTGCTAAATAAATCCAGCAACAGCCTTGACATAATTGAGTGATTCATTAATATTTTGAAGTGAATTCTTTGGGCAATTGGAAGTCAGTGATGGGAGTTATCAGGGGAGAGGTGGATTAAAAGGGTAGCAGAGTTTATGATGGATATGAAGGATGTGAGGGTGTTAGACGAGAAGACAGAAAGAAGGATGCTCCATTAGTTTGGGCAGGAGATAATGAGGGGATGCATTAGCATATTGGCTGGATGTGGCAGGAGGTAGTAAAGGGTTGGACTTGTACCACGATGTACAGCACAAAGTCAAAGGTTACACAGAGGCAGTGGACTTCTAAGACAGCTGAAAGTGAAGAGTCATTAAAAGGGGCTTTAAAAGGCAAATAAAGAAATTGAATGGAAAAATACATCCCTGTAACTAAATTGTCAGATGCCTTATTTGAATATGCTCATCTTCTCTAGAGATCATTTATTAGGTTAATTAAAATAGCTGCCATTACAGTAATTAGCAAAAAACCCTTCCTAAAGACGGAGCAGAGGAGAGATGTGTCAGTACAGAAGAACGTTGACAGCAAATGTAAACCCAGTATCAGATATCAAGGACATCGTAGAGAAAAATAGCCCGATAGAAAAAACTGGCTGCATATCATAGCCAATGTAACACTCAGTGGAGTCCATAAAGGGAGCACTGGCAGCCACATCTGAAGTCACAAGGAAGGCGGGATAATAGCCTGCATCTCATGCATCCTTCTCACCTCAGACTATGCCTGGTCCACGGACATAATATTCTGCCATTCTTTTTGTCATATTGTTTTTCTCAACTACTCTATGTCCCTGATATCCAACAGGAAGGAAGGGTCATATAGGTCTCAAGCTCTCTGTACTGACCCAATCTTCCTTGCTTTGTGTTTTGTGCTTACTAATACAGGAGCCATTTTATAAGATGAGTGTATATAAACTAAAATGTTTTATTAATAGCCATGTATTTTTCAATTACGGTATTAATTTTCCTGCAAAATCACTTTAAAGCAAACCTGTCGTAAGGATTTTGTTATAGTAAACCACAGGCATTGTCAGGTTGGAGTGCTTACACTGATACCTGGGTTGAAGAAATTCATCTTGTAGTTCTTGTTAAATCAGTGTTTGCAGTTTTGAGTTACACATTCGGCGGTGCATGCGCAGATTGAGAGCTTTGTTTGCCGATAGATGCTACTGCGCCGCTGGCGCCACTTTTTGTTGAAGCAAATTATTATTATTTTTTATTTTTTAAGACCAGAATATTAAATGTGCAGGATTTAAAATAGGAGGGAGGTCACTGAAGGTTCAGTGACCTGTCATTTCAGCCCAGAATGATGATGATGAGGCCAGAGCACCAAAAAGAAAAGCCCTGCCTGCCCCGAAACACGAGAATCTCATTAAATCAAAACTCCAAACACTGATTAAACAAGAATCACAACCAAGGTATCATTTTAATCAGTATAACAGCGCCGACCTGACACTGTGCACAATTCTGCTGACAGGTTCCCTTTAACTGCGATTGATATGTCTAGTAAGAGGGATGAGTGATATGGGGTGTTGAAAGGTCTGATAGGTCTGCTAAGGGGGCTGAATGGGGTAAGGAGCTCAGTTTCATGAACGTTGAGTTTAGGCTACATACACACACCCATTTCTACGTTTACATCCGTTCACAAAGGACCATTTTTCCTCTCGTTAAAAATCCGTTCTGACTCTATTCTGCATCTGTGATTCATCTGGTTTTTAATCATCCGCATTTAAATACTGGAGGAGGTAAACTTTGTAAATTTTTATTTCTCCACTAACAGTAATCAATGGATCAGTGAAAAATGCATGAAACACAGATGAAATAAAAAAAAAAGTGGTTTTCTGATTTTCATCCATGTTTATCAGATCTCCGTAAACTGTAATAGCCAAGTCTGATCCTCAAAATGGATGAGAGTGTGACATGCTCAGAGTCTCACAGATCAGACACATGGATCCATTTTTACAATAGATGTCTGTAAGAATCAATGAAACTATGGTTTATGGGTCAGTTTGCTGTCCATATAAAAAATGGATAGCGCACCAACAGGTACACCATGCTAGATCTCACCACAAAGCCCTAAAACAGGGTTCCCCAATTCCAGTCCTCAAGGCCCACCAACAGATCATGTTTTCAGGATTTCCTTTGTATTGCACAGGTGTTGCAATTATCACCTGAGCAATACTAAGGAAATCCTGAAAACATGATCTGTTGGTGGGCCTTGAGGACTGGAGTTGGGGAACCCTGCCCTAAAAAAAACACCTGAGTGGTATTACATCAGTCTCTTATAAAACAGTAATTGTGCCAAGCAGGAACTTCAGTCTCTTATGACAAGTACTCTGACACAGTCATCTCCAGACCAGAAGTGAGGTACAGCCATCCCCGAACTGATATCCTAGCTGCATCCAATGCAAAGCAAAATTCAGTGAAGTTCCGAAGTTTATCTAGATGATGGAAACCATTCATGATATTAGTTGAGAACTATACATTTTTTGCTACCTAAACAAGTTACCGTATATACTCGTGTATAAGCCCCCCCCCCCCCCCCCCCCAAGTATATGACTTGTGTATAAGCCGAGAGGAGGGTCTTTCAGCCCCCAGAAATGGGCTCAAAATCTCGGCTTATACACGAGTATATACAGGTAATTAAATAACAAGTTGGTTAAATCAAGTTATGTTCCATTTTAATGAAAATTTGGTGACTTTTTCAGTTTTCCATATCGCAATCTACAGTTTGAATTTATCCTGAATTCTTGCAGGCATCACTCTATCCTCTGACCCTACTAGTAGACTGACATTCAGGTCTGGCCCAAAACAATTACCATCAGAGGATAAAACTAAGAGTTTAGAACAAAATAATATTGAGAAGTACCTGGTTTTACTTGGTCAACAAGTAACAAATGTCCCATAGTCCTCAAAAAAAATAAATCGTGGGTCACCACTAAAAACTGTTACGTAACTTAATTTTTCCAAAGACCTTGCAAATTACCAGGGGATATTCATTACGTGTGGAGAAAAAGATGTTCTGGCATCTGGACAGGAAAGGGTTCTTTACAGTTAGAGCAGTCAGACTGTGAAATGCCGACAACAAGAGGTAGTAATGGCAGACATATCAGCATTTTAAACAGGGCTGGATCATTTCCTCATAACCGATAGCAATGTGGGTCATAAATAATCTCAAGACAGAACTGATGGAGAAAGGTTGAACTTGATGGACATGTGTCTTCTTTAAAACTATGTAACTATGACACACACAGTCCCTAAAACTTCTACCAAGAACATGTCTAGATAAAATCTTTTTCACAGTTTAGCAAATTCAACAATCTTCAACTCTTTGGGGGAAATTTCTCATAGCTTTTGTGCCAATAATGTACTACACGATGTGCCAAATTAATCAATGTTTGATGCATTTATGGTTAATGCTTTTGAATGATGTATGACGGATTTATGAATTTCCATACAAAAGTCAGAAAAAAGTTGCATATTTTGGAACAAACGCATCATTTACTTTATGTCCTAAATTTAACATTGAAAAAAATAAATTATAATTTCTGCAAAAGTCAACAGTAATGTGACATTTGACACATTGTTCCCTGCTTTTTTCTAACATTGGAAAGTGTATTAAACATACTTATCTTTGGGGCAGCAAAATATGCCAGATTAACTCTTTAACATAAAGATAGGACATCTGATAGATATGGAGAGGGAAAGTTGATGTGAGAACACTAAAAATTTGGTGCGCATGACACAATTTACATTTTTTATAAATATGGGCCTGGGTGTCCTAATTATTATTCTTACATACATAGATAATGTAGTGCCTATAACCTGTAAACCCTCTC